>NC_062563.1:34793607-35418607 GCF_022837055.1 Prionailurus viverrinus
GTATATATCACCTTCCCTCATTAGGTCATTTACTTCTTTTTTAGGTGTGTCATTCAGTGTTCCCTCCCCAGTGGATTTACATGGAGGGCAAGGGTTTCGACTGTTTTGCTCACTGATGCTCTTGAGGTCTAGGCACCCAGAAACAATGCCTGGCACGTGACTTATGTAGAGGGCTAGCAAAACTAGCTCGATGCATTTAAAACTCAATCCTCTCTCTTTGAGAGAGAAAAGCATAGCCATTAAGCCCAGTCCCACTGGGCCACACTGTTCAACTGCTGTCAGTGATTCATTACAATCTTTTTTCAAGTCTTGATAGTAGTGGGATTTTGTAGAGAATTTCTCAAAACTGCTAGTTACAATCATACTTAGCATCTAATTCCTACGAAGAATGGGAAGAAACCAAAGATAATTCAGTTGCCAGTCCCATTGCATTTGTGGTCGGAAGTGTTGGAATAGACAAAGGAGTTGGAGATTTTAAATCTCCATTCTAGAAGGCACTCCAAGAAAGCTCCCAGACAAATAATTTGAAACAACAGATTATTAGAAATCAATTTCAATGCCACAAAAATGACAGCCTCCCTTTTTTTCCACACAGGGGGACGGTTCCTCCTCATTCTTGTCGGAAACTTGCCATGAGGATCCCTCTGTTTCCCCCAACTTTACTCCCCCCAACCCTCAAGCTCTCAAGTGGTGACTACCATCCTTCCGGCCAGGTAGGACTGGATGGGAGGGGTCGCTTTTGAGAGAGGGGTGGCATGTGGCCATCAGGTTTACAGGCATCATGGACTTGCTCCTTTGTTTTTCACTACCCCCCTTTCTCTACATACCCATCCTTTTCCTGCTATAGTTTCCAGCCACATCCATGATGTGCCCTCATCTTTACCTGTCTTTCTCTGGTATTTATTTTTTCACCATTCTTCTCTCTCTTCTTGACATAAATTCCATTCTTCCTTCTTGTCTTCTTCCCTTTTATTCATTTTGTTTCTCTATTTGCAAAACTGACTTCCTTTTTGAACTCAATCTTTCTCTTACACTCACACTGTTATTTCTGCTTTTGAGACATTTTTAAGTTCCTACTTCTTGCAGCACTGGTTGCCCACAGTTTTATTATCTTAAAATCCAGTGGGATTAAATTAATTCTCAGGGAGTCTTCCTGACCCACTCCACTCAATTTACTATACCCCTCCTTTTAAAAATTCAGCAAAAGTCATTGTATTCCCACATGATGTTTTGAATTAAGGCGATAGCTCAGGATTTCCTGATTCTCTAGAATCAAGAGTTCTTGAAAATACCTCACTAATAGGGATGCTTGAGCCAGGGGCTGCTGGTTGAAGCAAAATGCAGCTCAGATGTTAGAGAGGACTTTAACTTGGTAGACTAAATGCATCATGAAATCTACTGTATTCCTTTAGCTAATAAGAGAACTGCCCTAAGCCATTCCAATGCGAATGCATTTCAAAAAAAAAAGAGGTGTTATTGTGATTGTAAAGAAAGCAAAATACATCTATTCTGATGGATTGAAAGTAAAGTTCTACAGTGAGGCTTATGATGTTTTTCGTCCTCAAACACTTGTTGATCTGTGAAGCAGTACAGTTTAGAAACGTGTCAAAGAATCAGTGAAAACAACTCTACTGCAAAAAAAAAAAAAAGCTATGATTCCTTTCTCTTCCTCTACATCAATCACTACAAGCAGTGATGTTCTAGCTCAGCATTTTTCAACTGGAATGAGCGTATCAATTATCTGGAGATCTTACGAAAACGTAGATTCTGATTCAGGAGGTCTGGGTGGGACCTGAGGTCTGCATTTCTAACCAGCTTCCAGGGGATGCCCTTGCTGCCACATTTCCACAGACTGCATTTGACAAGCAGGGATCTAGTACATTCCTACCTCCTGGCTGTAACACCTGGAAGGAAAAACCTTCAAGCTGCTTTCATGGAGTTTTTTGTTTGTTTGTTTGTTTGTTGTATTTTAAGTTTTTGACCTAATCACGACCCTGACTCTTGAATACATTTTTATTTTTTACTATGGACTGTGACACTAGAAAAAAGGAGAGAATGCCATTTGAAAGCAAAGCCATAGCCTGGCTGTGAATTCCCTCCATGTCCTCCCAGGGGTGACAATCTTGTTCCTGTGGTGACCTTGTGATAAATAAAGCTCACATGGAAAGGTGGGGTGGAGAGGCAGGGGGCGAGTGACAGTGATTTTTCCAGAAAGTCATCAGGGAGACCTTGGCAATATCTTCTTCATTTGACTATAAATGTTCAGGGTATCTGTCAAATCATCAATTATAAACATTATTGGATTTTTTTTTAATTTCATTTTTTTATTATTTTTTTAAATGTTTTATTATTTATTTTCAAGAGTGAGAGAGAGCAGAAGCAGGGGAAGGGCAGAAAGAGAGGGAGACACAGAATCCAGAGCAGGCTCTGAGCTGTCAGCACAGAGCCCGATGCTGGGCCCAAATTCACGAACCTCGAGATCATGACCTGAGCTGAAGTCGGCCACTCGACCGACTGACCCACCCGGGCACCCCGGATTTTTTTTTAATGCACTTGTTACTGTCCTGGTGTTTTTGAAAGTTCCGGTGAAACATTTAATACCACAGATAGACTATTGAATTATCTCCAGGGAGGTAAATGACCGTGAAGCTCAGAACACATTTGTTTTCTAAAACAAATGCAATAGAGACCTGAGTGTTACATTTTGGTTGCCATGTTCTGTCAGGCTTGTGGTATCTGGTCTACCACTTGTTTTTCCTGTAGAAGGTCAACTGAGCCTCCTGCTGAGCAAAAATGGTTGTTTCCCACCAGATATTCCCACCATATCTGGACATTAAAAATGTCTTTAATCACATAGTTAGTTTGGTCCGTTTAGCTTTTCACATATAAAAGGCAATATAAAAATAAACCAATTTCACACATTCCATGGAAAAATAGGTCTCATTGCTAAAACAGAACAAAAAAATTAAACTGTTTTGTATCTGAAAAAGAACAAAAAGTCCTTTTATACCAGTATATGAAAGGTACATTTTTGTGCTGCATTTAATGTTTCCCCCAAATGTTTCTTGCTCACCCCAAACATTTCCATTGATAGACTACAGCTAAACATAAAATGAATGAATAAAAAGTACATAAAGCCATCGTGCATTTACTAGAAGAGTGTTTTTTTAGTTCTAAGATTGATCCCAAGAATACTCATGACATAAATACTTGAAATTTCACATTTTTATGTATTTTTTTAAATTTATTTATTTGTTTTTGAGAGATGGGGAGAGGGACAGAGAGAGAAGGAGAGAGAGAATCCCAAGCAGGCTCCTTGTCAGCATGGAGCCCAACGTGGGGCTCGAACTCACAAACTGAGAGCTCATGACATGAGCCGAAGCTGACGCTTAACTGACTCAGCCACACAGGTGCCCGAAATTTCATATTTTTAAATTTGTGAATGCAAGCCTTCATTGATGAAAAGTATATTTCTTATTATCTGCTAGAGATTTATAAATAGAGCTGTAAAGGTCATACTTTTAACCCTAGTAATTTCTATTTTTTAGTAAATACAAATCACTGTATAGCACGATTACAAAGAAACAAAAAGAATGCTTGCTCATTTTGTGTATATATGAACTTTAACATAATGACCCATGTATAAATATATATATATAATATATATGTTTATATATACATACCTATATGTGTGTATATATACATATATATGTGTTATATATGTGTATATATGTATGTGTGTGTGTGTGTATATATATATATATATATATACACACACATATATGTGTATAGTGACCAATGCCTAAAAATGCCAATGATACAGCACTGGAAAATTATCAGTCTATGCCAAGTATTTACTAAGTGCCTGCATTCTGGGCTGTACCAATTTCAACAGGGAGCATGAAAGAGCAAAAACACAGTTCTTACATGCTTTTAAATAATAAAGAGCAATTTAAGACCATAGAAGTGCTTTAGAAAGGTTTTTTCCCCTGACACTTAAGTAATAACAAACTAGCATTTATTGAGCACTTACTATGTTGCCAAGCCCCTTCAAAGCACATCACAGTGTTATCTTCCTATTCTTGCCTTTGCACAGCTGAGGAAAATAATTTTCAAAAAGGTTGCTAAGCTTTCCTGAGGTCATTAAAAAGAGTGTCCAACCTTGGAGACTCCATGCATGTGTTGTGCCCTCCAGCTTTCTCAGTAAATATCTGAAGCCATGATTTTATGATCTAGATGTCAGGGCTGTGATACCTCTTTCTCATATTTCACAGACGAGTAAGCGATAAGGGTTCACCATCTGTGCCCCAGTACACACATCTGTAAAATGGGGAGACTACCTAGCGGGCTCACTGTCGAAGGAAGCAGATCTCTCTGAGTGGCTACAAGGGATAGACATCAGTCACATACACCAGATGCTGTTTCCTTCCTGGTGGTATATACTGTAGCCTTCATAAGATCACAACCAAATCTGGCCAGGGATTTAGTTCCCAAACCGATCACAACAGCAAGAGGAATTAAATCTCATAGGCAGGATGTTCAAGTTTCTCAAAATCATTTGTTTTTAAACTAATGTCTTAGAGAGGAACATCTCCCAGGACTAGATGTTAGAAAAATTCGAGCCCTGTGAACACAGGACTCACATCCAGGAGGCCACCAACGGCAGCAGATCTCATGGGTGAGAGGCAGGCAGCTGTTTTTTGTGCTCAAAACATCCTGTGGGCAAGTAACCGAGCAGAGGGGAGACTGACCCATGTGACCTGCACAAAAGGGTTAAAGGATTCTGACACAACCTTCTCTGTCCACGGTTGCTAAGGCTCACTGCTCCCTTCTATAAAACATGAAGATTGAGGACAGACACCCTCACCCCCTCACAACCCTGACTTTCTTCCTCCCCCTCCTTCGTCTCTACTCCATCCCATCCAGCTTGCACATGTTGGTGCTGACTTCAGACCACAGACTAAATTGCTTTGCTTCCCTGGAGATCTCCTTGTCTCCTTCTTCTCTCTGCACACTCCCCTCTAGAACACACTCTTTCTCCTGCTTGGAAAGCTGTGCCCTGAATTCTATGAGATAGAAGTTAGGGTACACATTGGGCTTTGCACCAGGGTTAAGGGGTTGTTTTATGGCTTTCATTTATTCATTCAAATAATATTTACTCAGCCCTACTATTTATCCCTGAAGTTACGAGGAAATCTACAGGAAAACATCTTGGAAGACAAGCATCTTTATTTAAATGGCATTTAAGTTTCGTTCATATCACAGGACAGAGTTTCTCCTTTTGTTCCAGAGAGAGTGAGGAAAACTGCTTTGGGCTAACTTAAGAAACATTTAAGCAAGAAACAAAGAAAAATTGGGGCACCTGGGTGGCTCAGTCAGTTAAGCATCCGACTTCGGCTCAGGTCATGATCTCACGGCTCGTGGGTTCGAGCCCCGCGTCGGGCTCTGGGCTGACGGCTCGGAGCCTGGAGCCTGCTTCGGATTCTGTGTCTCCCTCTCTCTCTGCCCCTCCCCCACTCACGCTCTGTCTCTCTCTCCTTCAAAAATAAACATTAAAACAATATCTAAAGAAACAAAGAAAAGTTTTCTAGTATAGGAACATCTAAATACCTAGATTCCCAAAGGCTATTGTGTGTCTCTTTGAAGATCTTTAAATGTGGCAACAAAGGGGTTGTCTGCCAGCAGAGTTGTGTATGACTGGGTGACCTTTTTCTGATCTCCTCTGAGCTCAGGAAGAATACGATTAATTAAACTCAGAAGTTTACCACTGAAATAATAGGTATGAGATCCAGAGAATTCAAGGTGTTGGAGGACTCATTAAATAGAGTTGCATAAATATGCTGAAAGATTTAATGAGTCCATAGGGTCACTTATAGAGCAATGAAGCAGAGATGACCTAAAAAAATTTAAATTAGAATCGATATTGTCCTTAGGAATTAACAACTATAGATTGCTATATTAACACCTGAAATGAATTCTATAATTACATCTTAATGCACATTCGTGTTCTCACCCCAGGAAAAATGATAATTGCTCATTTTTAGCATTTTACTTGCCAATCATAAAAACAAATTTATGTATGTGTGTTTATTTCTGTGATCTCTAGGAACCATAAATAGCTTTAAAGAGCTGCAAGTAGGTAAATAGTGTTAATTTTTTCTTTTAATAATTCAGATAATACTTACTGGATGCCTATTGTCTAGCAGGCACTAGGCTAGATGCTGGGACAATAAGACAATGCAAAGAGATGCAAAGCTTGCCCCCACCTCAAATTGCTTATAGTCCAGTACAGCTCAGTGCTATAGAACTTTCTACAGTGATGGGATGTTCCATGTCTGAGAGCCCAATGCAGTAGCCACTAGACACAGGCAGTTATTAAGTATTTGGAGTGTGGCTAGTCCACCTGAGGAATTGAATTTTTAATTATATTTAAGTTTTATTTAAATTTAAGTGTAAATAGCCACAGGTGGCTAGTGGCTAACATGGGCAGCACAGGTAGGTGGCATGCTGGATCTTAATTTCTAATATGTAATCTACCTTTCTTTAAAGGATTCAAAGGATTTGTGTTAGGACTAAAACAGTATAGTTATCATCATTGTAATAGAGCTGTTTACAGTCTGACACATACTGGGGGAAACCAGGGAGGGGCTCCCCAGAGGTGGTAACCCTTGAGCTGTAGGGTTAAGTAGAAGTTTATACAGCAGAAGAGCAGACAGGAAGGAATTCCTTATGACATTGTGCCAGAGCCTGAGGTATGGGCATCATGTTCCTGCTATGGAACTACAAGGAATTGCATTATTTGCATGCTATGTTACTCAGCCCGGGCAGCCATAACAAAGTATCTCAGACAGGGTGGCCTAAACAAAAGAAACTCATCTTCTCACACTTGTGCAGTCTGAGATCCAAGATCAAGGTATCAGTAGGGCTGGTTTCTGTGAGGTGTCTCTTTTGGGCGTGCAGATGGTGCCTTCTTGCTGTAATCTCATATGGTCTTTGACCTGCCCTTGTGCACAGAGAGAGCTCTTGTGTCTCTTTCTCTTCTTCTTCTTCTTCTTCTTGTTCTTTTTTAATGTTTATTTATTTACTTTGAGAAAGAGAGAGTGAAAGGTGGGATGGCAGAGAAGAGGGAGAGAGAGAATCCCAAGCAGGCTCCATGCTCTCAGTGCAGAGCCTGACATGAAGCTTGATCTCATGAACCATTGAGATCATGGCCTGAGCTTAAATTAAGACGGAGCCACCAACTGAGCCAACCAGGTGGCCCCTTTGCCTCTTCTTATAAGGAGGGCAGTTCTGTCAGATTAGAGTCCTACTATTATGACCTCACTGAACTTTAATTACATCCTTCAGGGCCCCAACTCCAAATAAGTCACATATATTAGGGCTTCAGTGTATGAGTTTTGAAGAGATACAATTCTGTCCATAAAACATGTCATTCAATAAGCAAATATCTTTTTCTTTGTGTCCTTTTTTTTTTCTCAAAAGAGATGATACATACCTCACACTCAGCTCACACAAATTTGCAGAAAACTATCATCTATTGATCGAGCATATGATGATTTTTTTTAATGTTTATTTATTATTGAGAGACAGAGACAGAGCGCGAGTGTGGGAGAGGCAGAGAGAGAGGGAGACACGGAATCCGAAGCAGGCTCCAGCCTCTGAGCTGTCAGCACAGAGCCCGGACACAGGGCTTGAACCCAGGAACAGTGAGATCATGGCCTGAGCCAAAGTCGGACACTTAACTGACTGAGCCACCCAGAATCCCCTAGCATATTATGATTGTAATCATTGCTTTTGATTTACCTATTGACAGATACAGAGAGTTCTAGAAAATTAATACATACAAAAACACTTAAAGCAAACTGAGCATCTCTCAGAACTCAAACGTAATTAAATGTTGCTCCAGCAAATGTTAATATTAATTTTCCTTATTTCTCTGAAGACAAACCAATGGTAACTTGCAGTTGGACAGACTCACTCACAAGAACTAATTTTTAAATTTTTAAGGGATTCTGTGAACTAGTTAAATGCGGCCATTATAAAAATGTAAGTTACATAAACTTACAATTAAACAAATTGTATTAAAAACAAAGGTAACAAACACCCCAAACTCAGCTCATGCTGGCTAAGACATTTCACGATTGTCTGTGCCCTCAAGGTATTTTCCATCTGTCGTATCTGTGTGGTCACTTATACAATGGAGTGATACGGAGTACCTTCCACAAAGTCAGCGCTCAAGATCTTCGCTTCCAGAGCTTGGACTTGATCATAATGGGAATATTTACACCACGGAAATCAGGAAACACTACAAACAAGGCTCTTCCTTTTTCTAGGAGAGCCATGTACTAAACATTTAGTAGCACACCACTGGCACAAACCTTACTTTGATGGCATATGGTTTTCCCAGGATTTATGCAGCCTTCACACTGCAGCTTACCACAGCTACAAACAATCCTACCCATCCTTTATAAACAAAAAAAAGCTTTCTGCTGAGATCTAATTTATTGCCTTTTCAAGCCTTTATTTCTTTGTTTCCTTCACCATAAAGGGGCAGTCCTGTCTTGCTGACCTATGGACTCTCAGAACCTCCATATAAAACATTCTGAGGCAACAGAAAAATCCCCTGAAATATACACTTAGCATTGCTAACATATTTCTAACCCACCCAGCAATGTCTTCTACCTGAAAATTGCCTCAGCTATAACATAATATCCCTCCCACTGCTAATACTACCCTGCAGCTAATACTAAGCTTATACTTGCCTCATTCATTTTAAAGAGGACATTTTTGTTCCCACTGAAAGTTTTAAGTGACAGTAAATGAAATAGAATAGAAAACTGCTGGGGTAAATAGCAGTTTTCAGATTAAGCTTTATATTCTGTTTGAAACATTTCTCTCTGCTGTTACCCTTTTATACCACTTTCAAACAAGTAAAGAGAGACTCCGATTTTGAAAATGAAATGCCATTTGGCAGAATTCACGTTCAACCTTTGATTAAAATTCCAATTAAGTCATGCCTGTGGTCTCCAAAAGCTGAAGCCCAGTAAGTGAAAGTACCTAAGTTCACAGAGCAAATAAGGGACTTGATTTCCTGCCCCAGGTCTACACTTCAAATTGCCACCGCAATGCATCTTGCTTTCTGATGAAAATCCTGTTTATTTACGATCTCTTATTGCTGTAGCACTGTAGGAGACTCTTATGAGGGTAATTATAAAAGAAAAAATTCAAGCTGAAAAGATTAAGTGATTTGAAGTTTTCCCCCTTTCTCCGGGTTAACTTACATCCACAAAAATCTGAGAATCCTGAATCTAGAACGAATTTGAGCATAGAATAGACAAAATCCTTGGCATAGAGAGGGGAAAGAGAAGGGATCCCAAGACTTAGTTCCAGATAACTCGTAGTTTTAAGAGGTCTGGTAAAGGAGATAGAGCCTGAAAGAGACAGAAAAGATACAACTGTGAGATGGGAGGAAAACCAAGACTGTCAGAGAAACCAAGAGGAAAAAACAGCATCCATATATAGGGAATGATGCATAGTGTCTACAGTGACTGAATGGTACAGCAAGGCACCTTTGACATTAATAACCAGGAGGCCACTGGTGCCCTTGGTATGAGTGATGAGTCAGTGGAAAGGTGGGAGTAGGGGCTGGATAAGAGTGGGATAAACAGGAGGCAAGGAATGGACAACTATTTAGCTAACACTTTTCCAGAAGTCCAGACTTGAAGGGAAGCAGAAATCTGGAATAGTCATGGGGGATGTAGGGAATAAGGGAAAATCCATTTGAGAAGAGATGAATCAGTACTTCTAACTTTTGGTCCAGTCTAGTTTATAATGAGACTACTAAATAAAATGATTGCCAGGCAAGAATAGAGAAAAAGGGACCTCACCTATTTACCAACCTGTTTGCCAACCTATTTAACTGTTGGCAGGGTTGTGTTTTTCTCTGATGAATCAGTATTCAGTGAAAGAACAATATCTTAATGAGTGTGCAGCATAAACTCTCAAGAACTATGAAGAACAATAAAGAGTTTCCCTAGACAGAACTCTCAAGAACAATAAAGGGTTTCCCTAGACGCTGTTTAAATGTTTGGGTTATTTTCTCTTGCTATTTAATACATTAACAGTAGTTCTGATACACCTTACAGAGTGATTCCCCAGAGCTGATCCACGAGGGCATCCACGAGGGCATAAAGCCTGCATGGTTGCTACACAATGTACCCCTAGTTCAAGAGATTTCCACATTTACCCTGCTGTGATTAGAATTCACTCTGTCTTGTGTAGGAATGAAACTACTTTGCACATAATAAGCTGATATATTTTCTTTTCTCCTTAAGCATCCTCCTTCCCTCCCCACCCTTCCTGAATCACAGCTCCAGGAAAGAAAAAGGACAGGACTCCCTGAGGGAGAAGGTCCTCATTAGCAGGGCAGAAATCTTGAAAAACAGAGATTTGAAGAGAGGAAGGGATTTCTCCAAATTCCTTTAGCTTCTTCAAACACAAATAGCCTAAGGGGCTAGAGTCTTACCCTACACCCAGCGATAATAGGACTCAGGGTGTGCCCTGGAGGAAGAGAAGAGTGTCCCTTTCAACCCTGAGAACTGTGGGGAAAAGAAGGGAGAGAGAAGAGAGCAGGAGGTGATATTTGTATGTACCTCTGTCACTTCTCTCTGGGCCCAAATCTGGAAAGTTCCCATATCATGTACATCTGAGAGGGAAAAGGAAATGTCCTGTGTGCCTCAGTGATAAAAAGTGGTGGTACTGAGGGGGCTGGTGGAAGCCTAAGAACAAGACAAAAAGGCTCCCTCAGGCCAATTGGCTTGGACCATGGACTCAAGAGGTGGTTACCGATCAATCACCCTGGATGGCTAGCAGCCATTAATTTGTGGAGAAGTCTAGGCCAGCCACTTCACAGCAGACACCTGTGAGGATATAGAAGGAAGCCTTGAAAGTCTGAGCCTGCTGACTCCTCTTCTCCCACTTGGAAGGCACTCTGAGTTCTGAAATAGACTGAGCCACCATTTTGAAGAACTAAAAGTCAGAAGGACATATTTGAAAAGCTGGACGTTATGCAAAGAGACTGAGTTGTACAAGAAGCTTTTTAATCCGGTTCTATAGGGAAGTGGAATTGTGAAGCAACTCTAAGGAAATGGTGTTTTCTTTCATAGTTAGAAAGGCTTGAGCAGCTTTCCTTTCTGTCATTCGATGTGTGGCTCCTCCACCTCCAGGGAGAGTGGTTTTGGGGAAGTGTTTCCGCTGTGACTCACATGACACCCTTTCCTGGGCAGACAGCTCAGGGGCTGTGGTAGGCAGTGCCAGACAACTCCAAGTCAATTGAAAGGGAATGGGTCTCCTGGGAGTTTGCTAACCTGATGGCAGGTTTCCTGGACACCGTGTCCCCTCCAAACCCAACACCTGCTGTGACAGAGCTGTTTGTGATGAGGTGAATAACAAACAGTTTTGCCAAGGTTGGGTCACAGGGGAACAAAAAGCACACTTGCGCAGGTGCGGCCAGTCTCCCAGTTTCTTTTATAATTTTCTCTACCAAACATAACTCTTGTCTAAAGCTTTGGCAAGATTTTTAGTCAAAGCCTTTAAAGTCACATTTGTAAAAGAAATGTTTACTATCTCATGGCTGAAAAGTATGCTCAATTCTGCTGAGCTATAACCTGAAATTTGTGGTTTTTCTGAAAGGTGTATTTCATCTGTAACTGCTCAGAGTATCTTTCTATTAAGATCAGCTATAAAATAAAATATTCGTATCAGAAAAATTAATGAGACTGGCTCTTGACAGCCACTTTTCTGAAGATATTTCAGTAGATTTATCCTGTAGATGTATTCATAAGTGAATGTATGCCCCTGCAAGGGCACAGAGTCAGCAAAGCTTTCCTTGTGACCTGCACATCTCTTCATCCTGATATGACTGCCAGATTTGGGCTCTGAAATCGTTGTTTCCTTTTCTTTAAACCCGGTGCCTAAATATATTGTTTGGTGTGTTGGTCAGAGTTTTCTCATAAATCATTTACACTTCTATGTATTCCTCCGTATTTAAGTCCTCCTGATAAACTAAAACGTGAAAAAAGCTATTATGTGTGATTTTACAGGACCCAAGATGCCAAGTGAAGGTACCTAGGGAGGCCATCAGCTGCACTGCACTTGCCATTGTTTGACCAGGATTTTGGCCTTTAGGGAACATTCCATATAAAGATTAAAGCCAATTTAGTTGGAAAGCCTCGAGACTAAATATTGAGAACTATTTTATCACCTAGATTTCCAATCTTGGAATTGTAGCACTCACTCACTTATCAAAGTAGAATAGACAATAGGTTTTCTTTTTAAAATATTTTTTCTCTTGAAATTGGAGAGCAATGGATTTGAAAGTAGCTCCCCATCCTCATCCATCCATGGTAAGTATATATACGTATATATTATATATAAAATACATATACAAGTACATATATACATATATATTATATATCAAATATATCAACATAAGATAATATAGAAATATAAAATATATAATTATTAAATATGTAAGCATATTTAAAAGCCAGATTCACTCATAGTTTTGGTCCATATCTCTAATCTAAAGAAACCCAATTGGTACCTAACAGCTTATAGGCAGTAAAATTGTATCGCACCCCTGAATGAGAGCGTCTTGTCCTCTTTGAAATTTGTACCACGTGCATTACCTATCAAATGTGTTAATCCGTAGGTATTTTTTTCAAACTACACATCCCTCTACCATGTCCCAGGGAACACATTCCTAAGTGAGCCCGCCTCATTGTCTTTTTGCGCAGCCATCTCCACACTAGCTATCCAGGTATAATGCTCACCATTTTAGAGATCCAGTCCCCTTTGATCCCAGGTCACAGGCTTCCCTTGTGTGTTGTGCAGATGTCAGGTACATGTAATTTCTGCTCTTTCGCATTGTTCGTTCCAGTCTACTTTCCTTTGTGTTCCTGCCTTTACCCATTTTCAGCTGCGATTAATGTATACACTATTAAAGGGAGGAGAAAGCTTATTAATTGAAAAATTGATTATGTAACCTTGAGGGTTTTGTTTTCATTACCTCCAGTGTCCAGGAAGGGCGTTATCCTTTCTGACTTAACAGGGGATTTTTCCACTGGACTCCTGACAACATCTTGTGTTCAGGCTACAGTGCCGTTCTCTGCTAGCTTCCTTATTCATGCAAAAACGTGTTGAGCCATGGGCAAATTGAATTTACATTCATCCAAAGATGGGGTAAACGCCACTGCTAACCCTGGGAAACCTAAGGTAGAGAATTTCAGAAAAATTACAGGGGCGCCTGGGTGGCTGAGTCAGTTAAGTGTCCGACTTCAGCTCAGGTCATGATGTCGGGCTCTGTGCTAACAGCTCAGAGACTGGAGCCTGCTTTGAATTCTGTGTCTCCCTCTCTCTCTCTGCCCCTCCTCTCTCTCTTTCTCTCTCAAAAAGAAATAAACATTTCAAAAAAAACAAAAAAGAAAAATTACACAGAATAACAAATACATACAATAAGAAATGCAAAGCACTTTGAAATAAGCTGGGCTGACATCTTCATTTAGCAGATATGAAAAGAGGCCTAGAGAGGTCCATTCACAGATAGTGGTAGGACCAGGCCAGACATCTAGTCTCCAGCGTCCTATTTTGTCCTCCCAACCTCATCCCCAGCTACTCTCTTCTCCCAGCCCTATTCCATTTTAGTGAATTACAACGCAACACAAAAAAAGAAATAAGACCTATACAGGCCTGAATATTAAAAATTATCTGCTGATTACAAAACAATTAAAAATTTATATACTAAAAAAAAAGGATCTCATTATGCACTGGACACAATAAAAATATTTTGAAGTTTATTCATTTTTGAGAGAGAGAGAGACAGAGTGTGAGCAGGGGAGGGCAGAGAGAGAGGGAGACACGGAATTCAAAGCAGGCTCCAGGCTCTGAGTTGTCAGCACAAAGCCCAATGCAGGGCTTGAACTCAGGAACTGTGAGATCATGACCTGAACCAAAGTCGGTTGCTTAACCAACTGAGACACCCAGGTGCCCCTGTCCTGGATGCAATTTAAATTTTAAAAGGCAACAAATTTTTCTCTATAGTAGAAATAGCCTCTCTCTCGCTCATGTATAGATAATATATAGCATATAATTATATATAATAATATAAAACAACAGAAACTTTAAAATATGGAACACATTTATATAACCTATGTATATTATTTTGTTAATGTTTACTTATTTATTTTGAGAGAGAGAGAGCATGAGTGGGGGAGAGGTAGAGGGATGGGGAGAGAGAGAGAGAGAGAGAGGGAGAGAGAATCCCAAGCAGGCTCTGCACTGACAGTGCCCAAACTCATCAACCGTGAGATCACAACCAGAGCTAAATTCAAGAGTTGGATGCTTAACCGGCCGAGCTACCAGGCACCCCTTCCTATGTGTATTCTTAAGGAGTCTTGTGCACTTCAAGGGACAGATTCTTAGAAGTGGCATGTAAATGGTTTCTCCCAGAATGATAGTTAAGGGGGAGAAAAGAGTCAAAGAATGCAAAACAAGCGTTAATAGAGTATAGGAGATCAATATATCATTAGAATGTAGAAGGCAAACAGAAAGGAGGTAACTGATTTTGGAGAAAAGAAAGGCAAAAACTAAGTGACCAGAGCACAGGCCCCCAACTGAGAGGGGCACCAGAAAGAGAAAACTGAAAGAAACAAATTATCAAAGAAATCTGATAAGAAACATTTTCACAACTGAAGAACATTAGTTACCAGACAGAAGAGCCAAACTGATTGCCCAGCAACATGAGAGAAAGGGTCCACAGTAAGGCCCAAAGCTGGGAAATTTTGGAATACTAAGAAGAAAGATAAATGTCCAAGTATTTCCAGAAAGGAAACTCCCAGTCACAAATTGACAGTCAGATGGGATCAAGATTTCCTACAGAAAATCTAGAAGTCAAATCTTCAAAATTATGAAATGATTTAATGGAGGATTGTTATATCTGAACTATTAGGCAAGAAAGTAGAACTCAAAAATATGTCTGGATGTGCAGAATACCATACCTTCTACATGTTTTTCTAAAATGGAAAACAAACTCGGTGTCTACGTGTATGTGCATAGATATGAATATAAGTAAGAATAATATATAGGAAGTTCTAGACTTTTACACCTCAAACTTTTACTTTATTTTTAATGCTTATTTAAATGTTTATTATCTTTTTAAAAGTTTCTTAAATGTTTATTTATTTTTGAGAGAGAGACAGAGCATGAGCGGGTTAGGGGCAGAGAGAGAGGGAGACACAGAATCCAAAGCAGTCTCCAAGCTCTGAGCCATCAGCACAGAGCCCAACACGACGCTCGAACTCACAAACCATGAGATCATGACCTGAGCCTAAGTTGGACGCCTAACCAACTGAGCCACCCAGGCGCCCCCACATCAAACTTTCAAACCGTGGTTAAGTTGAAGGAGGCGGCTGGGATTGGCGAGGTGGTCAAAGGATGCTTTGCAGCTAACTATATTGTGTGTTGACATGTGTTTCTAGAAATAATGTATTTGTATATGATCTGGGTGATCAAAAACTATTCCAAATTTTAATGTTAAAGACTTTATTACTGCTACAAGTTAGTTTCAAATGGGAGATTGTTCGAAATCGAGGCTTTTCTCTAACTGTTCATCTGGATCCACTTGTTTCAAGTGCCCTCTTTCTTTCTATTTCTGGTTTTAAAAAGTCCAATTTAGGCTAAAAGAAGCTGTTATGATTCGTTGATATCACTGCATTTCTGTTAATTAGCCCTTCAAACTTGATTGGTTTTTAGTAGAATTACAGTGATTCTGAAGCAATCGTAAGTCACCTGTTCCTCAGCCATATAGAAACCCACATCTGTTGCTGATGATCTAAGCTCTGAAAACATCAACAAGCAAACTGTAGAGACCTGAGTTTCCAATAAAAACTCTGTATAACTTTCAAAATATGTTTAAATTCATCAGCGAATGGGAAAGAAATTAAGGAATGCTCAAAGCACAAAGCCCAAGTGAAAGCAGGTACCCAGAGAGGCAGAGAGAGAAGTAAAGCTGTTTTTCACCTTGAAAGTACCTGTCAAGTTGACATTGAACTTACTTTTTTTTTCATGATGTGTGGGTAGTGGACAAACAGGAAATGTAGACAAAGTGAGGAGTCTAATAAAAGCCCCAGTACATAAACTTGGGATTTCAGAGGACCACACAACATCACAGTATTCATGAATAAAAAATAAACTCATCATTTCAAAGAACTGCAAGAAAATCGTTGGTCTCAAAGCTTGGTGTTTTAAGGAGGAAAATTTCTCCCTTAGAATTCATGATCACAAGATATCCCTCATGTGGGTTTAAACTTCAATTCACACCGCCTAACACACTCAGGATTTCATTTAAATATGTCTCATCCTAGAAATCTTTGGGGCTCCTGGTGTAATCAATCTATTTGTCTCTAAAGGAGCCCGTCCTCAAACCAGACCTTATGCCATTACTACAGTTAAATTTCCAAGAAATATCAGCTCATCAAAGCAATTACAATGAATACAAAGAAAGTCCATGAATGAGAACCTGCAGAAACAAAAGACAGCAGAATGAGCACTATAAAACTTTATATTTTGGAATTATGAGAAACAGAATGTTAAACAAGTGCTTTTAGAATTGATAATATGCTTCAAAAGCAATTGACTAAAAAGGGGGATGAAGTACATTTGAAAACAAATTGACTTTTTATGAATGAAAACACAATTACATTTAAAATTACAGATTCCGGGGCGCCTGGGTGGCGCAGTCGGTTAAGCATCCGACTTCAGCCAGGTCACGATCTCGCGGTCCGTGAGTTCGAGCCCCGCGTCAGGCTCTGTACTGACGGCTCAGAGCCTGGAGCCTGCTTCCGATTCTGTGTCTCCCTCTCTCTCTGACCCTCCCCTGTTCATGCTCTGTCTCTCTCTGTCCCAAAAATAAATTAAAAAAACGTTGAAAAAAAAAATTAAAAAAAAAATAAATAAATAAAATTCCAGATTCCAGCAATAGAGAGAGACTTAGGAGATTTTGAAAGAGACCTATAATATTACTCAGTAGGTGTAATACTGAGGAGAGTGTCAGAGATGAAAAATATGGTAGAGAGATTAAGAGCCAGGATGGATAACATGAGAAGAAGAGGTGAGCGACAATGAGGACAGGAGAATATGAGAAGGGGTTGTATTTCAGAGTGGATGAAAGGTACAAATTCATAGATTCAGTAATCACAAACAAGATACATTTTAAACAATTCCATATCTCTATGCATCATATTGCAGTTTCAGAAGACCAAGGACAAAGCAAATATCTTAAAAACAGCTAAGGAGAAATTACTTTTAGAGAAATGACAATTAAATGCAAAATTGGCTTCTTAGCAGTAGCAATGGAAGCAAGAAGCCAGTGGGCTAGTATCTCCAATGTGCTGAAAGAGAAGTTCTGCCAGTCTAGAGTTTATCACTTAAAAGTGACAGCACTAAAGGCATTTTCAGTCCAACCCACATGACAGAAGATGAGGGGTAGGGGTGAGGGGGCAGGAAGGGCTGAGTGATTACTGTTAGCAGACCTTCATTAAAGGAAATCATAAACCTTTATGCTAGTCAGAGGAAGAATCAATCCAGATGAACAGCCTGAACAAAGACCAAAGAAAATTGTAAATAGGTAGATAATTCTACATGAACATTGATTATATAAAATGATGGTAATGTCTTATGGGATTAGATTAGAACTGACATATAAAACAATTCTATACCATTCAAGAAGAGGTCATTGGCATTAAAATATCCTACGTCCTTGTGTTATTCAGCAAGAGGGTAAAGATATTGACATACACTTGCTTGATTGTGATAAATATTGAAATGTCTAGTATTACAAGAATATATAACTTCATATGTTTGAGAGAAAAAAAATATGAGGTTGGAAAAAGTAATCCAAAAGAAAGAAAGAAAAAAAGTACAAGCAAACTTGAAGAGGTAGAAACTTCCAGTTATAAAATAAATAAGTCCCAGGGATGAAAAGTACAGCATAGAGAATATAGTCAATAAGATTGTAAAAAAAAAAAATACAACATAAGATTTAAAAAAATGAATCCATTAATATCAACTATTGATACTAATGTCAGCATATGTCAGAGGTCTGGCCTCCCAGTTGTCAGGAGCAGTGGCCTAAAATGGTCAGAGTAAAATCAAGACCTGAGCAATTTGGAGGCCAATTTACCAAAGAGGTAAGAGTGGGATTCTGAGCATTTCTCTTAACTATAGAGTTATAGCGATGCCTACAGGCAGCGTGCAGAATGAAGGATGAGATCAGTGGTAAGAAGAGTATTAGGATGCAAATCCAATTATTGTAGCAAAGTCAGAGTCTCCACCAGAAAGCCAATAAAAGGCAGCTACACATGAGCTGGATAAATTTCCTAAACAACAGTCCTGCATCTCCCTGAACACTTCTCAGAAATGGCATTGAAATCCCCTATTGGGAAAACACTTCTGAATTCCAAGACTAATTAAAAGAATGATAGTTCTAACTGATCTGTTGCGATAAAATTAGTATGTGAACTGGGGAGAACAGAGATGATATTATTTCCTAATACAACATTATATTAGCTTCCTAATCAATTAATATATACTTTATCCAGTTTTATATCATATTGAAATATTAATATTTGATTTGACATGTCTGTGGCCAGTTTCAAACAAGACCATTTTAAACCAGTTATGTCTTGGTGTTAGGGGCAAAGGCCCTAACTGCGTCTTTGCTTCTATGGGATGCTCTGATTCAGTTCTTATCCTTTGGGTTCATACCTTGTTTCTTTTTTTTTTTTAATTTTTTTTTTTTTAAATTTTTTTCAACGTTTATTTATTTTTGGGACAGAGAGAGACAGAGCATGAACGGGGGAGGGGCAGAGAGAGAGGGAGACACAGAATCAGAAACAGGCTCCAGGCTCCGAGCCATCAGCCCAGAGCCCGACGCGGGGCTCGAACTCACGGACCGCGAGATCGTGACCTGGCTGAAGTCGGACGCTTAACCGACTGCGCCACCCAGGCGCCCCCATACCTTGTTTCAACAGAGAACCGGCTCAAGCCAGGAAGGCTTTTTACACAGGGATGCATTTGGTCTCTACCACCTCTTAGATAGTTCAGAAGGCCCTTGAAGATTTTACACATTCAAAATATCCTGGAATACTTCCGACCAAGTCATAAGGTCATCACCATTATCTGCTAGTGACATTTTGTTCACTTTGACATTTTGCCTCAGTGTTCATTCCTGGTTCTTAATGGCTTTGTCAGCACCTCACTGAGTTGGCAATGACACCCACCACACTCCTTATCACCCAGCCTTGGAGAATCAGTTTAGCATCGTATCCCTTTGTTTGTTGCACCTGATGCATCCTGCATTCAGACTGTTCATGCTGCATGTACAGTAATCAAACTGCATTTTTTAACTCAAAGTCTCAATACTTTTATTTAGTATTAAACCACAGATTGTTGGACCTGTAAGTAGGTCACACCTTGTATGGAATGACCCAGCTCTGTCCTTTGCCATCTGGCTACATGAATCAATGTCAGATGGATGCAAATATATCTCTGAGAGGAGACCCTGGAACACAGTGCTGATATACCAGCCACCAACCCCAGGACAGTTACCTGTCCCAGAAAAATGTCTTCAAGGTAAATCCAAAGGCATCACAGCACAAGTTTAAATATGATTTCACTGTCTATTATTTTCATTGGATGCTAGAGTCTGAATAGATTCTGACTTTGCTTCATTTATCTTACTTTTATTACATGCCCAGAAATTCAGAGGGATTCAGGGACAGCATGAAGTGGATATGGAAGAGCATGCGATAAAAACTATATGTAGCCTCAAGGGCAAAGAAATAATCATACTGAGACAATGAGGTTTGTCTGGATATTTGTCCAGTAACCAACTGGCTGCTTGATTATCACAAAGCCACTGGAATTAATGTGTCTTCAGGGTTTTGGACTTCAGAGCTTTAAAGGTACAATAAGGATTGGGATTAATTATTATAATTATAAATATTATTTATTTAGAGGTAGCTTTGTTTGCACAGCTAACGCAGCTGACAATAGTGCACGCAGAATAGAAAGATAAAAATCAATAGAGAATAAATGGGGAAAATGAGATGTGGGGGAAATAAAAACAGAAATGTAACATGGAGGCAGGAAGGAGTAAGTTAGTAAACCACACACAACACACACCCCATAATAGCATGTATATTAGTTGGTGTTGAGCCACGGAGTCTGTAAGTCAAAACCAGCTGTAGAGAGGAAATATCCCTGGAGTAGCTTGGGCTTGCATAGAAGGTTGGCATCTTATACTTCCCGTCCCCAGATGCTTCCATATATTTATACTATCCCCATATCCTTGTTGTTGTACATTTCTCCATTCAAACATTTCCTAAATTCATTTAATGTGTCTGTACCATACCAGGTTCTGGGGAAAGCATTGTTTATAAAAGTAGACACAGTCCCTGCTCTAGCAGAACTAATGGAGAAGTGAGAGAGGTAGGCAGAAAACAAATGATCACATAAAGGAATGTGTAGCTACAAACTGACATACCTTCTCTGAAGGAAAGGATGATGTTTCCAGGAAAATTTATTACAGAAAAATCTAGACTAGTCTGGATGGGGTAGGTATCAAAGGGTAAAAGATCAGGTAGGACTTCTTGGAACAAGTAATATTTGAATTGGGTGCTGAAGTTGAGTAGGAACTAAGTAAGTAAATGATGTGGGGTCCAGTGGAGTGAGGAAGAGTATATAGATGGAGGGAAATCTTTGTAGAGAGAAAAAATAGTACATGCAAAGGATGTGTGGTAGGAGGGACCATTATGTGTTCAAGGGACTGAAAGGCCATGGTAGAGAGTGCACACAAAGCAAAGAAGAAAATATAAAATGGGGAAAGAAAGGTGGACGGAAGTGAAACCCACACATTAGCAATTTTGGTTTTTATCCTAACAAGTCTTAAGCTTGGGTGGAGGTAGTGATATGACCAGATTTAAGTTTTGAAAAAATCCTATTGATTGAAGAGAACAAATTAAAGGATAGAAGGGGCAAGCAGGATGTAAAAGATTAGGGCTATTCTATTAGTGCAGTCAAGAGACATTAGCCGTGTGGACTTGGTTTGTAACAACGGAGAAAAAGAGAGGTAGAAGGATGTAAGAAGTAGGATTTGGTGCTAGGTCAGTGGTAGGTGGAGGGAAAGAGTCAGAATTACCTGGATTTGAAGTTTGTGCAACTGGGTGGTTATTGTCACCCATCACTGGCCCAGGGAATTTCAGAAGACAGCCAAACTGTAAAAGATGGAAGGAGCCATGAGGGCAGAATTGGACATGGCATGACTCAAATGCCTTAGAGGCATCTAAGAGAGAAGTCATGCAGATGGTGAGGTATACCAATTTAGAATGAAGAGACAAGTTCGTTGGAAAGCAAAGATTTGTGAATCAGATGTAAATACAGGTATAGGTATAAAGGTGGAAGGGAGACATGAGCATGAATGAGGTTCCCAAGGAACAGAATATAGCAAGAGAAAGAAAAGGCCTCAGATGGAGCCTTGGAGCACTTTCAAGGAGCATCTTGGCCTGAGGTTATTCTGAACACAGCATTAGAATTGTAGGGGCAAGAATTTTTTTTTTTTTCACCACGAACTTCTACTTCTTCCCTATTATTTTGCTTTGTTTTGTTTTACCAAGGATAGACAACCATCCCCATTTCTTGCTTTAGAATTTCCTTAGGTAACTCTAGATTACCTCTGCCAGTAATGATAGAAGTTTCACCATAAATGGTCTTAATCAAGATGAAGAATACTTTTTAATTGGGTTAGATTTTAATGAACAGGACTTTATATGTGTGCTAAATGATGCTTGTTACCAAAACCGTTTAAGCGTTAGTGATTTTATGCGTTTGTCTTTTACTAGTCAATTACTTTGGCCTTGACCTGTGGGATTAGCATGAGGTACTGGCCATAGATGGTCTGAGATTTTATTTGAGATGGCTTGGGGTTCACTCACAGTCATTTACTTAGAAATGACCACACCTCATTTATTTTAGAACATGACATCCTTGGGTCAGTCTTGCAAGCTCATTATTGTAAGCTATGTTTAACAGAAGTATAGGATTTTGAAACGAATAATCGAGGAAACTAGTAGAAAAGTTTAAGTTCATATTATACAGTAGTTTTCATTGTCTAATATTGGGTTTTCATAGTAGATATTGAATAAGAGGATACTATCCTTATTGATAGGCATAGTTTTCCTTGCACAATTTTTTTAAAAAATTTGTTTTAATGTTTATTTATTCCTGAGAGAGAGAGAGAGAGAGAGAGAGAGCATGAATGGGGGAGGAGCAGAGTGAGAGAGGGACACAGAATCTGAAGCAGGCTCCAGGCTTTGAGCTGTCAACACAGAGCCCGATGCAGGGCTCAAACTCAGGAGCCGTGAGATCATGACCTGAGCCAAAGTCGGATGCTTAACGAACTGAGCCACCCTGGCGCCCCATCTTCCCACAATTTTTGTTTTGCTGAATTTGGTAGTGATGACGTTTCAGTGAAGAGCTGCATTTCATGCATGTGTGTGCATGTATTTGTACATGCTGTGTGTGTTTGCCCATATTTCTTATGTAATTAAAACCAAGACATCAACTATGATTTTTTCAGAAGGAGCAGTAACTGTATAACTTAAGCAGCCAGTAGAAGAATCTATTTGTTTCTTTATTTTTTTTTAACGTAGGCAAAAGGCAAGAACGTGTTTTTCAAATTAATATGAAAGATAATTATGGAGCTGCACTGTCTAACACGGTAGCCACTAGCCACAAGTGGCAATTAGAATTTAAAATAATTAAATAATCTTAAAAATTAAGTGTTTGTGTCACAGCACCCACATTTCAATCATGCTGTGTAGCTGGTGTCTACAGTGTTGAACAGTGCCAGTATGTAACTTTTGCACCGTCCCAGAAAGTTCAACTGAAAGGTCTCTGACTAAAATAGGAATCAAATCCAGGCTACTGCCAGTTTTGCATAGCCTGATGAACTAAGAATGACTTTTACATTTTAAAGTGATTGAAAAACATGGGCCGCCTGAGTGGCTGAGTCAGTTAAGTGTCTGACTCCAGGTCAGGTCATGATCTCATGGTTCATGAGTTCAAGCCCTGCATTGGGCTCTGTGCTGACAGCTCAGAGCCTGGAATCTGCTTTGGATTCTGTGTCACCCTCTCTCTCTGCCCCTCCCCCGCTCACGCTCTGTCTCCCTCTGTCTCTCAAACATAAATAAATGTTTAAAAAAAAATTAATGATTGAAAAACAATCAAAGGAAGAATGACATTTTAGAACGTAAGAAAATCATCCAAAATTCCAAATTTAGGGTTTCTAAATAAAGTTTTATTCAACACAGCCATGCCCATTCCTTTTTGTATTGTCTGTGACTGTTGTCTCACTGCAGCTGCCAGAATGAGTAGCTGTAACAGACCCAATAGTCTGCCAAGTCTAAAATGTTTACTCTCCGACTCTTTACAGAAAAGTTTGCTAATGCTTGAGCTAAAGGAGGGAACGTAGCAGTGTCACAAATCACTTTGAAAGAGACCATTCTGTGTGGTTTTGGAAAAGGAAATCAGAGGAAGGAATAGTGTCCTCAGAATTCATGCCCTGATTTGCTTGCTGGAGGATACCCTACATGTTAGGATTTGATGGTGGACTGGGGTAAGGGCTCCAGAAGTGCTGGAGGTAGCTATTAACATGAATCCAAAGGGCTTCATCAAAACCTCCGCTTTCTCAAAGTCTTTCTGTAATTTTTTAAACATACTGTCGAAAGCTCATTTCTGTCTAGAACCCCCTATCTTCCCCATTGTCAAAACAAAAATTAAGTTCTCTCAAAGGCTTGACAGCATGAAACAAGGAAATTCACTTACCCTCCTGACGACATTGCCAATTATCTTCTTAACCTTCTCTTAGGCGGAATGGCTGAAACAATGAAAAATTATTTTGAGTGGGACCTGAGCCAAGCCAGCATCAATCTGCTCTCATTATTATCATGTCTCCCCATCTCTTGAGAATGGGCTCACTATTAAGAATATGCCACCTCTTATTGGGCCAGGATTAAATACATGCAAGATCTTCGTAGAGCCATTCCCTGTCAGAAATGCCACAAGGCTATTGAGAATTTCTGCAGGAACAGGATTGCATCTTTTGTACCTGTGTATTGACTGGTGCTGTGACAAAATACCTTAGGAAGCTCAGCCAACACCCATTGGATAATGTTGTTGTACAAGATTGTATCTGGGGGAAAAAAAAACCCTCAGGAAATGCATTGCTTGTTTAAATCTCTTAAGTCTTCAGCATTAGCCTTAAGCCTAAGTGACTTCAAAGGAGTAAATCATCAGGAAAATCTGTGACCCAAGGGAATGTCGGCCAACAAAATGCTGTCCAGGTTTTCTTGGGCATGGCTAAATTCAGGCACAAATGCAAATCCCCACCTCAGGAGTGTGCACCCTTGACCTCCCAGCGGCAGTTCCAATCACTGGCTGGTAGGGGGTTTTTCAGGTTAATACCATGATATGATAGAACGAACATGAGCTCATATATTTCCAGTCTGTAAGATTTCTGAGCCTGGTTCCTATCCACCTACTCTGGTTTGTACTGTCTTTCTTTATATCTTGGGGCAAATAGATATTTTTGGAATGTTCTGTAGGCAGATTTGAGGACATCTGATCAACATAGAATTCCATGTTGATGCATGCCTGGAAGGAGTCATTGGACCAGTAATTCCATAGTAAAGGGAGCTAAAATTCAGCCTTTTTGACATTTAGTTTTCTTGCTGACATGCATCTGATTTATTTAATTTAATTTAGTATTAATGAATGGAAAGGGTAGAGCAAACTGGGAACATATAAACCATTTGGTTTTTAAACCAAACCAAAAAAAAAAAAAGATTCTTGGAGTAAAATTTTGTGTTACTGAATGGGATTTGAAATTATGATGGAGATCCCTGAAGCATATAGCAGCAGTTTGGGGAGCAAAAGGTATTTTTTCACCACATAGAGGATCCAATGCCAGATAGACGGTCTTGTCAGAAAATATCATGAAGCCCATCTGTCTTTGATAATTGCTTCAAATCGTCTACATATATAATCCAAAGTCTCTTTTTAAATGTTTATACTGTCAGTGGTCTTTTATTTGTAACCACTGGACCAAGAAATGGTATTAGCTCCATCATGCATCATTTCTAGAGGATGTGAGGAAGGGAGTGATTTTTTTTTTTATGAGGTAGAAAATTTATTGCTTATGCCAACAATAATTAGACTGAAAATCACATTAAAGAGATCTTTGGACTTCATTTAGTTATCTATTTAGTTTGAGGCTGGGTGTATAGTTTCTGTTTAAAGAAAGAATATTGTCCTTCATCTGTGCTGCACTTAGTGGCCAATTGATTTTTATTTACATCCTGGTAATTCTTTGAACATTAGTTTCTTTAACATGAGAATTCAGCACTCTGCAATAAATATGGGGGGAAATTTTGCTCAGTGAGGAACTCCAATACCACAAAAGAAAGGGTGTAGTTTTCAAAACTCATTTTTGTTTGCACGGCAAAATTTGACCTGGTGAAAATGATTCTCCAAACCTCCAGCTAGAGAGGTCATGGTCTAAGTCCATCCCACAGCACAGCACATTTCTCCATTGGAGAAAATGAAGGAAGTCTTATCAGAGAAAGAGATGGGTAAAAAGAAAAAGAAAAAAAAAACAGAAAGAGAGAAAAGAAAGGGAGGAAGGGAGGAAGGAAGGAAGAGAGATGAGGCTGAGAAAGAAAATAGGGCCAGAACTGGCAGACCCTTCCAAGAGGCAATAAGGGCTTAGAGCTTTATTCGTAGGACAATAGCAGTCATTCTCAATGCATAGTCCAATTTCTGTTTTAGTAGAATTACTCTGTGATGTGGGGACTGAGTTGGAAAGGGGAATGAGGAAAACAGAAGACTACTCCATAAAATAGTGATATTCTGCATTTATGTCCTTGAGAAGAAAGCACAGGTAAGGATCACCCAATGCATGTTTGATAGATAAAAATATTCCCTATCAAATGGTTCAGGATGATAGAGGAAACAGGACCACTAACCCATCACATGCATTTTTTAAAAATTATGTATCAGATCAAGTACCCTGTCTAAATGCAACTAACTTTATAGTTGTTTTTTTAAAGAAATATTTGAACCTCACGAGAAACTCTTGAATGTGTGTCTGCATGTATTAATTGTAATCAAATCTACTTAAAGACTGACATATAGGCAGAGCATATATTGTAGCCCAGATTTCACAGGGATAACCCCAGACACAGCCTTTAGAAGCAATGCTGTTTTCCATAGGTAGAACCCTCCACTACATTCAGAGCATATAATATATACTCATGTTCAGAGAAACCTGGAAGGGGAGATGAAAGTAACCCTGCTTTTTCTCTGGCCCACACAACTATCTGCCACATGATGGACAGTCATATCATATTTCATTAGAATGTTGACCACAGGTTCAATGGTGACCTTTCTGTCTCTCGATATTCATTTAAAATTTCCCCGCTTTTGTTTCTAGCTGGATGATTTGCCCTTGGCCTCCAGTGCCTTAGGATCATCACTATGATGTTCTCATCATTATAAAAGAGTGGGGTCATATTAATGCCCTCAGGACTTACCTTAGACATTGGGATGTTGAATAAATCCCACCAGTTCCTCTTATCATAATATGCCTCTTCTTCTTGAAAGCAAAGCCCCAAAACAAAAAAGTTGAAATGGCAATTTATTTTTTGATAAATGAATTTTTTGAAACAAATTTCACATATTTATTTCTATTATTATTCCTTATTCTTATTCCCTATTCTTCCAGTTAAAATTTAATTTTCAAAGTCAGGTTCAGACTTATGAATTCACCTAGTAGATATTGTTTGTCCTTTGCATATGATCTTTTAATCGACATTTTATTGACCTAAGGATGTAAGGACAGAAATGTAATTGGTTCCATTTCTAACAGCAAAAAAGAAACTATTACTGGCTGTAATAAAATTTTGTGGCCTTAAATTTTAAATAGAACAGTTGTTTATACTTACTCAGGGAAATGGAGAGTTATATAGGAAATTTAAATAAATCATGGAACACTTGGTCCTGAAAAGTGCCCATTATGATACTTTAAACAAATTAAATTTAATTTAGAAGTTTCAGGTCTCCTGAGTGTCAGGGAAGGTGAAAATGCAGCCGTAAGATATAGAGACTGGCACGAGGAAAAATAGCCAGAAATTATGAACTTGGATTTCATTGCACGTCCTTGTGCTGCATCATTGCTTAAAAGATGATCTTGATGACCACTGACATCTTATAAGCTTGAGTGCAAAGTGAGATGGATTCCTTTTCCGTGGATTCAAGCTCATGATAGTTCCTGAGCCAGATTATAAAAATCCCTATCATAAGATTGTGAGAAATGAGAGGAAAGTATCAGGATTGAAAGCCTGACCCACAGATGACTCCCTTGTTTAAAGACAATATTTGATCTTTCTTTCAGTGGATGGCTTCCTGAGCAAAGATCTTTACTATAAAAGGGAACTGTTTAAAACTTTACCACACGGATTAGTCTTATTTCTTAGGGAAGCACAATGGAGATTAGTGATTTGATGACAAAGGCCCATGTTCCTCAGAAAGTACCCCATATTGGCAGCTAGACAGCACAATCAAGAATTGTGGAATCATAGCAAACTCCAATTTTTTTTTATAAGAGCTGGAGTGGGTTGAGTGATGGTCCCCCCCAAAACAGGTCCACATTCTAATTCCCTGAACCTATGAAGGTTACCTTATTTGGAAAAAGAGCTTTTGAAGATACAGTTAAGGTATGGATTTTGTGATGAGGAGATCATCCTGGATTTTCCAGTGGGCTCTAACTCCAATAGCATGTGTCCTTCTAAGAGTAAAGCAGTGAGAGATTTGACACAAGCAGAAATGGAAGAGGAAATATGACCACAGAGGCAGAAACTGGAGGGGTACAGGCACAATAAAGAATGCCGGCAGCCACCAGCTGGGAGAGGCAAGGAACTAGTTCTCTCCAGGAGCCTTGGGAAGGAGGAAGACCCTGCCAACACCTTGATTTCAGATTTCTGACCTCCAGAACTGTGAGACAATGGATTTCTAGTATTTTCAGCTACATAATTTGTGGTAATTTGCTATAGCAGCCACAAGAAACTAATACACCAGCAGTACATTCAATTCCCTCCATTTATTGGTACCTTTCCTAGTGTCTGCATTTCTGCATGAGGTATCTTAAAAGTCTTTCCCTTTCCATGCTCTTGGACATCCTTCTGGAATGCACTCTATGGTAGTAGTACAAACCATTACAACCACATTTCTTATAGATTGTATGTGTGAAATCTGCAGACCTCAAAAAGTATTTGATCAAAAACAACCCTTGAATTAGTGATTTGTTTCCTTCCTGAGTTCACTCATTCAACAAATTCTTGTTGAACATGTACTATGTGCCAGGCATTTTTCTGAGTAATGGGAATCCAGCGAGGAAGAAAATGAGCAAAAAACCTTGCTCCCATAAAGTTTTCATGGCAAACAACAGGTAAAATAAAGAAATGAAATATATAGCATGTTGGGAGGAAATAAAACTATAGAGAAAACTCAAAGAAGAAGGGGGGACAGGGAGTGGAAGTTCTCTATTCCTAAAGGATGGTCAGGGAAGGCTTTATTGAGAAGGTGACCTTTAAGAGATGGAACAGAGAAACAGAACCAATAGAAGCTACAAGATTTATTATAAGGAACTGGTTCACATGATTATGGAGGCTGGAAAGTCTAAAATCTGCACAGCAGATGTCCCAGTTCAAGTCCAAAAGCCAGAAGTTGCTGGAGAACCAGGAAAACACTTCAATTCAAAGGCCATTAGGAAAATTTTCTCTTTGTAGGAGGGTCAGCCTTTTGTTCTATTCAACTGATTGGATGACCCAGCAGATCCGATGGTAGCTAGGTTTAATATTATGTGTCATACACACACTCACTTATAAATGAAGAAATGGAGCTCAAGCAGTTAAGTAACTAGTTTCACTAATAGAAACTAAGCATCAAACATGATTATGGTAGACTCTAAAGTCTACTTTCTTTTCATTTATTTATTAAATTTTTTCAGTACTTCTAAAAAAATGTGCTGGAGCTGTGGACTCCCAAAGATTCAGGGCTGATCTGTGTGTATGTGGGGTGGGGGGGTCAACATATTTTCCCCAGTGTTCTATTCACACCTCATAGAACCACAGAGAATTCTCCAACATTTGTAGGGCTGCTGTGAGAGCCCATAAAACTGAATTGAAGTAGCAATAATGGGATCTTCTCCTGTATGAGCCCAAGCACAGCCCTGCACCCCAATCAGCCACTCCAAAAATAGTGTGAGCTTCTAAAGATGAAAGAGACCTGGTCCCTGCTTTCAGTTCACTGGTAATATCATTAGGAGATACAACCAAGTGAAATGACGGCTCTGTGACACTGACATAAGTAGACAGGAGCCTAAAAAAAAAAAAAGAGCCTAAAAAAAAAAAAGAGTACTTGGTCTGCAGAAAGTACCCAGGGAAAGGAAATTGTGAGTTGAGTGGAAAAAGATATTGCAAGAGGTCCAGGGAATGTGGAAAGTCTGTAAAGGGACAGGCTTGAGCAAATTATCTTAGAGCAAATCATAGACTCCCTCTTCACAAGTTCCAAGTTTTCATAACTTTAATAACTTTAGCCAGTATGTTTTTCTTTGTTTTTGGAGACAATAAATTCATATATGCTATAAGAGCAAATTCAACATGTAATCTTTCATTGATTTGATTTTCTTTTTTATTTGGTAGATACTACTTCATACTGAATCTCATCAAGAATAATGTGACCTGATTCACCCATCGTACTGAATGACTACCCCCCCCCCTTTGTGAATGGTTTTTTGTGTTTTTTTTAAGAGAGAGAATTTGCACGTACACACATGCGCAGGAAAGGGTCAGAGACAGAGGGAGAGAGAATTCCAAGAAGGCCCCTCACTATCATGACCTGAGCTGAAATCAAGAGTAGGAAGCTTAACCAAACTGAGCCACCCAGGTGTCTCAATGATTTACCCCTTTTTTTTTTATTTTATTTTATTTTTTTTTTAATTTTTTTTTCAACGTTTATTTATTTTTGGGACAGAGAGAGACAGAGCATGAATGGGGGAAGGGCAGAGAGAGAGGGAGACACAGAATCGGAAACAGGCTCCAGGCTCTGGGCCATCAGCTCAGAGCCCGACGCGGGGCTCGAACTCACGGACCACGAGATCGTGACCTGGCTGAAGTTGGACGCTTAACCGACTGCGCCACCCAGGCGCCCCGATTTACCCCTTTTTAAATTTGATATCAGATTTTATTTTATATGCAGGCATAGCATCCCACGATAATTATAACTGAAAAAAAACTAACAATAAAACACTTTCTATAAGCATTTTCTGTTATTGCAATCTGCAGAAGTAGTCTACTGTTATCTCGCATGGCAGCTTCCTTAAAACATGTGAGTAATGGCTATTAAGTCATTTTATGGAGTTATTTCTAAAACAATATGCTTTGTCATGTTACTTTAATTACCTTTAGCTGTAGCTTTATTTTAAAGAACAGAACCCCTTATCATAACTGTTATAATACAGACAAATTCTTTTTCCCCTTGTGGGAGTCATGAGGCTAATGTGTTTGCCTTTTTCCTTCTAAAATAGATCTTTGTTAAAAGGAGATAAGTACAGTCACATTAATGGAAATCAGCAGTTCTCTTCATTCTGTGTTGAATCTCGAGCTTTTACTGCCTTTCTAGCTCTATCCTTCCATAAGACAAATCCTTTTGCTGGCAGGGGCTCTAAGCATGGTATGCATGTGCAAGCAACTCCTGATTTATAATCTCTGCTCTTATGCTTGTGCTAATTGATATTAAAATCAGAATTCCAGGCTAGATGCTAATAAAGGAAATACGTTCTGAACCATGCAGATCACAATTTCTGACGGTTTTGTTCCTGTGCATGGAACTAACAGGCTCTGCAGTTCCAAATTCAAATTCTCCACTGACTCTCGGCTCATGTCTTTGAATGTGTGATTCATACTTGCGGTAACTTCTCGGAGTCATTTCTTAGGGATGTTGAACTTGCTTGGAGGGGCTTTAATTTGATTCTTTAGCTTTGTGCAAAGAGCTAGTTATTTGATGTGGTCTCTGGTTTGGAGTAAGAAGGGAGTAAATGTAAATAAGGCATTAACCTTGTCCAATTGCTATCAAAGTTAGAATTAATAGCCTACGTCTGTAGTTTTGAAAGCATCTTGGCTTACGTGGTCACGGTAACAAACTGTAATAAAATTGGAACAGAACAAGGAAATGATGACATCAGTGTAAAATAGAATGAAATGTGACCGCTGCAAATGCCATGCTTTACAATATTCTAAAAGCCTGGAGAGAATGGTAAGGGCCAGCTTACTCATGCATAGGGATAGGTAGGTAATCAGTAAAAATGCTTACATAGAAAGTAAATGATGTTATTTTTAATGCAGATTTTTAATATTTGGATCAATTTTAGTGTTCTTCGTGAACTTTATATCAAATAAATGGTCAGAGCTATTTATTATCATTTCTTGCTAATGACTACTGGTTTTGACTATTTGTCTAGACTTACAAGTGATTCAGAAGGGTGGTTTTGAATCATATAAAGTGCTTTGCGGAAATGCAAAATCTCCTACTGAAGTATTTTTTATTTCATATTGAACTAAAGAAAGTGTGAGGATTTAGTACCCAACAGGTTCAATTCATGGACTTGACAGTGAAATGATTACAGAAAAACAACAGGCCAGATCTGAAAAGGAAGAAATCATAAATTCTGAATATATATTCTTTAATTGATGTTAATCGCACATGAAGTATTTTTTTTAATATCAGAAACCACACGCAATTCACCAAAATGAAACTGTGAGTATTGGAATTTGGAGAATGACAGTATTTCACCCTTTTGTATTTTACCAAGTTGTGGCTAAATCATGACCTGATAGCATCATCTAGACAAAAAGTTTGAGGAACTTACATATTGTGAATATAGAGAACCTCTGTAAGGCATTATTTCAAAGTTAGGACGTCCTGGCTTTGGAAAATTTCATTTTTTGAAAATTAAAATTATACATTGGCAACCCAGTGACTTCTACTTTCCTGCTGGAACAAACTTTAATATTAGGCCAGTAGTTTCAGGCCAACTTTTTGATTTGACAAGTTTTGATATGCCTAAAAACCAAACATTCACACCCACCTTAGGCATATTCACTTATTTATTCATTGTATGTTTTATTTTTTTTTAATTTTTTAAATTTTTTTAACGTTTATTTATTTTTGAGACAGAGAGAGACAGAGCATGAATGGGGGAGGGGCAGAGAGACAGAGGGAGACACACAATCCGAAGCAGGCTTCAGGCTCTGAGCCGTCAGCCCAGAGCCCGACGCGACGCTGGAACTCACAGACGGCGAGATCGTGACCTGAATTGAAGTCGGACGCTTAACCGACTGAGTCACCCAGGCGCCCCTCATTGTATGTTTTATTAGATTAACATATACATTCATTACAAATAAAAGTATATAGAATATAGAATATATTTTAAAAGTATAATGACATAATCATGAAAAAGGATGAAAATAGTGTTTTCTTTGTTAATATTCAAATGCCTCTTTGGCTCTCAAAGTGAGAGCACATGTGTTTGAACAGACTTCATGATTTCCAGTCTTAGTTTAACACTTTGATTCAGAAATTTAAAGCATTGGCTCTAAGTGTAGGTATCTTTTCAGTGCTTGGTTTAATAACCGTCCCTGCTGGAAGAAAAGATTCCTCACATAGATTTGAAGATTGAAATGGAAGAATGCATCTCAGCTATGTTTATTGCATCATTATACCCCTTTCATTCATTCCTATCCACCAATGATGCTTAATTTTTAAGTGCTCTGCTAATTATACTGGCTTCACACTTTTGTTAACATGCTCTACACTTAAGGCAAGGTTTGTTGTTGACTAAGAGAAGTAATTCATATTTCAAAGAGCTTTCTTAATAATATTATTTTTTAGACTGATCCTCCTGTGATACCTAATTGTTATCTCATGATGTAATAGTAAGGGAAAAGTCAACTCTGCCAGTTATTTATTGTTTAGCACTTGTATAATTGGTAGTATGGTCCATCTCCATTTTTTTGTAGGGTTGGTTTGGTTCAAATAGGAAAAGTAGCCCATAAATCCACTTAACCTGGCCACATGGGTACTGAACATATTGCAAGATGCCAAAACTGAACATATAAGCAAGGGTTCCACTGTTCAGTGCTCAAAGATGTGAGACCCTCCTCTTTCCTCAGAAGGCCTTGAGCCCTGTGTGGCACCCATAGCCATCTGGCAAACACCAGCATCAAACTTTATAATAAGTATGAGTAAAGCTAAATTTCTTGCAGGTGGAGTTTCCTAGTGTTCTTTTCCCATATTCCATTGGATCATTTTTCTAAGTATATTCTGAGCATAAACATGCCTCCTTGGAGGGTACAGGTTTAGAATACTAGATCATTTTTTTCTTCTCGAGAAAACAGATCATGAGTTCTTTTGGTGCTTAGAGAGTTCTGGTATTTTGGAGGCAGGAAAGATACTTGAAGTGCCCATGTTGTAAGCATTATCTCTTTGAATAGATCTAAGCATATTATATCTGTTAATTTTTGCTTTATGTAGTTTGAAGATATAATTATTAGGTGCATACATTATTTAGTATTGTTATGTTTCCCTACTAAATTGATTTTTTATCAATACAAAATGTCCCTCTTCAATTTTTCTTGCCTTAATGTAATGCTATCCAATACAGTAGCCAGTAGCCTAGTGTGTCTATTTAATTTTAAATTTTAATTTTAATTAAAGATAAACAGATTTAAAAATTTAGTTCCTCAGTTGCTCTAGTCACATTTCAAGTGCTCATGAGCCACATGGTTAGTGGCTACTCTATGGTATAGCACAAAGAACATTTCTATTATCCCAGAAACTTCTATTGGACAAGGCTGGCTTAAGCTACTTCATCTGAAATTAGAACAACTACACTTGGTTTCTTTTAGTTGATGATTGCATGGAGAATTATAAAAATCCACAATCATAGATGGAGCTTACCCTCAAAAAGCAGGAAAAAAAAATCAATAAGGATACAGAGCATTTGAATAACACAGTTAACCAGCATAATCTAATCCATGCATTTAATACATTAACTCCAACAACAGTATAATACATATTCTTTTAAGCACATACTGAAAATTTACCAACATAGGCTCTGTGCTAGGTCATAAAGCCAGTCTCAAAACCTCAAATTATTAAAATCATGTGGAGTATATTCTTTCACCATAGTGGAATTAAGCTAGAAATCAATGATGGAAAGAAAGTAGAAAATCCCCAAGTATTTGGAAAATAATCAACATGCTTTTAAATAGCCCAGGGGTCAAAGAAGAAATCAAAATTAAAATGAGAACAATGTATTTTGAACTGAACATTAATGAAAATACAACATATTAAAACATATGAAATGTGGTACCTGGGTGGCTCAGTTTGTTAAGATCCAACTCTTGATTTCAGCTCAGGTCACAATCACGTGTTTGTGAGATTGAGCCCCTCAATGGACTCTGTGCTGTCAGCGCAGAGGCTGCTTGGGATTCTCTCTCTCTCTCTCTCTCTCCCTCCCTCTGTCTCTGCTTCTCCCACCATAGAGCACACACACTCTATCAAAAATAAGCCTATTATATATATATATATATATATATATATATATATATGTGTGTGTGTGTGTGTGTGTCTATGTGTGTGTGTGTGTATATATAGATATATATATACACACATATGAAATGAAACATATGCAATGTTCAGAGAGCAATGCCTAGCTTTCCATGCATATACTAGAAAAGAAGACAGGGTGATACTCAGTGCCTTAAGCTTCCATCTCAAAAAAGTAGAAAAGAAACAGCACATTAAAACCCAGAGAAAGTAGAAGGAAGCACGTACTAAAAACAAGAATGGCAATCAGTGAAATAGAAAATAGGTGCGACACATGAGTGACTCCGTTGAGCAACCAACTCTTGATTTTGGCTCAGGTCATGATCTGGGATCACGAGATTGAGCCCTGCATGGGGTTCCAGCACACTAAGTATGGAGCCTGTTTAGGATTCTCTTTCCTCTCCCTCTGCCCCTCTCCCTGACTTATGCTCTGTCTCTAAAATAAAAAAAGAAAAGAAAATAGGCAATAATACAAAAAATCCAGAAGGCAAAAAGTTTTCTTTATTAGTCAAAAATGGTTATTACAATTGATAAAACCCCCTGTAACATTGATTTATCTCTAATGAACTTAATTGCAATCATTGCTCGGGTAAGTTCTTTGAAGCCATAATTTGCTAAACTTTCATCCACATCCATTCTCTTTCCATTATGCCAGGCTTTTTAAAAGCCTGCTTTTCATCATTAAGTTGAAGCATAATGATACAAGAGCATAATCAGGATAATAAAAGTACTGAAGGAAGGCAGAGCTGTGAGAGAAAGCAAATCTGTGAACACAAGGAGCACAGGGGAGGTGACATTAAAATGAGTCTTTCTAAAGGACAGACAGTGTAGAGAGGGAGGGACAATTAAGTATTAATTTTTTAAAAGATGAAAAAAAAGAGCTTCTCCCCTATTTCACCTTTCAGAGAGGTAGGAGAAAATGATTGACAGGACACAAATATTGGTTTTAACAGTGGGGACAGAATGAGTACACTTGACACCAAGTCTCACTACAGGGGGAGGCTTTGATTACTGAAGGCACACTTCAGGGGGCATGTACCTCCATAATCATGAGCTCAGCAGAACTGGGAGCACACAAAGGCATCACATCTACAGTCTGGGTTTGACTACCACCATACTGGTGTAAGCTACTCACCAGTGCTTCTCAAACTTTAGTGTGCATGCAGACCATCTGGGGATCCTATTAAAATGCAGGTTCTGGGGCTCCTGGGTGGCTCAGATGGCTGAGTGTCTGACTTTTGATTTCAGCTCCAGTCGTGATCTCATGGTTTGTGGGTTCAAGTCCCACATCAGGCTCTGTGCTGATAGCATGGAGCCTACTTGAGATTTTCTCTCTCCCTCTCTCTCTGCCTTTCTCTCTGTCTCAAAATATAAATATAAACTAAAATAAAATGCAGGTTCTAAGTGAGTACATCTGGGTGGACTTTATAAGAAGCCCACATTCATAATCTGACTTCATAACAAGCTCCCAGATGATGCTGATGCTGCTGGTCCATGGACCACATTGAGTAGGAAGATTCTAACTCAGAAGTCCAAGCTAGCAGCCCAAATACCAAATCATGACACCTGGCTTGTGCAGTGTTGGTGCACACAGTGTGGAATTAGCTGCTAACATTTATGAAGTGTGAAATTTCACATAAGCATGTGAAGCTTCCCTTGAAATCCAGGAAGTGCTGGCCAGAACGGGCCTGCTTCCATGCATGGCAACAGTTAGCTGGAGAGGAGTAGAGGCTGTCACCCTAAGAAGGCCATAATTTACCTTCTGCCATAGCCCCACCTCTATCACCCTGACCCCTTGTCCATCATCCCTGGCACTTGTTCATTCTGCCATCCTAATCTCAAAGGCTCTCAACCTTGCCTTAAATATTGGAATCACTGGGGAAACTTTGAGACATACTGTTGCCTGGGTCCCCTATCCAAAGATCTTCATGTCTTTGGTTTGAGGTGAGGCTTGGGCATTCAATAAGTTCTCACATGGTTCTAATATGCAGCCAAGGAGAGAGCTTCTGTTTTTTATGGTTTTTTTGGTTTGGTTTTTGGTTTTTGGTTGTTGTTGTTGTTTTAGAGACAGAAAGAGCATGTGAGGAGGGGAGAGGGGCAGAGGGAGGGCATCCTAAACAGGCTCCATGCTCAGTACAGAGCCAAACTCGGGGCTCGATCCCATGACCCTGGGATCATGACCTGAGCTGAAATCAAGAGTCAGCCACCCAACCAAAAGAGAACTTCTGTTTAAATTAATTTAGTAACCACTGTGGCAAGATTCTTAGCCGCCATCTTCAGAAATTCTGATTTAGGAGGTCAGGACCATCCATCCCCTAATATTTGCAGGACCAGAAAAACAAAAAGTAAAACCTTTTTCTCTTCCCACCCCCACCCCACCCCTGTTCTTTCCTGTGCCATAAAGGATCATCTGTGCATAGGTGTGGACACCCAGGCCCATATATCCAAGGTCTGTCCTTCCTCTCCTATAAAAGTCCACCCCTAGGGAACCCCTCAGACTCAAGTATGTGCAAAATGACTGCAAGGTCTGCTCTCAGGAGGACTGACCATGGGAAGCAGACTGTGAGGGACTGTAAAGGTGGCTTGGGGCCAGTTACAAGGGAATTGTGGTAAGCTGGTGGGATGTTTTCTGACACCAACCAATTTTCTGAAACCAGCTGGATGTCCTACAATTCAATTCAATTCTGATGCTAACTACCAGGAGTTAGCACACACTCTATAGCTTCAGTCCCATGAGTCTACCCCCCTTGATATGCTAGGCCACCAATACTTCTGACTAACTGGCTAGAAATCAGGGGTTCCCACAACCCCCTGCTTTAGGAATGTCTCACAATACTAACAGAAGCACTTATGTTTATTGAGGTATACAGGGTGAGGTCTGGAAGGTACCGAGCAAAGGAGCTTCTGTCCCCAGGAGTTGGGGTTGTGCCACCTCCCAGCATGTAAATGCATTCTAAGACCCAGAAACTCTCTGAATGCTGTTGTTCAAGAGTTTTTATAACCCAGTCTCCAGCCACCCCCTTTCTCTAGAAGGTGGTACTGGAGGCTGAAAGTTCTAATGCTCTAATCGTTTGGCCATCAGCTCATCCTGAGGCTATCCAGGGGCCTTACCTTAAGTCACCTCATTGACAAAAGCTCAAATGTGATGAAAGGGACTCATTATGAATAACAAAAAACCACTCCTATCACTTAGGAAATTCCAAGGGTTTTAGGAGCTTTGTGCCAGGAATTAGACACAAAGACCAAATCATTTCTTATGACACTCCACCTGGGTATCTCCACGTTCCAGAGGTCGTGTCTCCAGATGAGCTTGCCCTGTGAGGAATGTGTGTGTGAAGGAGGCTAGAAAGGGCCCATCAGGACCCAACCAATGGGCCCTTTGCCCAGATCTAAGGGTGGCTTTCTAGAAGGTCAGGGGTGGGCCGGAGAGTCTCATTCACAGTCTCTCCCAGGAGATTCTGAAGCAGGTGATGCACAGGGTTCACGGGGAGAGACAAAAGAAGAAAAGTTTTCCCCTTTCTCCCTCTGCTTAACAGTTCTCAGTACCAGTCAGATCCTGGAAACTGCACTTGGAACATCAAGCTAGGAATTTGTCCTGCTTTTGCAAATGGATCATGTTTGGGGGGAGTTGGAAGCCAAACACACTTGGAGTCTTCAAACAGCCTATCCCAGGAGAGAATGGCTGCAGGCTTTGAGAAAATTAGAGAGATTTAGGCTGGCTGCACCCTCTGCTTCTAGCTTTTTTCTGCTAGAATGCTATTGTCATATGTGGTCTGAGAAATAAGAGAGAAGCCAGATACTCAAGCAGGCACTGCATCTGGCTGGGTTTTCCCCCAGAAAGTAAATTTAGCCCTGGCTTCAGGATTTTGAGATAACGGGAGCTTATTTGATTGAGTTCTTTCTGGGTGTGCAAGCAGTGTCTGTGAGGCTGACTCTACCATCTTGATGCTATGTGAGGAAACTGAGATACAGAGACTGGCCATGGGCCCAAGCTCATGCAACTCTCTACTGGCCAGAGGTGAATATGAAGCAAGGCACCTGGCCCTAGAACTCATATTCTCAAACCCATTAGCCTACATGGTCTCTATAAAACACATGTGTTTTAGGGGCACCTGGGTGGCTCAGTCAGTTAAGCATCTGACTTTGACTCAGATCATGATCTCACTGTTCATGAGTTCAAGCCCCACATCAGGCTCTGCTCTGACAGTGTGGAGCCCACTTGGAATTCTCTCTCTCTCTGTCTCTCTCTCTCTGTATCTCTCCCTCTCTCTACCTCTCAAAATAAATAAAACTTACACACACATGTTTTATTTATTTATTTTTAAAAATTTTTTTTCAACGTTTATTTATTTTTGGGACAGAGAGAGACAGAGCATGAACGGGGGAGGGGCAGAGAGAGAGGGAGACACAGAATCAGAAACAGGCTCCAGGCTCTGAGCCATCAGCCCAGAGCCTGACGCGGGGCTCGAACTCACGGACCGCGAGATCGTGACCTGGCTGAAGTCGGACGCTTAACCGACTGCGCCACCCAGGCGCCCCCACATGTTTTAAATCTACCCCAGATTCAAGTTGAGAGCTGTGTGATTCCCAGCAGTTTCCTTTCTTGAGTGCAAAGGAGGTTGCACTGTGCATTTCATGTTTGTCACAGCCTTAGCAGACCCTGTAGCCTCAGAGCAAACCAAACCACTCAGAAATACCCATGGGCACATTTTCTACTTCTGCTTACAAAGCCAGGAAATGTGTTCAGCGTTTAAGGGGCTATAGTTGTATCAATAGTGCTCATGAATCATGGATATGCAGGAGCTCCCAGGGGCCAATATTCCTGAGAAACCAGACTGGACTCTCCTTACTTGGTCAGGAAAAGATAAAAGGCTAAATTATCCAGGGCAGTTACTCGATGATTCCCATCCTAAATATCTGAAGAAATAGGAATGAGAATTCCCCAGCCTGCTCCAGGATCCCAGTCTCTGGCAATTCTATTCCAAGCAAAAATCCATAAACCTAAGGTTACAAACTGGCCACTGGGCTGAAATAGCCAGCGGACACAATTTATTTGACTCACACATTGTTATAGTGGAGTTTTTTTTTCTTTGCTATTCTTTTATTTTCTGTTTGAATTGGTTTCCAACTTTTAAAAATTAGGAAATTTCCTATTTTAAAATGTTTCCAGGCTTCTTTCGAAATACTGGAAGACCTAGCCATTTTGGGTAAAAGTTCCCACTTGGCAGTACATCTCTGGACCTGGAGTGAGCTCCCCTTTAAATGGGCATATGTGCTCCCTTTAGCCACAATCACCACCACTCATTGTTGCCTTATAGCCACACAGCACCATCACTGTTGCTTCTTCACCTCTCTTCCTCTTATAGGCATTAGCACTAATAACTGCTAACTTCCTGTTGTTCAAGGCCCCTTGTAATTTATGACACCTATTATTTGCTTGTATAAGCCTTGCCTCAAAAGGTCACACCAGCCTAATAGATAGTTATTGCTTGGCGACTTATACCAGATTGCAAAATAACCCTGAGTGCCCACCTGACCTGCAGTCACTAAATGCTTTACCCTAATGGCATGTATGGTTTGCTTTATCCATGCCAGTTCCAACATGTGGTGGTAGATGCCTGGGGCTTTAACTTGATAAGGATTCCGTGGCTACCTAGGCTCATCCTGAAAGACTGCCATGATTGATTAGTGATGTCTGCCATGGTCACTGCACTGCTGCCATCAGCCCTGTGCTTCCATCCCCACTTCCTTTTTTTCTTCATTTTGTAGTTCTTTTCCACCTCTTAATTTTTCAGGTGTTTCAGCCACATCTGGATTACTAAGTGTCGCTTCTAAGCTGTAGCTACCAACATTAGTGAATATCTTCTCGTTACATCTCTCAAAAGACTGGTTAATTATTTTTCTAACCTCTAACTGAAGAACTTGAGAAAATCGCCCCATTGCAGAGTGTTTTTCCTCGTGAACAATGAAACCATCTTCCAGGACTGAGCCGAGGAAATCCAACCCCCTCTAACCAGGCAAGGGTCTATTGCCAGCCTTGGGCTCTTCCCCTGGAAGTGAGAACAGCCTCTCTGCCCACTCTGTTTAACTACCTTATTCCCCTTGCTCTGGAACTGATGTTGAGGCCTGTCCCAAGAAGTAGAGGTAATCCTCAATGTGCAGGACCCCAGGCAGCCATATCCTGATGTTCTCCGTGTTCTCAGGATGGGCCTGGGGGGCCAAGAAACCCACTTTTACTGTTCCATTGCCTTCAGAAATCATATCAGCCAAGGATCAATCTTAGAAAAGAGCAAACAATGAGGAAAGAGACATTTACCTTTTCTGGTTAAGTGTGGTTACGTGTGGACAGGGTGATTTCTACAGCCTAAGATTAGAACGTGCTAGAAGTCACCACAAACCCCCAAAAGCTTTGTTTTCTCTATCTGATTTCCACTGCTCTTTCATCACTTGTAATGTTTATTGTTTTCTTATAATGTTGTTCACTTGCCCTTTCTATCTCCCCAGTGCTAGATACTGTAGGTAATGGTAGCTTAGCATAACAGCATGATCATGTCCCTGGTCATCCCCGGTGTCCTGGAGGTGGGCTCTGATTTTCTCACTGCTCCTGGGTGGTGGGCAGAAGTTACAGGGTCTTTATATTGCAACAGTCCTTATGAACAATGGGGAAACAAGGGCCTGGGAGGTAAAGTGAGCATCACCCAGCTGCTGAGTGGAAGTGTCCTTAATAACAACTTCTAGCAACTGCATGAGTTTAAATACAACACAAAAACTCATTTACATGTTGAAGTTTCTGAGAAGTGGCTTATCCAAGAAAAAAAAAAGCATTTATCAAAGGAATGATAAGGAGTAAAGTAGAACATTAGTCCATAGGTGAAAGCCCGTGAGAAAAAAATTAAATGCCCAAGTCATTAAGTGCATGGCTTGACAAATTGTTTAAAAGGTTGGTTGAGGGTCCAGCTCTTGATTTCGGCTCAGGTCATGATCCCAGGGTCGTGGGATCAAGTCCTGCATCAGGCTCCTCACTGAGTGTGGAGCCTGCTTGGGATTCTCTCTCCCTCTGCCCCTCCCCATTTGTGCTCTCTCTCTCTCTCTCAAATTAATTTCTTTAAATTTTTTTAATAAAAGTTTATGAAATTACCTCTTACATCAAGATACAGAAGGTTATCAGCATCACAGAAGCTTCCCTCTATGCTCCAGTCCAATCAATACCACTTCCATCTTGAAGTAACCACCATTCTAACTTCAATATTAGAGATATTAATATTAGTCAATATTGAGATTAGTTTTTCTAGAAGTTTCAAAACTATATTTAACAGAATCATACAGTCTGTAGTCTTCTGCATCTGGCTTCATTTTTTGTTGTTATATGTAGCCATAGTTGGGTTTTTTTCATTGTTATATAGCATTTGAATATATTACAATTTATTTATCCATTCTACTGTTGATACACACTTGGATTGTCTCCAGCTTTTGACTATTATGAGTAGTGATATTATGAATACTTGTACTGCAGAGAAAAAGGTAAAGACTTAAAAACAACTTCCTCTGAAATATAAATTCAATTCAAGCAAAGAAAAGAATGCATTTCCCAAGAAACATTCTCTTCTGTATGAATTTCCTAAATGATGACACACAGAAGGGATGCTTTCTGCCCCTTCAATGATCTCCTCTACTGAGACATTTTATATGATTGAGTGGGCTCTGGTTGAAGCATTATTCTACAAAGAAAAGGCTTCCCCCAAGCTCTAAATGTTTACTTGTACTTGTATTTCTAATACTTGAATGTACCATTTCACCACTAGAGGGCAAGAATGACTCCACAATGCTTGGCTTTGCCAGACTTGCAGTCAAAATGATTAATCATGGTTGGGTAAAAACAAGAAGCCAGGGAGAAAAGGGGAAGAGTGCACATAGGCAAAATAAACACCCATGGTCTTAAAGTGTTCTGGGTAAGGAGGGTATGAAAAATGTCGCCCATGAGTCACTTTCTGACTTTCTTTCCATCTTTCCTTTCTCCTTCCAGTTCTTAAAAACCAATTCCAGGATCCTAACTTGTTGAAACCACCAGTGGGGTGGGACTGGGTCAAACATATCTTAGAGGATGTTTTCAGCATGGCCCAGAGCCTTGATTAGGGAGGGAGGGAAGTTTATGAACTCTCAAACCCCCACGGGGTTTTGGGCAAACAACAGGGAGCCCTGCCACGTCTTCTTCTTACAAGTCATATTTCTTCCAATAAAACCACAGTGTTGACTAAAGTCAAGGCACCCATGGGTAAGGCTGCCAGCTCTAACACCTCTCCTGTCTTTCCTCCTCTCCTCCTATCCATCCCCTTTCACCTCCCACAAACTTACCCAACATTACAGACTGAGATGTGTTGTTTTTGCGCGGGGGGAGGGAGTAGCGCGGGGGCGGGGGGAGCAGGGTAGAGAAATTCATTATGAAGCCAGTTGCCTTCAGACTATTTATAATAAATTTCTACTAGAAAAGGACATTTGGCTGACAAGCATTTTCTTCTGCCTGGGCATGACCAAATACAGTAAGAATTCAAAATGAAAACTGAAAAACGAGGAAGAAGAGTCTACAGCTGGAGCAGTCTGTTTTCACATCCCACGCTGGCGAATGACAAATGCAGAGAGGAGCCTCCTGTGTATTCCCTGTCCCCATTATCTCCTTTTGCTTCTCTGAAGGGCTAAGAAGCCTTCGGTGTTAGCCAAGGCTCCTTCCCGCTGCAGCTTAATTTTCCTTGCATAATTTTAAATACAGATCATGTCTACAGTGCAGCAATTAATGGATAGCCTAAAGACTTATTATTTCAAACTAATTGATATGTAGGAAAAGTTTAAATAACATAACAGAGAAAGGGGAAATTTTAAGTGATGTGTGCACAGTGAATTTTGAATTTCTTTTTTGTTGTGAAAGTAGCAAAAACATCTGATTAATAAGGGGATGTGACCAAAATGTAGAATTGATCTGGAAATCTTTCCCTACTGACATTCTTGAGCATGTGACTGGAACAGAGCAAGATTCAGACATTTCAGAAATGGGGAGCAAAGGGAGGGTTCAGGTCCTTCATCCCCACCCCAACCAATTCTAGAGGATTATCTCATACGAGAAATGAAGGCCAGGACATATTTCAAGTTGTGTTCTTAGGTAAGCAATAAGAAATGGGAAAATGATGCTAGTATTTCCATTGTAATTCTGCGGCCAAATCCCCCTCTTGAGGAGGATTTGTACACATATATTCACCAACAGATATGTACTAGAGTGTTCATAGCTGCAGTGTTAATAATAGCCCCAAATTGGAAATGGGCAAATGTCCATCAGGTGTTACATCAGTAAATGCAATGTAATATATTCATACAGTTTAAATCTGTACAGCAATGAAAATGGACATTCCACAATGGATGGTTTTCACAAACAAAATTCCCTCTTTAACTTGGAGGGAAGTCTATAAAGGCCAAGTTCACCCAGCTGCAACAGAACTTATTCCAAATCATCAGCTCTTCCTGACCCAGGATTCCCTCCAACTTCTACGAAATGCAAGAAATGTTCTGTAATTAATGACATTACTGGCAAAACAAAACAAAACAACCCACCTTTCTAATTTCCCCACTCTGCATTCTAGCCAGTTTAATTGGAAAATTCAGAACATAACCAAAGAAAGAATACTTTTCAAGTGAGAGAAAGGAAGAACATCTTATTTTAAGAAGCAAGTGAGAAACCTATGATGCGAAACTATGATGGCAATGTTTTCAGCATCAGAACTAGGCATTTGTAAGGAAACAGAATTCATGCCAAGCATAAAGCATAGAAAAAAAAATAAACTACCTTTAAAATGTACTTTTTCACACTGTATTCATGTCATGAAAATATCTGAATGACTTTGACCAAGTCACTTAAATGTTAAGGTCTTCAGTCTTTTCAAATATAAAATTGCCACCTGGATTGGTGACTTTTCAGGACCCCTCAGTGTTAACCATCTACTTTGTTTTGGTAGCCCTGCATAGGTTTAAATAGACATCAGGTATACAGAATTAGATAAATAGTAATCCTTAGTTAATGATACACCCTTCTCATAGGTCCATGTTAAGACTATACTGGTCTATTTGTAATATAATAGATACCAATGATATAATTACACAACACAAAAACTAGAACACTGGTTTCTTCCTGGTCTGGTACCCCTGCCTCTCTCTCCCCACCTTCTTATCCTCCAAGATAAATCTGAATATTGTATGTATATTTTTTTTACTTTTATATTTGCATAGGTATAAGCAAACATGTACATTATACATATATACATATATATCTACATCATATGCATGTGTATTCCTATGACACATTATTTTTTGGTTTTAGTTGTTTTCAACTTCATAAAATAGCATCATATGAAGTTAAAAGTATCATACTGAACTATAATATATGTAATAGTATAATAGTGTATAGTATAATATAGTATCATACTGTATGTAATTTTTTTAGGTTTATTTATTTTTAATTTTTTTATTTGAGAGAGGGAGAGCACTAGTGGGGGAAAGGGGCAGGAGAGAGAAAGAAAGAATCTCAAGCAGGCTCCACCCTTGGTATGGAGCCTGACACAGGGCTCAATCCCATGACCCTGGAGTTGTGACCTGAGCCAAAATCAAGAGTCAGACACTCAACCAACTGAGCCACCTAGGCCACCCCTATACTGTATTTAATCTTTTGACATTTACGTTTTTCACTTAAAAATATATTGATAAACCCAACAGAAATGTACACATATATTCAACAACAGATATGTACTAGAGTGTTCATAGCTGCAGTGTTAATAATAGCCCCAAATTGGAACTGGGCAAATGTCCATCAAGTGTTACATCAGTAAATGCAATGTAATATATTCATACAATTTAATACTGTACAGCAATGAAAATGGACATTCCACAATGAATGGTTTTCACAAACAAAATATTGCATGAGAGGAGCCACACACACAAAAATACACACAATTTCTTGCATTTATATGGAGTCAAAAAGATAGCTACCTGGAGTGGGGGACAGGGTGGCTAGTGATTGGAAGATGGTAAGAGGGGAACTTCTGGAGTGTTGTTCTCTTTCCTGATCTGGATGCTGGTTCAATGGATGTGTTCACTTTGTGAAGAAAAAACCCCCACAAATCCATACATTTATTATATCAGTCACTATTGATACCATCCCCAAAACTCAGAGACTTAAAACAATAAATATTCAATATTAGTCACACGTTGGTGAGCTGGGACATTCTTCTGTTCTTGATTGGACTCACTCATGTTTTAGTTAAGAGTCAGGTACACAACTCTGCTGATCTTCACTGGACCCTCTTTCAAGTTTGAGGGTCAGCTGGCTTTCGGCTGGTCTAAAATGGCCTCAGCTAGAACAATCAGATCTCTCCATATGGTCTCTCATCTACAAGTAGGCAAGCCTAGGCTTGTTCACATGTTAGTAATTGGTCTCAAAAAGCAAGAGTGGACGGGAGCCCAGGAGGCACTTTGAGGAATGCAACAGTATCACTTTTGCCATATTATATTCACACATAAAAAAGGCACAAGTGAAGAGTGAGGAAAAGCAGTGTTTTAAAAAATCAATCTAATACACATATGGCTTATGCACTTTTCTCCATGTATATACTAAGAAAAAATTTTAATAATTTATATCTCTATATGATTTATCTATATTGTTGGATGTGGCTCTAGGTTGTTTTGACTTCTAACGCTATTCCATGAATGTATTACAGTTTGTGTATCCACTCTCCTATTGATGGGCATTTTTAGAGATTTTTAGGTTGTCAATGTTATAAGATCTGCTATGAACATTCCTGCACATATCCCCTTGTACACAAACTCCATTCAAGAGTTTTCCTTGGCTGTATACCAAAGCATGGAATTGCTGTGTCTTAGGGAATATGAGTTTTCAGTTTTACAAAATCATACTACATTATCTTCCTAAGTAATTGTACTGCTTTACATTTCCCTCAGTAGTATATGAGAGACACTATTGATCCAGACACTTGCCAACAGTTGATATTCAAGTCAGTCATGTTAATATTTTCCATTAAGATAAGCGTAAGATAGTATCACATTGTGGTCTTTATTTGCCTTTCTGTGATGAAGAGAATGATCATCCTTTTGCGTTTTTTTGTTTGTTGTTGTGTAGGTTTGGGCCATATGCTTCTTAATTAAATACTTACTTGTATCTTTTGCTTGTTTTTTAAGCTGGGTTATTTTTCTTATTGCTTGATAGCAATTTTTTACATAGTCTCAATACTATGATTTTGTCAGGTGTGTGTGTTGTGAACATCTTTGCCAGTTCACAACTTGTTTCTCACTTTATCGAAGGTGTCATTGGATTAACAAATTTCTTAATTTTAAGTATTTTAGTTTTAATTATTTAATTTTGGTTTTAATGTTTAATGTTAACTATTAAGGCTTGTTTGAGCAATTCTTAAATACCCCAAGGCCTGAAATATATTTATTTATACTTCTTCTAAAAATTTTAAAGTTTTAGTTTTGCCCTGTAAATCTTTAATCTATCAGGATTTTATCTTTGTGCATGGTGTGGGGTGAGGATCTAATTTCATATTTATTTAAATAGCTGACCATCTTTTAAAACCTTATCTGTTAAATAATTTCTTTTGTTTTTCCCATTGGTCTGCCATGCCACTATGTTCATAAATCAGAGTTTCATACATGCATGGGTCAATTTCTGGGCTACATCGTCTATTCCATTGGTGAACTTGTCTAGCCTTGTGTGTGCCCCAATCTCTTGATCGCTGTAACCCCATAACACAACCTGTATCTGATAATATACCCCTCTCTATTCCTAACTGGCTCATGTACTTCTAAGGCCAGCACTCAGGAATAGTGAGCTCATCCTTGATTGTCTCAGTAAAAGAAGCACCAGATTTGGAACTTTTTAATAAATATCATCTGCTGGGGCGCCTGGGTGGCGCAGTCGCTTAAGCGTCCGACTTCAGCCAGGTCACGATCTCGCGGTCCGTGAGTTCGAGCCCCGCGTCAGGTTCTGGGCTGATGGCTCAGAGCCTGGAGCCTGCTTCCGATTCTGTGTCTCCCTCTCTCTCTGCCCCTCCCCCATTCATGCTCTGTCTCTCTCTGTCCCAAAAATAAATAAACGTTGAAAAAAAAATTTTTTTTTAAATAAATAAATATCATCTGCTGAAAAATAGAAAAATACTTTAAAATAGCACAGCCCACCTACTTGTTCATATTTATATCCACATTATGAAAAGCATAACAAATATGTTTAAACCCACATTTATTAAACTCTAATATGTGTATGGATTACCTGGAGACCTTGTTAAAAATGTAAATTCTGATTCAGTGGGTCTGTGGTGAACATGAGACAATGCTGCTGGTCCTAGGACTATACTTTGAGTATCAAAACTTCATAAAATGATTTTATCCCACACATCCGGCTGGCTATCTTTTGAAAACATTTTGAAAGTTTTACCTCATTCTTCTGTTAACTCAAGAACCTTGTTTGCTTGCTTGTTTTAATCTCGCTGGACATTTTCAAAATTCCTTCCTAATTCTGAGGGTTAGGTATTTCTTGTTGAAAATTTTTTTCCAGTATAGACTCAAGTTGAAATCTCTTAGACCAAGTGAAATATTTTCTTTCACATGTTATGGATTATTCAAGTGAGTAAATATCTATTTAAATGTGATAAGACCTGGATAATACAGTGGGAATAGGAGAGGAAAGAAAAAAAAAAACATAATATCCTGTTCTCCAGTCTACCTACCATGATAATATATATCTATTTTGCCCTTGGTCCCCTTTTATTCTACAAAAATCTCCCACTAACTTTCTATTCTAGCAAGTCATTGAGGGAATACAAATATGTAAGCTTCTCGTTAATGCTTGGTCAAAGAGGAGGTTGTTATACATAATTGGAGACTGTCATGTAAGAATAACTGAGTTTGAATTCTGACTCCATTATTTACCAGCTGTGTGACTAGCTGTGTCACTTAGCCATTAAATAATAATAGTATTTACTGCCCAGAATAATGTGAGGCAATCCATAGGGAGAATCCATGCCAGTCACTTAACCCAGTACCCAGCATATAATAAATGTTCAATAAATATTCATAGTCCTAGTCATTACAGAATAGTTGCTAAGGGCCTAGAGGAAGAAAACCTTTGTGCTTAAAGCACTGGCTATTAGTTTCTTTTCATGTCTGGTAACTGTAGACTTGGGTTTCATGGAATAACTCAGAGTCAAGTCTCCACACAGTGATTCACAATTCCCGAATCAATAACATTCACTGATTTGGCAGTTGACTTGCATGACTAGTTCATGTTATTATAGAATTTTACCTTGGCTCACCAATTATGTTTTAAGTTTCTAACCCATGAGAAACAACTTATATACTATTCAGAATCCCCCAAGCAACTCCCTCAGAGCCAATCATGTATATTAGTAGGTGCTCAATAAGTATTCATTCATCAATTCAATAATTAGTTGAAGTAATCCAGATATGTCCTCAGCGACCCAAGCTGGGTGAATCAGGAAAAGCATCTTAAGGCTTATTCTCTTCAAGAAATTGGCATAGTATCAGTGTGCTCACATTTGTTTCTAGAACATGATTTTCCTTATGTTTTAAGAGAACTCACAGGAAGATTCCATATACTGATAGGATAGTCATTAATTAGTTTCCAAGTTCAATTAGAAACTAAATAATCCCAGCGAGTTGCTTGACTTTCAATACATTGTTTTGACCTCATAGTAGACACAACCTTCCTAGAAAAGTCCCTACCATCATGGTGTCCATGTTTCACTTGACAGACAGGTTTGCAATTGTATTCTGTTATATAGTTTCTAAGGAAGTTGGCCACTGACTTATTAAATAACTATTAGACATAAAAATAAATGTTTTAGGGAAGGAGGAAAAGAAGGTGAACAAAAATTTGTGGACAAGTAAAGTGGAAAGATAACCAATTCTCTTTCTGACTGTATTTTAATCCAGAAGACTATATTTTAAATCAGATTTCATGTCTTGATCAGTGACATTTCTACTTGAAAATATTGATTGCGTTTGGCCCACAAGTATGAAATGCAAACATGCTTGTATAAAGCAAACAAGTTTAATTTGTGTATTTGTATTAATGACATTTGATCAAGGCACAGGAACTGTTAGTCAAGAATCATGCACATAATATGTTTGTTTGAGATGTAAATGATGGAAAAGTCATTAATTGTTGAGATGGGCCATCTTCTTTGAGACAGAGCATTTGATTAAAAGGTAGGCTGAGGAGGAAAAATGCCAATTAACTTTTGCTTCATTTGAAAAACATTGAAAATATGCATTTTGACAGATATTAAATATGTATTTTAAAGCAAAAGCTTTTTCTTTTAAATATGCATTAATTGTATCTCTGATATTATGATTCAATTATTATGCAAAAGAAATTTTCTTAAAGATACTGTTATATTTTCACTATTAAATCCAGTGCAGCAACATATTTCCTCCTGTGGAATACATTGGTTCTTCTTTTGATGGGATAAACTGTTTTTAGAATATGCTCACTATATCATACATTATTTATTCATCTCCATGTTCAGCATAATTTTTCTTGACAGCCTTTCTTTCACTTGAAATGTTGTGTAACAAAAACAGCAGAACCAATTGGCATTCGAGTTTATCCCTCTATTCCATATGCTCCTGGATGAATGGGCATCATCACTATGCTGGGCACATTTCAGCCACAGCCTTTCTTTTCTCCTGTACAACAATTTCTCTTCTTACAGAAATAATTTCAGAGCAGTTTGGACTCCTGTTACGTTCTATGTGACCACTGAGATTAAGGTCTATACAGTGGGGCCCAAAGGATAGCCACATTCAGATTTACTTGGATTGCTGCTTGATTTAGTCTGCTTTAAGGCCAGTTAGATCTATGTAGATTTAGAAAGGAATGTATATTTTTCATTTCAAATATAGGCACTGGATAATTTATGATAGATCTTCAGCTCACGTAGTTTATCAGCAAGTCAAATAATATCAACATGCATCAGACACGAGAGCACATCAACCTGAAAACCCCTGCAATTCACATATACCTAAAAAAAATATACCAGCTAATAAACTCAAATTAAGTTGATGTCTTAGTTTGGGTTCCCCCAGAAGCAAACCCTGAGACAAAGATTGGAATATAAGGAGTGTTTTTGAGAAGTGATCCCAAATGGGATCTATTTCTCACTTCCCAGAAACACTCCTTATACTCTACTCCTGGTCTCAGGGTCTGGAACACCTGAAACCAATATAATGCCGTATTTTAACTATACTGGAATTAAAATTAAATTAAAACAATAAAAGACAATACAAATGATGACCTGAGAAATGATCCCAGGAAACTAGTAGGGGATAGGAAAATGAAGCAGGAAAGCCTAAGGCAGCCAATAAAACGTGGGGTTTTTTTGTGTGTTTTTTTTTGTTTGTTTTTTTATCAAGCAAGTTATAACTGTGGGCAACTGGTGCTCAATCCTGCTAAGGAGCTCCGGAGGAGTGTTTGGAACACGCACCCTAGAGTTACTCTACCCAAGGGTTAAGGAGCTGGGTACACATATGCTAACTACTGGGCGGCACTTCTAGCCCTCTGCCTCTCCACCGGAGAAAGCAGGCAGCTGGAAATAGGGCAGTCTGCACTGCAGTGGTTGTTCTGCAGAGTTCTGTGCTGGGCAATGACAGTCACTGTTATGGTTAGCTTCAGAATTGAGTGAGAAGCCCCTCTCCACCCCGATTCTAATATTACAGCCTTAATAATTCAAATTTTGATGGCATTGAACCCAGCACCTTGTATCTGATACATGTACCTTGACAATAGTCAAATGTATTTAGGCTTACAAATATTTTCTAAATTTGACACTACTGTCTTGGAAAAATTTAATAGGTTAACTGTATGAATGATTCTCAATGATCCATGTATGTAAGAATCGCCTGCAAAGCTTCTTTATGTTCTAAATCAAGTTTGGTTCTCAAACTCAGCCAGAGAGTTATTGATACATGGATGACTGAGCCCTCAACCCCAGAGTTTCCACTTCAGTACATTTGGTGTGGGCCTGAGAACTTGCATTTCTAACAAGATCCAGGTGATACCGATGTTCTGTGTAACCTCACACACTTTGCTTGCCTTACCCTAATCATTTCTGTATTTACCATTATTACCAAAAGAAGTATATTATATTCTTCAGATTAAAAAAATGCTAAAATGTTGAAATACATTTTCAATCTAATTCTAATTGGAAGAGTGCAGCAGAGGAACTTTTTTCTACCTCTGAAGAAGTCAGACAACTTAAGGTTGGAATTTTCTGTCCACAGTTGAAAATTTTATCATATCTTTTTGATTGACATCTATTGAAACATGGTCATTCATGGTAATGACTCATAAATGAGGATTAGATTGGTATATTTTCTGAGTGGGATTTTGTATTGCACTATGAAAATTTACATATGTAATAATGCTTTTCACTGTTGCTGGGCTAGTGATCTCTGCCACATCATGGGATATTTGTAACTTTTAGGTGTTTTATTTTACTTAGCATACAATTAGACAAAATGGTCATGTTTTTTAAATGTAATTCAGGGTTCTCATATTTTTCCTTTTTAAATCATTTTGTAATGTAATTGGATGTGCCACAAGAGTAAGAGGAATGTGACACAGGTGGAGCCTTGATAAAATTAAGTGGAAGCCACCTAGACAAATATACAAAAGGACTGGAGTTTAATGACATCCGGTACGTCAGGTTTTAGATAATCCTATTCTGTGACACCAGGGACAGGTAAACTCTTTTGTGCTATTATTGTATATTGCTTATAATTTTATCATGGTACTTATCTCAGCATATCACATTATTATTTTATGTTTCATATCCTCCTGCTGATCTGGGGACTTGAAACGAGAATGATGTCTCATCCATGTCTCTATGCCTAGTATTAGTCACAGTACTTGGAAGAGTATTCACTACATTTTAGATAAATGAGTGAATAAATCAATACATGTTTGAGTCAGTAAAGGCCAAAAATGTAGGTAAATGTAGAGAATGAGCCATGAATCAGTGGCTTTTGCCATCCAGTCCAGTAATGCAAGTATCAGGTTGCATTTCATGATTTGGGATTATTGTGGCTCTCTGGCTGGCAAGGCCAATGGAGAACCAGAACTTGATAGAACTTAGTAGACTTTCTGTCACGAGTAGCTTTCCCTGAAGCCAATTATTAGTGTGTAAGTAAGGATGCCTATGATCTGTCAGAAGGGTTTTCAGTCCTCTATATTAGATAATCTGAAGAAATCGCCCAAATTTTTGGAAGAAGTCCCAGGCCAGGAGATTGTTAGTTGATGGGAAGGGGGAAGCAGGAAGTAAGATGTAGATAACTAGCTCTGCCTTATTATCTAAGCAGAAGAAAAAGGAATCATATTTTATTTAAAAAATATTTTTTAAATTTTTTTAATGTTTATTTATTTGAGAGAGAGAGAGAGCGCGCACAAGCAGAGAAGGGGCAGTGAGAGGAAGACACAGAATCTGAAGCAGGCTCCAGGCTGTGAGCTGTCAGCATAGAGCCCAACATGAGGCTCAAACTCATAGACCGCGAGATCATGACCTAAGCTGAAGTCAGGCGCTCAACCGACTGAGCCACCCAGGCTCCCCAAGGAATCATATTTTATAATTGATTTGCAATAATACTTAATTGAAATCACCCACTGCTGTCTCTATAAAAGTAACTTCACAAGTACACTCTAAGCTCTGTATACGCTTTTCAATCCAGTGATAACAATAGAAGAAAAGGGCTATTTTTTTTCAATCCTGCATTTTCCTTGTAGAAGGGAAATAGATGAAGAGTGATGGAAAGTAATAATACCCTTGGGTTTCATAACACTAGCTCTTTCTCTCTTACAAAACATTCAAGATTTATTGTTAGGAATATTCTCTAAAGCTACTTTAAATCCAGAATCATCGAATGAGCCCCCAAGCAACCTTAAGAGGCCATCTTTGTGGTATAAAAATTGGCTAATAAAGATGAATTATAAATAGGAAAAGCACTTATAATATCTACGTGTATATTCAGCATTCCCCTAACCTTAAACTGTGAAACTTAAATTATATATAAGAATGTATTGGTTAACATAACACTAGCTACTGTAACAAGCAGTACCAAAAGGTCATTTGCTTCATACGATAGAATTTTATTTCTTTTTCATGTAATGAAGTCCGGTGTGAGTGTTTCTGGTTGGTGCATAGCCTGCTTCCACATGCTAATTCAGAGAACCAGGTTCTTTTCATAATGTGACTCCACCAACCCCCTGGGTCTTGCTGGGAAAAGGGAAGGAAACAGTAGAGATACCTCATATGTCTCTAAAAAGTCCTGCCTTGACCTCTCCTAGACAAGAACTGGTCAAATGGCCACCCCTGAGGGCAAAGATAGTGAGAAGGGCTCGTAAACATTGTTCCTGTCTAGGTAGCTGCCATGTAGACACAGCAGACACCATGGGAGTGTGAATGTAAATTTAGGGGATAACTAGTCATTTTCTGCAATGTAGATCAAGACAATGGAATTCAAATCTGCTATGTCTAGAATGACTCTAAATTGACTGCCACTCTTATAAGACCCCAAAGATAAAGTCAGTAGAGTAACCACTTTGTGTTCCAAATCACCTCTGCGGACCTCTCAAAAAAAAGGATCCATCAGCAGAAGGATCTAGACTAGACCACTTAAAAAAGACATTTCTGGGGCGCCTGGGTGGCGCAGTCGGTTAAGCGTCCGACTTCAACCAGGTCACGATCTCGCTGTCTGTGAGTTCGAGCCCCGCGTCAGGCTCTGGGCTGATGGCTCAGAGCCTGGAGCCTGTTTCCGATTCTGTGTCTCCCTCTCTCTCTGCCCCTCCCCCGTTCATGCTCTGTCTCTCTCTGTCCCAAAAATAAATAAACGTTGAAAAAAAAATTAAAAAAAAAAAAAAAAAAAAAAAAGACATTTCTATAAAAACACCTTGAAATTAGGTTTATCCCATTTCTGATTTTAAACCCTACAGGTTTAGCACTGTCACATCACCACACAATAATAACTGAGGAAATGGGAGAATAGAGGGACATGCCAAATTATTTAGCGAGTGCCTTCCGGAGTAGCTGCTTGGCTCAAAAGCTAAGTGAAGTGTCATCTTCCCAGTGATTGTTGCCTTATCAAAGATTCAGGACACCAGTACAATGCAGTTATGTCTCCATTCATTCAGCAAAGAGGATGGAAGTTAATCCCTGGGTAGGGAGGCCTCAGCAGACTATTAGATCAAGTCCAAATACAAACCCATGGAATACATTACCCAGGTATTTCAGAGGTTGTAAATGGACTTGCACAGTGTTTTTATTTTTTTACATTTAATTATCTTTTTTTAGTAATCTCTACACCCAATGTGGGGCTTGCACCCATGACTCCAAGATCAAGAGTCACCTGTCCCTCTGACTGAGCCAGCCAGGCATTCCAAACCTGCACAGTGTTTTTAAAATTTCTAGCATAGGTGCCAATACTGAAAAACCATAAGATTTAACATGAAAATCCAGATTGCTAGCTTCTTTTGAAAAATCAGATGTAGCAACCTCAAGCATATACATGGCAACAATCTAGTTAGTAGATCACCACAATTCCTGCCCAGCCCCAGCCACTCATTTACCTTTTTCCCTGGCCCTGTGTCAGTTTGTTCTCTGAGAAATTCCAATATGGGCTCCAACTTCACCTTGGATGGAGAATTCAGGATTAACAATCAGACTTCTCAAAAACCCTGAGGCCAGGACAACAAATGTCTAGTTTATTCTCAGATCAAGTTGGAAATGGGCAACCTAAAACCACAATGATTTAAGCAGAAGACAGAAGTATTATATTTAGAAGGAGTGGGTATATAATTAGGAAATACTTGCTCCCTAAGAATCAAAATCAATTATCCTGATAAAACCCTAGCACAGCTAACCACTCTTGAAATATACATTTATAAAAAGAAAAAGAAAAACCAAAACTAATTTTAGGTGATCAGGAGAAGGGCGTTCTCCAGGGACACGGCTGAGTTCATTCCAGGACATTTGACACAGCCCGTCTCTTGTTTTTTAAATGCATAGGCTTTAAGTCAGGAGAGAGCGTTTTTTAGCTAAGGCTCAAGTTGGATAATTCCGAATGCTTTGTAAGTCTTAAAAGGAGTTAAGAGAAGAAAGGTGCATGCAGATGAGGACGCTCTGATCCCTGGCAGACCCATGCAGGGGCAGGACCCTCCATGAGAATAAAGTGTCAGTGACTAACTGGGATGTCTCAAAGGATTCCAGCCCAAGACTTCCCACAGAGGATGTTTTGCTGGAAGTCTCCCTTATCTGAGATGGTTGTATGCACCACCTGCACCACAGACATTTGTTTCTAATGTGACTCACTATAGAGATTGAATTCATAATGTAAATTCAATTCTTCCCTGCTGGTAGCATTCCACTTGATTGAAAAGAAATACACACTTCATCTAAAAATAATTAGCCTTTGAACGACCGTTTATTTCAATTGACTTGAGGCTTTTTATTGATTCTTTTAGGGTTTATGTGGCTGAGAGAATAAGATTCTTCTAGTGTGGTCTTTCTTACCTGTCACCAATGGGTGAGCATTTAAGTATGAAATACAATTCCAGATGGCCACAGGTATTCGTACCTCACTACTAACTTCTACCAAATCTAATTCACAGATTTGTGTTGTTTCTTGGGGCCCATAGGTATTTGAATTTGGAGATTCTGAAATTAATGAACATGTATTAAACTGGTGAATACGTGAAAAGTCCTAAGAACAGTGCCTGCCACAAAATAACCACTCAGTAACCTACAGTTAAATCACTACTATTTTTATTGTTCTTTCATTGCAGTTTACTAGCAATATTTACTACATTGGTTCTACCCCAAGAGATTTTCTTTTTTTCTTGTAAACCTGGGTGTTTTTCTTCTTCCAGTTTTTCATTTGCTTATTCCTTCCTGTAGTATCTGACTCTACAGAAATAATCTGGTTAAATTAGACTGTGCTAAATGGCAAACAGGAAAACAGCCGGCTGACCAAATAACAGATCCTAAGCTGAAGAATTACATAGTAGGGAGTGAAAAGCCAATGTCTTCTAAGCATGACAGATGCAAATAGAAAAACCCACTGAAGGCTTAGAAATAGACCAGGCTAATTGGTCTATTGCTCTACTGGTCTATTGGTCAGCTGGGTGACAATCCTTATTGTTTCCATGAGCCTGTATCCTATTACTAAGAGGGCAGCATATGAGTAACACCCTATGCCATAAAACACCTCTTCAGCATCACTTTTCAGTAAGAGACACTTTCCAATTGTTTTGTGGAAGCAACTCTGAAATCCTAGACATGCAAGGAAAAGACATTGGAGTTATCTGTGATTCTTCTCTCAACATACAGCCATTAGATTACTGAGATCATCACAAATGCTCTTTTTACAGAGTGTGGAGGGGGGTTTGGAATGGGGGCATAGTGCCCTGTACTAGGTGGCAAGAATTGGTGTTCATATCTTGATTATGCACTAAACCAATTAAGTGATAGGCTTTAGTTTCCTTATTTAAGGAATGATGGTTAATAGTGCACTAAATGTGTATTCACTAAAGGTTATGAAATAAGTCTCTTAGCTTCCTTGTTCCAGAGCACAAGTGTTCAGAGATCTAAATCATCTTTTGGTATTTTAAGTACAGTGGTAACTTTCAGTGTGACAAGGTGTCACTGAATTATGATTATACATTTTAATAAAATCAAATTTCTTTCTTCATTCATAATCATTTTTATTCCCAGCTATGATAGCCCCTCCTGCTGAGTCTTCCTAAAGAAAGCACCTACATAAAATAGAAAACTCTTAGGCCTTAATAGTAGGCACCTTAAGGGGAGAATACTCCAGTGCAGACACAAAATTTCAAGGCCTAGAACACAACATTCACTGGGATGAAGTGGCTTGCCAAGTATCAAAATTATTGCCTCCTATTATAGTAAAATTTGCTTTTAGATGCTGAATGGTAGTGATATGTATACAAAGCAGCAAGGGTCAGGCTCTGGGACATGACAAACAGTTCATTCCATGTGAAGGCCACAGAGTTTTATGCACATTTTTTGAAAGAAATTATGGAGGTCATGGGGGGAAAACTACAAAAATATTGCATTAAAACACAAAACTTCAATTATATTTATTTAGTTCATGAATCTTCAGGTTAAGCCAATCTGGGCTGGGTATAGCTGATCTTATCTGGACTTGTTCATACATCTGTGGTTAGTTATGGATCAGATAGGTGACGTTACTGATCTCAGCTGGACTTACATATCTGGATAGCAGCCACCTGCTATTTGATCTTGGACAATTCAGGCTGTGTGACTGGGATGACTGGAGTGACTCAGTTATTTCCACGTGCCTTGTTCTCTATGAGACTGGACCAGGCATGTTCCCACGACCATAGCAGAGTAACGGGAATGAAAGCTGAAATGCACAAGTGCTTTTTCAAGCCTCTACTTGGGCCATGTCTGTTAACATTTTATTGGCCAAATAACTCACATGACCACCTCATATTCAAAAGGCAGAGAGCTAGCCTCTACCACTTTAGTAAGAGGAACTTAAAGTCAGAAGGCAAAGGCTATGGATATAGAGATGAAGCATTGAAGCCGTTAATCCAGTTTAATGCAGAGTAGAATCAACTAGGTTCTGAAACTCATTTTACTATTACCAAGCTAAATTCTTGAGAAGCCCACTTAAGTTCTTTTAGCCACAGGTTTATAGTGAGTAAAAGGAAAAGGTTTGACTATATAATTTCTAAAATCCCTTTCCAGTACTACTAACTTTTGGAGAAGTTGACTATATGTCCCTTTCAAAGGTTTCTACAGCAATCGCTAGACACTTGTACGATGATCACAAAAGAAATGCTGTAATACAGCTTAAGAATCAAAGGAGGTATAAATTATAGGTTAAGCTAGGATACTGAAGCACTTCAAGAGAGGTATATTGGGAAAAAGACAGTGAATAAAGAATGGGGATGTAGCTAGGAAAAAAAAGTCACAGGAATCCGATCATGTTCTTTGCTGTATTAAGAGAAAATTTCCTCTTTGGGCAATTTCATGGAGTATATGGGTGTATAGAGGAGTTAACACATAAGATCTATGTCAGAATGTATTTGGCTTTTGACTTGAAATAAAATTTAAAATTCAAATAAATGCATGTTAGGAACTATGCTTGATAAATCACATAATCTCTAACTTCTATCTTTCCTCTTCTATTGATTCAGTATTTGAATCTACTTAGCATTTAGTATTTGGATCCACTGCCTACCTATCCTGGATCCCTCATCTTTCATCTCTGCAGGCTTAGCAACCTTCATTCTACCTTCACCCAACAGCCTCCAACAAACACCTTCAATCCAAACCTGAACATTAGCAAACTCCAGAGGTCTGGAAAGATGAGATTTACAAAGAGAATTCTATTATATAAATCGAACCCTGAAGTAATGTTGAGGGGGAGACACAGAAAAGGAGGACTTTGTTGGGATTCCTTTGTCTAAAGTGGTGCTATTCAGAAAATGGTTCTTAGACAAGCAACATGAACATCGCCTGGGAGCTTGTTAAAAATGCAGAACCTCGGGGTGCCTGGGTGGCTCAGTCATTTAATTGTCTGTCTCTTGATTTCAGCTCAGGTCACGATCTCATGGTTCATGAGTTTGAGCCCCCATCAGGCTCTGTGCCTACAGCTCAGAACCTGGAGCCTGCTTTGGATTCTGTGTCTCCCTCTCTCTCTGCCCCTCTCCCACTTGTGCTTTATCTCTATCTCTCTCAAAAATAAATAAACATTAAAAAAATTTTTTAAAATGCAGAATCTCAGGACCCACCCCAGATCTACCAAATCAGAATCTGCATTTTAACAAAGCCACCAGGTACTTTATATCTATGTTAACTTTTGAGAAGCACTGATGTAAAGTTTTCCTATCCTGTCACTTTTAACACGCAGCCATCTTTTAAAGAAGTGCTCTCAACCGCAGACTGTGCGGTCCCCTTGATAGTAATCTGTAGTTAATTATAGAGGAGAGAAATTGGAAATGATTTAATTATTATGTATTAGAGCAGATTCAAAGATATGTTCTTGTACTTTATACTATTAAAAAGAGCAAGGAAGAAGGAAGTTTCAGCTAGAGAACTCCATCTCCCTAGTAAATGTTGTCTATTATATGTATCCTAAAGAGAAGGTTGAAAGATTCTGCCCAATATCAAGGATGTTGGCAAATCCTACAGGGCCCAACCTAAAAACTTTTTTTAAGTTTATTATATATATATATATATATATATATAGAGAGAGAGAGAGAGAGAGAGAGCACACATGAGCAGGGGAGGAGAAGAGAGAGAGGGAGAGAGAGAATCCCAAGCAGGCTCAGTGCTGTCAGTGCAGAGCTTGGCTCAGGGCTTGAACTCAAAAACCCTTGAGAACATAACCTGGGCAGAAAACAAGAGTCAGATGAGTAACTGACTGAGTCACCCAGACACCCCAAGGCCCAACTTTTTAAGTCTCACCTCCCCTATAAAGTATTCCCCATATCACTTCAAGGCTAAAATACAATCTTCATTTTCAACATCCATAGTATATTTTGTCTTAGCACCCATTCAGCCCAACTTGTTATTTTCACCATACACATCACTTGTCACCCTGGAAAGATTCTAAATTTTTCGTTCTTCACAGTGCCAAACACAGGACCTTGCACCCATCAGAGTGTTCAAAACATTGTTTGTTGATAAATGCTTCAAAGTCAACAACAGCCCAGAACATAATCTAAATGAGAGATCCAACACATTCCATAATTGTGCTGCGTTGACCTAATAGTGACTCAAATGATATAGCTAGAAAGAGCAAAAACCACTTCGACAGAATTCCATATGTTCTCAGCTGCAAGTTAATGTTTTTTGTCTCTCTTTAGAAATAAAGTTATACATAATTAATAAGCAAGCACAATATGCTAATTACTTTAGCAATGTAATGTCATTTAAATCTTTCAACAACAACCTGTGGAAACTGGCATTATAATCCCTATTTTACATATAAGGAGATTTCAATTCCAAGAGAGTAAACAAGCAGCTCACGGTCATATTTGGAAAATGCAAGCACCTTTCATGAACAGAGAATCTTGTCTATCCCTTCATGAATGATCCAATTGGATAAATTGATGGCAACAGTTTAATTTGTAATGTCTTCCTAGCCCTTTGTAATGGGCTCTATTGCTAGTTGGTATTTGTTCAAAAGATGAAAGTCAATATCATTTTCAAGTAAATATAATTATTTATGGAAAATCTGCCAAAACTATAAGGATGCAACATAATCCAAGACTTGATTAAAAGTGTCAGGAATTTATACCCATTGTGAATTAACTGTATTCCTCCACATTGGCATGAAGTGCCCAATTTATTTCTGTTTGGGTCTGAAGTGTTTTCCATTTTGACCTAGAAATAAATTGATCATCTTTTCCTCATTTTCTTTAGATTTCAGTTGCTATTGGCAACCTGGAATTACAAGGTTAAGCAAATGCTGCATTTGCCTTGAGTGGTTTGTAACTTTGAACTTTGAATTCATGTTCCGTGAGAATTGCTTACCTATAGGAATCACTACTGCCTTGCACGTGGCAAATCCAAACAGTCTGAATCTGCTGTTGAGCTTCTGCTGGAACTGTATGGGTTTTATCAACTTTTAAGTTTATTCTTTGCTTTATTGGAACTGGATACCCATCTATAAGGGTACTATCAATCTGGAAGCTGCAGTCACTCATGGTACTGGTTTGGGTTCCTGATTCTTCATGGTTGAAGTTTTTCCTTCAATGGGCCTCATGAATCACTAGCTTCTTCACCTTGTCCCTATGATTATGGATTGAATTCTCCTAGTCTGCATATCCAGCGTGGAAAAAGTGGCTTTCTGCAGGAACTATAGTTTCAGCACTTCAATACCCCAAATGCTTAGGCCTTCTTTCCCATTCTCTTAGAACATTAAAACCCCAGTTTCTTAAGATGGAGAATTTTCTCTACCACTCATGGGCCTTTTGGCTTTGTGTTCCTTTGTTATTCCTGTGACTTAAGGACTTATTTTTCTTGTATTAAAACTCCGTTATCAATTTAAATTAAATGTATGTGTTCTAGGGGCGCCTAGGTGGCTTAGTCTGTTTGGCGACTAACTCTTGATCTCAGGTCATGATCTCACAGTTCATGGGTTCAAGCCCCATGTCTGGTTCTGTGCTGACAGTGTGGAACCTGCTTGGGATTCTCCTTCTCTTCCTCTCTACTTCTCTTCTCTGCCCCTGCTCATTCTCTCTCTTTCTCTCTCTTTCACTCTCAAAATAAACTTTAAATATAAAATAAAATTAAAATAAAATATTTATAAAAATTGTATGTGTTCTACTGGATTCAGCTTTTCCCTGTTTGGAGTAGAAGACAGAATCTCCATTCAGACATTTTGACTCAAATTCTCATTGCAATTTATCAAAATTTAGAGGAAAACAAATAAACCAACACAATCTGTAATGGCTGGGATATGTAATGTGGTTCCATTTTTCCACATGAGATTTTCCAACAATCCCCTCGTAACCTGACTGACCTACCTCTGTAATTTTTATATGATCCTGTTATGTCTGTTCTTGGTTAAAGTAAAACTTCATGAGATTATTCCAAAAATAAGAGGAGTCTTGGGGCGCCTGGGTGGCTCAGTCGGTTAAGCGTCCAACTTCAGCTCAGGTCATGATCTCGTGGTCCGTGAGTTCGAGCCCTACATCAGGCTCTGTGCTGACAGCTCAAAGCCTGGAGCCTGCTTCAGATTTGGTGTCTCCCTTTCTGACCCTCCCCCGTTCATGCTCTGTCTCTGTCTCAAAAATAAATAAACATAAAAAAAAAAAAGAGTCTGCAAGGTGGCTTGAGCTGATTTTGAAACCACCCATTCTATATGTGTATTTTAATGCTTTACCTGCTGTTTTCAGTAATCTCCCAGCTGATTGATGATGTTGAGGTTAAAATACCTGTGTTAATTCTTCATAAAATTCTCCTGGCCACTCTATCCCATGCTCAGGGTTTTTGCATTTTCCTGTTTATTTGGGATTTTTTAAAAAAAATATTTGTTCTTATTTTGGAATGCTATTTTCATGCTAAAAGTGAAATAATCACATTACCATAAAAATGAGAAATAGAAAAAGTAAAAATACTCAGTCCCAATACAGCTTATATTTTAGCATTTTCTTTCAAAGTAATTCTGTATTCTTAGAAAATATTCTCATAGTTGTAGCCATAGTACATCTAAAATCATATGTTGACCTATTTCATTTATCACAGTCACATAATTATTTTCCCCCATTTTCACAGCCATTTATTGTTTTACATTTATTGGCTGCATTACATTTCTTTAAGCAGAAGCCTATCTTTTCTATTACAGAAACTCTGTTGTATTGTTTTAACTGGATTTTTTTTTTGCTTGTTTGTTTGTGAGTTTTATTATTTTCCCTAATCCTTAGCAGTAAATTTTAAAATATTTTGAGCAAGATGATTTCAGTACCATATTACCACATGCATTTCCCAAAGGCCAGAGATATTTTTAAAAGGGTTACAAGACTAGGAGGAATTACATTTTTAAAAGTACAGCAGATGCTGGGCCGCCTGGGTGGCTCAGTCGGTTAAGCATCTGACTTCAGCTCAGGTCGTGATCTCATGATTCAGGAGTTCAAGCCCTGCGTTGGGCTCTGTGGTGACACCTAGGAGCCTGAAGTCTGCTTTGGATTCTGTCTCCCAGTCTCTCTGCCCCTCCCCCACTCACGTTCTGTCTCTGTCTATCTGTCTCTCTCTCTCTCTTTCTCTCAAAAATAAATAAAAACATTAAAAATACAGCAGATACTTCCGGAGAAAGAAAAAAAAAAGCAAAATAATCTAAAATGGCTAATGAGAAAGCCAATGGGAACAAGTGGCTTTATGTGTATATCAAAAGTAACACAACTATACAAGAGTATAATTATTTCAAGTGAATTTTTACAGAGTAATATAATTGTGCATTCTTGGTGGGGTTTATTCTATGAAAAAAGAACCTCAAAAATGTCTTAAGCTTCATATGGTTATTGTATGGTTAGGGCGTAATATTGAAACTACTTCCATATATTAGAAAATGTAAAGCAAATAAGTTATATTGTTATCAAAAAACAAAATATACAAAATTAATTACAGAATAAAAAAGATATACCAATATAGAATCAAAGAATTAAGAAAAAATTCTATAATGTTATATTAAATTTGAAATATCAACACGTACTAACGATTTTTCAAAAATACACATCCTATTGTCTCCTGAGAGCCTAAATACAATGATAGTCTGGTAGCAGTGAGCACTTTTAGCACCCAAGCTTGGTTATTAATGCTTCTCCAATAAAACCACCTTGGAAAAGTACCTGATTCCAGGTCTGAGGCAGAGAAAGGACAAGAGGTGCCTGAGTTACCTTATTTTACCTAGAAAAGCAAGCAAGTGCTCAGAAACTGATGACAGCATGTCAAAAGGACCCAGGAGCGTGCCCTTCAAGGGCTTCTGCTGGCATTATATAGGACAATTTGAGCTCAAAAAAGACTAATGGCTGTAACTGATTTAAACAAAAGGAATAAATAGAAATAAATATGTGTTGTCTGTAGTTATTCTCAGAGAAAGAGAGACAAGAAAAAGAAGACTCATTTGCTATTTTTTGAAATTACTGTTGCCCCAACTCCTTACTCAGAGTATTTGTGAATCAAAGGAAAAGAATTAAATGTTTACTCTGCCTTTTTAGGAGGAACTCTGGTTCCTCTCCACATGATGAGGGAAAGCTCTTCCTTACAGAAGAATACTAGCTAAATTTAAAAAAAATAGAAAAATGAATTTACTCCTAATAAAATAGGCAAGAATCATCAATTTCATGAAAAGGTGCTAAAGAAACTTTATATAGATCCAGAGTTTTTCCTACAGAATAATTGCCAATAGCCACAGGAAAACATGTCTTAACAAAGTTGAGGTCTGGTATTTACTACTTTTAGCCAAGTGATCAAATTTAGCATTGCTGATAGTGCAACCACACAATAATAGCACTCACTGATACATTACAATATGAGATTTAAAAGAATACCTATTGGCTATTCTTGTTCAAGCAAATGTTTAATCCCCATCTAATCAAACTTACAGGCTTAACTTCTAGTTTACAGGAAAGGCAGTTTTCCAGGACCAACTTAAACGACACCACAAGGAAATAACCAGACACATTCAACATGTGGGCATTCTATAAGAAAATTGAACAGGACTCTTCCAAAACTCCAAGTCATAATAAAACTTCAAACAATAAATAATTCAAGTGGAAGAAATAAAAAAGACAAAGACATTACAATTGAATGCAATATAAGAACTTGGAATTCTGGTCCAAAAAAAAGCTGGAAATTTTGGGAGATGTAATACTGGGAAAATTTGAACATGAATGGATGTTAGGTAACATTAAGGAATTATTATCAATTTCCTTGACATGATTAAGATATTGCCATAATGTAGAAAAATGTCTTTATTTTTAGGAGATGTGTGGTATACTATCTATGAGTCAAGTGTTGTGATATCTGAAAATTATTTTCAAATGTTTCACCAAAAAAAAGAGTGATAGGCAATAATAATACATATGTGGCAAAATATTAAGATTATTAGGGTTGTTTCTAGGGCTTTTGTTCTCATTGCTGTCATTGTGTTTTGTTTTTTTGGGTTTTTTTTGTTTGTGGGATATTGACGGTGGTTTTTGTTTTTACCTCTACAAACAATGCTGCAATAAGCTTGGTGGTGCTTCCCTCTTATATGTTGATGTGCTCTCTTCTCTGGGCCAGATTCCCTTCCCAAATGTGGAGTTGCTGGGTGAAAAGCTATGTACATTTTCTTTTTTGTAAATATTATAGACATCAGATTATTGCCTAATGTTTGAAAAAGTCCATTTCTCACCAGATGTTATTACTCCTTTGAAAAAACTATTTTTCTACCAATATATCCCTTTAAAAAAATGTGCTATTGAATGTCCCTTTTTGTCAATGAGAGTGAACATTTTCTCAACTGTCTATATTTGCACTTCTTCTATGAATTGCTTGAGGTTTGCCCATTTTTTTCACCAAAAAAAAGATTATTTTGATTTAGATACATACAGTGACCTTTGAACATGAGTTTGAATAGGTACACTTATACATGGATTTTTTTTCAATACAGTGTAGTACTATAAATAAATGTGTTTTCTCTTCCTTATGATTCTCTTAATTTTTCTGAATTTTTTCTCTAGCTTACTTAAAGTATATACATATATACACATATATATACATATACATACATATATACATATACATAAAACAATACAAAATATGTGTTAATATAATATACATATAACATACAAAATATGTGTTAATCGACTGTTTATGTTATTGGTGAGGCTTCTAGTCAACAGTAGGCTATTAACAAATTTGTGGGGAGTCAAGAATTAGACTTGGATTTTTGGCTATAAGGGTTGGCACCCTGGATCCCCACATTGTTTAAGGATCAACCATATACCTAATAAATTTTTTCTTTGTAGCTTACCATTTTTCTACCTTGCTTGAGAAGGTTTCTTTACCCTATGATTATGCAATTATTCACCTAGATTTTTTCCTAAGATTTTTGTTTACTTCCTGTTTTATGTTAAGGTCTTTAATATACTCCTTTGGGCAAAATGACTTTAGTTGGACTTGAGGTCAAACTGAAAAATCTCCTTAAATATCTGTCTGTGATTTTTCTGTAGCTTTTTTTTTTTTTTAAGTTTTAGCAGTTCTTTTGTCTTTTTATCCTACAGTAGCTTATTATACTCTGGTTTCAATTTGTTTCCTTAGAAAATTGGCTATGATTATATCTCTTTACTAATTAGTAACCTGTCTTATTTTATATCTATACCATATTTACATTATACTGAGTTCCCTACACTCCCATTTGTAAACTAACCTTCATAAATAACCTTACTTTCTTCTTGGTCTTCCTCTTTAAATTTATGAATCTCAAAACCTTGCATAACTAGATCAAATCTCTACCTTATTTTCTAAGGCAATTGAAAAAATGTCAGAGGCAGAATAGCATCCCAAGTGCAAAACTCTTGGACAATATACTCAGGCAGAGATAAAAACATTTGAACTTGACTGTGTTGTCTTTTCCTGCTTAACTATCCAGAGTAAACAGAAGCTATGAGTAAGCAACATCTTCTGAAAATCAAGTTAACTGAGAAATTTAGAGATTGAGTCTGGCTAGTCAAATTGGAGAACTCAGCCTAAAATGAAACAAATTCTGGCAATGCTTTTATTTATTTATTTATTTATTTATTTATTCATTTTAATGTTTATTTTGAGGGAGAGAAAGACAGAGTGCAAGTAAGGGACGGGCAGAGAGAGAGAGGAGAGAGAGAGCAGGAGACACAGAATCCGAAGCAGGCTCCAGGCTCTGAGCTGTCAGCAGAGAGCCCCATATGGGGCTCGAACTCACCCACCATGAGTCATTACCTGAGCTGAAGTCAGACGCTTAACTGACTGAGCCACCCAGGCATCCCAAGCTCTTATTTATTAATAACTGGGTGCAATGCAATAATTTGCCTTAAAAAGAGAGATTAAATTTCACTGTATTCTTCCCTCTCTTTTTCCCATTTCCTAAAAATAGGTCTTATCAAGCAAGCTCATGTTTGCTAATGTTATAGAAAAGCTCCAAAGCATATTCTTCAACTTTAGATTTTTCAGGAAGATCTATCAGTCCTATGGTGATTTTCCCTCAAAAATCTGTTTTAAGATTACAGCAATGTGGGGCGCCTGGGTGGCGCAGTCGGTTAAGCGTCCGACTTCAGCCAGGTCACGATCTCGCGGTCCGGGAGTTCGAGCCCTGCGTCAGGCTCTGGGCTGATGGCTCAGAGCCTGGAGCCTGTTTCCGATTCTGTGTCTCCCTCTCTCTCTGCCCCTCCCCCGTTCATGCTCTGTCTCTCTCTGTCCCAAAAATAAAAAATTTAAAAAAAAAAAAAAAAAAAAAGATTACAGCAATGAAAAGATGGGGCCAGCTGAATTAAATTATGAGTGCTTTGTGATATCAGGCCATATATGACACTCCTTTGAATTTCTCTACTAGATCAGGTAGTTATTGCCACAATACTGCTGCCTACCAAAAAACTAAAAAAAACACAAAACTGAGCGGCATACCGCAATAAGCACTTACTAAGCTCATGAGTCTACGAACTGTAGGTGATTCTTATGGTCTGAGTCAGGCTCAGCTGATCTCAGTAGCCTTGCTCAAGCCTGTGTTTAGCTGGTGGGTCAGCTAGGGACTGGCTGGTTTATAACAGCTTCACTTTCATGTCATAGCTGAAGTGATAGGGATATAATTGGATCCTGTGTCTCCTATAGCAGGCTAGCCTGAGCTTCTTCACATAATGGCTCAGTAAACTTCCAACAGTGAGAGCAGAAGCACATGAAGCCTTTTGAGGTCTAGGCTCAGAACTGCATGCTGGCACATTCTACTGGACAAAGCAAATCACAAGGCTTCCCTAATTTCAGGGGAATGAAAAATACACTCTACTCTTTGATGGGAGATACTTCCAAGGCCATGAGTACAAGGAGGGGGGAGGAATTGCTATCATTTGTGCAATTAATCTACCATTCCCATAAAACTTGCAGCTTGAGTTACAGAAAGTAGACATTCAATAGCCTTGAGGATATGATGTAGAAGGGAATTAGATTGGATGGCACTGAACTCCAGAAGAAGGATCTTCAAGACCAAGCCCTGGTGTTCAGTAAAGGACCATCTGAAGCTCAGGATGGCGGGGAGGCAAAATTAGGAAGGATCCAAATGCAAAATCCATCGTCAGACCCAATCTCTTAAGTTTTCTGGTCTAAACCAGATTTAAATCTGCTAGGACAGAATTTAGAAACCCATCACAAGCCCAATAGAACTCATGAGTGTGGTTCCATTTGACTGCCAACAATAAAAAATCAGGACATCTTTCATGAAAATTGCAAACATTGGCTAAAGCTAAGTTTCTGGCACCCCTTTAGACAGAGCATGCCTCCCTTCACTCCTACTTATTTTCATGATTTGACTGCCCCCTCCACCCCCGCCCAAACATCTGAATTTGCAACCCTTAGGCTAGAATAATTCTAGACTCCTGATGGATAGGATTTTTTGGGAACAGAGCCAGACTTTACCCTTCATATTTTCTTACAATGAACAAGTATTCCATTTATAAGAATAAAAAATAAATAAAAGGAAAGCTCTAACTTGAAATTTAATAATAAATGAAATTTTGTAATTAATTTGTTAATAACTGATTATAACATACAATCTACCACTAACCCATGATAAAAGAAAAGTCCACTAAAATTATAACTTAGCCACAATTGGGTCAATAATTAAAAATTATTTTGAATAATTATAGTAATAATAATTATTATTATTGTGATTTATAATAAGGAATTTATATTAATCTTCTTCCCAGTTCCTAGCACAGGGTTCCTAAACTCTTGAAATTTCTTGACATTTCCTAAATAATGGGCAACAAGATGTCTTTTATTATGTTAATGAGATGACTTTTCAAAAGCCCCTTGGAAAGATGGGGGCTGATTGTGGGGCAGAGGATGGGGAGCAATTGTGGGATTAAAGGATTGGACCTTACAGTGCCAACCCCTAACCTACAGGGAGGCAAGAGGTTGAATCAATGGCCAATGGCTAATCATCATCATGCCTATGTAATGAAGCCTCCATGAAAACCCAAAACGATGGGGTTTGAAGACCTTCTGAGTTGGTAAACATGTTGAGGGAGATGCAGGAAGAGTGGGTGCTCAGAGAGCATGGAAGCTCCACACCCCTTTCCACATACTTTGCCCCATGCATCTCTTCCACCTGGCTGTTTCCGAGTTACACCCTTTTATAATAAACCAGTAACCTAGTAAGTAAAATGTTTGAGTTCTGTGAGCCACTCCAGCAAATTAATCGAACCCAATGAGGGGATTGTTAGAACTGCCAATCTATATCCAGTTGGTCAGAATCACAGGTGACAACCTGGACTTGCAATTGACATATGAAATGAGATGAGGGTCAGGGACAGTCTTCTAGGACTGAGCTCTTACCTTGTGGGATCTGATGCTATCTCCAGGTAGATATCAGAGTTGAGTTAAATTATAGGACACAGACAGTGTCCTAGGGAATTGCTTTGTGGTATGGGGGGGGGGGGGAAGGCTCACACACTGGAATTGGGTGCAGAATCATAATTATTAAGATTATATTATTTTTAAAAATCATATTATTAAAAAATATTCAAAAGTGTTAGTTTAAGCCTTTGACATTGTCTCACATATCACATTTTCTTTTTTACATATAAATTTAAAAAAGAAACATCACTCACAAGCACTATGGGGTCTTGTCCACCAGTGACCTCAGAGAAATTGACTCTGGTTATGTAAAATGTATCTAAAGCTGAAGGCCCCCTACACTAACCTAAAGAAAAACAAATCTACTATTTCCTAAACACAGGGCCCCTTGCTTTTCTTCCTTTCCCTATATTCCTTAGAAACAAAACTTTAACAGCATGCATTCCTGAATTAAACTTGAGACAAATTGATGGTGAGACCTGGATGGTAGTTAATGGAAACTGCCCAACACCAGGCTGAGATTTCACTCTTGTAAAAGCCCCACACCCTTCCAAATTGTTGAGACACCTGGGCAAGCATTGGCCATTGTCATCTTGTCTGCGATGCTCCAATGGCTCACCTGTTCCCAACAGTGAGGGTTCAGCTGTATGTGAAGGTGCCTTTGCTCTATTGTAGCATTGTCAATCTCAGAGCCCCATGGGTGCCCTTCTCATAGCTTGTTTCCTCCTTGGCTTATTAGAATTCATATGCCAGCATGATATATTCATAAATACCCTACATTTTATATTTGGGAGGAGTACTTGACTTTCAGTACTCAGGCCAAGCCATTTTTATCAGGCACTTTTTGATGTGGAAAAAAAAAAAAGGTCATTCAAACAGATCCACAGTCCATTATCTGAGACTCTTGGGATCATGGTTTTTTTTGGAATTCATAATCTTTCTGATTTTAGAAAGTGTAATATAATGCATATATTGTGAGCATAATACTCCAGAGGGGTGCTTGGTCATCCTCATAATCACATAAATTAATATGTCTACAGTACCATGCATGGATATTCACATTCCGTGAAATATATAAAGATTATAAATAGGCTTATTTCAATTAATGTCTATGTGTTTGCCACAAATTTACAATAAAGTTCTGGACTTCAGAACTTTGAGGGTTTTAGAATTGCAGATAAGGGATTATGAACCCACATTATAGAACAAAGTCTTGGCAGAATTTCTCTAGCATAGAAGCAAGAGCAAAAGGAGTTAAACTAAAGAGGGTGTTGTCATGCTCCTGACACTGTCCAGAATGTGGGTAAAGAAGGGGGGGTCACAGCACCGAGCGCCAGATGCCCTGAGCACTGTCTTGACCCTGGGTGGGCCAGGGCTCAGGATAGGCACCAGAGACAGCATGAAGCCACAGATGAAGCCACAGATGGAGGACATACGGCCAGGATCATAACAAAAAGTAAGTAGGGAGCTCCGAGGTGAGCCAGGCCAGGAAGATAACCAAGGTGTCCAAGGTAGACCAGCCTCATTGGTATCACTTGGGATCCACTGAGAAATGCAGGATCTTGAACCTCACCCAGATCTCCTGAATCAGAAGTAAAGTCAGGAGCCCAGGTGATTTGTGTGCACCTTAAAAGTTTGAGAAGCACAAAAAGCAATTCCTTAAAGGTTTTAAGGACATGTCTTAAGAAAATCTGTCTCAAGGCTACTAAGAGGAGAAAAAGCATGCTGTCTCACAGACTGTTTCTAAAACTCTACTCCCTGCTTACCATTCAATAAGGAAAGAAAATTTCATGTAAAATTCTGGGTTTCGATAGGGCTCAACACAGCAGAGCTTTTTAGCAGGCAGTACCCACCGCCAGCCCCACCCTTCACCCCATCTACAGAGGCGCTCAGCTTTCACTTGTTTTATGATTATGGCTTCCATTTGCATCTGCATTTGAGGAAAGGGTTCTGTGCCTTTTAAAAGTCTGGGCATTCTCCAGAGCATTAAAGAGATAAATTAAAAGACAGTTTATTAGGTAGCTAAAACAATTTACAAGGCAAATAAAATTAGAATGAAAAAAAGGGAATCAAAATAAAGAGGTGATAAAAGAAGTCAAAACAGAAGTTAGAGTTGGTTACATAAGTATGTTCACTTTGTAAAAATGCGTGGATCTGCCCTCTAGAAGTACCCAGCTGTGGCTTCCCAACCTCTGAGTGAGGCCACACTTCACGAAGCCCACACATATCTCCCCTGTCCTCTCCAGTCAGCCTCTGCCCTCTCCCCAGCCTGATGCATGGTTGACCTTGGCACTCCCAGCTATCAGAAGCTTCCAGCCTTTACATTTAAGAACTTCAGATCATTGCATATTACTTCTGCAAACTTTTTCAAAAGATTCACCTCTGTGGTGCGCCTGGGTGGCTCAGTCGATTGGGTGTCCAACTTCGGCTCAGGTCATGATCTCACAGTCCATGAGTTTGAGTTGTGCTGACAGCTTAGAGCTTGGAGACTGCTTCTGATTCTGTGTCTCCCTCTCTCTCTGCCCTTCTCCCACTCACACCCTCTCTTTTTTTCTCAGAAATAAATAAACAAAAAAATTAAAAAGAGAAAGATTCACTACTGTATATGTGTATGTGGGTATGGAATTTATTTATAATGCTGCAGGTCTTTAGCCCTGTTCCTCCACACAGAATCCGAAACTTGATTTTCAGCTATGGACAAGCGATGTGTCCAACTACACTCTGTTTTACGTCTCTATAGATAACCAAGTGGATGGTATTTACATTAATTCATTTCTCGCCCATCTTTGTACATCTCTTTCAAAGAGGTCCTACGTGGGTGGTTATAGAAAACTAAATGACGTAAAATCCTCTCCTCTCTTGATGTCTCCCAGCTGCAGATGGATCTGGAGCAAGAGTACCAAGACAAGTTCAAAAGACTGCCCCTGGAGATCTTGGAGTTCGTGCAGGAAGCCATGAAAGGGAAGATCAGTGAAGACAGCAATCACAGTTCTGCCCCTCCCTCCCTGGCCTCAGACCCTGGAAAACTGAACCACAGGCCTCCTTCCAGTGAGGAGCTAGAAGGGGACAACCCAGGAAAAGAGTTTGATACTCCTCTGTGATTGTTCCTGCCAGGCCTTCAAAACATGCATGGCCACTTCATCGGACTCTCTCTTACTACAAAGATCACTGCCCAGGAGCATCTTCCTGAGAAGCATCCCTTAGCCTAAAATCCACACCAAAGGGGGAGTTCTAGACAGATCCATACAGACATCCTCATGCCCAGGCTCTATGCGTTATATGGACACTACCGCAGGTCTACTTATGGAGAGTGCATGTATGTGGGGCTTTTGTTTTCTTTCCAATAGTAAATTCAAAGCAGGCAACTTCCAGGCTCCCTGGGACATTTAATGAAAGACAGTGTCTTTTCTGAAGAAAATCAAGCTCATGTTTTTATTTGAAGCTCTGGTGTAAAGTATTTCAAAGTAATAGAAATAGTTTGAGAAATGCATAGCACTATTTAACACTATTGACAGTCAACTTAGAGCATTTGTTTTCCTAACTGCCCCTCAACTACCATATCTTCAAGGTAACATGCATATTAAACTGTTCCATCCTTTGCTTTGCAAGCACTGGCGGCTTGCAGTTTGCTAATTTATTTATCGTAGAGGCATCAGTGTATTTGTTGCTGACGTGGCTTTATTAGATACCATAGTGATTCAAATAAGTTGGTTTTCTTTCTTGAGAAAAAGTCACTTGATTGTATCCTCACCCAGTGAATCTATCCCAAGACTTAGTAATATGGCTCCTACATTTGGTTACTTGGGCAAACTGACCACACACTTCCAGACAGTGTGCTTTCTGAGTTGACCATTTACACTGAAAAAGTCTGGATAGTCATTGGTTGTTGGCCTGAAATTATTACGTAACTACAAAGAGTCTGTCTGGTTGAATAAAAATAGTTGAGCTGATATATGTTGAGCAGAGATTCAATCAGACTGAACAGGTTCCAGTGGTTATTTTGCTGTCTCACATTTTATATGGTTCATTTATTTTTACTATAGAGATAAAGATTGAATATTTATGTAGAGAATACACAAACCCACATATAAATGATATATATTATCTCCATGTATATATGTACACACTCAGCCATGTAAGTGCATACACACACACACACACACACACATACACAAGTATGGCTGTGTGTTTTTTAATTGGCAATGACCCAAGTCTCTTCTATAAGACTTAAAGCCAAATTCAGGGATAAATACCTAGAGAAGAAAATGGTCAAACATCTGTATTATGTCGCTATTAAATTATATTGAAATTCTAAGAAACAATTGATGGAACCATTGATACGAGTGGAGGTAGATTTAGAACTTAGAATATGAATTTGATATATATTTTACAGGATCAAAAACTGGATTTTAAGTATCAGATTTTAAGCTTGTTTTAATAGAATATACAAAATGTATAGGGCAGCAATATGGAAATTTATTAGTATCTTTCATAATTTTTAAGTGTGACAGATTTCAATTTTATTCTAACATAAAAAATCTTTCATTATATATCTACTATGTACATTTAACTCACTTAACTATGTCTTTTGTTAAGTTTCTATGTTGGGTGGCATAAGAAAAACAAATTATATTGTGGGAAAACTGATCAAAAGTATTATTGAAAGAACTTGAGTAAGAGAGAGTAATTATATAGAAGAAAATATAATCTAGAGAGTAACACAAAGAACATTGAAGTTAAAGCCCTGAAGAAAGATGCTCACAGCTTTATTTTACTTTAAAATAAACCTGTCTGATTGTAGCTTAGCGAAACATTCTAAAATGCAAAAACCAGTTGTGTCCTGAAAATTGTGTTTCAAGAATTTAATATTTTTATGCAAATTATTTTATTTAACTTTAAGCAATAACTAGGGATCACAATTAAGTTTTAATCAAAATGAAGGCTTAGTTCAAACATTAGGCAAGAGTGTTTGATTAAAAAAAAAAACACATCTAGCAAGACACAGGGGAAAAAATCCCATCCTCTTTGGAGATGATTATATTTTGATGTGAAAGATTTGGGGTATTAATTAGACACTTAATAAAACTTATCTTCCACTGAAAGAGAATTCTTTTGTAAAGCATTCTACTTTTGCACTTTGAAAGAAAGGCATTAATCGTAAGGAAGCAAGAAAGGGCACAATTGAATGCTGCGTTTTTATAAACAAAATTACAGACTGTCTAACATTGCAGAAGAGTGAACTAATAATAGCATTCATAACCAAACACAATGATGATTATTACCGAACCTTGTATCACAATTTAGGCCAGAGACAGACAAAAGTGGAAAAAAACTTGACTTAACACAAACTGTTCTGGTAGTTGGATTTCATGATCTTAGTGACTCGATAGTCATTTTGCAATACATTTGTATTTGGCCATTTACTGTAATCACATTTTTATATCTGTACAATGACAGTTTTTGCAGTTGTGGGGTAGTGTGTAACACTGTCCATCTTGCATCATCAAAACTACTACAGCGATACTATCATTTAACAATATTAATATTACTTGAAATAGAGTAAGATAAAGAAAAAGGGTCTATATGATGTGCAGTTTTGTGCCTTTATGTATTTGCCTTGTTCTGTGTTGAATGTGTGAAATTCTGTACTGTGGTCTTTCCTATAATAGAGAGAGCTGTGTAGTAAATTAGACTGTGCCCCTCTGGTACCTTTACACTACTGAGAATAGCGTGGTTTTGGCCGTGAAAACCAATTTTCAAAATTCTAATGACATGCTGCGTGGTTTTGGTTTTCAGCGTTTCATTTGAACATTTCAACATTGCCATACATTAATGAATACTCCTGTAATTGATAAGCAGTAGTTAAATCCTTCTGAAAGAAAGGGCCATTGCTTGCATTACTTTGAATTTAATGTTGCGCTTGTGCACTGTATAAATATTGTGACAGATTGGACATTGTGACTTTTGCCTTTTCAGAAGACAATAAAATATAGGACAAAGTATTTGAAACTCTTAAAGTGTACATATTTTGGTTCTTCTATCTCCAATTATTTAAAATGCGTAATTCACATTTTTGTAATAATTCTATGCAATTTTGTGGCATGATGTTTCTTCCACTTGTAATTTTATGTGCTTTCATCACAAATCCAAAGGAAACAATAAAAATTTCTTAACACATCCCAGCTGTTATTTCTTGGTGTCAGGGCCAACCTTTTTTTTTTTTCTTTGACAGGCAAGATGGTGTGAGTGAGCTTAGTATCAGTCATTAGGAACATAAGGCCCACCCTGACACAGCCCTTCTGTGGCCGCACAAGAAACCAGGATGCTGCAGTGCCTGTGCCAGAGGGCACAGTTGTCATTACTGTATCACTCCACCACCCCATCCAGGAGTGGCATTCACCTGCCCATGAATTTCATTCTACAGATCCTTTCTCCCTTCCTTCACCAAAGCTAAGGAAAGGAAAAGTCAAGGTTTCTTGACAAATAGTGGAGATGAACTGACAGAGTACTTGGTGTAAGTTTTCTTATGAAACATAAATAGGGTTTGCCACATTGATTTTTTTTAAAAAGGAATATACATGTGTGTTACAAGAATGTCCCATAGGCACACCTTATGCAATATATCCATTACCTACTGCTATGTTACACATTAGTCCAAAACCTGGTGGCTAAAAATGATCAGTATCTCTTGTCTCTCACAGTTTTGTAGGTCCAGGATTCAGACAGGGCAGAGCAGAGATGATATGTCTCTACTCCACAGTACTCAGGGCCTCGATGGGAAGCTTAGAAGACTAGGGGCTGGGGTGCCTGGGTGGCTCAGTCAGGTAAGAAGCTGACCATTGATTTCGGCTCAAGTCATGATCTCATGGTTTGGGAGTTCCAGCCAGCATCCGGCTCTGCACTCATAGTGCAGAGCCTGCTTTTGATCCTCTGTCTCCCTCTCTCTATCCCTCCCCCGCTCATGCTTGATCTCTCTCAAAAATAAATAAACATTAAAAAAGAGGAAGAAAGAAAGAAGAAAGAAAGAAAGAAAGAAAGAAAGAAAGAGGAAGGGAGGGAGGGAGGAGAGAGGAAGGAAAGAAGGGAGAAAGGAAGAAGACTGGGAGCTGGAATCCTCTGAAGACTAATTTATTCACATGGCTGGTAGTTGGTGGTATGAGGGACTAGCCAGGCATCTGGGCTGGAACACCCACATGTGTCCTCCCCAAATGACCTGAGTTTTCCCACTTTATGGTGGCTGAATTCCAAAGGTGAGCCTCCTGAGAGAGAACTAGGCAGGAGCTGTGTCTGAATTTGTATGACCAAGCCTCATAGTTACATGCTATCACTTATGTGGGACCCCGTTCATTGGAGCTGTCACAAGCCCCTGCCCAAAAGCAAGAGGAGAGAACATAGATCCCATCTCACCATAGCAGTAGCATGGATCACACTGAAGAATATGAAGTGTTGATAAATACATAGGCATGGACTTACTTGAAAAATACAATCTTCCACATACAGTGTGTACCCAGCCGAATTTGTAGTTACACTTAAACCTGTTCCACCACCTTTGTTTTCTACATCAGTGAACAAAATCAATATCAACTCAGTCATCCAAACCAAAATGTTGGCATCATCTCTGACAGCTGTCTCATCCCCCTTCCAGTGAATCACCAAATCGGGTGAATTGTGACCCTGTGACAGCCCTCAGATTCATTCACTTTCTGGCCTCCCTCCTAGTAGCCAAGTTCAGGCCACCACCCCCTACCACCTGCCAAGGCTTTCCTAAATGGCCTCCTTGCCACTAGTCCCAAATTGTGTAACTATTTCCCCATACTATAGCTAGACTGGTCATACAAAAGAAAAAATGAGATTAAAAGCCTTTATTGACCCCAACTGTCCTCAGGCTAAGGACTAAACCCCTTGATAAATGTTCAAGATCTTACATGATTTGGTTTCTACTTGACTCTCTAACTTTACCTCTTAGTACTCTTCACCCACACCACATTCCAGCCTTATGGGCCATGTCATTTCTTGGGCTTTTTGAATACCATTCCTTCAACTACTTAGACCCTTTCTTTCTGTTTCTCTTTCCCTTGAACCCTTCCCCAACACACACACACACACACACACACACACACACACTCAGGTTCTTCTTTCTTTCCCTGACTAACTCCTATTCATCTTTGGATTTATAGCATAAATGCTACTTCCTCTAGAAAGCCTTCTTTCATTCACCCAAGTTTTTCAGGCCTCATCATCTGTGCTTTCATTGTATCTTGCATCAATTACCTATCACTACCTAACAAAACTTAGTGCCTTAATCATTTTCTATTCTTTGTGAGTCTAGGGGAAGGTGGATGTTTCTGCTGATCTAGGCTGGGCTGGCCTGATCTCAGTTGGGATCATGTGTACATCTGCAATCAGCTATGACTGGGCTGGTGGCTGATCCTACCTGGACTCTTTCACATGTCTGAGGCTGTGGCTAGAGTAACTGGGGTGACATGGTTCTGCTCTTATGATTTCTTACCCTCAAGCAGGCTAGCAATAGCTTTCTCACATGTCAGAAGCAGGATCTAGAGAATAAGCAAAACTGTTCAGGCTTCATGAAGTCTAAACTCAGAACTGGCACGCTGTTACCTCTACTACATTCTATCGGTAAAAGTAAGTCATAAGACCAGTCCTAATAAAGAATAGAAAAACGCTACAATATTATAGGGAAAAGGATATGGACACAAGGTGGTCATGAATGGTGTCCACTAATGCAATCAAGCCACCAAACACTTTGTACTTTCTTTTACATATAAAGTACATGTCAACTCTGATTTAATGACCCTCTTACTTAAATACATACTCCACCAATACTTTTGAGGCCAGTTGTTATGAGTTTATGTTGAATAAATTTGTTTGCTCGCCTACCTATTACTGCTATTACTTGCTCATCTAGCTATTAGTTCTAGGATAGAAAACAGTAAACCATTAATATATACATAATAAGTGTCATTAACTCAAAGCTATAGTCTTGTCTAAGCACCTCACGGGTCTGCAACTCTGTAATAGTGAAACCACAGAACCCACATTCTTTGCCTTTGACTTATGGGACCAACCCCAAGACACAAAACAGCAAATGAGTGATTAAAGTAGGTCAATCACCAAATATGTTCTGGGACACGGGTAGAGAAAGCTAGGCTTACCTTACATTCCAGGGATAACAACAGCTTATTTTTCCCACAAGAGAGAATTCAGGAGCCATTCTTTCCCCCTGGAATCCACACACAGTGCAGTTGTTTCTTGGAATATTCTCCATATATATATTTTAATAACACTTTTATTGAGCTATAATTCACATACCATAAAGTTCATCATTTTACAGTACACATTTCAGTTATTTTTAATAGTCAAAAGCTACTCATCAGTTGGCCAGGGTGCCTGGGCAGCTCAGTCAGTTAAAGCATCTGACTATTTTTTTCAGCTCAGGTCATGATCTTATGGTTCATTTTGGGCTCTGCAGTGACAGCATGGAGTCTGCTTGGGATTCTCTCTTTCTCTCTCTCTCTCTCTCTCTCTCTCTCTCTCTCTCTGTCTCTCTCTGCCCTTCCTCCATCTGTGTGCTCTCTCTCTCTCTAAAAATAAATAAATAAACATTTAAAAAAAGTTTCTCATCAATCACCACTCTCTAATTCCAGAACATTTTTGTCTTCCCAAACAGAAACCCCATATTCATCAGCAGTCACTCTCCATTCCCATCTCCCTCCCTTGCGCCTGGAAACCATAAATTTATTTTCTGTCTCTGTAGATTTGTCTCCTCTGGACATTTTATATGATGAGATTTATACAAATATGGCCTTCCTTTGCTTAACGTGAAATTTTCAAGGTCTCTCCATGTTGTAGCATATACCTGAACTTCATTCCTTTTAATGGTTGAGTAATAAGCCAGTGTGTACATATTTTATTTATTCATTCACCACTTGATGAACATTTGGGTTGTTTCCACTTTGTTATGATTATGAGTAGTACTGCTATAAATGCTCATGTACAAGTTTTTCTTGGAAATATGTTTTCGGTTCTCTTGGGTACATACCTAGAGGTGGAATTGTTTGTTCACATAGTATCTCCACATTTAACTTTTCAAGGAACTGCCAAAAAGTTTTCCAAAGTGGCTGCACCTGCTTTACATTCCCAGCAAAGTCTGAAATTTCCAATTTCTCAAGTTCTTGACAACATGTTTTTTTTTAAATCATTTTGTGAGTAAAACGTAGTATGCCACTGTGGTTTTGATTTGCATTTCCCTGATAATTAATGATGTTGTGTATCTTGACCACATATATATCTTCTGTGAAGAAATGTCTATTTAAATCCTTTGTCCATTTTTAAATATTTTTTAATGTTTATTTACTTTTGAGATGGAGGGCAGGGGGAAGGAGAAGAGAAAGGAGAGAGACTCTCAAGCAGTCTCTGTGCTGTCAGCATGGAGCCCGATGTGGGGCTCAATCTCATGCAATGTGAGATCATGACCTGAGCCAAAATCAAGAGTCAGAAGCTTAACCAACTGAGCCACCCAGGCTCCCCTTGCCCATTTTTTTAATTGGGTGAATATTTATTTTAAAATATAGGCCCCTTTTCTTGATTTTTGTCCTCTAGTCCCTTTTGCCTTTTTTTTGTGCCTCTCCACCCCAAATCGCTGTCTTACAAAGTCTCTCACAATTATCATTTTCCCCTGGGCCACTGAATATTTGTTTGGAAAATGGTACTGGTTATTTTCTCTGTGAATCCAAAAAGTCATTTGTTTTTTTATTTTTTTTACTAAATGTCAAATATTTGTTTATTTTTCCAGACTTCTTTCATTCTCCTCAAAACAGGGTGCAAAATAAGTCTCACAATGCGGATTGAATTCACTGGAATCCAGTGTATTTTTTATGGAAAGAAACTTACTAACAACAAGTGAAATTTTGAATATTGTCATGGAAATATTCATCATGTAGCCTTTAAAAGTTGAAATGAATTACAGAACATGTTACTGAAATTATACTGTCAAAAAGTTTAGTGTGTCCAAAAGAAATGTATTAGTAACAAAGGAAAAAAATGTTGCCAATTAAACTATGACTCCTCATCAAACATAAAGGCACATTCTGATTTCATACAGGCTAAAAGTAAATCTTAGAATCAGTGAAATACTATAATTTCCTTTTTTTTTAATTTCAAAGAAATATCTCTTTCATGAGAACCTAAGGTTATACATTAATTTATTTAAAACCAATAAAAGCCAAATCTCCAGGAAGCATTAACAACACCAGTTCAAGACCAGAAAAGTAGTTGAAAACAAGAGATAAATTTGTACAGAAATCTCTGTAAAGTGTAGCAAAATAGGGCACCCGGGTGGTTCAGTTGGTTAAGCCTCTGACTTCAGCTCAGGTCATGATCTCATAGTTTGTGAGTTCAAGTGCCACATCAGGCTTTCTGCTGTCAGCACAGAGCCTGCATCAGGTCATCTGCTCCCCTCTCTCTCTGCCCCTGCCCCACTTGTGCTCTCTCTCTCTCTCTCTCTCTCTCTCAAAAAACAAACATTTAAAAAGTGTAGCAAAATAGGGTTTGATTCATAACATATTACGAAGTCTGTTAAAACTGCTTCTTCCCTCTCTTTCTCTCTCTGTATGTGATTGTCACAATAAGGACACTGTCCCCCCAAATCTCCTTCAAACTTCAGTCTGTGCAGACTTTTGCCTCCTCTCCCCCCTTATCTTCATTTCTGGATTTATTGTATTTTCTTTAAACTCGTTATCTTTTCCAAAGTAAATCATTCTATCCTTCCTGAATGTTCTAGTGTTGATTAATTTGCCCCCAAATAGCTCACAAGCTAAGCAGAAAAAAACAGAATTATCCTTTTACTGGTAGAGGCTATAAATATTCTCCTGTCAACATTTTCCAGTGATGCATCCAGTTAACGCATATTTAATAAATACCTACTATGTTCCAAGCAGTGGTTCTACCACAGGCTCAATCAGGTTAGAAGTCCAGATTTCTCAGTCATAACCACACCCAGATGAAGAGGTCTTCAAAGCAACCCCCTCAAAATAACTCATATTGCATGTCTCTACCCCAACAGAATTAAGAGGAAAGGTCCATTTCCCTTTTATCATGGTGGTGCTACCATTATACATGTGCATGCATGCACATACCTAGCCTAGACAGAGGGTCTTCAGCGTCAAAAGGTAGGTAACACCCTTTTATCCTCCAAGAGTAGTCTCTCTAAATCATCCCCCTTTTATCTGCAGCAAGGAGCAACCCCAACTTGTTGAACCTAAGATATGGTTCATATGCCACTGAGAGAAAATCTATGAGTCCAAGTAGTTCATTTGAGAGATAAACTTGTGCTGAAACCTCTATTAAAAATGGTAAAGTAGGGGCACCTTGGTGGCTCAGTCAGTTAAGCATTCAACTCTTGATTTCAGCTCAGGTCATGATCTCACGGTTCCTGAGATGGGGCCCCATGTCCAGCTCCACACTGACAGAGCAGAGCCTGCTTGGGATTTTCTCTCTCTCTCTCTCTCTCACTCTCTCTCCCTCACCGCCCCCCCCCCACCTCAAAGGTAAATAAATAAACATTTTTAAAGATGGCAAAGTAGTTGTTGATTCACAGCATAGTACAAAGTGTATCAAAATACTTTTCCCATTTTTTCTCTCCCTGTATATGATTGTCACAGATAAAATATCTGCCCCTAAAATATCTCTCAATTCCCACTTGATTTAATCTATTTTCTTTCTTTATTCTATTTTTTAAAAGTGAGACAAGGATATGAGGAAAGCCAAGGAAAGTTATTTTTGATAAGCAGGTTATCACTGTGAGCAACTGGAATCATTCCCCATGGACCCTCCTCAGAATTGACCCACCAGGCATGAACATCTGAGATACTTACCCATGAATGCCCATCCCTCATCAACTTCGACTCTCTTCTGAGGCATTAGCTCCTTAGCACTTCCAGCCTGTCCCATCTGTTGGCCAAAGATGCTCCTGTGGCCAGAAAGCATCCTCAGGCAGAGGCAACTTCTTAGATTATGGATAGAGAATGATCTCAGGTGATCTGGGACAAGCTAAGAACTACCTCCTAACACTCAGCACATCAAGACAGGCCCCATTCCATCTATAAGTAACACACACAGAAGAGAAAGTGAACTGATTCCTATAAAGCTACCTATAGAGTCAGAATTATAACAGTTTTTAATTGGTAAACTTTGAACTGCCTCTTCTCCATGTTTCTTCATGTCATCCCTCAAAGGGATGGACCAATGGAAGAGGCCTATGCTGGCTCTAGAATTGGGCTTGAGGGCATTTGGGCAAGGAATTCTAGAATGCCAAGCAAAGGGGTTGGCACCTCCAGTTTGGCACGTGCTCTACACTCATCAAATGCCTTCTATGGGGGTGGCACAGCCAGAAAACCAGCCAGAGTGAGGCCCTCCAAATCATGAAGCCCAAAGCAAGGACTCTCTTTGGCTGGATCTAGAGCAGTACTGCTTTCAAACATAAGCAGCTGGATAATTTTTTAAATATAGAATAATGTAATCTCTTTCCCCAATACTTCCCCCACTGATCTTCCCTTTATTTGAAGGGTAAGCCTTTCTGTATTCTATAAATCAGGGAAGGGAGATAGCAAGGTGGAAAGCTAGAAGCCTGGTTCTGTTCTCCTAGGCTTTGTCATTCAAAAACCTGTACAGTCAACAGAATGGAAAAGATTCCAGTTATGGACAAAACATTTGGGAGAAATAATGAGACAAAGTAGCTTTTCCCAGAGCTGGAGGGAAATAAAGAGATTTAGCAGATGTATTAAGAGTATAGATGTCAGAGGAATAATAAGGGACGAATTTTGCCTCCTATGCAAAGTACCAAGGAAATAACAAGACCCCAGAGGGAGTGCAATCTTATCTAATTGCACTTTGAAAGCTTCAAGAAATTCCCATATCCTAGAGTAGCATAAAAACAACAAAATAATTCCAGGACTCCCTAGGATGGAACAGATGAAGCAGAACCATTGGATATAAATGGACCAGGAGTACAAGAACAAAGCAAGACAACAGATGACTCAGAGGATGCCTGCATAGAAAGATGAACTGAAGATCAGGTGGGTCCTCCTTCTGGCATATCTTGGCACTATACAAGCCTTCTGGAACATAGCTGCCACTGAAAACAATTAACTTAGAATATTTAGCAGATGGATACTCAAAAAAAATGAACTAAGTTGAGTTATATAAAAATAATGCACACCCTACCAAAGGCTTCTGAATTAATTAAGATAATTATTTATACCCAAAAGGCCTAAGCTCATCTAAAATGTCCTTTAAGACTAGAGGACCACACTACTTTTATGATATGAAAGGTAAAAGTTGTTCAACTGGCCAACTGTGGTGAAGAAAGAGTTTCCTTAAGAGATTCCCTTAGAGATCCATTCTGTTCTCACTGCTTGAAACTTCAGTGATAATTTCTCCTTTAATCCCAAAATTTGCTCTTCTCTGCTTCTAAGACTGAGAATACCTGAATTTTCACTTAAATACACTCAAGACCACATTTTGTCTTTTCTATTCCAATGGACCATGGTGGGCTGTGGTTCAATATATTGGATTATTCTATCTTATCAGGTGCTGGATTCTAATTTTGGAGATATAAGGCTGTGCTCTATGCTGTTTACCTTACTTACTACTTGCCTAAGCCCTATATAATTCAAAGGGAGTTTGAAAAACCACATGGCTAAAATTAGCTATTTCAGCTGTCTATGCCTTCCCAAATCCTCTCTGCTCTTTCTCTTTCCCATCCTATTCAATACATGGATCTTATAAGCACCTCTGAGAAAACTATCATTTTCATTTTCAACTAACTTTCTAGTTTACAATTTTTCTGGCCTATGCCTTCCCAAATCCTCTCTGCTCTTTCTCTTTCCCATCCTATTCAATACATGGATCTTATAAGCACCTCTGAGAAAACTATCATTTTCATTTTCAACTAACTTTCTAGTTTACAATTTTTCTGGCCTATCTTCCAGTACATTGATTCTCTCTTCATCTGGTTCTAATCTGCTATTAAATCTGTCCAATTGAGTGTTTGTTATTCCAGCTATTGCATTTTTTGTATCTAGATGTTTTATTTGGTACTCTTGTAAAACTGTTAAGGACACTTTTCATGGTATCTGTTCTCTGAAGATTATTTCTAGTTGTCTTTTTTTCTTTATGTGTAGTAAATTGCTTTATATCTGTTAGTTTCACAGTTTTATTTCTTCTGGTTCTTCTGTTGGTACTTCATTTTCTTGTGTGCTTAATTAATTTTTACTGTATAATGCTTATTTTCCTTGAAGAAATTATTTATGGGAATTCTCAGAGACCTAGGAAGGAGACATTTTCTGAAAGAAAGAACTGGTGTTTGTTTCTGCATGGTGCCTATGGAATTATCCAACCCAGATACATTTAGTGTTCTTTTTAATGTTTTGAACCACTAATGTATGTGATGGTCTACTTTAAAGATGAAAATTCTTGTTAGGCTTGTTTGAAGATATAACCTCTTTGGATAGTTTTCCTCCAACTGAGAATCAAAGAAACTTTTTTTGAAATCTTGTAATAAATACAGTATTAGAATTAGTTTTGGTTTTCCTTTATTCTGACAACAAACCTTTTAGGGCCCCAGCCTAGTGGGTGAAGGGTCTCCTATCAGATCCTCTAATTTGAATAGACTTCTTACATTTTCATTTTTATCTGGCTTACTCAGTAAGGCCATCAAAATTGAAGTCCAAATTTGCCTGGATAGGTAAATATTCTCATGGTAAAATTAGCTTGAGTTCTGTGCTTACTCCTCTGGATTCCAGCTTTCTCTTAGATTTTAGCTCATTAATTACTTGCTATCTTATCATCTCTTTATTACCTTTAAGAAAATATTTAGGTTTTGGGCAGCTTGGGTGGCTAGTTGGTTGACTGTCCAACCCTTGATTTCAGCTCAGGTCATGATATCATGCACAGTTCATGAGATCAGGCCCCATGCTGGACTCTGCACTGACAGTGCAGCCTGCCTGGGATTCTCTCTCCCTCTCTCTCTGCCCCTCCCCTGCTCATGATCTCTCTCTCAAAATAAATAAATGAACTTTAAAAAAAATATATATATATATGTATATATATATACACACATATATATATATGTGTGTGTGTGTATTTAGGTTTCTATTTCATCTACCATTTTAGTTGTTTTCTGCGGGACAGTTACTCAATTTCTATTGGGTGTATTTTGAAATGTTTCAACTATTTTCCCAAAGAACACCTTTGATGCTTCTTAGACCAGTTCCTTCAACTAGATAGCATGAATATATTACTATCAATCACCTGTGAAAATGGGCAATCAAAGTCTAAAAATGAAGTGGTTCATTTGTTATTGGGGACGATGTATAGCCTAACTCACATATTTTAGCTGAAATAAAAATCAAATAGGGAAATGTCCAGTAGAGATGGTAAAAACTCTCCCTATAGTCTAAAGACCTTCAAGTTGTTAAATATATTATGATATCCTTATAAGCTAAATTTAGCATTTAGAGCTCCAATTTCTCTCTGAGATGTGTAAAAATTCATCTAGCCTGAGAGTTCCCTATTGGCTGCACCTCTGAGAAGTCAATTATTCTCACCAACACCAATTTTAATTTATGCATGCTAAATTACTTTTGGATTTCTTATGTGATTTTTAATAGAAGGTATAATATCAAATTGAAGGACTAACGGCTTTCAAAACAATAAGATAAAACCTGATCCTAGTCACCAAATTGCCTGAGGAAACAGACATTTTGGTTACATGATATTTTTCACTACGAAATAAGTACAAGGTTGATTCTTATTCCTTACTTTATCCCCACAGCTTATTGTAGCACTGAGCCAGGTGCAATAGATGACAATCAATAAGGGTTGAATGAATTAATTAACCCTTGGTTGATTGAAAAAATGGCACTAATTCTTCAGAGCCTCTCTATACTTTTACAATGTGACTTTACAAAGTTCTTCCATCAAGAAGTCATGTCTCTGCCCAAACTTTGAATTTGTGCTGCTCTTATGATGGGTTTTGACCAATAGAGTGAGATAACTCCATTATTCCAGTTCCCAGACTAAACTTCCATCATTTGGAACCCTGATACCACCATGAGCACAGTTCTATACTAGCCTGCTGGAAAATGACAAAGCAGAGTAGACCTCATTTCCCCAACTGAAGTACCAGATGTATGATAGACTTCAGTCAAGGTTAGCTAAGCCACCCAGCCACCCAGCTGCCCAATTGAGGTAGCAGAGCTGTCCCAAAGCCAACCTGCAAACTTGTAAGCATGATAAATGGTTTTTGGTTTTAGCCACTCAATTTTGGGGTGGTTTGCTACACAGCAGTAACTAACTTGTACAAAATCTTTGTTGCAAGCCTTCCTGAGGGTGTTTAAGAGGAGAGGGTGTCAAGTTGGAGATAAGTCCTCGGTTCCAGTTTAGTCTCTGCCATGAGCTTGCTAATCTTGCACAAAACACTTCATCCCCTCTCTGTATCAGATTTGAGATTCCTTTAAGTTATAATCCTATAGGTTGTGTGGAATCCCCCAAAATGATTTACTCTACATTCTTGACAAAAGTTTGTGTTTTTTCCATGTTAGGCATTTATCAAGGGAATTTGCTTGTATATGAAGTATTACTAAGTATAGAAAGTTAAGTTGAACATGTTCTTACTCTAAGCCACTTCTCAAATTACATTTTTAGAGAAATTTTTTCTTGAGAGTTTTCTACGATTTTTGTTTTCTTTTGTTTTCACCATCCTATCCTCAAAGTAGAAGTCAAACAAACAAGATCTTTCAAAATAAGTGAGTGCCCTCATTAACCAGTACTTCAGTGAACTTTGTTCTTTAGCATCATCCCAAAGAGGGACACAAAACAGATTTCACAAAGAAACAAAAATGCCCTCTCAATGACCATCTAGCTTTATTGATTACATTACTAGAGCAGAGAGATATAGATCACTGGAGCTCATAGTCTCAATTCTGAAAAGTGTATCAGACTAATATACATACAAATGGACTCAAACATACAGATTTGTGTTTATATAAGGAGAGTTGGTGCATCAGTGATTCTTGATATGTGATGATTAGGGACCTCTTTGAAGATCTGATCAAAAATAGGAACCCATGGTTCAGAAAAGCACCCATATGTGCACATACACATAGTAGACTTTCTCATGCTTTTTGCCTTCTTAGCACATGTTCTGGCACATTATGCTCCACAGCAGCTGAGCGAGGTGCCATGAGTGTCCAAGAGCAGAGGCAGCAGTTTTTCCCTGGAATAGTCCACAGTATAACTCTGGAGTTGTTCTAAACCTGATTCTCAGACTCTTTCAGGGATGCTGTGAACTATCTAACACCTTTAAGAAATTCTTCAACTATGTCTTCAACAGAGAATTCTGACTGATAACACGTATAAAAAATACATTTTGCACACAATTCCTAGATTTTGTAAGACCACCGGAAGATGATTAACAGCTTAGCTCTCTTAGAATACATAGGTGTTCACACATTAATAATATGATACGTATAATGGTATAATACAGGTGGAGAGGTTAAAAATGGGATAGAGAGGGGTGCCCAGGTGGCTTAGTCAGTTAAGCGTCCAACTCTTGGCTTTGGCTCCTGTCATGATCTCACAGTTTGTGGAATCAAACCCCACATCAGGTTCTGCACTGGCAGTGTAGGGCCTGCTTGGGATTCCCTGTCTCCCTCTCTCTATTCCCCTCCCCCACTCACACTGTCTCTGTCTCTCTCAAAATAAATAAATAAACAAACTTGAAAAAAATAAAAATTAAAAAAATGGGATGATGAATGGAGACAGGGCTTCGTGGAATGGAAGAATTAACTTTGGGTGAAGTAAACAGACTTGCCTCTAGTCTTTGCTTTGCCACTAACTACTCAGTCATTCAGCACTAGGTGGTATCTACATCCTCTGCTCTGAATTTGAGCAGCATTGTGACTAATAGAATACGACAGTAGTAATGCTATGGAACTTGCAAGGCCAAGTCATTCAAGGTAATACAGCTTCTGTCTTGTCACCTGGGATACCCTGAGCCATGGCATAAGATGTCTAACTACTGGAGGCCATCATGCTGTTAGCAAACCCAGGCCATATGGAGAGGCCATGTGAGGTGATCCTGGGGCACTGAAAGTCAGTATCAACTGCCAAACAGGACCCTGTTATTTTTTGATGCCAACTGATAAATCTGCCCATGACAAAGACATGAAACCAGGACTGTCCTGGGCAAAACGGATGCATGATCAGTTTTGAGCATCTACTCTGGGCACCTTGGTCTTTCTTTACCTCTGCGGATTTCATTAAAATGGGAGGAGAGTTGTTGACCTAGTAGATGTCACAAACTCCAGTGCTTAAGGATAGGGCAAGTGACAAAACACACAGACAGCTGAAAGTGAGTAACAGAACATGGCAGACACCTCAGCAAACTGAAAGGCATACACTTAGTCTAGAGGGAACAGCTCAGCTCCCATATTTATTATCAGAAAGAAATGTGAGCTCATTTCCTGACATTCTGATGTTTTTCAAGAGAAGCTAGAAATCTGAAAATCTAAGTTGAACTTTTCAACTTAAATTTAACTTAAATAAGTTAAAGTCTTCAATTTAAATTCAAAACTTTGTAGACAATTTTTAAAGTAGGCTCTATGGGCTACAGGATTTCAATGAAATCTTCAGGCTTATAGGTGAAAATTAACTTACACATATCACTGCCTCCCTTAGGTCTCTGTTAATTCTGGTTCTCCATGGGCTCACTTTGGGAGTAGCTGTCATCTTGGTTAGAGAGTAGACCACTCCTTTCTCTTGTCTCAGAATTGCAAATTGAAGCCGATTGAAGCTCCCTTTCTATACTTTGTGCTAAAGGAGCTTGAACTCTATCATGTTGATTCACATAAATGGCCACCCATGTGTGGAAAAAACATGCAAATCATTCACTCCATGTATTATTCAACTATTGTTATAATCATCCTGTGTCACAAATATCCAAGCAACTTATAACAAAAATCACAGATTCCTACCATAATCACAGATCTAGGGGTTGGCTAATCTAGGTTGGGCTCAGCTGGATCACTCTGTTTTGGGCTGTGGGTCAACTAGATTGTGGATTGAATCCAGTTTTGCTCTTTCTAGGAGAAACAGCTACCCAGAATTCACAGCAGATCACCAGAGTGCAAGAGCAAGATCAATGGCAAAATCTCAGTTAAGGTCTCTGTCCATCTCATATCTGCTAATATTTTATTGGTGCAAACAAGTCACATGGCCAAACCCAAAATCAAAAGGACCAGGAAGTACACTCTACCCACGGTAGAAAGAGCAGAGAAGTGAATATTACTGAAATAGAATCCAAACTCTCATACCCAAGATGTCTTTTTTAAAAGCTAGTTTTCTTTCTAAATAATCCCTCAAACAACCTCTCTCCCAGGCCTTGCTGGCTCCCCATGGAGCTGACAGACTCCGGGACCTCACCACAAGTGGACTTTGGCCTGGTGCAAAGCACGTGGTGGGTAGCAACAGATGCTGAAGGCTTGGAACCTCTCAGTACAAGCGCTCTAAATTAGGAACAAAGCATTCCTTGGGCTACGTCAAACTTTAAAAATAAGCCTTTGCTCCATACACAGCTAATGACCTTGGTGAAGACATTCAAAATGCCTCATTTAAGATGTTCTAGTAATTACTTGGGCACAGTTACCATACAGTTTTTCCATTCCATCTGTGCCCTGCCTCTAAAGTCTCTCTCTCCCCTTGTTGTCTTAGGTCCCTATTCCCATGCAGGCTGGACTTCACAGAACACATTCCTCAGGCCAGCTCTGCAGTTGTAATCTGTGCAGGCAAACTTCTCAAGCACACTAACAGACACCAATCTAACATGAGAAATCTGCAGTAGGTAGTGCTTTGGGAAGTTTCTTTGATATGAATATTGCTTATTTACTCTGCTATCTTGATGCCAAGTAAGGATTAACGTCAACCACTGTTATGGTGAGTTATTTCTTTCAGGCAGAGCCACAGGGGATGAGGGGATAGGGCACAAATTCCTTTGAAATATCCTTTTCTGAAGAAGCCATGATGCAAGGTGAACTTGTTGCCAAGTCAAGCCTGAGTAGAAGCACACACACACACATACACACACACACACACACACACACACACACACACGCCCTTATGTTTTGTAGCAGACCTAGAAACCTAGGTGTATGAAAAACCTGGAAAGTAAATAATATTCAGAAGTGGATTCGCAGATAGGACAGACCTTCCCAGGGTCTCTGATTTCTCATTTACTGTAGAATCAGAAATAACTGGGCTACCCCATGGCAAATCTTGGTACGTGGTCACATTCCAAAGGAATACAATTCCCTCATTAAAAAAAAAAGTAAAGTAATTTAAATCTTCCAAGAAGACTCAAAGAGATGTAAGAAGTAGAAGTAAATGTCATTGCATAACATGAAACACTCATCTTCATCTATCTCCTCAGAGTCCTGTATATCATAGCAACTCTTGAACCAAATTGATTTTTCCCAGCTCTTCCCTTCTGTTTCTCAGAAAAATCACAAAAAAGACCTGGAGCTGAAGCAGACAAACAAGGGATGCCCTGGAAGGTACAGAAGCAGGGGATACATACCAGGAGAATTTCTGTCCTGGTCACCTTTGCTTCACTCAATTTCCACACCTAAGACAGGTGTTGGCTCTCACACTGGTTCTAGAGTTCTCCTGGTCCAGTAGTATTTTCAAAGTCATACTGTGTGATTAAGAAAGCAGAACTAAGGCCTAGAGACCTTGGTTCAAAACTCAGCCCCATCACTTAACTAGTTCTTTGAATGTGGAAAGTTACTTTGTTTTTATTAACCTGTTTTCTCAACTATCAAACAGGGATTTAAAAAAATCCAGTTTTGCAGTATTGTTGTCAAGATTACATGACACAATGAAAAGAAAATCTGGACACAAATGGGTACTCACACAGCCTGTGCCAATTCTGAAAGGCAGTCAGGGTGAGAAAGTACCTGATCCCTTAAAGGGCCTATTTTCCTCATTTATGTCCTGTCTCCTAGAAAAATATGAAAGCTTCCTGACTAATATAGTGCCAGTCCACTGAAGTGGTCTTTGGGAAGCGGAACAGTTTCTACAGGCAGAGCATCCAGTATTGGAGATTTGCTTTCTGTGTTACCTACATGAGCACAAATTGGAGTTAAAAAGATGATGGAGGATGAATTCGCTCACCTTAGATACTCCTTTCTCAGGAAAGTGTAGCAAACCCCAAGGAACCAAGTATGTGCTTTCTGAGACATTCTATTCATCCCTCAGTCCCATTCAGAGGTTTGCTATGTTGGTGGCTGTTATAAACTTAATTGAGCTTCAGTTTGTCTCTGCCTGATTTTATTGACTATCTCAACTGTGCCAGAAATGTCTGGTCCCCTAAGAGCATTAACCAAACTCTCTGGAGTATGGAATAGATTGCCATTTATCCAACTTGGTGTCAAATCCAAAGGGAAGTCTTCTGAACTGAGGAGATTCGGGACTGCTGCGTGGGCTTGTGCGGCATGTGGCCCCCACCGAGAAAGTAATGGAGGATGAAATTAAGCCCTGAGTCATGGCTCAGGGCTGCAGGTTGGCAGAAAGGATGTCATCTTCGTAACTCAACAGTGTGGAGGAGGTGAATTTTGTTTAATTCCCACAAAGTTTCTAAAGATATTGGCCACAGTCCTGGGGAATTTGATACACTTTCTGGATATTGATCTAAGAATCTTAGCGGGAGACTGAAACTTATAAGAATTCCTTAGAGGAAAGATGCTATTATGTGGACTAGATCTGTAACTGCTTTCAAAAATTTCACAGAAGCCATTGCCCACCCAAGAGAAGACTAATGACCAACTCGCATATTGAGCAGAGGGCTTCAGAAAAAAAGAAGTCAACATTTTAAAAACACCAAAATCAGTTGAAACACAGGAAATTCAATCTGGCAGGTTGTCAAGAAATGGTGGTTTCATTTCATTCACTTAAGCTATTTAACATAACAGGAATTCTGACTTCTCACTGTCAGACAATCTCCTCTATTTAAAAAAAAAAAAAAAAAACAAAAAAACCAAAAAAAAAAAAAAAAAAAAAAACCAAACAAACAAACCAGTCATCTGTTGGAATCATATGCTTACCAGGACAAGAATTCTTTCTCATTTTGCACTTGCATTGTTGAAAGTTTCAATAACAAGTTTGTAAACAGAAATGTCTTCTCCAGCTTGATAATAAGTCAACATTCTTCCTTTAATGCAGAAAGAGAACCTCAGTAAAGATATCTGTTATAGGGGCGCCTGGGTGGCGCAGTCGGTTAAGCGTCCGACTTCAGCCAGGTCACGATCTCGCGGTCCGTGGGTTCGAGCCCTGTGTCAGGCTCTGGGCTGATGGCTCAGAGCCTGGAGCCTGTTTCCGATTCTGTGTCTCCCTCTCTCTCTGCCCCTCCCCCATTCATGCTCTGTCTCTCTCTGTCCCACAAATAAATAAACGTTGAAAAAAAAAAGATATCTGTTATAAAAGTTGCCACATTGCTTAGAAATTTAGGTTGGTCCCTTGCAGTAGACTCTGGATCACCATTTTTCATTCCAGAGTAAACATTATCTTACTTCTCTTCCAATGACTGAGAAACAACGAATACCCCAAAAAATTTTTTGTTGATTAAATAAATGAATGAACCAAAGTTAAAAAGTTATATAGTCTTTCTTTTCTCTTTTTTTTTAAAAAAAATTTTTAATGTTTTATTTATTTTTGAGAGTGAGAGAGAGACAGAGTGTGAGCGGTGGAGGAACAGAGACAGAGGGAGACACAGAATCTGAAGCAGGCTTCAGGCTCCGAGCTGTCAGCAGAGCCCGATGTGGGACTCAAATCCACGAACTGTGAGATGATGACCTGAGCCGAAGTCTGATGCTTAACCAAGGAGCCACCCAGGTACCCCCCCATAGTCTTTCTTTTCAAAGCTCAATGTCAAATTTGCTCTGTGGTAGTTGAACAGGAAAGTTTAAATAATATATTCTTGCTGGATGAAAAATGTTTTGTATATACACATGTGTGTGTGTACTTGATATATATTATACATTATATATTATATGCTTTATATATGTGTGGGTTATGTGTGTGTATATATATATATCATATATATGTGTATGTGTATAACACATATATAATAAGGAATATTTTCCATTTCTTTTTTTAACATTTATTCATTTTTGAGAGACAGAGTATGAATGGGGGAGGGGCAGAGAGAGAGGGAGACACAGAATCGGAAGCAGGCTCCAGGCTCTGAGCTGTCAGCACAGAGCCTGACATGGGGCTTGAACTCACGGACCATGAGATCATGACCTGAGCTGAAGTCAGATGCTTAACCAACTGAGCCACCCAGGCTCCCCTTTCCATTTCTTTACCAGCATCCATAACAAATAAATAGCTTTTTCTAGCCACCATTAAGTATTGAAAAGTAGGTAGAATTTGTCATTACTTCCACCTGATGAACCAGAAGTTCCTAAATATCATATTTCCTATCTAGGAAGATGTAAATCTACACCTTCAAACACAATATGAATGTATCTCTAGACTTTTCCTCCCCAGGTGTGGCCTGTGAATATCATCTGTGGACTTGATGGAAATGTAGAATGTTGTCTCTATCCCAGACCTACCGAATCATAATCTGCATTTTAACAAGATTCTAGTCCATAGGCCTCCACAACGAACTACTCAGCTATACCTGGAAAAGTAGCCAATGCCTGAGACAAGGAAGTTTGACTTCTAATAAAGAGGAGACCCCCCCACCCTGCAGCCCCTCCCAGCTCCTGAATTTTTCTGCTTGAATTTGAAATAGATAGAAGGCTGTCCATTCCCAAACCTATTCTCTTCTCTCAAAACTTGGCTATGCTGAAATAAGTGCTTGGATAGAAGGGGCAACAAAAAATACTGACTCTTTTAGGAATTTGTGAAATTATTTCATCCTGTGCTTCATTTTCTGTGCCTTGTCAGCCTGGGCTGTCTTTCTTAGAATAAAGTAACTATGTAGCTTACTCTATATTTGACCTTGCACAGAACACTTATAAACATTCAGGTTTTTTGTGTTTTCTAAAGATTATGACAATAATGATAATGACAGTGATGGTAATGTTATGCTAAGAGCACTGCAAAACCTCTCTTCTAATCATGCTCCCCAGTCTGCTCAGAATGCTAAGTAACCGGTGATTCTCCAGCCAAGTTCTGGTGAGCCCTCTGTCTTAGGTAACGCAGAAGGATAGGAAGGTGGAGGGGAGACAGACGGATGATTTGGCATATCGATGCAGGCTGAGGTTAATACCTAGAGGTTGGGTAACAGAAACTTAACTATCTTTGCTTTTTTTTTAATTTTTTTTTGTTGTTGTTTATTTATTTTTGAGGGAAAGGGAGTGTAGGCGGGGGAGGGGCAGAGAGAAAAGGAGATACAGAATCCAAAGCAGGCTACTGGCTTTGAGCTGTCAGCACAGACCCTGACATGGGGCTCAAACCCACAAACCACGAGATCATGACCTGAGCTGAAGTCTGAGGCTCAACCCCACTGAGCCACCTAGTCACCACAGCTATCTTTGCTTTGATTGCTTTTATGTATTACAGCCTGATGGTAATTTTTTTTTTTTAATTTTAGAGAGACAGAGGGTGAGCAAGCAGGAAAGAGAGGCTGGGGGCAGGAGGAGAGAGAGAGGTAGAGAGAGAGAGAGAGAGAGAGAGGAGAGAATCTTAAGCAGCCTCCACCCTCAGCACAGAGCCCAATGCAGGGCTTCATCCTATGACCCTGGGATCATGACCTGAGCTGAAATCAAGAGTTGGGCACTCAACCAACTCAACTGAATTTTCTGCCCTAAACCAACCAACTGAGCCACCCAGGTACCCCTAGGGTCTGATGATATTTCTTAACATAAATTTTCTTTGGACATAAGATTCTCCTATGTATGCAGATTTTGGCCTAAATAATTGTTTAGATCCTGAAGTTATTAGATCATGGAATATTTAGCATTGAGATTTTTCTGGAAAGGAAAGAGAAACATTTTAGAGAATGAAAAACTATATTTTGGTCTGATGCATATTTTTCCATCCATGGGGGTTGGTAGAGTTGTTAACATATTTCACATTCACACCTAGGTTTCAGTAATACCATGACATTATGACGAGGGACATACCAATACTGATAACATTAAAAAAATTTTAAAGGTTCTGAATTCTTTGAAGAATCTGGAACATATAGCCAAGAAATTTCATAGAAGAGTCTCCTTGTATGGATACATTCTGGGCAGAATGAAAAAAAAAGCAAATGTGTTAAATTAGTTTTGTCTGGAGTCAAAGGAATGTCTAGATACTCACTAGTGACCTGACTGCTACAGTAATTCTATGACTCTGAGTTCACTTTTTTTTTCCTCAGGTTGAAAGCCATTTCAGTTCAGAATCACAAACCTGTTAAGTTAAATTGCATTGATAACAAATCCAAACTTCAGATCATTCCATTGTCCATTCCTTTGGCCCTCATACAGGTTCATGATCTTGTCAATTCTTAGAAACACCCTGATATAGGAAGAAATAGGAACCATATCTATTTTCGAATTGTTCCTACTATAGGCATGTGGCAGATTATATTTTCCAATGATGGCCACCAAATTCCATTTTTTTGTGTGCTCTTCTTACAGTGTGACCATGATATTCCTCCCATCAAGTAGTGGAACTATGTCCTTTGAACCTGGACAGATTTTTTGTGAGTGCTTGGACCAACAGAGTATGGAGGAAGTGACACTGTAAGATGTCCAAAACTAGGTCATAAAATGGCATTCACTTCTGCCTTGGTCTTTTGGAACATTTGCTCTTGGATCCTCGATGCCATGCTGTGAGGAAGTTCATACACATGCGGGTGTTCCAGCTGACAATCCCAGCTGAACTTGTGGCCAACAAGTGGTATCAACTACCAGACATGGCCCCGAGGAAACCTTCAGATGACTCCAGCCCAGTCACAATCTGACAACAGCCTTGTCAGACATCGTGCCACTCTAAGTAAACCCAGTCAACCTGTAAAGAGATAAGATAATGCATATGGTTGTTTTGAGCCACTAATATTTTTTTTTTTTTTTTTTTTTACTGAATAGCAACAGATAAAATACTCAATATATTGTGCTAACTAGGACAGAAGACTGTGATCCTGATTGGTCAACTGAATTTTCTGCCCTAAATAATTAATTCATCATTAGTAGTAGATGCTATTAATTTTAGGCTGTGTTGTAACACCTTCCATTTCCTAAGGGAGGAATTTGACCTTTGCTCATAAACCAAACACATCATTCTACCTTCATAACTAATTTGACGGATTTCTACATTTTCATCATGAATAACCATTCAATTACCAAGGTCTTCTGATACTTTATACTTGCACCGTCTTCTAAATTCCCTCTTGCTAAAATTCTCTAACAACCTCAGCCTCTTAGCTTCCTGCCTTCCATACTCCTGATCCAACTTGCTGCCACCAGATAGCATTTTTTTAAAATCACATTTATTCTGTTATTCTACTGACCCAAAATCCACCCCCAAAACATTGCCACTATTTAAACTAGTGTTGCAAACCAATATGCTGATGGGAGGCTAGTCAGGTCACATAAATGAGTCAATCAGGCCAGATGTAAGACAATAGGAAGTGGTGACAATTACAACAGATTGAATTTTGCAGTTCAGTCTAACAGAGGTAAATCCACCCAAGTCCCAGTTGTTGCTATGCAGGAATGCAGGCCAGTATTTCCACATCATATGATTTTTTTTCCAGATTTCTGTCGAAATCACCAATTTGATTTAAGTGGCTTAAAGCAATAGTCTTTAGCTAAGTTAACATTTCTTCAGATGAGTAATTTGGGCTGCGTTCATCCAGGTCGTTTATCTGATTTTAGCTGGGCTACCTTTTGGATTTGCACTGTGATGCCAGGTTGCATAGGGAACTAGTTTCTTTAGGATGAGATCAGCTCTGGGGCTTGCCTTTGCTCCATGTGTCTCTCATCTCCAGCAGGCTAGCCTGGGATTGCTCACACCGTGCAGGCAGGGCTCCAAGAGTGAGAACTTGTACGGCCTTTGGAGGCCTAAGCTTGGCACACAATCATTTCCTCTGCTTTCTGCTGTCCAAAGCAAATTATGAGGTTAGCTCTGATTCACCAGTAAAGACACTGATTGCATCTATTGATGGCAGGAGATACATTACATCGTAAAAGTCAATGGATACAGAAAGGAGAATAGAATTAGGCCCATTTTCCTATTCTACCAAAATAATTTTTTTAACTTTAAAATGTTGTTCACGCTAAAAAGAATACATCCAAAACTCTATGCCTCCATTTGGCCACCTGCTTTTACTGGTGGAGCTACTCTGTTCTCTTATTCTCCCCTTCCTTCTTGCTTTTAACCCAATGGCCACACAGACACTTCCATGCAAGTCTTTCATTTGTCCCCCATACCTGTCCTGCTCAGGTTCGTTTTTGAATAGCCACCTGGAATGGCTTTTATCACCTCTTCTGTACCTCACTCTCTCAGTTCCTCAAAGGCTAACAAATTTATCTCCATGAAGCATTCTTTGGGTACACCAAACTTATTCTCACCACACTCATGACATTAGCCCCTGCTTTCTGCTCTTTTCTTTATTTATACTTCAGCACTATTTCACATTGTTCTTAAACATTTTCATTTGTGGATGCTTTGTTTTCTCACCAAAACTTTAAGTTTCTGGGGTAAAGAAACATGCACTTTTTTTTGTAGAGTAAATCACAAAATGAGATGGATGTCACCATCAGCTTCTGCAATACAATGTCCACCGCAAAATTAAGTGACTTAACAAGAATGATAACTTAACAATAACAGTATTGTGAATCATTCAACAATAATCCCCAAATTAAGTAACTTAATACATGGTAAAGAAAATAATAATAATCACATATTTAGCTCACAGTTCTGTGGGCTAGCAATTTAGGTTACACTTAGCTGGATAATTTACCTGATCTTGGCCAGACTCTCTCATTAGTGGGCTTTACTAACTTTGTTGTACTCTCTCACGTGTCTGGGGCCTCCTATGAGATAAATAGATAGACTTATCTATGCTCTGGGTGTTTTCTCTCTGTCGGGCATGCTAGCCCAGGCCTATTCACATGACAACTGGGAAAATGACAAGGTAATTAGGAAAAGCTCACAGTTCCACTTGAGTATAGTCTCAGAACCGTTACTTCTTTGCATTCTACTTATTTTAAGGAAATTATACTCTAAAGGAAATGCTTTAGGAAGTCACATGGCCAGTCTAGATCTAAGGACTGAGGATATAGACTCTATCTATTAATAGGAGGACGTACAACATCACATTGCAAAGGGGAATGGATATAGAGAGAACAGTTGCATCCATTTTTATGAATAACTTACCAAGCATTGCTGGCCTGGCTATTAGGCATTCTTCCAGGACCACGTGTGTTTATCCTTCTCATTGTGGGGAATTGCTCCTTCCTCAGCCTGAGCTACATCATTAGAACAGGAGTTGTATCAGGGCGCCTGGGTGGCTCAGTCAGTTAAGCATCTGACATTTGGTTTGGGCTCAGGACATGATCTCACAGTTCATGGGACTGAGCCTCGCATCAGGCTCTGCACTGAGCATTAAGCCTGCTTAAGATTCTCTCTCTCTCTCTCTCTTTCTCTTTATCCTTCTGTCCCCTGCCTCACTTGTGCTCTCTCTCTCAAAAAAAAAAAGTTTAAAAGAACATTATTCATAGTAGACCTAAACTAGAAACAGCTCCAATGTGCAACAGTAGAATGGATAAAAAAGTTGTAGTGTATCCATACAATGAAATATTATACAGCAGTGAGGATGAATGAGCTTCGGTTAACATAATAACAGAAGTCCCACAAACATAAAACTGAGCAAAAGAACTCAAACACTGAAGTGTGCATATTACATGATTTGATTTGAAAAATACAAAACATTGTTAGAAATCAGGATAGTCATTACTTTTTGTGGAGGAGCTGTGACCAGAAGAGGATATGGGGACCTTCTGTATCAACTCCATGGTGTGTAAGCTCCGGTTCACACACACACCTATACATTTTTTTAATAGAATTGCACAGATACAAACTTCATGTATTTATTTATTTAGAGTGTGTGAGCAGGGGATAGGGACAGAAGGAGAGGGAGAGAGAGAATCTCAAGCAGGCTCCGTGCTCACTGTGGAGCCCCACGTGGGGCTTAATCCCATGACCCTGGGATCATGACCTGAGCTGAAACCAAGAATTGGACACTCCACTGACTGAGCCCCCCAAGCACCCCTATAAATTTTTATGAAAGAGTGTTTTAAAGAAAATAGAGTAGAAATAGTTTTGTGGTTCTTTGGATAGTTGTAAGCTGGCCAGGTTTGTTGCCTCCCTCTGAGTGCTACGCCTGGCAAGTCCTTTCTCTGTAGTAGAGGTGAGAACTGTGAGAAGCACAGCTACCCCCATAAAGGAGCAAAGCCATCAAGAGAAAACACTTCTGTGACAAGGGAAAAACATGTTCCCCCACTTTTCCCATCTGTCACGCCATATGCAGCAGTTTCTATCAACACTCAATTTACTGTATGTGGTTGAGGACATTCCTTCCATGTAGGAGAATAACTTGCCCCAATTAGATCTTAAGATTAAAACGCTTTGAAGCCCGAAGCTCTGTGAGTCAACTCATTACCATTTGAAGCAGCCTCAACTCAACAGATTTGGATCCTGGACTTAGCAAAACCCAGAATTCCACACCTAAAATCTTAAATTCCAATAACCCCGAAGCAGTGCACAGTCTTTCAATGTCTCTTTCTTTCTCCTCACTTTTCTGTATCTGCACTTCATTTAGACCATGACTCATAGACCATTCTACTTTCAGGCTTTATATGAGTACCTCCTATGCATGGTGATTTCCCTAACCCATCCTCAGGGATCCTGCAATCACAGTTAGTCTAATCATTAACTTTCATTCTTTTGCTCTTTTGATCTTCAGTAACATTTGCCTTGAAAAACATCACCTCTACAACTCTAATTGCTGTAAGCTCTATGGCTGATTTTTTGAGATCCAACAGTGAAAAATCACAATCATATTACTACAAGTTCCTGGTCTCTGACCAAGTGATTCAAGTCCACAGTTAGTTCTCTCTCCAATTCTCCTCAAGGACCGTTCCAAATTTCTACCCGTTCTCTCATTTTAGCTACTCCACTGCCTCCACTTCCAACTCTCATGAGAAAAATCCCTCTTGTGAGATCTCCCTTCTGCAGAGCCAGTTTCATGGGTGTGTGACCTGTTCAATCACACAGGGTGCCAAGCTTGGTCTAAGGTTCTGCTGTAACTGTCTTGAAATTCTTAATAATTTGTAAACACACAGCCCCACAAATCATGTGGCTGCCACCTCCCACCAAGTGGTAACATCATTTCTATTCCTCTTGGCATTTCTACCTTGGGTATTAAGAGGTCTCTCCTACTCAAGGGGCGTTCCTTTTTTCTTTCCAAATTTTGTTTTAATTGAGATGTAATTCACATGCCATAAAATTCGCCTTTCTAGAGTATAAAATTACATTATTTTTAGTATATTCACTAAACTGTGCAACCATCACCACTGTCTAACACCAAAAAACAAAGAAGAATCACCCTGTACCATTAGTGGTAACTCCACAGTCTCTCCTCCCACCAGCCCCAGATTGACTGCTAATCTCATTTCTGTCTTTATAGATTTGTCTATTCCAGACATTTCATATAAATAGAATCATACAATATGTGGCCTTTGGGATCTGCTCCCCCACTTCTTTCACCTAACGTAAGTTTTCAAGTTCAGGGTGAATTCTTGAATCCCTTCTTTGGACCAGCCCCTCCTCCCTCCATAAACCCTTTGCCCCAGAGTTGATCCCACTGTTGCCATTTCTTCCATGGGCTTCTCTCCATTAGTAGATGTCTTTCAATCCCTCCCAGTCTTTACAATAAAACTGTTTCCTTCCATAAGTCACTTTTCCCACTGGTTCTTGCTCTCTTCTTCCCTTCCTGGCCAAGCTTCTTCATTCTATCTGCTTACTCATCACCCATTTATGGCTCAACCTTCTCTAGTCTGGCTTCTGCTCCAGCCAGAAAAAAGAATATATTCCTGATAAGTGCCAGTAGGTTAGTTACCTGCCCCACAGTGTCTCTGCCTTTCGCTTTTTGATATCTTTGCTAGGTTGGACATGGCTGACCACTGCATTATCGATGTCTCCTTTTCCATTGGCCTCTTGGTTCCCCATCATCCTTTAGATATCTTTGGGTATCTTCTCACTATTTTTTTTAGAATTGTCATATTTCCCTCAAACTCTAAATTCTAGCATTCCTCAGGACTCTCTTTTGGTTCTTTCTTAGTCTCACTATAGATTTTCATTGAGTCCTTCATTGAAACTGAACTTTCACATATATATTAAAGATTCATATTTATGTTGTCTCCTGGGTTCCAGACCCATATGCAAACGTCTACTGAATAGCTCTTCACCTGAATATCCATGTGCTCCTCAACCTCCTTAAACATATTTATAATTAAACTCACAATATTTTCCCAAACCTATTTAAGAGAATGACATCTTTGCTTATCATCCAAACTATTCCACGTAGAAACTGGGACTCACGTATAGGCGGACCTGGGTGGCTCAGTTGGTTGGATGTCCAACTTTGGCTCAGGTTATGATCTCACGGTTTGTGACTTTGAGCCCCATGTCGGGCTCTGGGCTGATGCCTTGGAACCTGGAGCCTGCTTCAGATTCTGTATCTCCCTCTCTCTCTGCCTCTGCCCCACCTGTGTGCACTCTCTCTCTCTTTCTCTTTCTCAAAAATAAAACATTTAAAAAAAATTTTTAAAGAAAAGAAACTGGGACTCAAAACTTCCTTCACCCACACACAAAGAATCTCCAAGTCCATTTTTCCTTCTCTGTCAACATTGCCTAAACATTGCATTTGTCTCCATTCTCCTCCTTCCCATCCCTACACCACTGGTGTGTTCCCACCCCTATCCACTCCACTTCCAACCAATCTGTCTAATAGTGCTTGTAGAATGAGGTTTCTAAAGCACACTTCATATCATACCTTTGTCTGCTGAAACTCAGTTTTGCAAACAAAGCTCAAACTACTTCTGTGACTTTATCTCACACTGCCCTAATCAAAACATGCCACCTCATTTCACAACTCCATGTTCACATACATATTATTTTCTCTTCCAGAATAGCCTTCGTCCCTCAAGCCTGTTTCTCAGACTAAATAATGTTCTGTAACACAGTAAAAGATTTTCCAAAGAGTTTACTCTTCCTAGAAGCCTTCCCTTGACCACGTGCTATAATTTCAATTCTCCTTTTTGCACCCAGTATCTCTCTAATCTCTAATTGCACTTCTCTCTAATTGAATGTTAAGCAGTATCAGTTAATTTATTTGCCTTCCTCACCTACCCAGGTGCAAGCTCTTTACCGACCATACCATGTTAGCATTCATACCTCAGTGCTTAGTTGTTATGCTGTGTTTGTGCCCTGCCCCATGCTGTCCCCAACTCATATGTTGAAATCTAATCCCCAGTGTGAGAATATCTGAAAGTGGGACCTTTGGGAGGTAATTAGATCATGAGAGTGGAACCTTCATAAATAGGATTTGTGTCTCAGAAGAAGAGGCCAGAGAGCTAGCTCACTGTTTTTCAGCCATGTGATGATACCATGAGAAGTAGGCAATCTGTAACCCAGAAGAGAGTTCTCACCAGAGTCTGCCCATGCTGGCAGCCTGATATGAGACATCTAGCCTCCAGAACTGTGAGGAATAAATTTCTGTTGTTTATAAGCCACTCAGTCTATGATAGTTTGTTATAGCAGCCAAAACTGGCTAAAACACTTGTACTGTGGGTGGTATGAAGTTGGTGTTTAATTAATGCCTGATAAATCAATCCCAAATGATTCTGTGGTTCTTAGCTGAAATTCTTAGGAAGCAACACAATATACCCAGTGGGTTGGAGACTATATGGGAAGGAACAGAATCCTATAAACTTAACTAGTTTGTGGTCACTGATCCTTTAAAGAATCTAATTAAATCTGGACTCTGTCCCTAGAAAAATGCTCACACAAATCAGGAAGTCTGTGTACAATTCTGTTAAGTCCCTAAAAACCTATTCATAGCCTGTGCTTGAGATCTTAGGTTTTAAACCTGAGTTCTGCTTTCTGCTGTGCTCTTCTGAACAGACAAAACTCCAGAAGAGGAAATTTCATCTTGGCACCTGAGCTGAACAGACTAGCTTGAGGGCAGGAGAGATTGATTAAATGTATTACCATATCAAAAGGAAGGATGTGAAGAGCAAAACAGAGGCAGCTCAGCCCTGGACACACAGGAAGAAATAGCCATATAATGATCAAGTTTAGCAGTGTCCCCCTTAGCACCAGTGAATCAACAACCCCTGTGATGAACACAGGGGTTGTCGTCCAACCCAAGGCCAGAAACTTCCCTAGTGTGTAACAGGGACAGGTTTTCCAGACTTGGGCCTTTAATTCTAATTCCTCTTGGTCATATATTTACATGACAAATTTCATTGAGTACCTACCACGTCAAACACTGCTCGGGCTGGTGAAGATAGCAAACCTGAACCTAGCTCTCCTGGAGTTTGACTGTAGTTTGGTTTTCCTGCTTACTCAGCAACCTTCTCATTTGGATGCTGCAGCAGCCTTCACCAGAAACATGAACTATTAGAGATTATTTAGTTATTTTTCTCTCTTAAATGAGAGATGTTTCTAGCTACTTTGAGTATAGACCCTAAAAATGCACCACGAAGCAAGTCTTCCTCTACCAGCAGAAAATCACATAAGTGGTGCCTTTAGTTATATAAATGAAGATCTGTTGGCACCAGTGTCCTAAAAGCAAGGGATTTAAAAAGACTTACTGTGTTTTGAATAGCTTTAAAAGGTGGTGAAGAGAGATTCCCATGTGCCCTGCGGTAGGAGATAAAGGGGAGGTGTGGTTGAGATCCCAAAATGAGACTGGTACTACTCCAGTGTGAAAGGAGCTTCACCCTTGGTTCTGGAACAAATCTAACAGTTAAAGTCCTTGGCCTAAGAAACACCACCCCCACCACAGCTGGGAAACCGGGACTTAGATGCCATTGCCAGCAGTCCTGACCCAAAATTACAGATGGCTTTGCCAGCAAGGATGGGGCCAGCCTTCACTGGAGAAACTGACAAACAACACCTCCAACTTATTCCTAAACCACTGTCTCTCAACATAGCCCTCATCCATCCTGTCCTAGGAGGCAGTAAGCACCACATTCTCGCCCATCTCCCCATTCCTGGGTTGACCCCAAGGAGCTTTGGTCAGCTTGCTGTGAGTTCCCTACTGAGAGACAGGCCACACTCAGAACCTCTACCGCTGAAGCAACACACTGACACTTGTGGCTTATGAAGGACCACGAACCCCCTCGCCTGACACCAGCTTCTCTTGCCTGTAACAGTTCAGGAAGGACAGCTTCTACTCTGCAAGTAGGTTCCCTTTAGCATAATTTGGGTGCTGAGATTACACAAAGGAGAGAGGTACAATTTCATAAGGCAGACAGGTCAAAAGGGTCAACACTATTTCCTGCCACCAGGCAGAGAGGAGACTGGAGGTCTCAGCCAGTCTAAGCTAGCACATAATGTTGCTGTTGAACATGGGTCTCACACAGCCCCATGAACACCTTCCCTCTGCTGTGGGCTGCAGGTCTGAATCTTTTAGGCACTAGCATTGTGCACCAGGTTAGTCTCTGAAAGTCATGTATGGTGTTTATAGCAGGTGGCTTTTAACCTTTTTACCAAGACCCTCAGAAGAAACACATTTTACAACATTATGTATCTGTACTTGCATTATATGTCTGGACAATTTGGGGAGGAATGAGAGGCATCAAGAGATTTCTTGCTTAGTGGGACCACGGCAAAAGTGATATAATAATATCTATACCATCAGCTAGTTCAGAAGGTTGTTAGGTACAAAATGTTTCCTTAAATATCTTTTTAAGGGGAAGCAAGGATCCTCAACATTGGACCAGGGAGCATCTTGTTCCTCAGTAAAATCCTCCCAGAGTCAGGGGGCAGCAAGGATGTCTACACTTCAGAAATTCAGAAAAGTGAAGAAGCATAAGAAAAAGAAGAAGGAAGAAGAAGAAGAAGAAGAAGGGGGAGGGGGAGGGAGAGGGAGGAGGAGGGGGAGAGGGAGAGGGAGAGGGAGAGGGAGAGGGAGAGGGAGAGGGAGGAAAAGGAAGAAAGGAACTCAGAAAGTTTACAGGTAGAAATAGATTAATGACTCAGTAACTATGTCTCAGAGGTGTTTCTGTATTGTGATCCGTATATGACACCTGCTGTTCTTAATAACCTAAAGTTTTCTGCTCTTAATTCTGTGCCAGGACCAAGACTAAATATGTTCGTTTTGGCTATTGTACTGGCAAATCCAAATAAGAAAGCTCTTGTTTGAACAAAGTAAAAATTTCTCCTTTTCCAACATACTACAGTTATTAGTGCTGGTACTGGTTGTGACAGCCTAGGCTTTTGTCCCAAAATAACTATTAAGAAGCCTGATATTAAACGGAATAGGGAAATGGGAGCAGGGAACCATTGCCTCAATTAGCTTCACAGAAACTGTAGGAGGAAGGAAAGTGGAGGAGGCTTTATTGGTGTAGATTCAAATCCCAGTCATGTTTAAGAATGGCCTCAGCCTTATCTGCAGTGGGTCCCCTAAATAATCACATAAATCTTGCAGGACCAGGTGCCCTTGAAAAGTTTCTCTTGCAGATTATGATGGTGGTGGTTTTAAAACATGACCTCAAATTCTTTGGGACTCCTCTCATCAAAAAAATCTATTCTCTGTCCCCTGCACTTGAATCTGAGCTAATCCTGATGAAGTGATTGTAACCACTAGAATACAGCAGAAGTAATGCTGCTTCCAAAGCTGGGTCACAAAAGAAAAAGGCCAAGCAGAAAACCTATGCGGTTTGTGCTGTTTCTCTTGGGATGCGTGTTCTGGGGAAGCCAATTACCATGCAAGAAACATAACTACCCTGAGACCACTCTGCTGGAAAGGCCATGCAAAGGGGCCTCCATCGGTAGCCTACCTGAGCTACAGCAGTGCTTGATTTCGGCCATTTAAGAGAGCCCTGCCTAAATTTCCAACCCACAAATTTGCCAGCAAAAATTTTAAGAAGGAGTTTTAGGTTGCTACATTTTGTGGTGGTTTGCTACTGAGGTATTGAGACAAAACAAAGGTATTATTGTTAATTAATTAATAGTAATGGGAACAACCGTTGTACAACAAGCAAACAGTCCTGCCAGACTGTAAAGTCTGCCAGGGCAAAACCACATCCATTGCGTTTCTTCTTATATCCTCAGGGTCAGGCCCATAGCAGGTGCCCACTGAGTCAATAAGCAAAAACTTGAAAAATATTCTTATTGCTTTATACTTCCAAATAAATAATCTTTGGTGATTAAAAAAATCATAGAAATAAATGAATTTTTACTAATATTCTCTGACCGGGGCACCTGGGTGGCTCAGTAGTTAGGCATCCGACTTCAGCTAGGGTCATGATCTGGCAGTTAGTAAGTTTGAGCCCTGCATCAGGCTGAGGGCTGTCAGCGCAGAGCCCAGTTTGGATCTTCTGTTCCCCTCTCTCTCTCTGCCCTTCCTCCACTTGTTCTTTCTCTCAAAAATAAATAAACATTAAAAAAAAAGAACAACTAGGGGCACCTGGTTGGCTCAGTAGGTTGGGCGTCCGACTTCGACTCAGGTCATGATCTCACGGTCCATGAGTTTCAGCCCTGTGTGGGGGTCTGTACTGATAGCTCAGGGTCTGGAGCCTGCTTAGGATTCTGTGTCTCCCTCTGTCTCTACCTCTCCCCTGCTCATACTCTGTCTCTTTCTCTCTCTCAAAAATAAACATTGAAAAAAAATTACAAAAAAAAAAAAACAATATTGCCTGACTGGCTTCAAGTGGTAATGTTTTTGGTTAAAGCTAAAACAAGCACCACAAATTAGGACTTTTTCTAACTGGAGACCTCAGCACATAAAAATATATATGAGCAAACTGGCTAATTTCCTAAAAACAGGAACTATGCTTGCTTAGCAAATCCACTGATTAGAGTCCTGTTTACACTCTTCTGCTTTCAGCTACAGTCATTTGTTTATTTGGATAGCAGATCCCCTTTGTTCTAGATTTTAGGACCACAGTCAGTATGTGACTTCTCACATCTCACATTGGGACACACCTCCCCGCCTAAGATTTGCCTCAACACTTAAAAAGTGGCCCGAGGTAGTTTGCAAAATGAAATGAATTGTTAAATAACATAATTAAAAGAGCAGAGGCCACTTAAAGGGAGCACACAGTGATGTATCTAGATACAAGAGACAGATCAATTGCCACCACTGGGCAAGGAGTTGGTCCTGAGGTTACTGGCAGTTAAGAAAAAAAAGGAAACAAATTCTTCCCAGGAACCAAATCTGGAAATCTGTAGATTGGATGATGTCTCCAGCTATAGCTTTGGATAAGACATAGAAATACATAGTTCAGATGAGTCCTTCCTGCTCAGTCATGTAGAATGGTGGAGAATACAACCAGTGATCCAGAAACCCAGAGAATTGGGGTGTGGGGTCAAGGGGTATCTTAATTGATGCTGCTGTGTTCCTGCCCTATTGTGTTAGGTTTCCAAATGCTGACTTCCTGGAGGGGCACCCATGAAGATGTTTCCAGGGGCACAATTCTCTGGCAGGAAGAAGCTCTCTGCTCCAAGGGGACCTCATCAACACACCTCCATCCCTTCATCTCCAGCTCCCAAGGGTATACTTCACAGCATCCTGCTGCTGCTGTCTCTCTGCCTCCTTGGTGTTTAGGGTCATGAAAAGATGGCTCCAGATCAGGCTCTACTATGCACCTGGCCTACCCAGAAACTCAACAACCTTCCCTGTACCTAAAATGAAGTTGGGGCTGTTCCACTCTCCCTGCCATCTCTCACCAATTACTTTAACCTGCTCAAAAGGTTCAGTGAGAAGAACTATGAATGCACAGAGCAGTCAGGCACAGAGAGGGAGTCCCTCTTTCTTCCAGGTAACTAGCTTTATGAGCCCTTCTCACTTGGCTGGCAGGAAGGGAAAGCACCCCCTTCCCATTTCCCCCAAGAGGGAGCAACTTTCCACCAAAACCTCAATCCCAAACTCTCTAACAAACCTCAGTAAGTCCTTTTATATAGGCTTGTAGGAGGAGAATAAGATGGTTAGAGAAGCAAAGCTCATCCTATCTCATCTGGAAATGTGTCTGACAACACTTTTGTTACTGGGTTGTATTTATCTCCCACTGGTGATCATTTAAAGACACCAGAAAAAGCCCTGTGTAACATTCTGCTTATTGCATGTGTCCCCAGTATTCTGTATTGGTCTAGTTCTCTGCCTCCCCTTCTAGACTGTGACCTCCTGGAAAACACACATTGTGTCTTACCATCTTAACATACCAAGAAATATTTTAGTGAACAATTGAAGATTAAATTTCATTTACCTGACATCTTTACTGCCAGTTTTCATTTCAGCAGAGTTTTTCTGATGCAGGTTCTAAGAAGAACTAATTACATAGGTATTTCTAAACTTGTAAGAAGTCAAGTCAGGAGGAATGTGTTCTTAGGAAAATCAAAGGCTGGTTGCGTGGCACTGATAGAATCACCTGGTCACTTCCAAGACAGTAGCAAAGAGGGTTTGACTCCTGAACCTGTAGAAGGGAGCTTATTTCTTACGAGGCAGGTTTCCCATTGTTGTGAAATGGGATGGATAACAACCTCAGACTGAGCAGAGAGGAATCTATCTGCCTTTGGGGAGGTGGGTATCAGTGATCCCACAGTGAATACATAGGTCATCTCGGCTTGGAACAGCCAGAGGTAGACTAGGAGAGTACACAGCAGCCTTGGTCCTTATAGAGGTGTGTTCAAAACACGTTCAGACATTCCCTTTAAATCCTCATAGAAGGGCCAGTGAGGCCTGGGTGGCGCAGTTGGTTAAGTATCTGACTCTTGATCTCGACTCAAGTCACCGTTTCAGTTTGTGAGTTCGAGCTCCATGTCGGGCTCTGCACTGATGGCAAAGAGCCTGCCTGGGATTCTGTCTCTCCTCTCTGCCCCTTCCTCACTTGTGCGCGCGCTCTCTCTCTCTCTCTCTCTCTCTCTCTCAAAATAAATAAGCCTAAAAAAATAAACCCTCATGGAAGTGTCAAATGATATGTATTTCTAGAGTAGAATTTGACAACTGTTACTAAGACCCTAAAAACAGACACTTTAGATCTAGCAATGTCACTTCTAGGACTTGTTCCTAAAGAAATTACCAGGAATGGGACATGTATGTGTGTGAAAGGGTGCTCCCCTCAAGTGTATTACTTAAGTTACTATACTGATTAATACAATGGGATCCTATGTAGATGTGAGACATCGCCATATAGTTAACAAAACATGAGAATGTTCATGATACCTTAAGTGAAAAGAGCTGGTACAAAATAGTACTGTGGTATGATCTACTTATATGAAGGATGTGTGGAAGTAGATAGGAAAAAATGCTAACAGTGCTTATCTCGGTGAAGCAGAAAGAGTATGGGTAGTTTTAATTTATTTTCTCTACTTTTCTGTTTTCCTGATTTCTTCAGTAAGTGTATACTATTTTTGCAATCAAAAGGAAATAATAAATGGTATTTTAAAATAGAGATAAAATCCAGATGAACAATTAATTTATCATTTATGGCTGAAGACAGTAAGTCTGAAGGAGATTGGCACAGAAGAGATGAGTAGTGGGAGAGAAGGATTACCAGAAGGAATTACGTTGTTTGGATTATAAGAACATTCTTTGGGTTGCATTCTGGAGGTAGGTTGGGTAATACTCCAACCATGTGTGTGTGCACGGGCACAAGCATGCACAAAGGAGACCTACAGAAAAAAACAAGATGATGATGAATGTACTAGGATTTAACATGGCAACGGTATTGATAGGTAAGGTTCCAGGTTGACTTTGTGTTCACCTTAAGTCATATACATCAGTCAATATTCATCCATGTATTGCAGGGGTCAAGAGCGTTGGCTTTTAATTGAGTTCAAATTGCAGCTCTTTTATTCACCAGCCATGCAACCTTGACAAATTATTTAATCTCTCTCAGTTTCCACCTTAGTAAAATGCCAATGATGGTGACGTTAATAATTATAAAACCCACAACATATACCTGTTTTGAAGATTGACTGAATACATGTCAAGCATTGAGAATACAGTCTAGCATATAATAAAAGCCCAATAAAAAGTATCTATCACTATTATTGTTAGTACAAACAGGTTTTTATAGTGTATTGCAGTGGAAAATCCCAGCCTACAAGTCAGAAAGCCTGAGCTGGAGAACAGACCCCACTTTATAGAAATGGGACTTAGGCCAAGTGCTTATAACATCTGTCTCCCAGTCTTCACAACACCATTGTGGGAATCCAATAAGGTACAATTATTGAAAACTCTGACCATAGAACTAGGCTGGAAGGCACCTGCCCTCTCTTCACATGGATATAGATTTTCAAGGCTCCCCTGTGTAGAGGATTATAGTCCAGCATGGTTAGGATGAGTTGAGGCTCTGGGATAACCAAGTGTCTGTTATAATAGCTTCTAAAGTCTGTCACCTGCATGGTGGAAATATCTAATACAGTTACAGTAGCATAGCAGTAAGAATCTGTTGTGGAAATATGACACCTAGTGCTTTCTCCTTTGTTTATGAACAGGACAAACCAGAAAGCAACTAAGAATGTTGATAATCTGAGTTTCTCAACAAAAAGATTCCATTAAATAAACTTCTCTCCATATATGTAATGGGATATTTTATTAGGACCCAAACCAGCATTTTTGATGTAAGCTTAATGGAAAGGAAAATTGTTCATTTTATGTTCAGTCAAAGGCATGCACATCAAGACATATCCTTATAAATTACATCGTGGAGTATGTAAAGAAAAAAAGATATGGTTAAGTTTTAAACAGGAACACGTATCTATTGAAGTCTTGCCATATGGAAATGAATTTTATGGGAAGGCTGTAAACCAAGGCCACTCACCCACAGACCTCAAGACTATTAGAAAAATTAGTTAATGTGAAAAAAACTTTATACTGAAACCTAGAACAGGTAGAAGGCAAATACTCTCTTAGCAAACAGGGCCAGAGCAATTTGTTTATGAGAAAAATGTCATAGATATGTTACTAGAAGGATTGTCAATACCACAGGAAGACCAGATGGGAATTTCAGAAGGAAATCAGCTTTGTAACGTAGGGTGTGTTTTCTTTCAAATATTCTGGAGGAAAACAAACAGAAGTCCCAACAGAAGTCCCTCACTGCCTGCCCCATCCTGCCATGACTTCTGAGCTCATCTAACCCTATACTCATCCTCAGAGTCAGTGTAATGGACAAAAGTTGGGAAGTGAAGGTCCATGGGAACACCAGGCCATGCCTACTATACCCTGAGACCATACTAGAAGGACCTTGGTAGGTGTGCAAGATCACTACGTTAATGGAATTTTTTTGCCTGTCCCTCTGAATATAAAAATGCTAAACTTGGAGATCAGAGGGTGACTTTCCTTTTGCTGGGGGAGAAGAGAAGTGAGCTAGACCAGAAGGTAATCTGCTAATAATGGACATTTGGGCAATAGGGGACCATCTCCAGTTAGAAACCAGGCCTTTCTCCACTGAGAACTATTCATCCATCATTTTCCTTTCCATAAGGTAGCTAGAAATTTGTCCCATGGGACAGAGGAGGAAGAGGCTGAGTTGATGAAATTTATTCCAGAGGGATTGCTAAGTGGATTTGGTGTTTTAATATGCCCAAATGTACCTCAAATTGAACTAAAAGGTATTGATCACTGTGAAAGACTGAATGTGTTAACAGCCCAATTATTTTTCCTATCTCTGTGTTCCTTACCATGTGACTTTGAATATCTTCCACAAAAAAAGATAGTCAATTCCCCCAGTCCTTAAATCTGGGCTAGGCTATGTGATTTGCTTCAGTTAACAGAATGCAGGAGAAGTGATGGTGTGCTAGTTCTGAGCCTTGCCTTTAGAGAATTTATGTGCTTCCCTTGCTCTCTTGTGCCTCTGTTATCACCATGACAACACTTTCAGGCTAACCTGCTAGAAGATGAGACACAGATGGAACAGAGCTGAATCACCCAGTCATCCCAGCCAAGGCCACCCTAGATCAGCTTACAGACAGCCTAACCCCAAATACATAAAATAGTCTGGTCAAGATCAGCTGAGATACCCAGTTGAATCCCAGCTGACCTCAGATGTGTTAGTGATCAATCTATTGCTGTATGCCACTGTGATTGTGTGGTCATCTGTTACACTGTGTGTATTGTTGCAACTACAGATCACTGACATAATTATCTATGATCTTAGTGCTCAATTCATCATCATCTAAACTTGCCAATCATCTGCAAGAGATGTGTCATTATTTTTACTCTGCAGATGGGGAAAGTGAGACAGATAAAGTGATTTGCCCAAAGCTGCAAATATAGCAAACCAAGAAGTTTTCATACTCTGAGTCCAGGGCTCTTCCTAATGCACTATAGATGAATTAGAACAAGGTAGAACATTTATATCATATTTATTTTTTAACAAATATGAAAGTAGACTGTTTTCGTTAAAATCCTGACACTCCAATTTACTAGCTTTAGAAACTTCTGCAGATTTCTTAGCCTTTCTAAATCACAGTATTCGGATCTAGGCGGCAAGATGGCGGCTTAGGAGGACGCTGGGCTCACCGCACGTCCTGCTGATCACTTAGATTCCATCTACACCTGCCTAAATAACCCAGAAAACCGCCAGAGGATTAGCAGAACAGAGTCGCCGGAGCCAAACGCAGACGAGAGGCCCACGGAAGAGGGTAGGAAGGGCGGCGAGGCGGTGCGCGCTCCACGGACTGGCGGGAGGGAGCCGGGGCGGAGGGGCGGCTCGCCGGCCAAGCAGAGCCCCCGAGTCGGGCTTGCAAAAGCGGAGGGGCCGGGCGGACTGTGTTCCGACAGCAAGCGCGACTTAGCGTCTGGGAGGTCAGAAATTAACAGCTCTGCTCGGAAAGCGGGAAGGCTGGAGGACAAAGGGAGGGAGAGCTGCTGAGCCCCCTGACAACAGAGCTCAATTTGGTGGGGAACAAAGGCGCTTGCCAGCGCCATTTCCCCCGCCCATCCCCCAGCTGAAATCCCAAAGGGAACCGGTTCCTGCCAGGGAACTTGCTCGCTCCGCGCAAACACCCAACTCTGCGCTTCTGCGGAGCCAAACCTCCGGCAGCGGATCCGAATCCCTCCCGCTGCCACAGGGCCCCTCCTGAAGTGGATCACCTAAGGAGAAGCGATCTAAGCCTGCCCCTCCTGCCCCCGAGCACCTTGCCTACCCACCCCAGCTAATACGCCAGATCCCCAGCATCACAAGCCTGGCAGGGTGCAAGTAGCCCAGATGAGCCACACCACCCCACAGTGAATCCCGCCCCTAGGAGAGGGGAAGAGAAGGCACACACCAGTCTGACTGTGGCCCCAGCGGTGGGCTGGGGGCAGACATCAGGTCTGACTGCGGCCCCGCCCACCAACTCCAGGTATACACCACAGCACAGGGGAAGTGCCCTGCAGGTCCTCACCACGCCAGGGACTATCCAAAATGACCAAGCGGAAGAACTCCCCTCAGAAGAATCTCCAGGAAATAACAACAGCTAATGAGCTGATCAAAAAGGATTTAAATAATATAACAGAAAGTGAATTTAGAATAATAGTCATAAAATTAATCGCTGGGCTTGAAAACAGTATACAGGACAGCAGAGAATCTCTTGCTACAGAGATCAAGGGACTAAGGAACAGTCACGAGGAGCTGAAAAACGCTTTAAACGAAATGCATAACAAAATGGAAACCACCACAGCTCGGCTTGAAGAGGCAGAGGAGAGAATAGGTGAACTAGAAGATAAAGTTATGGAAAAAGAGGAAGCTGAGAAAAAGAGAGATAAAAAAATCCAGGAGTATGAGGGGAAAATTAGAGAATTAAGTGATACACTAAAAAGAAATAATATACGCATAATTGGTATCCCAGAGGAGGAAGAGAGAGGGAAAGGTGCTGAAGGGGTACTTGAAGAAATCATAGCTGAGAACTTCCCTGAACTGGGGAAGGAAAAAGGCATTGAAATCCAAGAGGCACAGAGAACTCCCTTCAGACGTAACTTGAATCGATCTTCTGCACGACATATCATAGTGAAACTGGCAAAATACAAGGATAAAGAGAAAATTCTGAAAGCAGCAAGGGGTAAACGTGCCCTCACATATAAAGGGAGACCTATAAGACTCGTGACTGATCTCTCTTTTGAAACTTGGCAGGCCAGAAAGAATTGGCAAGAGATTTTCAGGGTGCTAGACAGAAAAAATATGCAGCCAAGAATCCTTTATCCAGCAAGTCTGTCATTTAGAATAGAAGGAGAGATAAAGGTCTTCCCAAACAAACAAAAACTGAAGGAATTTGTCACCACTAAACCAGCCCTACAAGAGATCCTAAGGGAGACCCTGTGAGACAAAGTCCCAGAGACATCACTATAAGCATAAAACATACAGACATCACAATGACTCTAAACCCGTATCTTTCTATAATAACACTGAATGTAAATGGATTAAATGCGCCAACCAAAAGACATAGGGTATCAGAATGGATAAAAAAACAAGACCCATCTATTTGCTGTCTACAAGAGACTCATTTTAGACCTGAGGACACCTTTAGATTGAGAGTGAGGGGATGGAGAACTATTTATCATGCGACTGGAAGCCAAAAGAAAGCTGGAGTAGCCATACTTATATCAGACAAACTAGACTTTAAATTAAAGGCTGTAACAAGAGATGAAGAAGGACATTATATAATAGTTACAGGGTCTATCCATCAGGAAGAGCTAACAATTATCAATGTCTATGCACCGAATACCGGAGCCCCCAAATATATAAAACAATTACTCATAAACATAAGCAACCTTATTGATAAGAATGTGGTAATTGCAGGGGACTTTAATACACCACTTACAGAAATGGATAGATCAACTAGACACACGGTCAATAAAGAAACAAGGGCCCTGAATGAGACATTGGATGAGATGGACTTGACAGATATATTTAGAACTCTGCATCCCAAAGCAACAGAATATACTTTCTTCTCGAGTGCACATGGAACATTCTCCAAGATAGATCATATACTGGGTCACAAAACAGCCCTTCATAAGTTTACAAGAATTGAAATTATACCATGCTTACTTTCAGACCACAATGCCATGAAGCTTGAAATCAACCACAGGAAAAAGTCTGGAAAACCTCCAAAAGCATGGAGGTTAAAGAACACCCTACTAACGAATGAGTGGGTCAACCAGGCAATTAGAGAAGAAATTAAAAAATATATGGAAACAAACGAAAATGAAAATACAACAATCCAAACGCTTTGGGACGCAGCAAAGGCAGTCCTGAGAGGAAAATACATTGCAATCCAGGCCTATCTCAAGAAACAAGAAAAATCCCAAATACAAAATCTAACAGCACACCTAAAGGAACTAGAAGCAGAACAGCAAAGGCAGCCTAAGCCCAGCAGAAGAAGAGAAATAATAAAGATCAGAGCAGAAATAAACAATATAGAAACTAAAAAAACTGTAGAGCAGATCAACGAAACCAAGAGTTGGTTTTTTGAAAAAATAAACAAAATTGACAAACCTCTAGCCAGGCTTCTCAAAAAGAAAAGGGAGATGACCCAAATAGATAAAATCATGAATGAAAATGGAATTATTACAACCAATCCCTCAGAGATACAAACAATTATCAGGGAATACTATGAAAACTTATATGCCAACAAATTGGACAACCTGGAAGAAATGGACGAATTCCTGAACACCCACACGCTTCCAAAACTCAATCAGGAGGAAATAGAAAGCTTGAACAGACCCATAACCAGCGAAGAAATTGAATCGGTTATCAAAAATCTCCCAACAAATAAGAGTCCAGGACCAGATGGCTTCCCAGGGGAGTTCTACCAGACGTTTAAAGCAGAGATAATACCTATCCTTCTCAAGCTATTCCAAGAAATAGAAAGGGAAGGAAAACTTCCAGACTCATTCTATGAAGCCAGTATTACTTTGATTCCTAAACCAGACAGAGACCCAGTAAAAAAAGAGAACTACAGGCCAATATCCCTGATGAATATGGATGCAAAAATTCTCAATAAGGTACTAGCAAATCGAATTCAACGGCATATAAAAAGAATTATTCACCATGATCAAGTGGGATTCATTCCTGGGATGCAGGGCTGGTTCAACATTCGCAAATCAATCAACGTGATACATCACATTAACAAAAAAAGAGAGAAGAACCATATGATCCTGTCAATCGATGCAGAAAAGGCCTTCGACAAAATCCAGCACCCTTTCTTAGTAAAAACCCTTGAGAAAGTCGGGATAGAAGGAACATACTTAAAGATCATAAAAGCCATTTATGAAAAGCCCACAGCTAACATCATCCTCAACGGGGAAAAACTGAAAGCTTTTTCCCTGAGATCAGGAACACGACAAGGATGCCCACTCTCACCGCTGCTGTTTAACATAGTGCTGGAAGTTCTAGCATCAGCAATCAGACAACAAAAGGAAATCAAAGGCATCAAAATTGGCAAAGATGAAGTCAAGCTTTCGCTTTTTGCAGATGACATGATATTATACATGGAAAATCCGATAGACTCCACCAAAAGTCTGCTAGAACTGATACAGGAATTCAGCAAAGTTGCAGGCTACAAAATCAATGTACAGAAATCAGTTGCATTCTTATACACTAACAATGAAGCAACAGAAAGACAAATAAAGAAACTGATCCCATTCACAATTGCACCAAGAAGCATAAAATACCTAGGAATAAATCTAACCAAAGATGTAAAGGATCTGTATGCTGAAAACTATAGAAAGCTTCTGAAGGAAATTGAAGAAGATTTAAAGAAATGGAAAGACATTCCCTGCTCATGGATTGGAAAAATAAATATTGTCAAAATGTCAATACTACCCAAAGCTATCTACACATTCAATGCAATCCCAATCAAAATTGCACCAGCATTCTTCTCGAAACTAGAACAAGCAATCCTAAAATTCATATGGAACCACAAAAGGCCCCGAATAGCCAAAGGAATTTTGAAGAAGAAGACCAAAGCAGGAGGCATCACAATCCCAGACTTTAGCCTCTACTACAAAGCTGTCATCATCAAGACAGCATGGTATTGGCACCAAAACAGACACATAGACCAATGGAATAGAATAGAAACCCCAGAACTAGACCCACAAACGTATGGCCAACTCATCTTTGACAAAGCAGGAAAGAACATCCAATGGAAAAAAGACAGCCTCTTTAACAAATGGTGCTGGGAGAACTGGACAGCAACATGCAGAAGGTTGAAACTAGACCACTTTCTCACACCATTCACAAAAATAAACTCAAAATGGATAAAGGACCTAAATGTGAGACAGGAAACCATCAAAACCTTAGAGGAGAAAGCAGGAAAAGACCTCTCTGACCTCAGCCGTAGCAATCTCTTACTTGACACATCCCCAAAGGCAAGGGAATTAAAAGCAAAAGTGAATTACTGGGACCTTATGAAGATAAAAAGCTTCTGCACAGCAAAGGAAACAACCAACAAAACTAAAAGGCAACCAACGGAATGGGAAAAGATATTCGCAAATGATATATCGGACAAAGGGCTAGTATCCAAAATCTATAAAGAGCTCACCAAACTCCACACCCGAAAAACAAATAACCCAGTGAAGAAATGGGCAGAAAACATGAATAGACACTTCTCTAAAGAAGACATCCGGATGGCCAACAGACACATGAAAAGATGTTCAGCGTCGCTCCTTATCAGGGAAATACAAATCAAAACCACACTCAGGTATCACCTCACGCCAGTCAGAGTGGCCAAAATGAACAAATCAGGAGACTATAGATGCTGGAGAGGATGTGGAGAAACGGGAACCCTCTTGCACTGTTGGTGGGAATGCAAATTGGTGCAGCCGCTCTGGAAAGCAGTGTGGAGGTTCCTCAGAAAATTAAAAATAGACCTACCCTATGACCCAGCAATAGCACTGCTAGGAATTTATCCAAGGGATACAGGAGCACTGATGCATAGGGCCACTTGTACCCCAATGTTCATAGCAGCACTCTCAACAATAGCCAAATTATGGAAAGAGCCTAAATGTCCATCAACTGATGAATGGATAAAGAAATTGTGGTTTATATACACAATGGAATATTACATGGCAATGAGAAAAAATGAAATATGGCCTTTTGTAGCAACGTGGATGGAACTGGAGAGTGTGATGCTAAGTGAAATAAGCCATACAGAGAAAGACAGATACCATATGGTCTCACTCTTATGTGGATCCTGAGAAACTTCACAGGAACCCATGGGGGAGGGGAAGGAAAAAAAAAAAAAAAAGAGGTTAGAATGGGAGAGAGCCAAAGCATAAGAGACTTAAAAACTGAGAACAAACTGAGGGTTGATGGGGGGTGGGAGGGAGGAGAGGGTGGGTGATGGGTATTGAGGAGGGCACCTTTTGGGATGAGCACTGGGTGTTGTATGGAAACCAATTTGTCAATAAATTTCAGAAAAAAAAAAAAATAAATAAAAAAATAAAAAATTATCCCACAAAAAAAAAAAATAAATAAATAAATAAATAAATCACAGTATTCATTTCTGTAAAATTCAATTCTGTAAAACACAGTATATCACCTGTCTTGAAGGCAATTCATTGCACAAATATTTATTGAGTAACGATTATGTCTTAAGTACTGTTTTAAGTACTAGAGATCCATAACTGATTAAAAATGCAAACATCTGGAGGTAGTAATACATATCTTGCATGTTTGAGGAATAGTCTGAACTTCAGGGAAAAGAAGGAGGATTTGGCGTTAGATAAAGCATCTTGATCAGAAACATGAAACAAGAGGAACTGTCTCATTAGAATTTTTAGCTACTAGGGCACCTGAGTGACTCTGTCGGCTAAGCATCCAACTTCAGCTCAGGTCATGATCTCACAGTTCGTGGGTTCGAGCCCACATTGAACTCTGTGCTGACAGCTCAGAGCCTGGAGCCTGCTTCGGATTCTGTGTCTCCTCTCTCTCTGCACTCTCCTCTGTCTCCCCCAAAATAAAATAAACACTAAAAAATTAGAATTTTTAGCTAAACTCCTCCACTTGGGGTTGGGATTCAGAGAGTGGTGCTGGAGAGGGATCTGGGGTCTCAGAAAAAAAGGGAAACAGCACACTATGACCTAAATACTTCTTTTCTAGATGACTCATCTGGGGGAAGACATGGGAAGATCTCCATGCCCTGAGAATAGCATGACAAAACCTATAGAATAAAAGTACATGACTTCTGCTATAGTAGACATCTCATGAGAACCTATATCAACAGATGGACCAGTGACAGATTCCTGTCTTGCCCCCAATATCTCAGTGATGTCTTCTAGAACCCTGGCATAAATTCTGGAAAAGAAACACCGTAGAGAACTCAAATCATCCTGCTGTACTGGAAGGATAAAGAGTTTCAAAATGCAAATTGTTTCAAGTCATAGGATCTAAAATTATACTTTTTTGCACACTCAATTTTGAAGACTTAGAGTCATGTACTTTACTTAAAATCAAACAAGTGTCAGTTGTTGTCATATCGTTTCTTGTAAAATAATGCAGTTGACAGTTGGTTCTCCACCAGAATGTTTGCTCCTTACACTGTGATCAGGTAGTTCCCCAGAAAGCAGCTGCCCAGAAGGAGATTACTTTTCCCAGAAGCCCTTGCATCTAGGCAGGCCCACATGATTAGTTCCCACCCAGTGAGTGATGGTGATGTGTGTCCTTTCCAGATCTAAATGTCTTCTCTATTTTCTCTTTCCTCATTTGCGATCTAAATTGCAAAGGACACTGAGGCTCTGGGGAGGCAGAAACACAAAATGAAAAGAAACTGAACTCCTGAAGGTCACCAGGAAGGCTGCCCTCTGACCAGGAAGACCAGCATTAGACTGTTACATGAGGAAAAAATACGTATGTCTTATGTTGAACCACTGATATTTGGGGGATTATTTGCTATATCAGTTACTATTACCTCAATTAATGCAAGATCACCACCACAAATACAAAAAATGAGCCAAGCAAGAAGTAGTGTCTAGGTTTTAGGAAACTAACTCCTGAAAAAAGAATTCACCTTGCGGCAACATGTACAGTTGGTGCTGGGTGAATTAGAGGTTTCTGGGGGTAGAATTCTCCCTAAAATAGCACTGCATAAAGGTGTGTGTTAAATAATCTAAGTAAAGAATCATGTGCAGAGGATCTTTAGGTTTAACACAAAGTCCCCAAGTTTTATACAAAAGAAGAGTCACCTAGTCAGATGGGGTTCTAAGTTGTAGCCAGATGTCATAGTCTGTTCCTACCCCAAACCCTTGGATTGCCTTTGTTTTCTGCAGTTATCATTGCTGTCGGAAAGTGTCAATGAGCTTGCTTTTTTCAAACAGGTGTGAATTGCATGGATTCTATTTCCTAATATGAGTCTAATGTCACATGATATTGTCACATAATCAGAGTTGCCTTGTGGCATGGCTTCTGAAGCTAACATGAATTTATTTTTCACAAGCCCACAAAAACTATAAACTGTAATTTAGAAATTTGATTTGCTTGATCCTTTGAAAGAAACCTCATGAGCATGATTTTCTTGACTCAACATTTTCCTTGCTGTAAACTTACCTTCAACAAGAACTACTGACATTAAAAAAAATATTTTTAATGTTATTCATTTTTGAGAGAGACAGAATGTGAGCAGGGGAGGGACAGAAAGAGAGGGAGACACAGAATTGGAAGCAGGCTCCAGGCTCTGAGCTGTCAGCACAGCTTCTGAGTGGAAGTCAAACATTTAACCAACTGAGCCACCCAGATGCCCCTGACATTTTTTAGAGCCACATCCCAAAAGATGCAGCCCAAAAGGACTACAATGACTCACCTGAAGTCATTAACATGGTACAGAGACAACTCTGCATGGTTTTTTTTAGCCATTAAAAAATTCATCAAAGATAATGGTTGCCATTCAGAGTCTCTATAGTGGAAGATCAATTTGACCACAGTGAGACCATATTCTAAAAAGTTACCACACTGGATGCTCAGGAACTTCAGTGGACTGGTTCCAACTAGACCTGCAAATTCTTGATTAAGTTGAATAAAATATTATTGAGACCACAAACAGAAGAATGCATAAGTAAATCTATGGCATATCAACACAGTGGAAATGGACAAATTCCAATGACATCTGACCACATGTGCAAATTTCAGAAACATAATATTGAGCAAAAGCAGCCAGAACAAAACAATACATAATATATGATTCTCTCTTTTTTTTAAGTTCAAAAACAGGCCAATCTATTGTGTTAGAACTTAGAATGATGGTTACCTTTGAAGGTTGGGTTGTGACAGGAGGTGGGTACAAAGGCATTCCTGGACAGCTGGTAATGTTCATTTTCAGACCTGCACTCTCATTCCCTAAGTGTAGTCAACTTGTAAAAAATACACTGACCTGTCCTTAGTGCACTTTTCTGTGTGTGTGGGTGTATGTGTGTGTGTGTGTGTGTGTGTGTGTGTGTAATACTTCAATAAAACACTTACTTATAAATCAAACAAAACACTTGAGGACCCCTGTAGAGATCCTTCAAAGTTGAGAGATCTCATTACGCCTTACATACTCTCATGAAAAAATTCCATCTTGGATTTTGTCATATGCTACCAGTTAAAGTCAACCAGGTTAAAATAGTTTTATAAAAATGGGATTTGGGTAGTTGTATCTCTAACTCGACTCTTTCTTTCTCAGCCTTTTCCGTTTTTTATCATAAGCAAATGTGCATACACTTTAAAGTGTTGACTAAGTTTCAGATGTGGTCTGTCCTTCATAGATAATATATGGAAGTGAAACCAGCCCTTGCCTGACGGTGTTAAGCAGTTACAATTGTTACATGCTCAAAAGAATCAATATCACACTTAAAATGTCATCTCTAACACCCCACTGGCAATGGGAGATAACCAAGGCTTGGACCTCAACCCATTACTCCCATTGTCCTCTTGTTTGATTCTGTCCTAGTGACACAAAGAAGTTACAATGAGTATCTGTAACTCTAACATTTTAAAGTTGTTTTATGTCACCACCAGGAGCATCTTTAGCAACTACCCTGGTCTACGGTCATATTTATTTGCTATTGTGACTAGAGATTCCAGTTATTATTGCTGGCAGTATTGTTACATAACAAATTGCCCCAGAACATAGCAGCTTCCATTGTTTTGCCTTCGTTTTTTTGGGTCAGAAATTTGGGAATGGCCCATCTGGAAAATCATCTCCTGGGGTCTCTCATGCAGTTGCATTCAGATGTTGGCTGGGTCACAGTCACCTGGAAGCTCAAGTGGGCTGGACACCCAAGTTGGTTCATTAGGTATGGCTGGCAGGTGGTACAGGGTGTCAGCTGGGCTCAGCCGGGGCTGATGATTGGAACACTGATACATGCCTCCCCAGCATAGTGGTCTCAGGATAATTGGTTTTCTTACAGGTAAGGTGCCTAACTTCTAGCTTCCCCATAGTGAGCATTCCCTGAGAATGGAGGGGAACTGATGTTGCCTCAGAAGTCATGAAGCATTACTTCTGTTGTGTCCTATTTGCTATAAGTGACACACAAGCCCACCCAAATTCAGGGAAAGGGGATTAGACCCCACCTTTCAGTGGGAGGAATAGCAAAGATATTTCTACCATCTTTTAACCACCACACTCTGTGACCAGCGTAATAAGCAAATTAAATGTGATTGCCTTCCTTATACTGATGTTCTCTGGGGTCTTCATCCATAATGTTACAAGTAGTCATAGAAATGCATATCAACTAATCAAATTGCTCTGCTAGATCTATTATCGCAGAAACCACAAGATGCTCCCATCCAACAAAAACTGATTTCTGTGCACCTTGACCCTATAATTTTGTCAGAGAAACATTGTTCTCCACCAGCTCCATGCGAAGACCCTGAAAGCTAGCAGTGCTTGCAGTCACTTAGCTGTTTAAGTTGCAGGGCTAAAATTTGAACTTAGGTTTTCTGACTCTAAGTCCAATGTTTACAACTATGACTCTGAGAGTTTAGAGCTTAAATGAACTCCAGTCATGTCAGTGACATATTCTGCATCAAGTACCTGGATGCATTGGGCATGACTAGAAAGTATTCCTTTAATACGGAGCAGCTTTATCTGGCCTCATCCTAGTTAGATGACCTCTCCTTGTAATACACACTCAGTGTTTCCTTATCTTTTCTTTAGTGGCCTTTATCACCACAGCCATATATCTTATATTCTAGCATTGTATCCTGAGATGTTCTGACCCACTTGTTTAAGTTGGGCATTGTACTAGTGCCAACTGATGGAAGTATTTGCTGCTCTTCTGGGCAAAGAAAATGGAATCAACCATCTTTAGAATCCTAGAACTGCAGCAAAACCGTGCACCAGGAAAGAAGGAGATTTTATTTTGAGTATAGAATGTCTTTATCGATTGCCTGGCTGAAGGAATTGAGGATTAATAAGGATTAAAATGGCAAGCAAAATGAAACTAGATGGAGTTCCGAAGGGCTCAAGGGACCAGACTAGAATTCAGGATGATCCTCAGCAAATTAAAAAGGCAGCTTGTTAGAAAGGAGATAAAACCCAGGGGGAAGAAATGTAGGATGGCTCATTGCAGTGAAAATCCACATGACTGCACAGGTAAGTAAGATTGGCTGGACACGACCATAATAGACACTCATACCAGCGCTGGTGAGCATCATGGCAGTAATATTAACTTCAGCTTTGGAGTTCATGGGCATGACTAGAAAGTATTCCCTTAATATGGAGCAGCTTTCTCTGACCTCCCCCTAGTTAGATGACCTCTCCTTGTAATACACACTCAATGTTCCTTTACCTCTTCTTTAGTGGCCTTTATCACTACAGCAATTTTTAAAATTTTGGTGTGATTATTGGACAAATATCCCTAATTCTGTGAATGCAAGTGCGGGATCTGGTTCCATCTACATGTAGTGCCTACATAACACCTAATATATAGCTGGTGTCTTCTCAATGTTTATTGAAGAATACATGAATACTAGGATGAGAATAACGTAAACCATGGGTCAGCAAATGATAGCCCACTGCCCAAATGTGGCCTGCCATCTGTTTTTGTATGGCTTGTGAACTAAGAGTGTTTTGTAATTTTTCTTCACATTTTTTAAAGTTTATTTATTTATTTTGAGAGAAGAAGAAGAAGAAGAAGAAGAAGAAGAAAGAACCCCTAGCAGGCTCCATGCTGTCAGCATGGAGCCCAACATGTGGCTTGATCTCAGCAACTGTGAGATCATGACCTGAGCTGAAAAGAGTTGGACACTCAACCAACTAAGCCACCCAGGTGCCCCTGGTTTTTACTTTTTTTAATGGTTAAAAAAATCAAAAGAAGAATAGTATTTTGTGTCATGAAGAGTATATGAAATTCAAATTTCAGTGTCCACAAAGAAAATTTTCTTGGATCACAACCATGCTCATTTACTTACGTATTGTCTATGTAACATGTTACTTTTGTGCTTCAGGGACTTTGTGTTAATATGATAGCATTGAATAGTTGTAACAGAGATGGTGTGGTCCACAAAGTCTAAAAAATACTATCTGGACCTTTGCTGACCCCCTGGTAAAATGTGCCTTTTATCATTCTTAGGCTCCCATAAATGGGGGACATATTCCTAATCTCTGGTTGACACTTAATAGTTAAAGTGATTTTTGTGGCCCCTACATCAAAACATACAAAATAGTCATTCTGTTTTCTAAAAGGATGAAGATTATAAAAAAGAAACTACTCAGCTCTCTAGAATTAAGGGAACAATTATTGACTGAATCAATAAATATTAAAATGAGAATCCTGTAGACCAGGCTTTAGCAAGACGATGAGGTTTGGAGTCATGTAGAGCTGGGTTTCCATCCTCTAGATATGTAATCTTAGGCAGTATAATTCTCTAAACCTCAACTAACCTTCCTGTAAAATCGGAATAAAATTATCCTCCTTGTAGGATACTTTAGTAATTAAATTAGATGTGATAGACACTTTTGGGGTGTGCTTGCCTATCCCAAAATCCTTTCTGTGAGAACCCTTCTCCCAACTCCAAGGGCAACCTGTGCAGGCCTTTTCATCTCCTCTTCTCTGGCCACAAGTGACTGGACAAAGCATGGATACCTGATGCAAAAGCTGTCCTGGGCCAGCTGGATCTTTCCTCCTGAATTAATTGAAAATGGAACATAGAAACTCCAGTTAGTACATTTAAAGCACTTGGATTTGAGCCACATGTTTGGGTCACGAGGAAAAGTGGGAGAAATTCGTTTGCAGACTGAGCATAATGAACACATAGCAAGATATTTATGTGGAGAGAATGAAAACAGTCCCCCTGTGTTGGAGTGGAGCCCTTCTGCACCAATTCTGCATGGCAGCTAGCGTTCTCTGATGATGAGTAACTGTTTAAAGTCAGAAGGCCTGCCCATGAAGCTATCCCACCTCCACATCTCTCAAACATCCACACCTCCTAATGGATAAGCCAGAGAGCAGGGAGACAAAGGATCCCTTGTATTCCATGATATGTGCTGCAGACCCTTTTATTTGGAATCCTCCAGCCTCAAAGGATGAGACTGGAAAAGAAAACAACCACACACAGGGATGGGCAGCCCCAGTCCAGTTAAACCAGAACTTTGGAACTTGAACATCAAGACCAGCAAGTCTCAGAAAGTGTTTTTGGGAACATGCTGTTAAAAATGGTGCTTCAGATCAAGTAACTCCCTGGCTGCGTATCCTCAGATGCCTGAGCCTTTCCGGTGGCTGTGCAAGAGTGGGATATGTGCAGGAATGTAAAAGATAGGAAAGAAACGAGGGGCCCCAAGATTTGCTAGTTTGTTACAGATTTGTTAGAGGAACACAGAGGCAGCTTAGGGAAGCCCCTAATGCCAACAACTTTCCATTTCCAAGTTTCATTACCTTGAGTTCAACCTCACTACCTTTGTGCCCTTCATTCAGGGAGGTATTTGTGCGCTAATCCTGCTTTATAAAACTAGTTTCAGGGCCTCTGCGTGGCTCAGTCAGTTGAGCATCCAACTTTTGATTTGGGCTCAGGTCATGATCCCAGGCTCATAGTATTGAGCCCCACGTTGGACTCTGCACTGACTGTGAACCCTGCTTAAGATTCTCTTTCTTTCTCTCTCTCTCTCTCTCTCTCTCTCTCTCTCTTTCTCTCACTCTCTCTTTAAAAAAACAAAACAAAACAAAACTTAAAATTCATTCTAATGGACTTTAGTCTCTTGTCACAAACATGCGCTGAATAAAACAAAAAGCAAAGTTTCTGGCACTTAATTATTGTTTAACTATGTAACGATTGTTCTTGCTATTACTTTAAAAATTATTATGAATTGGCATTATTGCTATGGAAGCCAATGGCCATAGTTTTTATAGACGTATAATTCAGTATGTAGGCATTAAATGACATTTCTGGGATTTGCTTTAGAATAGTTTCACAATAAAACTTTTTTTTAAAGAATAAAAAATAAACAGGTAAAGCAAGTTTGGCAAAATCTTGGTAACTGTTGAATTTGGGTGATAGGTATATGGGAGATAATTGTACTATTCATTCTACCCTGTATATATTGGAAAACTTCATAAGAAAAAGATGGCGTTAAAATTATATTGTATGGTTAAAATAATTAGATTTTAAACATATTAAATTGCTTCAACAAATGCCAGTTCATCATGCATGCTCTGAAGAAAGCTTTGGGAAGATACCTATCTTGGATGATGTAGAATGGCCCAGAGACAGGCACATGGACCAAAAGACACTTGAAGATCCATCTCCCTGACACACATGTGCACACTTTCCAGCTCTACTGCACTATATTGGAAATTGAAGGACTTCCTTCAAAACAAAGGACAAGGGATTCTCCTTTCTGGGAATACTTAGAAAGCCCTCAATAATCCAGAATGTGTCAAAGAACTGCAAGATTTTCTTAACTCTCAAGGTGGGGGAGGGAATCACATCTTTATCCACACAGAATGCTAATGGAAATGAGGGATTTAGCATCTATGTTTTTGAGTATTCTGTTCTATGGCAGATAAATCTACCCCTGGAAGCTCTCTGTGCTCCCTGGCTGGCTTCCTCCTGAAAGTCCAACCAATAGCCTGCAAGCCTTGGTTACTGAATCTGGTTGCTCAATAAGCTGGAATATTCCCAGTTTGGAAAAACGTGAGAAATAAAGACAAGATATGGTCTAGCCTAAGCTGGAGTATCACTCTTTGGCTGTAGAAGCCAAGAAAGACAAATGTGGGAAGAAAGAGGCAGAAAACAAAGCCGCCAGCAAATTGAACACAGAAATCCTCTGCAGGGTGCATGTGCTCTCCTTTCTAGAAGCAGCAGTAGGGGCTGCCCCATCCATCCCTGAGAGGAGAGGCAGCCCACGATTAGCACCATGGGTGAACAGAGGGTGATGGGAGGAGAGATCTCCATGCTTATTGGTCTTTGACTTCCTGTAACATAGGGTCTGTTAGGAGGCCTGGTAGTCGTGCAGACAAAGGTACAATTGCTAAGTGATAAGTAGAACAGCATTGATCTAGAGGAACTCTGGGCTTCTTGAAGTATTTTGTGCCCAGAGGCACCCAGTGGCAGGAGAGCATGGTAACTAGGAATTTAGGCTCTAGAAAGTGACTCTCTGTGTTCTACTTCTAGTGCCACTCCCTACCTGGGTGAACCTAGGCCGGTTATTTAACCTCTCTTCTGTGGTGTATAACCACGATGATAACAATAAAGTGGATATGAGATCCAGCTTAGCCTAGCCATGTGCCCCAGGCAGCTAATCTCTGATGACTATACCACCCAGATCCCTTGCCTCTGGCTTCTGATTGGATTTGACTAAGGGGAAGCACATCCAGGAGACTAGAGGTCCCAAAGGTTTGGCAGTTGCCAACTTCTGCTGCCTGGTGGCCCTCCTAGAATCCTGATAAGCCATAAAACCTCATCTCCTTCAGGCCAATGAGTGGTAAAGGCTATTGCTAGCAGGGTAACTTCCAATGGTTTTTTTCCCCTAAATAATCCCCTCACTAAATATCCTCCAACTACCCATTTCGAGTATACAATGCACCTTGACCAGAGCACCTTAAAGCAATGCCTGGCCCTAAATCAGCACTCAATAAACAGAAGTGAATGTTATCCAAGTAAGACTTGGTTTTGGATCTGTGCCATTTCATAGAAATTGTCTATGACCCCACACTGAAAACATATTGGGGAGGGGAGTATCCCAATTTTCCACCAAATATTTTAAGAACACATCAAAAGAGGATAAGAAAGTTAGGACTCTGCAAAATGCTAACATAAAGTGGCCATATGTGTGTGCAGCAATAATTTTGATCACTGGCAGCCTTTGCCTTGTGTCCAAAGGTCATAGTGTCATTGTAAGAAATAATAATGCTATAGGCCCTTTGACAATGATGAGAAAGGGGAGATTTTCCAGCAAGAGAGCCCCTGCCAAATTTGAGGTCATTTTTTACCCACTTAAGACAGAAACTATCCTCTCTGGGCTCCTCGTGATCTAATCCTTTAAGCCTTTGCTGGCACTGGGAACAATGTTAAGCTTCAGGATCAGGCCCTTTGGTTTTTATAATCCATGGGAATTTGAAGATGATAAATTTGTAGAGAGTCTGAAAGTTCCTAACACATAATTGGAGCCCAAGGGGGAAATAATTAGAATAGAGTCATGTAACTCCATCGACTCTTCTCCAAGTCTCTGAATTATATAAGTCCCTTGCTGTAGCTTCCCTTCTCTGCCTGCCCCATTTTGCCATGGAACAAGAAAAGAGGCAGAAGCAATGAAAGGCCGTGAAAAGAAAGATCTGTCCAAAATAACTACTTATTAGCATCTGCTGTGAGAGGTCTGGTGGGGAAAGAAGTCCAAACACAAACAAGAGGCAGGAATCAGCCTTTGATTAAACTTAACTCAGTCTTTCCCGGCCACCCCCCACCCACCCCCGCTTGGCCACCCTTGCAAGGATAACTGACAGTTTCACATAACAAACAGCACATCTCATCTATTCTTATTAATAAGATTTGTGGGGGCAGGTTAGTTTTAATTTGTGATGGCTAAGGCTTCAATGTTGAAAGTAAGAAGATGAACCAGGATTTTCCGTCATCATAAATAGGGCATCTACTAAGAGCATGGACTTTTGTGGGATGTTCCAGCCATGGCAATGAAAGGTTTAGCAAGACCTCAGAAAATGAATTCATATTTCTCTAGTTGTCAGAGGTGCTAACCTAAATTTGCCATCAAATCCAAGCCAGGAAGACAGTCTGTGAAGAGCTGGGTGGGCACCAAGGCATGTGCTGTGGACACCCCTAAGGGGTCAGTAGCTGGGAGTGTCGGCTGGTGTAGGAAATGAGAGACGTCTCCTTAACCTCGGCTCGTGCTTACATTCTGCTTCATCTCCTCTTCTCCCACATACAGTCTGATGAGACATTATCTTACTCATTTCTATTCCAACAGATTTGGTAGGAGCCTACGTTAAGCCAGAAAGGAAAAATCATTGAGAACCACTCCTGACTTCCCAGCCCAGATAGCTCTGAATAATATCTGGCATAGAAGGTGTGCTTAAAAAAATGTTTGCTGGACTCAAAGTCAGTGTGCAAGTTTTTGTTGTGAAGCAGACCAAGGCATTGCTGGTGTAACTTCTGGTTTGCCCTAATGAGATGCCTTGAGGTGTCTGGGTGGCTCAGCAGGTTAAGCCTCTGGCTCTTGGTTTCAGCTCGGGTCATGATCTCACGGTTTGTGAGGTTGATCTCCGTGTCGGGCTCTGCACTGGCATCCAGGAGCTTGCTTGGGATTGTCTCTCTCTTCCTCTCTCTCTCTGCCCCTCCCCTATTCACGCTGTCTCTTTCTCATATAAATAAATAAAATAAAATAAAAAAGATAATCAGTATGCCTGTGGGCTTTTAAGTCATGAGAATATCAGACTCAACTGTACGTATAGTTGGAACAAGTAAGTTCAGGTTTATAGCACAATCTGAAGCATTATTGGAGCTGTCTTATTTCCACATCTTGAAATTCCACTATTAGTGAATTACTTTGGGGGAAAATATTGCCTTCCCCAAAAGACTCCTCTAGGGAGTAGATCCCATAAGATCTCATACTTTTACAGCACTCTGGACTTATCTGTTTTCTAATCCTTTAATTTAACTTTAAATTTTGTTTTTGAATAGATAAGATCTTTACTGGTAACTGCTGTACAGATTAGGAAATTAAGGTCCTGCCACCCTGACTTTGAAGAAAGTGTCTTTTTAGAAATTTGACTCTGGGACGTGTGGGTGGCTCAGTCAGTTAAGCATCAGGTCATGATCTTGCGGTTCATGAGTTTGAGCCCTGCATTGGGCTCTATGCTGACAGCTCAGAGCCTGGAGCCTGCCTCAAATTCTGTGTCTCCCTCCCTCTCTGTCCCTCCTCCACTCACAGTCTGTCTCTATCTTTCTCTCAAAAATAAACATCTAAAATTTTTTTAAAAAAAGAAAAAAGAAATTTGACTCAGGCATTCAACAGATAGTGTTCAGAGTGGACTTATTTAGCAGAGCAATTTCCTTCCTAACTGGAGAGGTTAGAGTGGGGGCTTCAGGCCCCCTGGATTGGGAGCCAGAAATGGAATCCACTCAACTGTTCCAAAAGAACTTTCAACATCTGTCTATGGTGCATTGTGAATAATTTAGTAGATTATTCTTAAACTAAAAACAGAGCTAGTCCTGGAGACCTAATACATGGTACCATGTCTACATTTGTAGACAACAAATTATATTTTAGACACTGAACTTGCTAAGAGACTAGATTTTAATTTTTCCCAGTGCTGGAAGAAATGATAATTACGTGACCCTACACAGGTGTTAGCTAACACCATACAGAAATCACATTGCAATAAAAATGTTTCAACTCTATGTTGTACATCTTAAGCTTATGCAACGTTGCATGTCAGAGATAACATGATAAAGAAAGTAAGAGAGTCCAGACCCTGGAATAATGAATGGGTCTTAAGAACACCTCACTTGGGCAACGTTTGTGCATTCTGACGGAAGTGCTTCAGACACAGCTTTCTTTCCAACCAATGGGCAGCAGGGTTCTGTATTTGTGATCTCATCAGGGAGACCAATATTTGTGTTTTCTGCTGACCCTTCCACCTTAGAGAAAGACTTGATCAACAGTTTGATTGAATGCTCTGATTAGAAAGTTTACTGGAAAGTTTCTGTGCAGAGCATGTGGTTATAGCCTCACTTCCAACACATTTATCTATACAGAGGCAAAAATCAGAGGTCTAAGAAGGAAGAATACAAAGAATTATGGCCACGTATAGGTTCTTGAAGCAATCAGTAAATCAACACTGAGGAAGAGGAATACATAGCTGTAGGAGGCAGCCCTGAAATATGCTTAAGAGGCATTTCTTGGGATCAGTATGAGCTCATCTTTGGATCTGTGCCTTCAAGGATCCTCATAACAGTCCACCCCTTGGTTTCTGGTCTGTCTTGACCTGGGCTAGTCAATAGCTTCCTCTGTTAACACTATAAATTCGGCCTTTCCACTCGGGGCTCCTTCCTGTTGCCTTCTTTCTAATACCTCACCCCAGCAAGGACATTGCAGGGAAATGCCACACCTGGTTCTGACCCAGATCCATCCCACTTGTCTCTCCACCTGGGGGCCAAGAAACAGTTCTCAGAGTATCTCTGAACTCTGTTGATGGATAACAGCCAATGCTGAAATGACAAATAGACTCAGGAATGTCATGATGGGTGCCCAGTGGAACCCATTTCATTGATTAAACATCCCATGATGTGTTTACTTTATCCCAACATGTACTTGGGTGTGGGTGTGGAAGATGATCCCAGCCATGCCTCCCCCTGCATAGACCTGCATTTTATTTCTTTGCTCCTGCCAGGCAGAGGGACACCAGGGAAAGAGAGGAGGGCAAGGGGGAATGAATGCTATCATTTTTGTTTTTGACCTTTCTGGTTCTTTTTCTCTTTCCCTCAGGACTTGAGATATACTTTGCGGGTGGTAGAATATAAAGCCTAAATGTGAACTCATTTGAAACACTGGGTACAAGAGTATTTTCCCAAGTTACATCCATTCTGGGTCTGGCCAGATAATTATCACAACAGCTGTTTGCCCCAGTACATGTACCCTCAGCCCACCACTGAGTCACCTGCAGCTGCAGTGTGGACAGTTCCTAACTGCTCCATCAACACCCCACCTCAAGCAGGTGCTTCTCTCTTTCCAACTGTTTGAGGGCTTTCTTCAGTGCCTGAGAAACTTGCTCAGCTCACCTGGAATGCAGCTGGGAAGTTGGGGATTTAATGCCACCAGAAGCAGCCTTCAGCCAATGAGAACCTGAAGTCAGAAGATAAATACCTCAGCTTCTTAATTTCCTGGGGAATATTAGTCAAGGTTCTCCAGAAACAGAGCCAATGGAAGATACAGATACAGATATAGATATGCTTTTATGTTTATATATACGTTTCTTATAAGGAACTGGCTCATGCAATCAGATAGGCTAAGAAGTCCCACAGTCTTCTGTCTGCAAGCTAGAGAGCCAGGAAAGTGAGCAGTTTAACTCCTGTCTTAGTCTGAAGGCTCTCATTGAGACCCAGGGGCACTCTAAGTCCCAGTCAAGAGAAGACCAGTGTCCCAACTCACCGTTGGACAGAGAAAACAAATTCTCCCTCCCTCCACCTGTTTATCTTTCTACTGAGGTATTCAATGGGTTGGACAAGGCCCTTCCACAATGGGGAGGACAATCTGCTTTACTTGTTCTACTGATTCAAATGCTAATCCCTTCCAGAAACACCCTCACAGATACGCCCAGTAATAGTGTTTAACTAAAAATCTGGGCAACCTGTGGTCTAGTCAAGTTGATACATGACATTAACCATCACGGGAAACAAATCTGAAGCATGGTCTATTCAGTCCCACCTCACCCAGTGAGGTGACCTCTGGTTGCCCATAGCAGGAATCACTTGCTGACACTCCCTCTTCATTGCCTTGCCTCACTTTCTAACCCCTTCACTTGAACTTGCCTGGAGTTTCCTCCCAAATAAACTGCTCATGCATAGGTCCTTGTCTTAGAATCTGTCTTTGGGGGAACCCAAATTAAGACATAAGTTTAAGTGAGAAAACATATCCCTTTTCACAGTCTATTATCTTTGACCTAAAATGATGCATCAAGTACAAGTTGAAATTAGGAAAGAATAAAAATTCTGTATAACCCCCCCCCAAAAAAAAACAATTAATAAGAGATCAGGAGAGAAATCAACTTGCCACAACCCCTACAATCCTCTATGCTACCTTTTGAAGATTTCAAAAAAGTCTCACTGCCTCAAGACACTCTACTTTCATTAACTGAAACATTTCATAATGGAGGACAACCATTTTACTGTCATTTGTCAGGAAATGGTCATAATAAATATAGAAATGTATAATATCTAAGATGTGAAAGACAACCCAACTTTCACAACCATATAGGTGGTGATTCTGCCTTTACTTTGATTCCAACTTCAATTCTTATTCTCCTAAGAATCAACTAGACCATGGTTCTGCCCTTGGATTCTGGTGAAAATCTCCACTGTATTCTTTCTGCCCTTAAGCAGAACTTGAGTGGATCTCTGGCTTTCAAAGCTATGACCAAGTAAGTCCTAAGTGACCCTCTCAATTGCTATGAATAGGGCAGGACCCTTGGAGTCAACAGTAGAATCAGTTACTAGCATTAAATTTTGCTAAACAGATACTGATGAACTCTAGGTAAGAAACCAGCTCAACAACTTAGATCAAGTTTAATTATAGCAATCTACCATGTAGCATACAATTCTCAAAGTAGAATAGATTTTTAATAGTGTTTTTTAATCTAGAAAAATTACATATGTATAAAATTACTTCTGTTTCTCTGGTGATAATGCTCCATAATAAACAAATTCAAAATTTCAGTGGCTTAAAACAACAAACATTGATTTTACTATCACAGGTATGCTGGTTGGCTGTGGTTGGCCATTTTCAGCAGGGCTGGGCTAAGCTGGACTGGACCCCAAGTTGTGAATCAGCTTTGGGTCTGCTCTACCTTCTTCTTTGGGGGACTTACAGTTGAATAAACAACAGCTACCCAGGGCACACTCTTCTCATGGCAAAGGGTGGGAATGTAAGAGGCCAAGACAAACCATGCAAGCACACTTAAAGGCCGTGCTTGGACATCCCATGACAAGTCTGCTCATATACCATTAGCCAAAGAATGTCCTTGGGCCAAGTGCAACATCTGAGGAGAAGGGACATATACTCTGCCTTGCAGAGTGGGAGGCACTGCAGAAATGGCCAAGGGCATGCATACGTAATCCTGTTACTTAAAGGGAGAGAAGAATTGGAAATCTACCACAATATGGAAATTTTTAAACATAGCCAAAAGTAGACAGAATGTCATAATAATCCTGATCATGCATCCACAACAGTCATCTCACTACTAATCTTGCTTCACTCCCCCTCACTCCCTCATTATTTTGAAGCAAATCATGGATGAGTGTCTTTTAAGGAAAGAAAGTAAATCTATATTTTTGCGGGATATGGCAAATTATTTAGGTCTCAAAGAACTGACAAAACAATGAAAGGTATTAACTATTAAGTCAACTTGATATGAAATAAAGCATAAGAACATACTCAACAACACTGAAAGTCAATTCCAAGATGCTGTCATGGGCACTTTACACTGAATATTGATGTATTTTATATTTAACTGCCTGGTCTAGCTAAAATAATGAATACCACCAAATTCTAAAAGTAAATGCCTACTGTTTAACTAGTTCGTGAATCCTAGCAACAGATGAGGAGGAAGAAGAAGGAAAGAAAATTTGAAAAAACAGCATTTTGAGATGCAAACCAGTTACTTTATCTGTGCATGAGAATTGTATCACTTTTGGCCAAAGCTTCACTTCCTTGAGATATTTTATTTTCATCTATTGGAACATTTTATAATATGAGACAATTACAAAAATAAACCTCAAGTGAGTTACAAATGTCAAAGAGGCACAAAACTTCAAAAAGTACAGAAATAAGAAATATTTCAGAGTGTGTTTAATGAAACGAATCATCACATCAATTTATTAAAGTATCACTTTTAACTCATATTTAAAATACCATTTCAATTTCTGAAGTGGTCAATGGAAATATGTTATTTTAAGTTTATTCATTTATTTTGGGACAGAGAGAGAGAGAGAGAGAGCATGAATAGGGAAGGGACAGAAAGAGAGAGAGAGAGAGAGAGAGAATCCCAAGCAGGCTCGGTGCTAACGTGTGGGGGTTCAAACTCACAAACATGAGAGCATGACCTCAGGCAAAACCAAGAGTCAGACGTTTAACTGACTGAGCCACCCAGGAGCCCTGGAAATATATTTTTTAAAGTCCTGTGAGGTTATTTCACTGGTCAGCAGTGTCATGTAGCCAGCCCTGTCCCCTCACACCCCGTTATTTGTATCCTTATCTCTGCTGTGCAATACTGTATGAGCTAGACCTTTTTATACAAGGCAGGTCCCATGAACATTGAAAAGGCCTTAGGAGAAGGGAAGTTTCTGGAGGTAGCCCAGGGGGAACCTGGTCAAGGGGAACCTGGATACAGCGTCCAGTACTCAAGTGAGCATCACTATGAGTGTGGACTCTGGCAACAGCATGTCTTCCTTCATCAATGCACCGTGGAGAATCAGGCATGAGGATGAGGCCTTGGCTCCTCCTGGGGTGGTGAGGACCACCCAGATTCACACATGCTACTCTTTCTCCCTCTTTCCCGGTGTGGTGCTGTGGGACCCCCCCCCCCCCCCCCCCCCGCACAGGGGCTGCAACCCAAAGCCTGGAGAACTATCTGGAGGAGATGCCATTTAGCAAGTATCATCATCATTGCATCCACACAGTTCACATGAATCTCACGAAGCTTGCCAAAACCTTTCAGGGCCTGAGAGAGGTTCTACACTGTCTGGACCACACTGGAGAGGGACCCGAGCACACGTGCCCTTGGGGAGAAACAACTCCTGCAGAGGATTCTCCAAGTATGGAGAATATCCAGGAAACTCTCCAGAATGAGTGGGTGTGTGAACACAACACATTCCTGGTCTTTAGCCTTGACCCCCTATTGCATGACTTCCCAGAGCTTAAGGACACCTTGCATAGGGACTTCTCTGACATTGGGTGCCATTTCCCTTGGAAAACCTGTCCCACATCTGTGAGAAGATCATTAAAGACAAGGAAACCTCCTTGCAGAAGAGAACAGCCTTACTGTGTCTTCAGGACCCTTGACATCCAGGATGAAGATGATTTGGAGTCGTTTCTGAACGCCTAGTGTTCACTCTTTGGTATGGATGATGAATCTCTCTAGCAGGTGGCCTAGAGAATGGGGGATGCCTGCAGAGGAGTACAGAGCCTTCATGAAGTACCTGGATGTGTACACTCTCCATAAAGTGAACTGGAGACTGACTTTCATGACTTGTTCAGTTATGAAGCATTCCTTAGCCTTCCTTAACTACATCCATTTCTTGGGTGACTATGTCATTCTCCGTTTCAGGTAGAGGTAGCAAAGATGCATCCCTGAGTTAGATACTAGAGAAATGAAGACCATCCAGAGGAATCCTTTCCTCCTGTGAAACTGGCTTCGGAATTGTCCAATAGGCTCATTCTCAAGTGGAAGTCAGGCTGCTTTGGGGTCTTCTTCTCAGTAGGATACCTTTTTTCTCCACCAGAAAGGAAGAGATTCAGCTGAACTTTTTTTTTCTATTTCTAAAAGTGTTAGTTCCCTGAAAGGAATTTTTAAAATTGCCTATCTTCCAGCCCGATTCCTAATGTACTATTCCTTTGAAGAATAAATACTTGCTAAAATCATTAAATAAGTTTTCTGGCTTCAGAAAAAAAAAGTCATGTGCACGATCACTGTATTCGTTTGCTTGGGCCTCCATAACAAAGAACCACAGGCTCTGTGGTTTCAACAACAGAAATGTATTTTCTCACTGTTCTGGAGGCTGGAAGTCTAAGATCAAGGTGTCAACATGTTTAGTTTCTCTTGAGACCTCTACGCTGGGCTTGTAGATGGCGACCTCCTCACTACATCCTCAAGTGACCTTTTTTCTGTGTGCACACATCCTTGGTGTCTCTCCTACTTTATAAGGACACCAATCATATTGCATTAGGATCCCACCCTTAGGACATCATTTAACCTTAATCACCTCTTTGAAGGTCCGATCTCTGTGTACAGTCACATTGGGGGTTAGGGCTTTAACATATGAATTTTAGGGAGATACAATTCAGTCCATTAACAATTACATCAAGTTAGTCTTGTTACAACTGTTGAAAGTCAATACCAGTACTAAAAGTAGTTAATAGGCTGATAATATAACAATAGAATAGTTAGTAATATAGCACTCATTATGTACCAAGAACTCTTCTATATGCTTTACAAATATTAACTTATTTTTAAAGTCCTGTTATGTAGGTACTATCATGTCCCCACTTTACAGATGAGAAAATTGAGGCACAGAAAGCTTAAATAAAAAAGTAGACGTAGGGTTGCCAGTTAAGTGCAGGATTCCCAGTTTGATTTGAATTTCAGATTTACACCAAGTAACTTTGTAGTGTGTTCCAAATACTGCATATGACATGCTTCTACTAAAACAGTGCATGCTGTTGATCTGAAATTCAAATTCAACTGGGCATCCTTTTTTTTTTCTTTTTTTTTTTTTGCTAAATCTTGTAACCCTAATTAGAGGCAAGATGCATTTTCTATTATACTAAAGCAGTGATTTTAAATTCCATTCAAGAGTTCCTGAAACATTCTGGAAATATAATAGGAAGTTGCCAAAAGGGCAAAAGAGAAGGTGAACGGTCAGATCCCCCTCCTTTCAAATACAGCAACTCCCTTTTAATCTCCTTTATACACTGAGATTTTCTATAAAATTTTTTGAGAAAAAAAATATTCCATTGACTTAAAAAGTAAGTTTGCAAAGTCACTGCTTTTCTGGTAAAGCCAGCATAGCTTTTGACATTTTAGGGGATTTTTTTGTTTGTTTGGTTGGTTGGTTGGTTGGCTGTTTGGCTGATGTGGGGCCTTCATTTTTTTGTCCAAAACTTTTACCTTTGTCTTTTTCAAACTTGATGTTCTCTCTCTCTCTCTCTCTCTCTCTCTCTCTCTCTCTCCCTGCAAAGAACCCCCCGAGATTGGTCATTTGTTTAGAGGACTCTAAAAGAAGGATTTGCAGCTCTAGTGTTAAGGCCTACAGGCTGCCCCAGTTTATGCTAAGTTAAATGTGAGCCCAACATCATCCACACTTTTACATATTACCCACAGCTGCTCCGGGGTTAGAAAGGTAGAGTTGAGTAGTAAAGAGGCCGTATGTCCCAAAAAGACAAAAATATTTACTCTCAAGTCCTTTATGAAAAAACTTTGCCAATCCCCGATCTGTAAGAGTCTATTTCTGATGGCTATGGTTTAGAAACAAGGGGTTGTGAAGATTGTTCTGAGTTTAGAAGAGGTAAGATTAACTGGGCAGAGTGATTTTCTGTCATAACTTTTAATTACTTTATGTCACTTGGAAAAATTGTCTCATAAAACAGCATAGCTTTCAGACCAAGTGTTTCTGTGGAGATTCAGTCACATGGATTGTTGCTGGTAATGACCTGTAATTCTGGAGAGATGAAATAGAGAGGAAGCTTTAACTGGGACAAAGTCTATCAATATTTTCTGCACTCTTTTCAAAAATGAACCACGAAGCAGAAACCCGATAATTTTTTTAACATCTTTTTATTGAGGTATAATTGGCATATGACGTATTAGTTTCAGGTGTGCAACATAATGATTCGGTATTTGAACATATTAAAAAATGACCACCACAGTAAGTCTCGTTAACACCTGTCACCATACATAGTTACATATGTTTTTTCTTGTGATGACAACTTGTAAGATTTACTCTCTTAGCAACTTTCAAATATATAATACAGTATTGTTAACTATGGCCACCATGCTGTACATTATATCCCTATGACTTACTTATTTTATAACTAGAAACGTGTACCTCTTAACTCTCTTCATCCATTTAACCCATCACCCATGCCCCACCTCTGGCAAGCGCCTATCTATGAGCTTGGTTGTCTTGTTTTGTCTTTAAGATAAGATTCCAAAGATACGTGAGATGACATGGTGTCTTTCTCTGTCTGACTTCATGCAGCATAATGGCTCCAAGATCTATTCATATTGTCACAAATGGTAAGGTTTCGTTCTTTTCTTATGGCTGAATAATGTTCCATTGTGTAAATATGTATATGTAAATAAATATATGGAAAACAATGTGGGCATATAATATATTGCCACAACTTACATACTCTATACTGTTTTTCATCGTGATTGCACCAATTTACATTCCCATCAACGGTGCAGAAGGGTTCCTTTTTCTCTGCATCCTTGCCAACATTTGGTATCTCTTGTCTTTATGATTTTAGTCATTCTAACAGATGTGAGCTGCTATCTCATTGTGGTTTTGATTTGCATTTCCACGATGATCAATCATGTTAGGCATTTTTTCATGTACTTTCTAGCCATTTGTATGTCTTCTTTTTTTCACAATTTTTTAAAAATGTTTATTCATTTCTGAGAGACAGAGGGAGGCAGAGCACAGGTGGGGGGGGGGGCAGAGAGAGAGGGAGACACAGAATCCGAAGCAGGTTCCAGGCTCCCAGCTGTCAGCTCAGAGCAGGACGCAGGGCTTGAACCCATCAAACACGAGATCATGAACTGAGCAGAAGTCGGATGCTTAACCAACTGAGCCACCCAGGCACCCCCATTTGTATGTCTTCTTTGGAAAAATGTCTATTTTGATCCTCTTCCCATTTCTTAATCGGATTGTTTGGTTTTTGGTTTTTTGGTGTTTGTTTTTTTGCTATTGAGTTGTATGTGTTCTTTTTATGCTTTGAATATTAAGTCCTTATCAGATATATGATTTGCAGATATTTTCTCCCATTTAGTAGGGTGTCTTTTCATTTTGTTGATGGCTTCCTTTGCTGTGCAGAGGCTTTTTATGTTTAGTTTGATGAGGGCCACTTGTTTGTTTTATTTTGCCTTTGCTTTTGGTATCAAATCCCAAAGTTCATTGCCAAGATAATGTCAAGGAGCTTGCCACCTTTGTTTTCTTTTAATTTTATACTTGCAGGTCTTACAAATCTTTAATCCATTTGGAGTTAATCTAGGGATATGATGTGAGATAGTGGTCCAAAGAAACCTATAATTTTTTCTTTGATTCCATATCACTCTCTGAATCAGTTCTCCAACAAATCACAATAATCAGCAACATTAGAATTCCAGACAAGGCATTCAAGGCTGCTGGATGCTTACAATAATCTAAAAGGGTTTAGGTTGATAATCCCAGGATTAGCATTGGAAATTTTAATAGAGTTGCCGCGTCTTTGAAGTCACATCTTAGCAACACCCCAGTCTTCTTTCATGGAAAGTTTTCCATAAACACATTATCCACCACTTGACCCTGGAGAACTCAGTTCATCATTTGCTGCTTCATTTAGCATTTTAAACGGTTATTTTCTGCAGCTTCCAAGATTCACCCTGAATAATCAATAGCCATAATTATTCTAGGGCCATGAGGAACTCAGGGAGAGTAAAACCACCTAGAAAAATATTCTTCTCTGAAGTTGAACTCTATACTTAATACTACAACAATCAGATGGCTGATCTAGCTGGTATGTTTATCAATGGTATTACTTTTTCTTGCCTTTTGTTTATTTATACTTTCTTGTGATGTGGATTATTTGTGATTAAAAGACATTAGAGTTTCCAAACAAATTAATAAAATATTTTAAAAGAAGGATGCCATGATATAATTTAATTTAAAAATTACATGAAAAGATAGATATGGTCATATTTGTAGAAACATCCATTTTGTACTATTACCATGGTTTGGATTTCCTTCTCTTTGACACTGGAAAAGAGTTTCCACAAACACTTCCTATAAATGAGAAGACAATGACTTTACATCATTTATGATGTCCACAGAAATAAGTTAGATACTATCTCCTTAGGAATGAGACTTCTCTTGATCAAAACAAGGATCTGTCATTTTAGGGACTTTCTGAATTTGTAAAAAAAAAAATGTTTTAAACAGATGGGGTAGTTAGTGAGGCCAATGTGAGGCACCTTGTTTGATTGACATTACCTCTAGTAACCTCAGTTGCATCTATCTTTGTGATTCATTTGGGATTGGTATTGATCCAAAGATACCTTCTCAAGATGAGGCAAATTGATCCATGTTCATGGCTTAAAGAATAATTTCCCTAAAAGGCCACAGTAAGATGCAGGTAGATTTCCAGGTAGAAGTTGAGAAGGAGTTGCCCCAGGGGATACACCAGGAGGCTGGGTGTTTTCCAGGCAGAATGAGTTTCTACTTTCTTCTAATAGTTATGGCAAGAAATGATTGACTTGTGAGAATCTACACTGAAAGTAGGAGGATAGGGACATCCAAACACCCAGACACAGCCTTCGTCAAGCCAGTAAACTACTCTAAAGATAGAAGAGAAAGGCTCAAAATTATCCTAAGATGCTAGTGTTCACAGCTGTTACATACAGTTGTGTGATTTGTGTACTGCACAATGGGTCCCAGGCAAGGGAGCGGATATGGCCTGGACTGTAATATGTACTGCTGTCTGCCCAGAAGGACAACCTTTTCCTAATTTTACATACTATTTAAGAGACCCTCCAGCCCTCAGAAACCCATTCTGAAACCCCCAGTTGAGAATCCTTCATTGGGACTGTGGTATTACAACTGTGTGTGCCAGAGTAATCTTTTTTCATTAATTTTTTGCTCTTTTGTTCATTGTGAAAGAATAATTCCTTCATTCATTAAACAAAATGTGGATACCAAGGGCTGGGAATATCATATTGGGCTAGACTGATTATATTAGTGGTCTCACTACTACACCCTCCCCTGTGTCTATTTCTATTGCTATATAACTTTGCATCTGCTTTGTCCCCTGGCTTTGTCAATGTGGTTTGCTTTTGCCAATGAGATGTTAGCAACCATGAAATAATGAGAAACCTATAAAGAATTTCTTCACTGGGGCCTGTTCTCACTGTTGCACCCCTACCACTGCCTTGTGAGCAAGCCGTTAGCCCAGTCATCCGAATCGTCATAAGTGATAGCCAGCCACTGGCCAGAGGTATACCAACTAAAGACAGAAGAAATGCACCACCAAGAATAGCCTGAATTGCTAACATGCAAATGCATGAAAATAAATGCTATTTGTTTAACACAAGTTTTTTTGGCTATTTGTCATACGGTTTTATTGTGGCAATAGATCACAGACACACATAGTAAACATGACAGATAAGATCTCTGCTTTCCTGAGTTTACATGCTAGTGGGTCAAAGAGACAATGAATGAATGAATGAACAAATGGACTAGAAAAAAAAATCCTGATGGTAAGTGATATCAGAGAATTATATTAAAAGCAGAGTGGGAAGGTAGGACTAGTTAGGGCCTGCATAGCTGCTTTACTTTGACCTTTTTATAGAGGTGACATTTAGGTTAAAGTCTGAATGAAAAGAGTCAGCAAAAGATCAGGAAAAATAGCTTTCTGGACAGAAGGACTAGCTAGCTAGAGAAAAGGCCACAGGGCTTGGTATATGGGGAGTGAGGGAAAGACATGCACAAAATACGACCAGAAAGAAGACGGGCCAGATTACAAGACGCTTTGTAAACCAACAAGGAGATGAACTTTCATTAAAGTGCCTTGGGAATGCCTTTCATTTTCATCTTTAAAAAAAATTACTCTGGTTTCCTTAAGGAACGTGAATTCTGAAAAACAAGATTGGAAATAAGCAGACCAGTTAGGAGATTGTATTAGTCATCAGGTAAAAGATGATGACAGCTTGTTCCAGAACAGAGAAAGGTTGACATATAAGATATAAACTGTGAATATGGAGTAGGTAGAACATGGGGGTGGGTTAGAGGTTGTTAGGGGAGAGAGGTACAAGAAAAAGAAACTCAACCCTAGATGTTTCCATTTGAATAACTGGGTAAATAGTAATACCCTTTATTGGGAAGAACTGGGCTGGTTTAAGAGGAAAATCAAAGAATTCTAGTCTGACCATGTTAAGTTCAAGATGCCTATTAGAAATCTAAGTAGACATGTAAAAAAAAAAAAATGTGTGGGTTATGTGAGTCCAGCGGTCCAGAAAACAAAGTAGGCTATGGATATAGAAGGGGGTTAGAAATATGGGAATGGATGGAGTCATCTAAGAAGAATGTATTGAGGGAGAAGGGAAGAGGACTGGTACTGATCTCTGGGGGATTTTAACCTATAGAAATCATGAAGAGATGCTAGGGGCGCCTGGCTGGCTCAGTTGTAAGAGGATATGACTCTTGATCTCGGTGTTGTGAGTCTGAGACCCATGCTGGGTGTAGAGATTACTTAAATAAATAAAAACTTAAAAAACAAAAAAACAGAAGAGGAAGATATGCCAGCAAAGAAGGCTGAGAAAGAGAGGCAAGGATGGGAAGCAAGGGTCAAGAGAGTGCTATGGCATGGGAAACCAGAAAAACCAGTTAACAGTGCAATGGTGCTGAGAAGCCAAGTTCAGGATCAGAGGAGTCTGGATTTGGCAACCTGGAGTCAGTGGTAGCCTTGACAAGAGCAATATTCCATGGAATGTGGGGCAAGTGTGGACTCGGTGTGAAGGTTAAATGAGTTCAATGAGAGGATACAATGAACCACTCTTCCACAAAGGGGAGACACTGTAGTGGTATCGTACAATAGCTAGAGGAAGATAGGGGATTGTTTTGGGTTGAATTGTGCCCTCCAAAAAGTCATGTTGAAGTCTGACCTCCTGATTCCTGTGAACGTGAACTTATTTAGAAATGAGGGTTTTCAGATGTAATTAGTTAAAATGAGATCATACTGGGGGCACCTGGGTGGCTCAGTCAGTTGAGCATCTGACTTCAGCTCAGGTCATGATCTCACAGTCCATGAGTTCGAGCCCCGCATTGGGCTCTGTGCTGACAGCTCAGGGCCTGGAGCCTGCTTCGGATTCTGTGTCTCCCTCTTTCTCTGCTCTTCGCCTGCTCACACTCTGCCTCTATCTCAAAAATATATAAAGATTTAAAAAAATTTTTTAATAAAAAAATTAAAAAAAGATGAGATCAAACTGAAGTAAGGTGAGCTCTTACTCCAGTATGATTGGTATCTTTTAAGAAAAGGGAAAGAACAATCAACAAAACAAAAAGACAACCTACTGAATGAAAGAAGATATTTGCAAATGATACATCTAATAAAGAGTTAGCATCCAAAATATGTAAAGAACCTATACAACTCAACACCAAAAAAAAGCCCCAAAATAATCCAGTTAAAAATGGGCAGAAGACATGAACATGCATTTTTCCAAAGAAGACATACAGATGGCCAACAGACACATGAAGAGATGCTCAACATCACTCATCATCAGGTAAATGTAAGTCAAAACCACAATATCACCTCACACCTGTCAGAATGGCTAAAATAAAAAACGGAAGAAACAACAAAGTGTTGCCAAGGATGTGGAGGAAAAGGAACCCTCATGCACTATTGGTAGGAATGCAGCTGGTGCAGCCACCATGGAAAACAATATGGAGCTTACTCAAAAAGTTAACAAAATTACCATATGATCCAGTCATTCCACTTCTGGGTATTTACTCAAAGAATATGAAAACACAAATTCAAAAAGATATATGCACCCCTATATTTATAGCAGCATTATTTATAAGAGCCAAGTTATAAAAGCAGCCCAAGTGTCCATGATAGATAAATGGATAAAGAAGATGTGGCATATATACACAATGGAATATTCCTCACCCATCAAAAAGACTGAAATCTTTCCATTTGCAACAACATGGAAGGATCTAGAGGGTATAAGGCTAAGCTAAATAAGTTAGAGAAAGACAAATACCATATGATTTCACTCATGTGTTATTTAGAAAACAAAACAAACGAACAGAGAAAAGAAGACAAACCAAAAAACAGACTCTTAACTATAGAGAACAGTTGGTCACCAGAGATGAGGTGGGGGGGGGATGGGTGAAATAGGTAAAGGGGATTAAGAGTATGCTTATCAGGGTACCTGGGTGTCTCAGTCGGTTAAACATCTGACTTCAGCTCAGGTCAGGATCTTGCAGCTTGTGGGTTTGAGCCCTGCATGGGGCTCTCTGTTGTCAGCACAGAGCCTACTTCAGATCCTCTGTCTCCCTCTCTTTGTGCCCCTCCCCCACCTCTCAAAAATAAATGAACATTTAAAAAAAAAAGAGTACGCTTTTTACTGGGGTGCCTGGGTGGCTCAGTTGGTTGAATGTCTGATTTTAGCTCAGGTCATGATCCCAGGGTCATGGGAGTGAGCCCTGCATTGGCTCTATGCTAAGCATTGAGCCTGCTTAAGATTCTCCCTCTCTCTCTCTCTCTCTCTCTCTCTCTCTCTGCCCCTCTCCCCCACCCTCATGCTCTCTCTGTCTCTACAATATAAAACAATAAAAAATTTAAAAAGAGTACACTTATCATGATGAGCACGGAGTGCTATATAGAATTACTGAATCACTATATTTACACCTGAAACTAATATAACACTGTGTGTTAACTATATTGGAATTAGAATTTTTTAAATAAATACAAATAAAACATTAAAAAAGGAGAAGAGACGAGGACAGGCACACACTGGGGAGAATGCCATGTGACAACAGAAGCAGAGACTGGACTTCTGTTACCACAAGCCCACAAACACCTGGGGCTGCCAGAAGCTGGGAAAAGCAAGGAAGTAGTCTCCCCTAGAGCCCTTGGCGGGAGCACCGCCTTCCCAACACTTGGATTTCAGGCTTCTGGCTTCCAGAAACATGAGAGAATACATTTCTGTTGTTCAAAGCCACCCCATTTGTGGTACTTTGTTGTAATAGTTCTGGGAAACAAATACAGTCGTTCCAGGAGAACATGTTTGTTAAGATAAATTGCTCTGAAGAGACTAATCCTGTAAAGAGGGAGAAATCAGTGATGCAGAAGAAAAAAAAAAAGACTCAATTTCAGGAGTCGAGTTTTTAAGGAAGGGAAGACAAGAGATCCAGAAGACGTGGGATCTCCTCGGTAGGAGGAGAGGAGGCCAAGGGAGTGGGTGCCAGTGCCTTGCAAATTTGGAAATAGCAAGATGTGAGAGTTGTGGTTGGCTGCTTTTTTTTTCTCTCACAGGAATCTGAAGCAGGTTATCGGCTGAGGGGGTGGAGTTGCATGGTGTGTGGTGGTGGGAAGGGAATGGGGGAGGAGGCTTGAGGAGAGAGAGAAAAAGATATGGAGCAGTTGTTTTGGAAATCAGGAAATTGAACAGTCTTGGAAAGCATTAAAGTATTCCAGACCCATTTGAGTTCTGTGGCCTTAACTTTGAAGTAAGACCAGTCAGCGTGATTGTACATTTTCCTCACAAACATTCTGCGGTTCTGGTCTGGTGTGGATTGGGCAGGTATTTAGCTTAAAGGAAGGTTTTGTGTAGGGTTATTTTCTTTCTTTCTTTCTTTCTTTCGCCAGGTGAGTATGAAGAAGCACCAATTAAAATAGCTCACAAGGGAGTGGCTTTAAGAATCCACCAAAGGGAAGGATTTATTGTGGACTGGAGATTTTTTGTGAGAGGTCAAAGAGCAGCTGAAGTGGAGTCCTGGAGTACTATTCCCAGGAGTATCCACCAGAGATGGCCTGTGTTCCTTTTTCTCAGACCCAGGCCAGGCTATAGAGAAGCTGCTGGGAGAAAAACAATCTCATCCTGGCTTTTACAAAAGGAAGGGGGAGGGGACACAGAGGCAGATTCTTGGGGTTGGGAGAAGCAGAAGGAAGGGAAGAGGGAGGAGATTCCCCTAGAGTGGACAGCAAATGGAGGTCTGGAGGCCCCCACTACTGAGGATCCAAGATGGAGACTTGAGAAGCAGAATCTCCAGGCAGCAGCTCTAAGGGCATCTAGGAGGCATTCTGTGGGCACTGGAGCCCTAAGCCCCAGCAGAGGTCCGTCATCTCAGAATGTAGGGCTCCCAGTGCTCTCAGTTTCCAAACAGGCTCAGACAGTGGGCCAACCAATGAGGAAAGAGGAAGGGAGGGACTTCACCCTGAGGTCTGAGACCTGAGACCTCCCCTCCTCCTTACTACCGATTTGCCCGGACCTTGTAGCTGAGGCTGAGCGTGATGGCCCTTGCATTGACAGATGAATGTGCAGCAGCTCAGTGTCACAGGGACCCAAGGTCAGGCAATTCAATTTCTAAGAAAATCAAGAAAGGTGCCATATGAATCTCAAGAACACTATGCTGTGTGAAGGCAGTCAGACATTTATATGAAGTTCAAAAACAAGGAAATCCACAGTGATAGAGATCAGAACAGAGGTTTTCTCTGGGGCTTGAGGTGGAAAGCAAATGAGTAAAAAGGGGCATGAGGGGATATTCTAGGGTGATAGCAACGTTCTTCTCTGAATCCAGGTGATGGTTACACCAAACAATCCACCCAATATTTGTCTATTTCACTGTATGTAAATTATGTCTCGACAAAGTAGTGACTTGGAGCTCCCATAGCATCCCATGAAGAAAAGAAGGAAAAATGAGAGGAAGAAAAGAAGAAAATAAGGGTGAAACCAGTTGCTTACCTCAGGCTGCCCATACCCACTGCACATTTGCTATCTCTTTGTTCCTCAAAGTTTTATTGAGCACCTACTCTGTGCCAGGTGGCTAGAGAGCAAAAGAATGGAAACAAAAGGTTAAATGCACAGAGCTCAGGGGCACCTGGGTGGCTCAGCCAGTTAAGCGTCCGACTTTGGCTAAGGTCATGATCTCACAGTTCGTGGGTTTGAGCCCTGCCTCGAGCTTTGTGCTGACAGCTCAGAGCCTGGAGCCTGCTTCGGATTCTGTCTCCCTCTCTCTCTGCCCTTCCCCTGCTCATGCTCTCTCTCTCTCTCTCTCTCCCTCTCTCTCTCTTTCTCTCTCTCTCAAAAATAAACAATCATTAAAAAAATGTTTAATAAAAAAACACACACAGAGCTCAGACCTGGATGAGATTACTTCTGCCTGGCATGAAGGAGCTCTTGGGAAGGTCTGAAAAGGCAGCAAAGGGGCACATGGACCGGAAAGACCAGGGATTCTGAGACCTGAACCCACTTGTGCTGACACTTCTTTTTCTCCTCAAAAACCTAAACACAAAACCACAGCCTGGAAACCCAAGATTTCTTGCCACAATCATCGTGGAAGGTGCTTGTGACTAATGTTGATGAAATGCTAAGCTTAGGAAGCCGTTCTGAAGGAAACATGCTTCTCTGAGCCCCAACAGGCAGCACTCCCCATCCCAGGGCCATTGTCATGGGCTTCTTCATAGGTTACTGAGTTTCCCAGTTTTCCCTGGTAAGCTGGAGCAGAGGGAGAAGGAAACACCCTCAGCCACACTGTTCCCTTCAGGAAACATGGGACAAAGTGCTGCCCTGTGGAGACTTGGGAGAGTGACATTTCCTCAGGCTGAATGACATCATGAGGTGATTTTTCCAAAACACTGGGTTAAATTGGGCCTGATTGTTTATCTTCTTCAACATTCTGCAGGAAAAAACATGCTTCAGAACTTGATATCAATAAAAAGAGCATTTGAGACTATGATAAACATTGATAGACATTTCTCTGAGATAGCAGAAAACAGCAACACCACACATTTAAAATGGCGATGCATACAACATTCCATATAGCCATTTCTCAGCCCATGTACTCAGAGGCCAAATAATGTCAATTCTGCTTCTCAGCATTTTGGTCTCGAAAAAGAACACAGGACCCATCATTTCCTGTGCATTTTAAATGAAAACTTCCTAGGATGCCATTCGTCATGAGTTTAGAAGTAAAGTTTAAATGTGTTTTGTAAGACAGCATTTCAATGACGCTCTATAATCTTTCCCTCTGTCCAAATTAATTAGAGATGTATTGAGACAGTGGTTCTCAAAGTATGTTTCCTGGGCCAGCAGCATCAGCATCACCTGGGAACTTGTTAAAAATGGAGAATATCCTGGGGCACCTGGGTGGCTCAGTCGGTTAAGCATCTGACTCTTGATTTCAGCTCAGGTCCTGAGCTCATGGTTTGTGGGGATTGAGTCCCATGTCAGGCTCTGTGCTGGCAGCTCAGAGCCTGCTTGGGATTCTGTCTCTCCCTCTCGCTCTCTGCCCCTCCCCCATTCTCTCCATGCATTCTATCTCTCAAAATAAATAAATAAACTTTTTTTAAAAAAGGAGATTATCTGACTCCACCCCAGACCTACTTAATTGGAAACTCTCGGGGTGTACTCAATAATCTGCTTTAACAAGCTGACACATGCTCAAGTTTGAGAAAGACTATTTTGAGGAAATCAGAAGCAAGGCTTGCTCTGATAGCAGTTCAAAATTAAATTAATCTCCTATTAAAGACTTCCAAAGTAACAGTGACTTCAACAAGGAAGTTCATTCCACCAACATACAAAAGAAGTTCAGAGGTAGATGTTCTGGCTAGTATGAAGACTCTGTGGTGTCAGATGAAACCTAGGTTCTTTCTATTTTTCTACTCTGCCATCTTTAGTGTATGGTTTTCAATCTCCACATGTCTTCATGGTCCAAAATGGCTGCTGGAGCTCCAAATATTACACCTCTATTCCAGGCAAGAAGAGGGAGAAAGGGGGACAGAAGTAGGGTCCACCCTAGCTGTTTGTATCCATCTAAAGAAATTGTTCCGGGGCACCTGGGTGGTTCAGTCGGTTAAGCGTCCAACTTCAGCTCAGGTCATGATCTCACGTACAGTCTGTGAGTTCGAGCCCCGCGTCCAGCTCTGTGCTGACAGCTCAGAGCCTGGAGTCTGCTTCAGATTCTGTGTCCCCCTCTCTCTCTGCCCCTCCCCTGCTCATGTTCTGTCTCTCTCTGTCTCAAAAATAAATAAAAACATTAAAAAAAAAAAAAAGAAATTGTTCCACAAGTCCCACCCACCAGTTCCCACTTATATCTTTTGACCACTCATAGTTAAGAGAGGTTGGGAATACAGTCTTTTCCTTAGATTAAAATTACAGTTATTGAGAGGCAATTTACTTTTCCTGCCACCACAGTTCCAGACCCAGTACCATATAAATACACACAATTTCAAATATAAAGTGGGGCCAAACCTTTATATCCCAAAGAAATATCAAATATGATCATGACTGGGCACCTGGGTGGCTCAGTCGGTTGAGCGTCCAACTTCGGCTCAGGTCATGATCTCGCGGTCCGTGAGTTCAAGCCCCTCATCGGGCTCTGTGCTGACAGCTCAGAGCCTGGAGCCTGTTTCAGATTCTGTGTCTCCCTCTCTCTGACCCTCCCCATTTATGCTCTGTCTCTCTCTGTCTCAAAAATAAATAAACATTAAAAAAATTGTTTTTAATTTAAAAAAATATGATCATGACTGCATTATGAATTTTGTGAAAGAATTTTATATCATATGGTTGGAATCCCATAGATTGCTTTATTCAAGCTTTTTATTTCACAGATAAACAAATTATGGCCCCAAATGTGGACTTTCATGTCTATGCTCCTAGTCAGACAGAGCTGACTAGGAGCAAACCTCAGGGTATTAAAACTTGGGGGAGGTTGTAATAGATCTGTGGTGGTAAATTTTACATGTCAACTTGACCTGATCATGGGGTGTCCAGATACTAGGTTCAACATTATTCTGGATGTGTCTGTGAGGGTGTTTCTGGATGAGATTAACATTTGAACTGGTAGACTGAGTAAGGAAGATTGTTCTCCCAATGAGAACGGGCCTGAATAGAATATAAGGCTGAGGAAGAAAGAATTCTCTCTCTTTGCCTGACTGTCATCAAGCTGGGACATTGGTCTACTGCCCTCAGACTTGGGCTCCCAATGGGACCATAGGCTTTCCTGGGTCCCAGGCCCTCGGACTCAGACTGGAGCTTTCCTGGGTCTCCAGCTTGGACTCCTCAGCCAACATAACTGCATGAACCAATTCCATACAGTTATCTATCTATCTATCTATCTCTCATCTATCTATCTCCTATTGGTCCTGTTTCTGTGGAGAACCCAGACTGATTCAAAATCCTAGGCTTCCCAAAAGGTGTTGTGAAGCAGTGATCTCATGAGAGAACCCATGGAAAAAGAACTCTCTGACCAAGTGTTATTACTTATTAGTCAACAGAGCAAAGAACCTGGATCTATGATTAAAAAAAAACAAAACAAAACAAAAAAAAAATGCTGCTCTTTCCAGAAAGGACATCTACATGTGCAACAAACATACTGTTTCTCACTTAGAGTTAGTTCTTGGAACAATAAAAAATAAAACTGTTGCATTGGGAGTAAATTTTACTGTAAATCTCAGAACTATTTCTGAATAATAGGTCTGCTTTGACTCTTTCAGGCTCCATTCGTGGAATGTAAACAAACAGTCATGGCACCTGCAATCCCAGCTTGGGGAGTGGAAAAGGCACAGAGAGGAGAACTGGGTGGGATAGAAATGATGGGAGTAAAGAGAAGTACTGTGCCTTCCAGATAATTTTGATATAAGAACCCTGATTAAGTTTTGCACTAATGAAGTCCATTGCCAGATTGTGTACAGTCTGAAAGTAGGCCACTTTCCCCAACACCCAGTCACTCAAGGTGATTACAAGATGATTGCAATCTCCATGTCTAATGGCCACTTGACACTCAAGGGTGACTTCTTGCATGGTAGGCAGTGACTGTGCTCACTGGATGTTGGTTCACTCCCTTCCTTACTGTGGACTCTTGCCAAGGCAGCTGCAGCTCTCTGACAGCTGTTTAAATAATCAGCTAGAATGATAAGGCCAGGGCTGCTCTTTTGTTATTTCCTTGGGCTTCTGTGCTCCGGAAAAAGCTCCCCTGGACTGATGGGTGTGGCCAGGGCAGGGCTGTGCAGAAATCAAAAGTGGGAAGGAAGGGAGCCACCCCAGGAACTTCACCTGAATGAGATGACAAGTGGGTGAGGTATTGGGTGGGAATCACCATGGTCCTTTGGGAATTTTGTTTTCAAGAGCAGAAACCAGTGGTTGTCCACCGTGCTCATGCCCAGTCACAGTTTAAAAGAAACAATAACAGTGATATATAAATCAAACAGGATACAATCTCTAAGGGAAAGAATGACATTATGGGGAATCAATGTTAGATACTGTCGCGGATGGTGGGATGTTCTGGCCTACCCAGATCTCCTTACTTGGCTGCTACGAGGATTTGCTGCTAACGAAGAAGGTCCCTCTCTGCAGAGAATTGCCCTGGGATGAACAGAAACCAGGCTGCCCAGATGCACCAATGACTGCCTGACCCTGGGAACCAAAACGCCAGTGCTCTTGCCTCCAGTGAGACAACTCTGTGGTATGTTCATGCTCCAGAGCATCCTGTGAACCAAGCCAAAGTTGGGTTTTCCCTAAGGCCACATCCTTGCTCCAATCCTAGCCCCTCCCTGCTTCCCTTGCTTCCTGTCTCCTGAGAGGCCCTTCAATAAATCATACATACCCAAATTCTTGACTCAGGCTCTGCTTCAAGAGTACTCATCCTAAGACAGTCACTGAGTTCAGAGATCTTTTATGGAGCTATTCCAATTCCCTCCTGATTTAGGCAAAGACCTCCCATGAATTTTTGTTTCTGTTCTGTAGTCAGTACCCAGAGCTAAGAATTCAAAGAAAAAAGGGCACCTGGGTGGTTCAGTTGGCCAAGCATTTGACTCTTGATCAGCTCAGGTCATGATCTCATGGTTAGTGAGATTGAGCCCCACATGGGGCTCCACAATGATAGCTCGGGGCCTGCTTAGAATTCTTTCTCTCACTCTGCATCCCCCCCCCCACCCACCGCTGCCGCCCCGCTCCTACCTCTCCTCATGTGCTCTATCTCTCTCAAAATAAATAAATAAAACTTAAAAAAAAAAAGAATTCAGAGAAAGGTATTCTCTTCTAATCACATTTCTGCATCCTTGTGTTTATCCTAATAATTAAAGCCTAAAACGGCCAGTGGTTTCTACAGGGTGGACAAGATTCTGGGAGATACAAAGCCATGGGGAATAAAAATACACTGCATCTTCCTGAAGCTTCAGTTCCATTCAGAGATTTGAGAGGTAAAAAGCAAACAATTTTATATTAAGGTTAACATCAATAAACCATGAAATAGAGTGCAAAATTCATATGAATTTCTAAGATGAAACAAGAGACTTTAAAGAAATCATGAGTGTTCTGTGAGCTATGCTTGGTTCCATCCAGAAAAGCCCTGCACAGTATCCAGAGAGATCTAAGGCATGTTTTTTCCAAATTGTGGCAGTAAGAGAACTGTAAGAGAGGGATACAGAAACCTACATTTTTTGAGACAAAATAAGAAGAGGTCCGAAGGCATCGTTTCTTAAAGCTCAGCTTCTGAAATTTTAATGTGCATAGAAATTACCCAGGGGTCCTGATTTAGCAGGACTGGGGGTAAGTTCCAAGTTTCTGCATTTCAGACAAGCTCCCAAGTGACACCCAAGTTGCTGATTCCTGACCACTTTTTAATTTTTTTTTTCAGTTTGTTTATTTATTTTGAGAGAGAGAGAGAGAGCAGGGGAGGAGCAGAGAGAGAGGGAGAGAGGGAGAATCCCAAGCAGGCTCCACATTGACAACACGGAGCCTGATGTGGGTCTCAAATCCATGCACTGTGAGATCGTGACCTGAGCCAAAACCAAGAGTCAGATGCTTAATGGACTAAGCCACCCAGGTGCCCCCCTGACCACTTTTGGAATAGCGAGGCTTTAGAACCCAGCCTCTCACCTGCACTTCCACAGGATTCCAAAATAGGGATTTTCCCAGCCTTGGAGGAAGGGGATGAGGATGGACAGGATGTGAACATCGTGCCCCAGAGTATCTGTCCTAATGCATCAGGGCAGTGACTGCCAGGTAAGAGGCTGGTGGGGTCACTGGTGTCAGCCCTGCCCCATTTTGGACCATGGAGCTGCAAGAGGGAATGGTTCTTGGACAAAGATCCCACTGGGCAAACACAGAGGTCAGTCTCCCAGTCATCCCCTGTGGGCAGAGCTGATGCTCGGTAGAGCTCAGAAAGACTGTCCAGTTGTTAAGATCTTGAAACACTTCCCTACCACATGGTAAACCACGAGTCCCCTTCACAGCCCCAGCTTCCCAAGCCTCTCTGATCCAGCTGCAGAAGTCCTACCCCTCTGGCCCATTTCAGACCTTCTCTCCAGAATCAGAGCTGGTTCACATGAAGCTTGCTAAATAATTAGCATATCACCCCTGCCTGCAGGAAAAGAATGGAAGGACACTACCATCTGAGTAATACATACTTCAATACGTACCTTTTTTTTTAATTGACGTAAAATTCACGTAACATAAAGTTAACCATTAGCCAGATTGAACTGCACATTTCAGGGGCATTTGGTACATTCGCGCTGTGATACAACCACCACTTCTATCCAGTTCCAGGACATTTTCATCACCCCACACCATTAAGCAGCCAATCCCTATTCCCACCTCCACCCATCCTCTGGCAACCATTAATCTGCTTTCTTTCTCTATGAGTCTATCTCTTTGGGATGTGTCAGGTAAATAGAATCACAGGACGTGGCCTTTTGTGCCTGACTGCTTTCTCTTAACATTTTCAAGGTCCATCCATGTTGTAGCATGTACCAGTATTCTTATTTAAGACTGAGTAATACTTCGTCATATGGCTAGACCCCATTTGTTTATCCGTTCATCATGCGAGGGCTGTTTGGATTGTTTCAACCTTATGGCTCTTGTGAATTGGGTAACACATTCTTGGAATTCCCTTCTGGGGTCATTTTGATCAATGGGAGGAAAGAGAGTCCTGTCACCTGCTCGAATCAATCTTACATTTTAGACTTAGCCTGATTTAACTTTAGCCGGATTTAAACTTTGTTTAACACAATTCTGTTCATGCTCGGCACGTGAAAATTTCTGGAGATTGGAATCCAATGTTCTGTGGGCGCTGAAGGCAGTTCAAAAAGAAGAGCTCCAAAAATGTCAGAAGTAGTGGAATAAGAAGCCTGCATCCTGGTGGATCTGCTTGGCCCTGGCCTTGTTACATGATAGGTCCCTCTGATATTTATCATATTTAAAGGTCTCCTATAGCCATATCTCATGCATGCCTGCCTAAGTTAAGATCACCCTAAGTCAAAGTCTGAAACAAGAACATGAGGGCAACAAGTGCATCTGGAGTATGATTTCAACAAGCATGAGCAAGGGGGTGATGGAGTGAGACAGCAAATGAAGCCAGGGTAATAATGTAATTGATGAGCAGGTTACCACTTGGACACCTGGGACTCAGTCGTGTAAAGCCACTCCAGAATAATCCCCCTGAATGGTGAAGAAAATGAGGTATTTATCCACTAACTCCCATCTGTCATTGGTTGCAGATTGTTCCTGCGCTCTTAAAATCCCTGGATCATCCTTCTCTGGCCAAGGAAACCCTTCAGACCAACAGCAAAGCAGGTGCTTGAGATAAAAAGCTATCTGCATGAATAGAAAGGGTCCCTCACTTGGATAAAAAGGGTGAAGGAGATCAGGAGGTACAGGCTTCCAGTTATAGGATGAATAGATTACGGGAATAAAAGGCACAACACAGGGAATATAGTCAGCGGTATTGAAATAACGTTGCATGGTGATGGGGGGGTGGCTACACTTGGGGTGAGCACCACACAACATATGAACTTGTAGAATCGCTACATTGTATACCTAAGACTAATGTAACATTGTGTGTCAACTATACTCAACTGTTTTCAAAAAAGTGTCCCCCAAAGCTGCAGGGACCCCAGGAAGGGCACCAACAGGGCCTGCTGTAATGCTGAACTGTGGAACCCCCATGAGCATGAAGGAGGAGAGGAGGACACCATTCACACCATGGCAGCCTGGACCTGTCATCAAAGAATCGTCGTGGAAAAGGCAAGGCCCCTGCCAGGGAGAAGGAGACTTCCAGGGAGAGATGTCTGAAGCAAAGGCACCCCGAAAACAACTATTTTTCATTCAGGCCTCACCACCAACCACCCCAGGGGACAGGCTACAAAAGAGAACTCTGTGGGCAAAGATGATGGTTCCATGAAAGGGGCAGAAGAGGAATCCGTTGCACTCCTCACAAAGGCTTCTTTGTGGGGTGCGGGTGAGCTGAAAATGAAAGCGAGTTACTGTTTCCTGCTCTGGGGTTTCCTGAGAGCAGGGACTTAATTGGAAAAATGGGAGGAAATGTGATACCCTAGAATAAGGGGCAATGGATCACATGTTGACCTCCAAGCCCCTTGTTTTGTTACTCTAGTCCTCTGAAAGTGACCCAGAAAAGTTTTCCCTGACACTCGCATTCCCTGCTATCAGTTCAACATTGCTTTATTTCATGATATAAATTCAGTCACTTAAACGCACAATAGCACAATTAGCACAATTACCTTTTTTTCTTCTTCCTTTTCTTCTTCCTTTTTTTTTTTTTTCTTTTTCATTTAAATCAGAAGCTCTCTGCATAGTTACCAAGCACAACCACAAGCAGGGCTTTGAAACTTTGTGTCTGTGCTGATGGACCCATAGCAGCCTGGGGAAGCCTACGAACTCCTTCTCAGTATAACGTTTTGGTTAAACAGTTTAACGGAGATTGAATTTCCATACCATAAAGTTCATACATTGAAAGTATACAATTCAATAGTTTTTAGTACAATTATAGAGTTGTACAACCATCACTGGCATCTAAATTTAGAGCATTTTTCTTCACCCTAAAAAGAAACCCTGTATCTGTTTAGTAGCTACCCCCTAGATCCCCTTCCCCAGCCACTGGCCACCAACAATTCGCTTTCTGCGACTACAGATTTGCCTCTTCTGGATTTTTCATATAAGTGGAATCACTCTTGGGGCGCCTGGGTGGCTCAGTCAGTTAAGCATCCAACTTCGGCTCAGGTCATGATCTCACGGTTCACGCATTTGAGCCCATCGTCGGGCTCTGTGCTGACAGAGCTCAAAGCCCGGAGCTTGCTTCGGATTCTGTGTCTCCCTGTCTCTGTGCCCCTCCCCACTCACACTCTGTCTCTCTGTCTCTGTCTCTCTCTCAAAAATAAAGAAACATTACAAAAATATTTTTAATAAAATAAAATAAATGGACTCACTTTTGTGATAAGTGGTCCTCTGTGATTCAGAACTTTGATGTAACATAATGTTGCAGCAAGTATCAGTACTTCATTCAGATTGATGTTTTAAATGTAAAAATTTGTTTAAAAACATAGATTATAAAAGAAGATAATTTATTGAAATGGTTAAAATATTTTTAAGCAATGTGTGACTTATATTTTATTAATGCTGTAAACAACCTCATGCAGTGGTAGGTACGATAACATCATGCAGTGGTAGGTACGATAACTTAGGTGTGATTCCTAAGTAGTGAAGAATGTAAACACTATCTCAAGAGAGCAGCCACGACTATCGTGTGATAAGAAACTATCTGTGATGTCTGCTAGTGACCACGACACTGATTCTGCAAACACTGCTGTGGTCTGTTGTCTGCATTCCCAATCAAAGGAAGTGCTACAATTCAGCTGAAAATTACCAAAGGGTGGGATGTCTTTCCCATCCGTGTGTAAGGACCCTCCTGAATTCTGTTCTTGGACTCAGGGTTGTGTGGACACCAGACGAGGATGCCCTAGTAAGATCAAGAGCTGGACTGGGGCTGGGGGGGGGGGGTCTGGGTGGCTCAATTGGTTAAGTGTCTGACACTTGGCTTTGGCTCGGGTCATGATCTCACAGTTCACGAGTACAAGCCCCGCGTTGCTGCTGGTGGTGTGGAGCCTGCTTGGAATTCTCTCTCTCCATCTCTCTCCCCCTCTCTCTGCCCCACCCCAAGACCCCGGCTCTTGTGCTCTGTCTCTTTCTGTCTCAAATAAATAAATAAGACTTAAAAAGAAAAAAGAGGGAGTGTTGGACTTGGAAGCCACAACAGGCACACTGCTAGGTCAGAAACCTGCTTTAGCCACCTACCAGCTCCCAGCTCTGTGACCTGAGGCAAGCTACTTACTTAGCTTCCTCAGGCTTCAGGACTTATTTGCAAAATAGGGACAATAAAATGATTAAGAAAGTTAAATGAGGTAGTGTAACCATCTTGGAACAGTATGTGTTGTGTAGTAAGAGCTCAATGATAATTATCTATCTTTATTATTTGAGGTTCTACACCCTCAGCTGATCTTTGTCCTGAAGAGAAGCTCATTTGCAGAGGTAAACACAGAAGAAGGGAAAACTCCAGGTAATGCATTGCAAGCTGTGGTGTGACTGGAGGGTTCTCGGAGTGCATGCGATTTGAAATGTTTCTTGAAGGCTAAGTAAAGAGTTCACATGTCAGAAGAGAATAAGTTGGGGCGCCTGGGTGGCTCAGTCAGTGAAGTGTCTGATTTCGGCTCAGGTCATGATCTCGCGGTTTGTGAGTTCAAGCCCTGCATCAGGCTCTGTGCTGACAGCTCCGAGCCTGGAGCTGCTTCAGATTCTGTGTCTACCTCTCTCTCTGCCCCTAACCCACTCATATTTTGTCTCTGTCTCTCTCAAAAATAAATAAACATTAAAAAACAAAAGAAGAGAGTAAGAATGAAATTTTCAGCAGCAGAATGCATGTCCAAAGACATTGCTGTTTGAAACAACATGCACTGATAAAAATTCTAAGTATTCAATTTTAAAATGTTAAACAGAGAAGACTATGATTACATGTACACATTTCTTTGGGTCCATATTTTGGCAAATTTGTATGGGCTGCTGCAAGCAGGAATTCCAGGGTGCTGTGGGCCCAGGTACAGACTGTGATCCATATAGAACTACAGAGCCCCACAATACAGTTACTGGTTCTTCTCGTTGGAAGCCATTATTTCTATTGTAATTTTAAAAATAATTCTCTAACTTTTACACTAAAATACCATTGCCTCAATCGACCGTAACTTTCACAGAGCAAGGCTAGGTTGGGTTCATGACCCCATCCTCAGTGCAGAGCACAGTGATACATCCAGTAGGTGGTCAATAAATGGCAGAGAAGATTTGAAGGATCCCTTTCTGATCCACTTAGATGCAGTGAGAGACTGGTTTTCAGCATATATTTGAGAAAAAATTAGAGCCCACAGAAGCAGGATAATAGGAACCCCTTGGATGGAGCCTCTTGGTCTCAAAGTGTGAAAGCCGCTAACAACTGAACCATTTCAAGCTTTGCCAGAGTGAAACTGTCCATTAAATGAGCAAATATGACCACCTTCTTAAGTCTGCACTCTCTCTTCTAAAAGCCACCTTTCCTCGGGGGCAGTGGCCTAGATGCTGCCATAAGGATGATGAGGGGCATGTCCATTACTTGCAGGGTCTCTATGATACCTTATCCTCTTTTGCCCTGAAAGTTTCACTATAAAATGAGTGAGTGCTTACCATAAAGAGTGTTGTAGCCACAGAGGCAGCATGACTCACAGGAGAGAGAGCATCTTCGTTTTGTTTCCCCATAATCAGAGCCTGAGACATGGGTGCCGGAGTCTGTGATTTACTGAGGGAGTGTTCTCAGGGGAAGGGGGATGAGGGTCATGGTATAGGATAGAGGGGAGAGCTGAGTAATGATATGGACACAGTTGGAGTTCAGCTTGGGCCTGATCCCACAGGAGCTCTGGAGCCCAGGCAACCTCACAGAGCTGGTTCACATTGAGCCTGGCACTGGCCTCATAGCTTCCTGTGTGAGTTAGTCACTATCTGCAGGCTGCTAGAGGTGGGAAGGTGAGGCCACTTCCATCACCCCCATAGCACGTCTCTAGATAAGGGGCCACTGTGAGTCACATCCAGCGAACTGTCACAGCAACCGGGAGTGGGTAGAGGGCTTGGAAATGGAGATAAAGGCAAAACACCAACAGTACACAGTAGTGAGCTTTTCAAGCTTTGCCAGAGTGAAATTGCCAATCGGATGAGCTAATATGACCACCTTCCTCATCTCTGAATTTCCTCTTCTTTACATATAACGTCTATCTATAGCTAGAGGTACTATAGTGACCAAAGCAGTGAGCATGTATGTGTCAGTTTCAAGTTACAGAAGACACCTCTTTGTGAATCATTAATGAATAACTTACTTTGAGTAATACAAGAAGGTCATAAATCGTGCCAGACTCTGGAGAACTGGGCTGAAAAACAGGACAGGAAAACAGCAACACGAGGCATCGAAGGCACAAAAACTATTCACGTTAGCCGGTATGATCACCATCAGGGGAATAAGTGTGGGATTGTGTTGTGGTGGTGTTTGTTGTGTTTTTGTTTCATGTTGCAGATTCTCATTTTTCTCCACCAATTAGATCTATACTCTGAGCCACACAGGTGCTGAGAGGTGTTTTGGGATGTTGCATTAGTCGGCCTTAGCTATGATTAGCCTGTGCAACAAACATTCCAAAATCTCATTTTACCTGCAAAAGCAAACCTTTATTTCTCATCCATGGGGTTACCAGAGAGGGTCTGCTTGAGGCTGAAAGCAAAGTGCACATGTGCCCCATCTATCTCCTTCCAGGTTTCAGGAGCACTGATTCTTTGGAGCACACTTTTCTCACAATGGGAGCAGAAGGGCAAGAGGTCAAGCCATCTTGATTATGGAAGCTCATTTTGAATGGGAAGGATGTCAAATCTGCTTCTATTTCATTGGCTGAAGCAAGTCACAGAGGCAAGCCCTTCATCAATAGGATGGTAAATACACTCTCCCACAGAAGGGGTAGAGGAGAGGGAGTATTTTCTGAACAATAATGCAACAGAATTTGCTGGACTCCTCTGGGGCAAAATGGAAGTCAGGGCTCTGGCTCCCACTTAGATGTCAACCAAAGCAGTTTGACTTTGATCTCTTTTCTGTCCTAGGTTTGAGTAATATTTTATTTGAAAGAAGTATTCCATTGCTTCAAAAGAGAGAGAAACTGATTCCAAGTCTCTTATTTTGCTAATGAAGAATATGGGATGAGAGGGTAAATGCCTTGCTTATTTGTATCTGTGCCAGCACCCAAGATGTGGGATTTGAAGTCAACCAGACTGGGATTTTTAATCCCAGCTCTAGCATTTCCTAGCAGAGACACCTTGGACACCCATCCACCAACATGGACAAGGGTCCATCCGGCGCCCTAAGTCCCAAGGCTCTCCCATTGCTGAGCACACCGAGGGGATGAAATGCACACCCAGGCTTCCACCTGGAGTTGTCAGCACTCAGGTGAAGAAGGCTGTCTGTGCTCAACCCTGTCCCTAGAATGTGATGGAAAAGTGTACTGTTCCTGATGCTAATGTTCCTCTTTATAAGATCGCTAAACTGCTGGGTTTCCCACCTCTCCCTTTTCTCCCTCTCTCCCTTGGTCAAGTCAAGGTACATGGGTAGATACCTGTCTATCCAAGTGGAGACAGGCTATTTCGAGAATCAGGGTTACTCTTTTGCCCACACCTCACACGTCTTTTCCACTCCATAGCACAATGATCCTACCTTCCCACAACAGGGACCCTGTAAATGGTTGTAAATTAAATAATGCTTTTTCTCCTCATGATGCAGAGGGAGCTTTCTGGAGAAGACATAATTTCATGGATGATTTCCCAGAAATGTTGAAGGTTCTTAAAACCAGAGGGAAAGTCATGTGCTGTCTGCAAAGTCTCATCTGCAGAAACTGGCCCAGCCCAAAAGTACAGAAACAAACACATAGATCTAGTCAAAACCATTAGAGCCTTTGGCTCTGATTTCAAACAAGCAAAATAAACAAACTCCAGTCCAAGTAGGAACTGGTTCCGCTGTCCCCTTCTTTTAAGCTTTCCAAAGCCAAGTTATAACGTTTGAATGTTTCAGAAGTTTCCTTCTAATGGATTTCCTTTTATTGTATGTTCCAGATGGCCAATGGATCCTTGGATAGTAAATAGACAGGCCCATTTTAAATCTTGACTTAACTTGTTTAGCACTTTTCTGGCATTGCTTGTGCATGTTCCAGGGAAAGATGTGTGGCTATTACCTTGTTCTGTAATAATCCAGCTGTGTTTTACCCATATTGTTAATCTAAATGTTGTGACTTCTGGTTACACACAGATTGACAACAAGGGGAGTAGGTGTATATATATATATATATATATATATATATATACACACATTTCCACCCAACGCTCCTGGTAAGTAACCAAATCCATCCTCCACCCTGAAATTCAACAGCCTGGTGGTTAAAATGAATGCTTTGAGAAACAATGAAAGATCCATGCCAACCGTTCTGGTTCTTAGAATTCACGGGCTCAGATACACCTATTTCACTTTACCATACCTAGTTCTCTTCTTTTTTTTTTAATTATTATTTTTTAAAATTACATCCAATTTAGTTAACATATAGTATAATAATGATTTCAGGAATAGAATTTAGTGATTTATCACTTACATATAACACCCAGTGCTTATCCCAGTAAGTGTCCTCCTTAATGCCCTTTGCCTATTTAGCCCACCTCCCCCACCCCAAACCCCACCAGCAACCCTCAGTTTGTTCTCTGTATTTAAGTGTTTCTTATGGTTTGTCTCCCTCCTTGTTTTTATATTATTTCTGCTTCCCTTCCTTTATGTTCATCTGTTTTGTATCTTAAATTCCACATATGAGTGAAATAATATACTTGTCTTTCTCTGACTGACTTATTTCACTTAGCATAATACACTCTAGTTCCATCCACGTTGTCGCAAATGGCAAGATTTTACTCTTTTTGATTGCCGAGTAATATTCCATTATGCCTATATATATATATATATATATAGAGAGAGAGAGAGAGAGAGAGAGATCGATCTATATAGATCTATATAGATCGATATCTATATCTATATCTATATATATAGATAGATAGATATAGATCTATATAGATCAATATATATATCACATCTTCTTTTATCCGTTCATCAGTTGGGCTCTTTCCATACTTTGGCTACTGCCAATAGTAGCTAGCTCTCTTCTTGTATCTACTTTTCTAAGACCAAAATAGTTGATAAAACTACCTCGTTTTTTAACTTTTTTTTTAATGTTTGTTTATTTATTTATTTATTGAGAGAGAGAGAGAGAGAGAGAGAACGTGAGCGGGGGAGGAGCAGAGAGAGAGAGAGAGAGAGATACAGAACCCGAAGCAAGCTCCAGGCTCCGAGCTGTCAGCACAGAGCCCAATGCAGGGCTCGAACCCACAAACCACAGGATCATGACCTGAGCCAAAGTCAGATGCTTTAACTGACTGAGCCACCCAGGTGCCCTGAAACTACCTGTTTTTAAGAAGTCAAGGAAAAAAGCCTAATCAATGGGACTGAATTTCAAATACCTCAGCAATCAGGAAAGCAGAACACATATGAATACCCGTAACTTAATCCTTAAAAGCTAAGGCAGCAGAAAACAGGAGAGGTCTGAATAACTAAGTCCACTTCTCCTGCACAGGAGGAGGGTTATGTCTTCGTTCTCCTTACAAATTAAAGATGGTGGACTGAGAGCTGATCCTACAAGAAGAATCATCTTAGAAGAGTGTTTCATCTCCAAACTTGGCCTTCAAATTCTAGCTCAGATGTCCCCTTCCTTCTGAAGACTTTCTCATCCTACCCTCCACAGGCATGGTTATTTCCTTGTATGTTATTCCCATATACCTTGTATATATTTCCACTGTAGCATTAATCACATGGTATGGTCATTATTTTTTTGAGAGAGAGAGAGAAAGAGAGAGTGTGTGTGAGTGGGAGAGGGGCAGAGAGAGAGTGGGGGACAGAGAATCCAAAGTGGGCTCCGTACTGACAGCAGCGAGCCCAACATGGGCTCAAACCATGAGATCATGACCTGAGCTGAAGTGGGACACTCAACCAACTGAGCTTCCCAGGCACCCCAGTATTGTCATTTTTAAATTACACATCTCTCACTTCTACTAGCCACTGATCTCCTCAAGGACAAGGATAGTGCCATTGTACCCGAAGAACTTAGTATCATGCCTGTTCTTTAACAGAAAATCGCAGACTTTCAAGAAAATCACATCACCTGATGTTAATAGATTATTTTTTTCCTTCTGCAAGAGTGAAAACCAGAAATCAGAAATTGTAACCTCTTCTGAGGGTTTGGAATTAAGAAAAAGTGGATAAGCTTCATCAGTGGCCAATATTATGGAATGAGGTATTACTTTTCCTGTTTCCTCTTAAGTTAGCCTGACCCCACCCTCTCCTGATCCATCTCCAGAGAGACCTACAGATAGAGGGACACATAGAGACAGAGTAAATGTCTATACTTTTGTTTTTCCCCAATTCTTGTTGCATGGGAAGCCTATTTTCCTGATTTTCAATTCCATGTCCCACCTCTTTACCATATATTCAATATTTATTTTAGCTAACTTGTGTGGGTTTTAGTTTCTCATACATAATGAGACATCCTGCAAGACAATTCAATCTTGACCTACTATATCCATTATTAGTATGTACCTATTACCTGTGGCTTGATTAATTATTTTCAGGGCAGTAAAAATTCTTTTGCAGGGCTCACCCATGAATACAACCTTAATAACCAAATATCCTTTGCTTTGTATCATGCTCTTTGTAATGTGAAGGTGACAGATTTTTTAGTCAAACTAATCTGGGTTCTAATCCCAGATCTGTTCATCTAATAACTAAGATAATGTAAAGAAGTTATGTAACTTTATTCTCTGTTGTAAAAAAAAAAAAAACTTTACTTCTACAGAAACTTTCAAACATATCCCAAAGTAGTTTATATCACCCAGCTTCAATAATTATCAACATAACCTCAATCTAACCATGAGGAAACATTAGGCAAACCTAAATTGGAAAACATGCTACAAAATAACTCATCAGTACTCTTCACAAGTGTCAAGGGCATGAAGGACTGGACAGATGGAGGGACGGCTGTAGATTCGAGAAGACTAAGGAGACATGACAATTAAATGCATGGGGGGTCTCTGGGTTGAAACCTGGAGTAGCAAAAGAACATGAGTTGGTGGACGCTGGGGAGAAGAGGAGAAATTAGAATAAAAGTCTCTAGGTCAGTTACTAGTGTTCTGTCAATATTAATTTCCAGGTTTGACCATGGTACCACAGTTATATAAAATGGCAACATTAGGGAAAGCTAGCCAATATGCAGTCAGGCCCCCTATGCTAAAAATAGCCCAACTTTTCTATACATCTAAAATTGTTTCCAAAAGAATGTCTAAAAAAATAATATTTACAACATTCCCTCATTCTTATTTCTTCTACTGCTTCCCCAACCCACCCCCACTTTTTTTTTCTGCTAGAGTATTTTAAAGCAAATCCAAACAGGATATAATTTCACCAATCAGTCCCTGGCTGATAAGAATTCTATTTTATAACATAATTGCAATAACATTACCACACCTCGCAAGATCAGTAACAATTCCTTAATACGTAATACTCAGCCCATGGTCTATTTTACCAAATGTCCCCAAAATGCTATTTATAGAAGGCTTTTTGGTTAAATCAGGTACCAGGCAAGATGTTGGATACTGCATTTGCTTGGTATGTCTCTCCAGTTTCTTCTCATCGGAGACAGTTCCTGCCCCCCTCCTTTTTTTATGCCATTTATTTTTTTAAGAAACTGGGTCATTTTTCCTGTAGAATTTCCCACATTTTGCTCTGGATAGTTTTAAGCTTGTGATTCAGTTTCTTATTATTATAAAATGGGGACAATGACATTCACCTCACAGGGGTTTTAGAAGACTTAAATGAGAAAAATATATGACAAAAGCCCAGAACATAGGAAACGTTTGTCCCCAACCCCTATTCACCACTTCTTCCTCCAGTCCTTTCTGAAGGCTTATAATTTATTGTTTTGTGTTAAGTTTACATATTTATTTTGAAAGATAAGGGAGGGGCAGAGAGGGAGAGAGAATGCCAACAGACATGGGGTTCAATCCCACAAACTGTGAGGTCATGAACTGAGCAAAAATCGAGAGTCAGATGCTTACCGACGGAGCTATCCAGACGTCCCATAATTTTTTGGGTTTCAGTCACCACTTATTTAACATTAAGTCTTCGTTAGACTCTCGGACAGCACTCACATGGATTAACAGATTCGTTTTCACAAATGCTGCGCAATTAAGATGGGACCCTAGAAAAAGATAAAATTCTATCCCACCATTAAAAGTGACCATGTGGGGACGCCTGGGTGGCTCAGTCAGTTGAGCGTCCGACTTCGGCTCAGGTCATGATCTCACAGCTCATGAGTTCGAGCTCTGTGCTGACAGCTCAGAGCCTGGAGCCTGCTTCTGCTGCTGTGTCTCCCTCTCTCTCTGCCCCAACCCACTCGCATTCTGTCCCTGTCTCTGTCTCTGTCAAAAATAAATAAACATTAACGAAAAAAATTTTTTAAAAAATAAAAGTGACCGTGTGATCACTACTCAGGGTGTGGTCTGTGGACCAGCAGCAGCACACCTTCTGGGAGCTTGTTAGAAATGCAGAGTCTCAGGCCCTACCAGGACCAGCTGAATCAACATCTACATTTTAACAAAATGTCCAGGGTATTTTGTGTGTACACGATAGAGAAAGCACGAGTATTTAGAGCAATAAAAGATTGTTCTTGGTATGGAAATTAGGGGTTTCCTTTCTTCACACTGACAGAGAAGGTTCTAGACCCCCCTCAAACAACGGAGTTCTTGTATCCCTTTCATCAACTCCTGTCTCTTTAAATTTTAACACAGAGCTGGGAAGCTACAGGACTTCTTCGGGCAGAGGCGAGCAGGAGCCCTTTCTTTCTCCACTGACTCTTTGAAAGAAGTACCAAGAGGAAGATAGGGTTTCTTAGGGGTTTCAGGCAGCACTTACGTAAAATGAGCTGTGAGTTCTCACATTCCTCATCTATGCAAGGGAAAACTTTTCAAAAATTCTCAAAAATAGCTGTAGTTTTGCCCATGGATTTTGCTCACTTCAGAGCTTCTAACCCCAAGGACGCCCTTGCTTTGGTTTGAAGGGATGTCTCCAAGTTGGAGATGTCAGATGACCTTGAAGGGTTTTCAAGGAACGTGAGCCATTCTGACCTCACTATGACGGTCTGTTCCCAGAGGAGGAGTGGAAAGTTTCAACTCTACCTGAGCTTATCAGTCCACATACACTTTGATTTTAGAGAAATTTGATTTTAACATAGAGGCATGCTAAGTGTATATGAGGAATTTTAATCTTGCCTCAGACTCCAGAGGAGAAGTGATATCTGACCTGACAGTCAGACCAAATTAACAGCTCTGGGTATTACAGTTTTTATTAAAAACATGTCTTTTAATTAAATAATTAGTAGATGAATTCATCTGGAATATTTTAAAGTAAATCCAAGATATCACATTTCTTTACCCATAATTAAGTATGAATCTCTAACATGCCAGGAGTTTTAAAACATAATCAAAATAATAGTTTCGTATCAAAAAGAATCCACAATAGTTCTTTTTTTTCTTATTTTTTTTTCAACGTTTATTTATTTTTGGGACAGAGAGAGACAGAGCATGAATGGGGGAGGAGCAGAGAGAGAGGGAGACACAGAATCGGAAACAGGCTCCAGGCTCTGAGCCATCAGCCCAGAGCCTGACGCGGGGCTCAAACTCACGGACCGTGAGATCGTGACCTGGCTGAAGTCGGACGCTCAACCGACTGCGCCACCCAGGCGCCCCAAGAATCCACAATAGTTCTTAATATCATCCTGTATCCATTCATGTTCAATTTCTCCTGAGTTCTCAATGTTTCTTTCTTTTCACAATTAGTTCGTGAATCAGGATGCTGCCAAGGTCCTATAGGTTGCATTTGGAAACTATGTCCCTTAACTTCCTGTCTGTAATAATTTCCTACCAGTTGTGGTGGTGGTGGTGGTGGTGGTTTAATATCATTTATTTGAAGAAGCAGGGTCATTTGCCCTATCTGATTTCTCCAATCCTGGATAAGGCTGATGGTTTCTTTGCGATACCTTGTAACATATCTCCATCTCTGTATTTTTTTTAAGTGGCTAGTTAGATATTATGTGATTTTAAGTTAATATCAGGCAATGAAAAGTTATAGTACTTAGGGGCTGCCTTAACAGGCTGTGAGGAAGTGAACGTGGCTTCAAAGCTCGGAAGAACCAGCTCTGCTCAGTGTCTGTGAACTTGAACCTGTCACTTGAAGCACCATGACTTCTCATAGTACCATCCTACTTCTCAGAGAAAATAATGAGTATGCAAAGGGTTACCATGAAGATTAGATATTGCAAAGCACTGACCAGCATACAGGAGGTGCCCTATAATTGTTTGTTTCTCCTTTCCTCTCTGTGCCTCACACTTCTCAACAGTCAACTGAAATGACTCAACTGTGTATGACCTAAGTTTCCTCCCCAGCTATGAAATTCCACGATCTCTGTTTCGTTTTAGTATCAGAGATTGGGTCAGTTAAATTGGCATGAAACAGAATCCACTGTTTACTTATGCTCTCTTTCTGCTAGAAACTGCTTAAAATTAATTTTTGTTATTTTTTTTTCACTCAATAAATACTCATTTGTCACTGACTGTGTCCAGAGACACTCCTCTGGGGACTATGAAGATAATGAAGACATAGTTCTTCCACACAGGCAGCTCACAGTCTGGGAACTGGGGAGGGGATAAACAAGCAAGGTGACAAAGTAATGCTAGAGGTCTGAGGGAGGTGCTTTCATCAGAAGGGCAACCAGGACAGCATCAACATTCGGCTTGCGTTTCAGGAAACTTCCATCAGAGGGGGTGAGTTTGGGCTGGTCTAGCTGCTCTCCTTGTGACCTGGGACAAGCTGTCTGTGCTCGAGTGAGCAAACTAGTCAACAGACAGAAGGAAGTGAGAACCAAGGACAATGTGTTTGTGAGGAGGCCTGAGGCCTGTCCTCTCCAACCAGGGGATGACAGTGCTGCCTTGAAGGTAAGCTTTGTGGGAGATGTCACTGAACGCTTGAAAAGGAACACTTGGGATTGGAGGCGATGAACGATATTTTAGGGAGTGAGCCAAAGAGAAAATCCAGTGAAAAATAAAATGTAAAAGAAAAGAAGAAATCTGCTTCTCAAAGTTAAAAGCCCACACAGAAACGAATGTTTCCTTTTACATAATCAGCATTTTCTAAGTGACTCAAGGATGACAAAGTCAATATAAACAAGTTCAGTCACATCAAGAAACATCTGACCTTGACAGGCAGTTTCCTGCTTCAAGGTCTCAGCCTCAATTTTGTTTGTAGATTATCACTTCTCAAGCACTGTATGATATGCACATACCTTCACACACCTACAAACAGAGTTTACACACCCTCCTGCACACACATATAGTAAAGCTACTTAACATTTTATTACATATTATAATACTAATAACGGTATATATATTAAGTACACTAGAGCCATATGTCTACGATATGTAAGTATTATATAACATTTATTACAAAGAAGACTGGGGCCCTAAGGTTTTAAAAAAATTTTTTTTCAATTTTAGTTTTGAGAGAGACAGAGAGAAAGAGATACTGAGCATGAGTGGGAGAGGGGCAGAGACAGAGGGAGACACAGAATCACAAGTAGGCTCCAGGCTCTGAGCTGTCAGCACAGAGCCTGACACAGGGCTCGAACTCATAAACATGAGATCATGACCCAAGCCGAAGATGGATGCTCAACCGACTGAGCCACCCAGGTGCCCCGCCCTAAGACTTCTTTTAATTCTTAAGTTTTTTCCACAGTTTGATCCTCTCACGCATAGTATTCACGAACTATTACAGATGAACTGGGACAAACACAAATGCAAAAGGCATCATAGTGGAATTCTACCACTGACTTTCCCTGAATCAGAGAGACAAATCAGAATATAAAATTCCACCAAATAACAGGACAATCATCTTAGTGACAAATGCTAGGCCTCAAAATAACCACCTAGCATCCCTCCATATACGCAACACTGAAGAACCCATCTGAAAGTACTTCTTGGTACTAAATAGAAAACATGAGCAATGTCCAAATATTAGGAAGGCTTTTAAGAAAAAGAGAGAAAGAGGGGAGTCTGGGTGGCTCAGTCGGTTAAGTGTCCGACTTCGGCTCAGGTCCTGATCTCATGGTTTGTGAGTTCGAGTCCCGCATTGGGCTCTGTGCTGACGGCTCAGAGCCTGGAGCCTGCTTCGGATTCTGTGTCTCCTTCTCTCTCTGCCCTCCCCCAACTTGTGCCCTGTCCCAAAAATAAATAAATGTAAAAAACAAAAAAAATTTTTTAAAGAAAAATAGAGGAAGAGAATTGCTAATTCCAAAGTCCATTTCAACATTTAATATCTTTTTCAGTCATTTAAAGGAGATGTAATTAGATTTGAGATAATTTTATCAGAATAACAGTAAATTTACCCAAGATCCCTCTGTGACCAACCATCTAGGGTAAAAAGAACCTGGATGAATTCATTGGGAAATATATCTTCTCCCTCAACCAGTGGTTGGTGCCCAAGCAGCTGTAACAGAAATTCGATCACTCACATTATGGCATGTCCAGAAAATTACCAGAAATAACTGCTGTAACCCTTATCAACATGAAATAAGAATTTAAATGTACAAAGAAAGGGACTGAGACTTGAAGTGACTGAAGCATGCATTTAAATATTTGGAACCCTCTGAAGAGATATCCCACATGCCTGCATCTCCTGTATTCAAGCTCAAAAAATGTTTCATGTAAACAGCTGATGAATACTTTCAACTTTGCAGGCCATAAAGTCTCAGTTGGTTACAACTACTCAAGTTGGTTATTGTACTATGAAAGCAGTCATAAAAAACATGTAAGTAAATGAACACATGTGTGTTCCAATAAAACTTTATGTAGAAAGCAAAAACTGGCTGGATTTGGCCCACAGGCTGACTACTGTCCTATATAATTTCCTCACTTTTCCTGCCTAATTGAAACAAAATTTCTTCTTTAATATGCATGTCCACACACACAAAAATAAAACAAAAAGACAAGCAAAACTCAATAACCTAAATTTAGATGGTTTGGAATAAGCAGGTAACTTGTTAAGTACTTTTATATTATTTCATTTGGGGGAATGATAGAAATGTAATTTCAACTGGACCCAAGTCTATGAGATTTACACGCATATTGACTTTGGAAGTGAATGTAATGTGCACTATTCTTGGCATATTTTAGTAGGGAGCATTTCTATTCTGAACATTTACATTCTGCCCTCTGGATTTATAGCACCAAATAGATTTTCTTCTGCGTTAATGGAATCAAAGTTTGTAGTTTCATTGTATGCATTTGATAGAATCGGTGCATGAGATGACAGTTTTTCTTGGATGTTTGATTCTGAAGTAGCAACTATCTACATGATGGATTTGGCCCCAATATCAGGCTGATAAAAGTTGAGGATGAAGATTTCTGACTTTACCTTCCAATGTGATCATGAGCAAGTCTCGCAAGGCTGGGAAGTGCCATCATGCACGCTGATAACACAGGCTGTGATGTAAAGGGGCTGCCTCATGTTGCATTTAATTCTTGTTTTAAAAGCCCAGTGAAGGAGAATCTGGTTTTGAGTTGATCAGGCAAGACCCCCATGTGCTGGGACTCAGTGGTATTTGGTGTAGAACAGTGGTTCTCAACCAAGGATGATTCTTTCCTCCAGAGACATTTGGCCACATCTACCAGAAATTGTCTGGAGACATTTTTGGTGTCACAGCTGGGGTGCTACTGGCTTCTAGTGGGTAGAGGCCTGGGATGCTGACACATACTCCATAATGCACAGGACAGTCCCCCTAACAAAGAATGATCTGCCTGCCGATGTCAAGGTGAGAAGGTTGAAGAGGCCTATCTAGAGCCACATGTAGACTTGATCATCTCAGGCCTCTGTCCAGGCCCCTGCTTCAGCAGGTCTGTTAGTCCTCTTGTTGTTCTGCTCCCCATGAAGCAAGAAGTCTAGGCCAAGGGGACAGACTCACCCAGAGCCCACATCTCCTCTAAAAGCCCACACTTTTAGACCGTACTGTGGGCACCCAGGATCCCAGAAATACCTGCACAGAGCCAGTGTAGGCCTTTCTGCCTCCCTATAGCAGACTCTTTGGTAGTGCATATACCCCTAAGCCCAACAAGATGCATGGCAGCTGGAGCACACGTGCATGTACAAAAAAGCCCCGCACAATGGTGGGAATTATTTTGAGCCAGGGCATGGGGTCAAACTCCATTTTTGATCTTGGCCTAACCATGCAATGATTCAAAGTGGGTCTGATCAATTTATCCCATGGAGGGCCTACAGCACTATCTCACATCCTGACAGGCTTTGAGGGTCCAAATGTCCAAGTGCTTCCATGATATGTGTGTGGATGCGTGTATTTGGTGGGCAAATACAGGATTAGCCAGGCATGCCAGTCCAAATATTGTCTGAGACCAAACTGGACCAATAAGAACCACAGCAACCCATTGGGCAGGACTCTGAGTGTGGCAGAAATCCCAAAATAGACAAAAACCACAGGGGACTTTCAAAGCATCCTGGATCCAACTGATCTGAGATAGTTCTGGGCATTCTGGAACCAGTCTAAATTCCAGGGCAGAAATTTGCAGAACGGAATCCAAAGACCTAGCATCAACAGGCTACAGGCCCAATTTCAAGGCCAGTATTCTGTTTTGGCCCTCATCTAAAAACCACTAAAAGTCAACATTTCTTATCTTTATGATGGATGGGCAGTCAGCCACTGTTTATTACTTGCTAGTTGACATTTAAGCATGCACTTGCCAGTTATGAGTGGGCTAGCCTACAGGCATGCCTTGCTGAAAGCAAGAGAAATGTCCTAAAATCATGACTTGCAATGGGTTGTTGTCAGTGGAATCTTACTTAGGTGCAAGCAGGGAGATTAACATTTCAAGTAAGTTACTTATTGAATATCCTCAGAATGATCCCCTGCCTAACTGATCCAATCTAGATTTTCATAGAGGATAATATCTGTTTAAAGCTTGATAAACAGGGCATTAGGGATATTTTAAAAAATAAATTTATATATCCCTCTACTGAATCCACCTCAAAGATAATTATTTTTCTTGAAGAAAAGATGTTAAATACACACAAACGCAGTACACATAGATACATGCCCTCTATCCAGAAGTTTTGTGCATTCTCAAGTAACACTTTCAATCTGGAAATGACTTTTAAGATCATTCTCGACTACTGTGTAAACTATAAAGTATTATCAAAATGTTCTTTTTGTTATTGTAACAATAACTTTCTTTTTTTTTAATTTTTTGTGTTTATTTATTTATTTTGAGAGAGACAGAGAAAGCAAGTGGGGGAGGGGCAGAAGGAGAGAGAGAGATGGAGAGAGAGAGAGAGGGAGAGAGGGACCCAAGCAGGCTCCACATTGTGGAGCCAGATGTAGGGCACTAACTCACTAATGGTGAGATGACCTGAGCAGAAACCAAGAATCAGATGCTTAACCGACTGAGACACCCAGGTGCTCCTTTTTGTTATTATAAAATAATCTCTGAGATTGACAAGAAATTCATTGATAGGAAAAATCTCTGAGGTGATGTATGGAAATCATCATCTATCTACTCAGATGAATTTTTTAATGTTTATTTTATTTTTGAGAGAGATAAAGAGACAGAACATAAGCAGGGGAGGGGCAGAGAGAGAGGGAGACACAGAATCTGAAGCAGGCTCCAGGCCCTGAGCTGTCAGCACAGAGCTGGACGCGGGGCTTGAACTCACGAACCGTGAGATCATGACCTGAGCCAAAGTCAGACACTTAACCAACTGAGCCACCCAGACACCCCTCAGATGAATTTCTAAAACATAATTTGAATTATGTCCTGCCCCAGATTGTGATCTTGTGTGACCCTACATGATATGCCAGCCATGGCCTGTTCACCAATATCTTTGGCACACCTGCAACCCATTAGCCACATCTGGTTGGGTTGCTGTGACCCTGGAGAGTCTTGCAAGTGCATCACAATTACCCAAAGGGTTTCTCAAAAGACAGATTTTGAGCCCCACCCTGAGGTATTTTTATTCTTTACATCTGCTATGGGGCTGGAAAATTAGCATTCAATTAAATTTCTAGGTGATGCTGGATCAGCTGGTTTGGGATCACCCTTTGTGAACTAATGTTTTGGCTTTTAGCAGGGGTCAGCAAATGTTTTCCATAATGGGCCAGATAATAAATATTTCAGACTTGGCAGACCATATGGTCTCTGTCACCACTACTCAACTCTGCCTTCCACTGTATCCTAAAAGCAACCATGGACAATATGTAAATAAATGGGGATACCTGCATTCCAATAAGACTTTACTTAAAAAAAAAAAGGAAGTAGGGCAGGATTTAGCCAGTGGACTGTAGTTTGCCAGTTTGCCAACTTCTGGCTTATGGGATAAAGATTCTTCAGGTAGGATCTCTAACCTCATTTTCCATTATCACTCCATACTGGGTTCCAGCCACAACAGTCCCCATGCAATACTCAGCTGGCCTATCTCTTTCACCAGGGTGTGTGTGTATGCGTGCATGTGTGTGTGTGTGTGTGTGTGTGTACAAACATTGTCAACATAGTATCATATAGCAGGAATGGAAGAGAGAAGAGGTTAGTTAGAAAAGAAGATTATCTAGAAAGAAAGCATTTTAACTAAACAAAGTGAGTCTCAAACTAAAAAGGTTTGAAAAATACCTTTTTACACGATCTCCCTCTCCTCCTACTCTTTCCCGTGCTCTTAATTCACCACTCATCTTTCCTAGGAGAGCAGTTTTAAGAGGTTAGTGCATGAATACTTTCCTAAAGCTTCAGTTGTCAGACCTCATGGAAAAGCTTATTCTAAGCTATATGCTGCTGCTATAACAGGAAGAAAAGTTCTCCAAAAATAAGAACATTTAATGGAAAATAGAGGCAGGCTGTGGAGTTTCTGTTATTGATGTTGTCTTTGTAAGGTATCCAAAACCCTTCAATGTTTGAGTTTCATCTCCCAATCTCTCAAAAAAAAAAAAGAGGCAATTTTAAGTTCCTCCTTTTTTTTATCCTTTTATTCAAACAGACAAACCAAAAATATTTTATAGGTGACTTGTTTTTTAGTTCACTCAAAGGCTTTAAATCCACTGGATAGAAGTCACATTTCAGTTTCTATAATTCTATTACGATTATAAAAAGGACAGGAATGAGGTAATCAAATGAATCATTCATTTATGTGACCACAGTCATTTATTCGAGTGCACTGTCTCCACATGTGTCACATAAAAAATGTTAAATTGTTGTAAATGGTTTCACTATTTTTCATTTAAATCAAGAATTCAAAATTACCTATGTTTTCTTCCTAATGTAGAAACTCAACAATGAAAGAAAGGGTTAAAAGGATTAATAAGAACACCTGAAGCTAAACACACCTTTGTAATTTCCTTTTTATGACAATATCTCATGTTAAATGACACATTCTATGAACAGATGTTATATAGCATCTTCCTATGGTTTCAATGCAAAATGAATAATAATGTTCCCGGAGAACTGGCCGTGAATAACAGTTTCCTTCCCTCCTTTGATCTGGAATGCTGTGCAAATTATTATTTCCAATTCTCTGAGTCTGACAGACACTTTGATAATTCAGTTGCTGACTTTAGTTAGTACCAGTAACAGAAACAAATTCTGAGGCACTCAGTGAAGAGTTTGAGTAATCAGCACAGTTTTAAAACAAAGCAGAAATGTCCTGAAATGAGACATAATTATAATGCTATTATTATAATGTAACTCAGAAAGCACAATGGGCTGAGGGGTAGATAGAAATATTTAAAATACACAAACATCACCTGTGTCTGAAAAATTACTTTGGAGCTCAACGTTACTCAAAGACAAGAATGGATGTTTGGTTCTTTCTAATCAGAGTATACTAGACTTACACAGAACACAGAACAAATAAGAAAATTCCACACTTGAAGGCTTATAGAATAAATAACTTACCTGTTCCCCTCAACTGTAGCAATTCCTGCTTCCCGGTCCATTAACCTGTAGGAGTCCAGAGATGAAGCACCGCTGACAGTTCTTTGTCTTCCTTCTCCATTTTGGTCTCATGTTTGTCTTTCACCTTGTTCTGAAAATCAGACTTCTTAAGGGGAAAATCCTTCTGTAGACTGTTCCTCAATGAGCTTTGGCTCAACTGGAACATACTCAATGATAAAGCTCAGGGAGGTGGACTGCTCTATATAAATGTAGCTTACCTTCTGGGTTTTGGATATTGGAACATTTTTTAAATAATTAATATCCTTTTTCTTCATCATAACTAGGATTTTAGTTCTAAAGGGAAATCATATAAAAAGTAGGTTACCATATATCATTGTTCGTGCCAACTGTATAGAATCCCCAATCTTATTCTCTAAGTATGCAAATATGTTTTGATTTTAGGATCCAAAGAATCATTTTCTTGATACAATTTTAATCTTATATATTACCTTAAGTTTTTTTCCCAGATGTGTGGCTTCTTAGGATAAGTCATTGAGATAATTGATCTGCCAAACATGTTAAAATCTGTATGGTCTGTTTCACGATAGACCATTGATTCCTAACCACACCTCTGTGGCACCACAGGATTGACCTCAATTATGTCAGGGAATGTCTCAAAGCCCTAAGTTCATTATTTTCTCCTAATTGAACTATATATATATATACCCATATAGTACAGAGTACTTTGAAGGCAAAGGATGAGGAAGTTTTGAAAATTCAAGCCACAAACTGACAATCTAAAGAAACTGCTATTGTGTCTGCAGATTTGAAGCACTACCCATTCTGAGATCAGCTATTTTAAGTTATTTTTTATGTCAGCATATTGCATTAAAAAAATTGGCTTGTACTCTTCAAAAATATCAATATCATGAGAGACCAAACAAAAACAACAACAACAAAAACCTTTTCCAGATTAAAGGGGACTAAAAAGATATAACAATTAAATAAAATACCTGATCCTATAATAGATTATGGATGGGGAGAAATATTGCTGTTAAAGACATTAAGGCACTTAGCAAAATTTAAATATGTGCTCTGTATTGAATAATAACATGTGCCAATGTTAAATTTCCCGATTTTTATCATTGTACTGTGGTTATGTAAGAGAATACACTTCTCTGTGCAGATGCATGCAGGAATATTTAGGAATAAAGGTGATGTCAGCATCTTATTCTCAAACCATTCATCAAATGTGTGTGTGTGTGTGTGTGTGTGTGTGTGTGTGTATTCATACACACATTCAGACCTATATACAGAGAGAGAAGAGAGACAGAGAAGCAGAGATACAGAGATGGAGAAGGGAAACAAATGTGGCAAATGTTAACTGATGGATGGATTCAAGTGAAAATTCATTGTGCTATTTTTTGAATACTTGAATTTTTTCAAAATAAAAATGTTTTTATTTATTTTTTTTAAATGTTTATTTATTTTGGAGACAGAGAGAGATAGAGTATGAGTGGGGAAGGGACAGAGAGAGAGGGAGATACAGAATCTGAAGCAGGCTCCAGGCTCTGAGCTGTCAGCACAGAGCCTGACACAGGGCTTGAACCCACAAACTGCAAGATCATGACCTCAGCTGAAGTCAGCTGTTTAACCGACCAAGTCACCCAGGCACCGTAATAAAAAAGCTTTTTAAACATCAGCACAGTTGACAATTAATTTTGATGCTAGAGAAATGATACTAACCTGTTTTCACATATATCTGGGTTGAATTTAAACTATTATTCCCTTCACTGTGATTGTAATAAATGTGCTGCATTTTTTCAGAGGATGAGCTAAGCTCAAAATAAATAGCCAGCCATGCAGAATAAGGACCCATATCTTGGTGTTACATACAGAAACACAGAGACTAACGCTGTAACTCCCACCTGGAAAATTCTCAATAACTGTTCTGGCCATGGATGGTTTTTGTGAACGTTGTTGAGGACGTGGAAGATTTTTGTAATCACTGTGGCTGATTCCCCAATTGCAAACAGAAAATTACATAAACATGTATTCAATATGGAGAACTTTGTCTTCTTCCTACATCAGCTACCAGATGGGAGAAGAGAAGACAGTCTGCAGGGAATATTAACAGCCCAGGAGAAAAGACCCAAAGACACCATTGCTGATAGTTTCCTAAAGGAACAGCCAGATTCCCTGCCAGCGGCATCTCCCTGTGGATTGAGCGTTACCAGCCCTATGTGGGTCTTGAACTCATGACCCTGAGACCAAGACCTGAGCTGGGATCAAGAGTTGGACGCTTAACTGACTCAGCCACCCAGGTGCCCTGGGTGTTATCATCTCGTTGGAAGGCTGAACAGCTTCCTGACGCTTCAGACAAGGCTCCAAAGCAGAAAGCTAGACACACCCATGTCCAATGCAACAATGTCAGCAAGGTGTCTGAGCTCACACAGAATGAGCCACCAGAGCTGCAGCTGGAATCAGGGGTGAGACAAGAGACTGGGATGTGGGAAACCAAAATGTCTTCTATAGGTCACTTTCCAGAGGGGACTTCTGTTGACCCTTGGCTTCTCCCCACTCCCCCTCACTCCTCATTTGCTTCTCCCCAGAGGAAGAATATGGACTAACCCATTTGGGCATATATTGATCTTCATTAGGCCCATTTCACTAGTGGGCTAGGTCACTATGTCCCCAGAATCTTACCTGTATTTTCTCTCTTTAACCAACCTGGTGGAACTCAAGTGCAACTGGTCCTCCTGCCTGTGCTTTCGCTCCTCAGCTTAGTCGTGACTGGCACCATGTTTCTGACTCTGTGTGGCAGGGACACCAGGCAATCCATGTGAGGACACTTCCATACTCTCTTTCTATTCTGGCCTCCTGCCCTACAAGTGGTAAGGTTAACCAGGTAGATGTGCACTTCAGGTAAAGAGATCTTTTTTTTATGTTTATTTATTTATTTTGAGAGCACGAGAGTGAGCGAGCATGAGCAGGGGAGGGGCAGAGAGAGGGAGAGAGAGAGAGAGAGAGAGAGAGAGAGAGAGAGAGACAAGTGGGGAAGGGGCAGAAAGAGAGAGAGAGAGAGAGAGAAAGAGAGAGAATCCCAAGCAGGCTCTGCACTGTCAGCACAGAGCCCAACATGGGGCTCGATCTCACAAACTGTGAGACAAAGTAGGATCAGACATCACTAGAATAAAACCTACAAAAGTGGCAAAATGTTTACATTAATGTATATGGAATAGGAAATGAATTTGTTTAATACTATTTTTAAAAAACCAAAAGGATACTGGAATAATGACAAAGGAATAAGACTATTAATGTTTATCAGGCAAATTTGAAAAATAACCTGAAATCTAATGAATAGATTAAACAGCCAATTAGACACAGCTGAAGAGTGAGATACAAAGAAATTATATAAAATACAATTCAAAGAGCAAGGTGAAAATTATAAAAGGAGGTTAAGGAATGTGGGTGGTAGAGTGAGAAGTTCCAGTACACACGTCAGTCTCAGAAGAAAACCAAGTGATGTGGAGACGAGATATGTGAGAGATAATGGCTATGATTTTCCAAAATTGATCAAATTTTATGAAGTGCAATAAATTCTTAGCATCTAGACGTATTTTAGTAAGTACAGAAGGAAAGATCTTAAAAGCAGCCAGAAAAGAAAAACACGTTCCCTACAAAGAAATAAAATTTAGAGAGTCATTTTCTTTTAAAAAATAATGGAAGAGAGAAACAAGTGTGATGCCTTCAAAGTGAGAAGATATACCTTGATAAGCACTGAGTAATATATGGAACTGTTGAATCACTGTTATACACCTGCAATTAATATAATGCTGTATGTTAACTACCCTGTTTTTTTTAAGTGAGAAGATATTGGTCAACCTAGAATTCTATACTCAATAAAAAAATCATTCAAGAAAAGGGAAAAAATATAGATATTTTCAGACAAACTTGGCAATGACAGCACCTCATACCTGTCAGAATGGCTAAAATCAACAATTTAAGAAACAACAGATGTTGGTGAGGATGTGGGGAAAGGGTAACCCTCTTTCACTGTTGGTGGGAATGCAAACTGGTGCAGCCGCTCTGGGAAATGGAGTTTCCTAAAAAAGTTAAAAATAGAACTACTCTACCACCCAGCAATTGCACTAGTAGGTAATTACCTAAAAATACAAAAATGCTAATCCAAAGGGACACATGCACCCCGATGTTTATAGCAGCATTGTCTACAATAACCAAATTATGGAGACAACCCAAGTGTCCATCGACTAATGTATGGAAAAAGAAGGTGTGGTGTATATAAATATACAATGGAATATTAGCCATAAAAAAGAATGAAAACTCGCCATTTGCAACGACATTGATGGAGCTGGAGAGTATTACGCTAAGCGAAATAAGTCAGTCAGAGAAAGACAAATACCATATGATTTCACTCATATGTGGGATTTAAGAAACAACAAATGAACAAAGGGGAAAAAGAGAGAGAGAGAGAAACGAAGAAAGAGACTCAACTGTAGAGAAGTAACTGATGGATACAAAAAAAGAGGTGGGTGGGGCAGGGGGCGGGGAATAGGTGACACAGGTGATGGGGATTCAGGAGTCCACTTGTCACGATGAGCATCAGGTGTTGTATGGAAGTATTGAATCACTATATTTTACACCTGAAACTGATAAAACACAGTGTGTTAACTGGAATTTAAATGAAAACTTAACAACAAAAAAAAGAAACTAGGAAAGCTTAAACTGGGTGGGTGTTAGTTTGATATTATACTTTAAATTACACGTATTGATTATATACTCTCATGTCATTTTTCGAGAGAGAGAGACATACACAAAGGTGAGAGAGTCTACTCACAGTGATTCCTATCTAAAGATTTAAAGAATGTGCTTTAGGAAGAAAGCAAATGATTCTAGAAAGGTAGATCTGAGATGCAAAAAAGGGTTGTGAGCAAGGAAAATGGATAAAATATGCAAAAAGCCAAACAAATATTCAAAGTGTAAACAATTTAAAAATACAAAATTCATGACAGACTCAAAATCCTGGACAACAGTACATATAACTTACATAGGTCACTAGGTTTAAAGTATCTTAAAATGATTACATTGTTCAGGAGGCAGGTGAATATACTGATATTCATTTTAGGCTATTATTATGGTTAAATAGTGATTATTAAAATTTCCAGGGTATTTTCTAAAAGAAAGGAATATTAATTATTTCTTTTTTAGTAAGGAGAAAACTAGTAGAAAGAAAAAGTTAGAGTTCGGTGAAAATCAATTTGAAACAAGATAAGAAAGGAGAACAGAAAGTTATATGTTTAAAAATAGTTCAAGAAGAAAGAGCAAAATAAAATGGAATCAATTAGTTCCAATATACTAAGAATGACAGTAAAGGTAATGAACTAACTCTGCAAGTAATGCACAAATACTATCAGAATACACACATTTTAAAAGTTTACTAAATTTTTAAATTAAATATTCTAGTCAGTCACATCTGACTTGCTTGAGACAGAAGAAATATGGAATTTGAAAATCCCAGAAAGAAAGGTGTGGTAAAGTCAGGTCCTGCAAATTATTGAATTTTATTTTTCTTTTGAGACATTGACTAAATTTTGAACTAGAAAGCCCACTTGAAACAATTTACTCAACCTCAGCATTTTGTTCTGTGCAATGTGGCTTCTATGAAACTCGAATATCCAAATAGCTCCAAGCTGAGCTGTTTGAGATAAATATGAGAGCCTGGCTCATATTTGCTTATTTATTCTCCCACAGTGAATATGCTTATTCATTCCCTCTACAGATGGTCTTTCCACACAAAGCCAATGTGCATAGTCAGTAATGTTAATGTTATTAATTGTTTGGCTTAATTTCTGTGTCAGTCACAGGTTATTAGGCTGACATATTTGAAGCAAGATGCCACCTTGGGGCTTTTGGGGGTGTCAGCTCTGGGGCTTAGATACCATAGTAAGAAGCAGTAACCATTTGAATCCCCCTCACGCTCCCTGAGGCCACCATTACCACCTCTGCATCTAACCACATCTCCTAATGTGTGTGTGAACCAGTGAGACCATGAAGAAAATCATTTAAAATCTTTCTAGACTGAAACTTCGCAGGGTGCCTGGGTGGCTCAGTGTGTTAGGCGTCTGATTTCGGCTCAGGTCATGATCACGAGGTTCACGAGTTGGAGCCCCAAGTTGGGCTCCGTGCTGACAGCTCAGAGCCTGGAGCCTGCTTTGGATTCTGTGTCTCCATGTCTCTCGGCCCCTCCCCCACTCTCAAAAATAAATAAACATTAAAAATTTTTTAAAACGAAACTTCGCAACTAAAAATATGCAAATATTTGAGAGTCTTACAGAGAGGAAACAAGGAGATGGTGTGCAAGGATGAATGGGGATGGGCCGTGCTGCAGGGGCAGGAAAACATTAAATCAGGTCAAATCTGGCCTTGCTGAGGGGTGCTGGGCCCAGGTACTTGATCTTCCATTCTGTTGCTTTAACCTTAAACACTTGGGAATGAGCTGATATTATTTTGTCTCAGGTACTACACCGGGTAAACAGTCTCCGGAAAAAAAAAAAAGCAGGTGGAGTGGCCAATGGAGAAATGCAGGAAGATATCAAAATGCCTGATGAGAGAACAAAGGGAATCTGCTGGCCCTGGTGGAACCTTCCATAACGGGGGTCAGAGCAGCAGCGGATGATGCTTGCACGGACTTGGGGATTTCAGAAGTCTGCATCTTCCATGAGGAGTTCTCTGGGGATTTCTCCTGTCTAGTATCACCACCTCCAGAGGTTTTCATATTATTTCCTTTCTTTTGTTTTAAGTTTATTTATTTATTTTGAGAGAGGGAGAGAGTGGAGGGAGGGAGGGAGAAAGAGTGGGGGAAGGGCAGAGAGAAAGGGAGAGAGAATCCCAAGCAGGCTCCACACTGTCAGTGCAGAGCCCAACGTGGAGCCCAATCCCATGGACCCATGAAATCATGACTTCAGCTGAAGTCAAGTTTCAGATGCTTAACTGACTGAGCCACCCAGGTGCCCCAATTTGCCTTTAAAGAAATATTTCATCCTCTGAGTTTGTTGGCACTTTTCCATAAACCTCACTGACATTCCACTATAACATCTACAAGGCAGCTTGAGAGGAGTTTCCTTAATTGAGCAATAATCTGAGACTATAGCCTACATGCAGCAGGTCCTGAATATAGAAAAAGGCAGGGGGCCTAAGTTTAGTGGTTATGTAAACAGGAAACATGAAAAACTAGCAGTCCCTCTCTGCTTTGTTTCATCATCTATAAAATAGAAAAAAAATAATCTCTAAGTCTTAGACCAAACATATTAATTTAATATAAAGCATGATGACCAGAAAGAATTCATTGTGTTCCCTAATAACAATTGCTGTTGTTACATGAGCATGCACTTGAACCGGTGTCCCTGGGGCATTGCTGTATACACACAGAAGGAGAGAGTGACATGGTAAAACTGAAATAACCATATGGTTTGAGAACCAAATATCTCTGCTATAAGGTCTTAGTGTCATAAGGGGAGTTGAAGAGAAAGTGTGTCCTGACTGACCACAGAGAGAAACACACACAGATTAAGGTGCACATGGGATAAGGAAAAGCAAGAACTGCAAGGGGAAAAAAAATGACTAATGGGCCAAGGGGAGGTGATACTCACCTCAGTGGCCCAGGGTAAGCACTGGTTAGATCGGGTAAAAGCTAAGGTGTCAAGGTCTGGCAAAGCTGGTAATGTCACGATGAGCAGAAAAACAGAGTATCAAGCAAAGACTGCTATGTTATATAAAACCATCCTTCTCTTTGAAGAATACCATAGAGCATGTGTCTCACAAACTACTGAATTCATGTTACCTAGAATTAGATGGGAATACTTAGATGGAGTGTGAATTTTATAAATAGATGTGTGATTACATTAAAGAATAGAAAATAATTTTCTGGACAGTGCTGATAAGAACCTCTTCATCCTCCATTCAATTATCAGGATAAACTGGAGTATTGGTTCCTTATGATCAAGGCCTGAGCTGCAAATAACTGCACTTAAAAAGTATTTGCTCTTATCAAGGAAAGAGCAAGTCATTTTTTTCTATTACCACTATTTCCCTGTTGGTAGAAGGTCAGGTTCATAGACTCCCAGGGATTCATTGGAGATCTTTTGTGAGTTCTGATTGATAATTGTTAGGTGGATGAATGAGTTCACTGTAAAGTCTTAGACTTTCTTGTTGGGGACTAAAGATTTCAGGCTTCTTTGCTGAAGCTCTTCCAAATTCTCATCTTTTCTGATCATTAATAGAAAGTGTGGAAGGAAGGTAGAGAACTGGATTGTTAGCCAAGTGAGTGTCCTGTAGAGTCACTTTAAATGCCTCACTTGGGCAGTTGGAACGGTCTCTCATCCTATGGGGGGGCCCTTCCCCTGTGGTAGTGATTACTTACTCTCTGGCTGTACCAAAATGCACTAGAGTAAAAGATTTTGAAAATTACTGCAAAAATCACTTTGGCTTACAGCGATTACCACAGCCCCATCACAGGGCAATGAGACCAAGCTGGTCATACACAATATTTAATTGAGGCAGGGTCAACGTGAGTGGTTTCTGAAACATTATCTCTGGTCAACAGCTGCAGCAACATCTGGGAACGTCTCAGAAATGCACATTCTTGGGCCCCACACTGGGCCCTTTCATTCAGAGTCTCTTGGAATGGGGTTCAGAGATTTGCGTTCAATTTGCAGGTGATTCTGATGCACACTAACTTTTGGGGGGACTCCAGTCTATCAAAACCAGTCAATTTTCACTGTTTTTACTGAAGTGACCTGCCAAGTTAGCTCAACAAAAATTGTGTTTGCATATCAAAAAGTCCTGAATTATTGCAAAGTTTACCAACTGTAAAGGAAGTTTCTCAGGGAACCCATTTCTCCTCTAAAAACTCACATCCCAGGGCTGGACACAGAACTCTAGACCATTGACGAAAAATAAACATTAAAAATAAAGAATAAACACTGATGCCAAGTCCCACTCTGAGGATTTGAAAGTGCAGTCCCCCAGTTGATTTGAATGTGCAGCTGCAATGGGCTAATTGCCAAAAATGGCCACAAATTTTGCCCCTCGTCGTAACCATACCCTTTGTAACATCTCTTTGTCATTCCTCCCATTAAAAGGATTCTGTTTCTCCAGTCCTTTGAATACGACCTTAGGATAGGTAGCAAACATGGCAGAAGCAGAGATTTGGAAAGTGTTTATACATTTGTGTTTATTTATTGGTTGCTTTTGGAACCTGAGACACCATGTAAAGCAGCTTAGAGGGTGAGCCCAGGAGCGACCATAGAGAAAGAGGCCCCAACTGACCTAGGTTGGCCTGTAACAACCATGATCATCAAAAACATAGTCCCAACCCACTTGCTGACCATAAAAGTATGAGCAAGCCCAACCGAGATTAGCCAAACCTGAACCAAGAATTGACCTGTTATACGGTGAGCTTAATAGTGGTTGTGTTAAGTCACTAAGTTTTAGGGGAGTTTGTTAAGCAATCACAGGGAGGTAGCAGATATTGTTTGCAGTCATTGAAAGGGTGACTCCTTGAAAGGAGAATCATTGAGGCAACGAGATTGTTCCAGACATCCCTAGCTTCGGGCTTGCTTGGCTCAGCTTACCAGGATGTTCTGAGTTTCCTCCTTCTTTCCTTTCAGGCAATCATACCCAGTTCCCAGTACCTTCCACAAGTCTCTCGATTCACTCAACTACCATCAAAGAGAGAAAGGGAACTGGACCATGAAAGCCAAAAGAGCTTGGAGAACTTCAAAGAAGTTATATAGCACAGATTTGAGTCCAAAACCTGTTTTTAATGAAGAACATTGAATAGAATATCTATTGTTAAGCATCTGATACAAAGCTTGGTATTTTGGATTATATCCAGCGCAGATTAAGGAAAGCTTATGAGATTTGTATATTAAATCATCACAAAGAATTTTCAGTATATGTAAGGAGATGAATTTCTCTAAAAAGAGAGAGAGAGAGAGACCAGTAGGAAATAAATAATGATTGAACATAATCCCTTGTGTATAATATATAATGGTTCCAATACCTTTCTGCCACTTGGCATAAAATAAGCAAGCACTATTTTCATGGGGGAATATGGAGGGGTGGGTTTACTTTGACTACCATCTTGTCTTTGATTATCTTTCTATACTCATTTGGCTTTACTCCCCTCCCTACTTCTAGTTTTTTTTTTAATGTTTATTTATTTTTGAGAGAGAGAGAGAGAGAGAGAAAGCAAGTAGGAGAGGAGCAGAGAGAGACACACAGAATCCGAAACAGGCTCCAGGCTCTGGGCTGTCAGCACAGAGCCCTATGTGGGGCTCAAACTCAGGAGCGGTGAGATTATGACTTGAGCCGAAGCCAGATGCTCAACCAACTGAGCCACCCAGGCGCCCCTCCCCTCCCTACTTCTAATTTGATTGTCTTGTTGCTGTTGTTTCCACTTGATGCTTTGGTCCCCTTACCAGACTCCTTTTTATTTTCAGGTTTTATCTTGGATTTCACTATTCCAAAAGCCCATCCTAAACTACATTAGTGGTCCACTTTCTATTTATACCTTTCCTGTATTTACCTTCATCATAAAGCTTTTCACCTAGCGGAGCCTGGGTTCCTCAAACAGTTTAACGCCCAACTCTTGATCTCAGCTCAGGTCATGATCTCTCAGTTCATGAGATGCCTGAGTTGAACTCTGCACAGGCAGCATGGAGCCTGCTTGGGATTCTCTCTCTCCCTCTTTCTCTGCCCTTTCACTGCTTGTTCTCTCTCTCTCCCTCTCTCTCTCTCTCTCTCTCTCTCTCTCTCCCTCTCTCTCTCTCTCCCTCTCTTTCTCTCCCTCAATATACATTAAAATTTTTTTTTAATCTTTAAAAAAATAAATACTCTAGAATATGAGTAGCTTCAGAGTAGGAGTATGTCTAATCCACTGTTGCACATTGAATGTTAGGAAAACATTTGATTGCAAGAACAGCACCTGACTAGCAGAGCCCTAAGAAATAAAGATTTCTGCCCCCTCAGAGTAAAACAGAATCTAGAGTAAGACACTTGTTGGCTTTGATCCATATCATTTCATTGCCAATAGGAATTCTGGCTCATAGGAATTCTGGCTCTTTCTGTCTTCCTGCTTTAACATGCTTAGCTCATAATCAATTTCATTATTATTATTATTATTATTATTCATGTGTGAGTGCAAGATGGTGGTGGTGCTTCCAGGTATCATGTCTACAATTAAGTGAGGAAAAGAGAAAAGGAAATACTAGCTAGATTTACACTTTTGTTTTCCATGAAAGCAAAAGCCTTTCCAGAAGTTGCACAGCAAAAGTCTGTGCATAATTTAGAAATATGACTCATGGACATCCCTTGCTGCAAGAGTGCAGGATAGCAGAGTGCTTGTTATGTGTGTTGCATGCATATTTGCTGAATACATATGTAAGAGAAATTGCATTTCAGATAAAAAACATAATACTGAACTTCCTCCTTTAAGAATCCTTGATTCTCACATTAGGAACATCATGGAGTTATTTAGAAGACTGTCACACCTGACTCATTTGTGGCAATCCTAATAAAGTCCATGAATTCATGAGTTTAAATTTTTATCGGACATGGGGGTCAGCTAAGTAAGGGGTATAAATTATAGAATCCAGCCATTCTGTGGTCTAATTAAAGGGCTATGAATAGATCTTGGACCCGAGGGTGTTATCTCAACTTTAGGAAAGCTTCTTCTAAGGAAACTTCATGTGGGAGTTTAAGGAAGCTAATGTTTAGTTCCCATCTTTCTATCTGCCCAAATTTGGAGCCAACTGATAGATGCAGGCATGAGTCAGACAGAGATCAAAATATAACTTTATGAATGAAAAAATGCTACTTCAAAAAAGTGCCTTCTATATGCTATCTAATATGGCTTCTTTGACTGGAATTTACATATGAATTGCAGGTACCTGAGGAAACACCAGCCCCTCCCCCCACGGGGGTGTGCTCCTGAAAAGTTTACATTATGAAAGAAATGTGAATGAATGCTCTTTGCTGGTGAGACTTGAGACTTGAGCCAAACATGCTCAGCTTCTTCTGAACCCTGGAGTTGAGTCTTCGCTCCTCTTTACAGGAGTAATTGGCAAGAGGGTGGAGAGAGGCCAGAGTGTTACTCTAGTAGAGATGTCACCGCCCCAGCAGACCACCGTATGAAAGTGCTCTCTTTTTTAAATGTTTATTTATTTTGAGAGGAGGGGACGCACAGAAAGAGAAGGAGACAGAGAATCCCAAGTGGGCTCCACGCTGTCAGTGCAGGGTGAGGTCATGGTGAGATCGTGACCTGAGCAGAAATCAAGAATCAGACACTTAACCAACTGAGCCACCCAAGCACCCTGAAAGTGCTCTCTTACCTCCTCGTCTGGGTACACCAATCAGCTGGTTTCTCTAACATCTGCTGCTAAGGTAGCCAGGTGTAAGGGACTTGTATCTTAGGGGACTCCATGGTAACAAGGATAGGGAACTCCGTGGCAGATGGAATATATTTATCCAGAGATTGTTTGCTAGTGGCATCTCAGAAAAAGTAAATAATTGATGATGGGGGTGATGATGGAAATATTAGTAACGACTCTACCATGAAAGTTATTCCGGAAATAAGGAGAGATGGATTTTATTTTGAATGAAAATGGAAAATAGTAACCAGAAGTGTTAAAGGATAAAAATTAAGAGAAAAATAAACAATGTGAGAGGACATGATGAAAAAATTATTGACCATGACAATGTGGTGCTGACTTCTGCTTATAAGAGTGTTTCTCAACTTCTTATTATTGTTTCCCCTAAAGGAGACATTTTAGACTTCTTAAAATTTTGATCTTACCTCCAATCCCCCATGAAATTCTACTAAAATAGATACATCGTATATCTGTTTTTGTATTACTACTTTTGAAGGACAACTAGCCATTGCAGCATCTTTTTTCACCACCCATCCCAGAAGCAATTTCCTCTCTTTGGGGACAATACTGACCAAAGTTGGAATTCATGCTTTATGATAATAACACATAAACGACTCTATATTCTGGGCCCATGCCTTCAGAACTTTTGGATCCCTTGAAATACATGGAATGTATTTTCTCCCAGGAAGAAATTAAGAGTTGTTTTAGTGAAATTACCAGATATTTGAAAAATAATCTACAGCTATCTATCAATATATCAATAGCCAGATAGGTTTTAAGTTTCATGATATTCTGCCAGGTGACAGACATTGCCCTAGCAACCAACACTTCTTCATATTTTCACTTTACACAGAAGCACATGATCAATTGTCAGGCAAGCAGTCTTGAAAATTAAAAAAGGGGAGGGGCACCTGGGTGACACAGTTGGTTAAGCATCCGGCTCTTGGTTTCGGCTCAGGTCATGATCTCACGGTTCCTAAGGTGGAGCCCCGCATCGTGCTCTGTGCTGACAGTGTGGTGCCTACTTGGGATTCCCTCTCTCTCTGACTCTCTCTCTCTCTCTGCCCCTCTCCAGCTCATGTGCCCATGCTCACTATCTCCTTCTCTCTCTCTCTCTTTCTCTCCCAAAATAAATAAATAAACTTTAAAAAAAGAAAAGGTTTAGAGTTTTGTTTGGAAGCCAAATTCCAAACTCCCCATTCTCTAACCCCAACTGGGAAATTGGTGGACATTGTGGTGTTTTGTCTATATCAAACCTCTACCACCAGCTGCTAAAATAAAGTATCCTATCAGTTAGTTACTGCTGCATAACAACTTACCATGAAATTCAGCGTCTTAAAGTAACAAACACTTATTATTGACTATGTCTCCAGGGCAGCTGGCTGTACTTGTAGCCTTGGCTGGACTCATTCATGCTTCTCTGGGTGGTGGCCGATCAAGGAAGCAGTTCTGGTGATCTTGGCTGGGATCTCTCACATATTTGGGGGCTGTGTGGCTGCCGGCTGGTCTAGGATGGCCTTAGCTGGTAAAAGGGAAGTATCTTCCATGCAATCTGTCCTCTAGTCAACTAGCCTGGACTGTTTACATACTGATGTTGGGGGTCCATGAGAGATAGCAGATACTGCAATAAGTAAACTGAGTAGTTCTTATGATCTTAAAACAAATTAACAAATAGCAAACAAGAACTAAACAAAACAATGGGGCGCCTGGGTGGCTCAGTCAGTTGAGCGTCTGACTTTGGCTCAGGTCATGATCTAGTGGTTCACGAGTTCGAGACCAGCATCAGGCTCTGTGCTGACAGCTCAGAGGCTGGAGCCTGCTTCAGATTCCATGTCTCTCCCTCTCTCTGCCCCTCCTCAACTCATGCTCTGTCTCTCTCTTTCTCTCTCTCTCTCTCAAAAATAAAACATTAAAAAAAAAAGTAAACAAAACAAATGAAACAGTATTAAGTCCTGTGAGTATTGATTTCTCTATGAAGAAGAGAAATAGCGTGGCATGGTAGAAAGGGCATTACATTAAGCATCAGAGACTGGATTTCTCATCCTAACATTTCCAGGATAGAACCTTAGAAAAATAACTCATACTGTCTTGGTCTCAGTTTCTCTGTCTGTAAAGTGGAAATAATATTTTTGTCTTTCCATTTCCTAAGCTTATTGGGATGAGCAAATGAGCTGATTTTAAACTATGAAGGTTTATACAAATATGACATGTTGTCCCTTCCTCCTATGTATGTGCTACCCAAATTCCTTTTCCTAATTGTTATGAATGAATGAGCAGGGATTTTCTGTTACCTGAAAAAAGGATAGAAGAAACAGTTCTGCAGGAAGAATAAGGACACTCAGCTTTAACTTTTGGCTTTGTCAGTAAAAGCCAAGTGACCTTGGGAAACCTACGCGAACTTGGGAAAGCCACCTGTGCTCTAGCCCTTACATTTTTCCAAGGTAAAATCACTGCACTAGGTTTGAATTCCTACGATTTCTTTTGCCACTCAGATTCTAAATAAATTGGCCTTTCACTGCAACAAGTTAAAAATCTACTATTTACGTTGGTAAAGTTAAGAAAGAAAGCAGACAGAATTGGAACCGACCCCGGCATTCTGATGGATTAAGAGAAAAAAGGAATGATCCTAACTGGGAATGAACCTTTGGAGATGAGAGGCAGGAGAGGTGGACAAGGAAGGAAACAGCATTGGGAAGGACAGTAAGGAGGAAGAGAACTGAAGAACAAGGATGACAAGAAATAAACATAGGAGTAGCAGTATTATCCACAGGTACTAAATTGAAGTTCTGCCAGCAGGCACCCAGAATGGTTTTGAGAAGCCACCAGTGTGATAAAAAAAAAATTGTTTTTAATTGAATGCCTTTAGTTGGGGCAAATATTCTCCATTTGGCCACAGTCTTAACTCTCAACCCAAGTAACAACTTCATGTTACCAATTGGATCCTTTTAGGAAATCTGAGTTTGCAATCCACCCTGCCCCCTCCCCATCAACCCTTAGACAATACAGGCTCTAGACTCCAACAGTCTCAGTCATATAACTGAGGAGCAAGTTACTTTACTTCGGTCTGTTTCTATTGCCTCTAAATTGTAAGTGGTAACATGTAACTTTGCGGGGAGGTGGTTGTAAGAGGGAATGGGGTTAGCAGGTCGAAATTGTGTAGCAAATTGGCTGGCACACTGAAGGTACAATCAGTCTCGGTTCTGTTTCTCTTCTTTTTCATGTTTCTGCGCTCTTCTCTCCTGCCTCTGCTTCAAGGGGCTCACACTTCAGGGACCCATGAGCTCAGCTCCTCCTGAGAAAAGACGATGCTTCATCCAGGATTAGAATTAACCTCTGCCTTCACCCCCACCTGCTAAAGAGTTCAGTGCAAGGTCCACACTGCAGTGACAAGTGGAGAAAGAGGGCCTCTTTTTCTCTGGACATGGGGCTTCTAGAATCATTTCACATCCAGGGACGAAATGTCCATTATAATTGCAGTATTCTGAATACCAAGAAGTAGAGAACAGAAAGTGATTTGAAAACCATTTCTGTGTGAGGAGATAAAAATGTCTAGCAGCTGCACCCACATACCTACAGTATCAAGGGAAGTTATTTTAATTACTTTGCTCTTCCTTCTTTCAGCCAAAATTGCTTCATATATCCAATACCAATATATAAATGCAAAATCACCTAGGGTTTTTGTTTTTAAGTGGTAATTTTCTTAAATAATCCTGTACTCAGTGCCAGTTGAATTGTTTCATTTATTTCTTGATGGTGTTGCTCTTTACATAAAGTTAATGGTGTGAAGTACATTAAAGAAATACAACTTGGATTTCTTTTAACAATTTCCAAAACAGTCTAGAAAAGATTGCTGCAACCACTAATGAGACTCCTTTTAATTTTTTACTTAATGGTTTATCTATTCTCTCTACATGGGACTTCTCTGGGTAATTGATTGTGTTATTTTCATTCCACGTTGTGGCCGTGAAATTTATACTTGTTCAAGCCATTTGGAAACCATTTTTGTCTCTGCCATTTCCTCTTATCATTTAGGATGTGAATGGGTGCTCTTCTAAAAGGGGAAAATTAAAAATAAAGTTTGTTCACCACGTGAGATGCTGAGATGTCCTCCTAACACACCCGACTGACCTTGAAACTATAAAGCTGATGTTGATACCCTCAGGGGCTAGAGCCTTGCTACCCAGGTTCGCAATTCCAGCATGAAGCTCTGCACAGAAGTATTAAGAGAGTGAAAAATAGCCCTCCTGAACACCAGGCCACAATGTTCCTCACTGAGCATGAACAATGCTCACAGCAAATAAACAGGACAGAGGCAAGGCCACCTGGCACCCACAACAAACAATTAACCATGGTCCCCTTCTGACTACCAACAAAATACATCTAGCCCTGCTTTATTCCCACCTCCTAGAGAAATATTATTCAGAAACCCCCGCTTGGACAACATCCGCCCAGAACTAGCCCCTATTTCCTTACACCCGCCTAGGGACTGTCCAACATAAACCTAAATCCCGTAAGAAGCCCCTTCCACTGTCTCTTATCTGGAGCCCCCACAATCCTTCACAGCATGTTCTCTTTCGGGGAAGCAAGCTAAATACATCTTTTGTTTGACCCAGGGTGTGTTCCACAGGAGCTCTGGTCAGTGAGCTTTAACAATGGATTCTTAATAATTCTTGGTTAATGAATTTTCTTTTTGAAAAAAAAAAAAATCAGCCCAGGGAACCTGGGTCGCTCAGTCGGCTAAGTATCTGACTCTTGGTTTCGGCTGAGGTCATGATCTCACGGTTGGTGAGTTCAAGTCTTGCAAGAGGCTCTGTGCTGACAGCGTGGGGCTTGCTTGGGATTCTCTCTCCCTTTGTCTCTGCTCCTCCCCTTCTCTCCCTCTCTCTCTCAAAATAAGTAAAATAAACTTTAAAAAATCAGCTCATTTTTATGGGCACAGAGATCCTTCCTTTTCAAACTCCCTCCAGCTTAATATCAATTGGCCATTTTCTCCTGACCTCTTCATTGGCCCCTCACCTCCTTCTCTGACTCCTTCTATGTGCCTCTTCCTAAATCTACCCATTATGGGTACCAACCTAGGATGCCATTCATTTCTAAGTCAGTTTCTTCTACAAAATGGATACATATTGTTATATACACTGTGGTAGAAATTGCTAGTTTCCTACCAATATCCATTCTTTCTATCTTCCACAGAAATTGATTAAAGTTTTTTAATGTTAAAATTTCAAAATATGTACTAAAAAATAGAAATTAGTACAATAACCCCTGTGCATCACTCAGTTTTAACAATTGTCATCTCATGGCAGGATCTGGTTCCATCCCTCATTCCAACCCCACCATCTTATTTTGAAGCCAAGCTCAGAAACATCACCTATTATGTCATTTTATTAAAAATTACAACTGTATGCATTTCTAAAAGGCATGGCTTTTTGTCTAATATGTCATATTTAAACAGTGACAATAGTTTATACCCTCTAATACTCCAGCAGTGTTTGACTTTTCCTCAGTGCTTCCTAACTTAATTTGTTTAAATCAAGATCTAGGTAAGGTTTATACATTGTATTTGGTTGACATAATCTGCTCCCTGACTTTTTTTAATTGAATAAACCAGGTCTTTTGTCCTGTTTAGTTTCCCAGAGTCTTGATTTGATGACCAGTATCAACTCGGTGTTGTGGAACGTGCTGCTTTGTCCCCTGTTTTTCCTACGAATGGGTAGTTAGAGCTGATGTCTAAAAAGAAAATAGGTTTGACTTTTTTAAAAGAGCACTTCACAGTGGTGGTGTGGTCTTCAAATAGTAAGCACATAATACTTTGCTTTTCTTTATGATGTTAGCAAGTACTGATGACATTGCCTACATCAATATGTATATAATTTTTAGGGACCGCAGAATGACAGTATTCTTGTTCTATGATTTTTTTCTTTATTTGTTAGCTAGTGCATGTCAGCAAGAATACATCTAAAAAGAGAAGCTTCCTGTAAGCAACTGTTTGGTGACCCTGAAATAGAGTTCATATAACTTGTTTTCAAAATAGTAATTTGTTCCTTAGCATTCCCTAAAGGTGACCAAAGAGATGGTTTTTATTCTGTTGTTGTTTGGTTTTGGAGTTCAAACTAATTCATGTGTTTCAATCCAATACGGTTACTAACGTTATTAGGGGTCTGAATTTCCCATGTTTGGTCAGTGACTCTTTGAGTTCACTCCAGAGACCTCTTGACATGCACTCAGTAGCTTTAATAGTTTCCTTGTTCCAGGCACACCGAGGACATTTCCTGCCCTTGACCCAGAACCAACTTTTCCTGGTCCCTTAAATGCAAAGGCGTTGAGAGATAAGACTCTGGCACAAGAGGGGCTTATGTTACTGAGTTTGTCACTGTACCCAGACCTTTTCAGGGGAGAGATCCAGAAAACACTTGTGTGCATGTGTGTGTGCATCTATTTTTTTCTAAAGAAACATGTCATAAATTCATAATTAAACTTCTAATTCAAATTCAGGACTACAGACTTTTTGGTCGTATTGACTTTTTTATCCCTATGCCCTTTCATTCTATCTAAAAATGCTGGTTTTCAATGATACTCAAAAAAATTACCCATTGCTTTATTTCACTGTCCACAAATAGATTCAGAATGACAATATCACCACCAGCAGTATATGATTAATGAGAATAATTTTTATTACTGTTTTGTTTTTGTCCACAGGGCACAGCCACTAGGAAGATACTATCAAATTCCTATGTTTTAAAGTCACTCAAAATATGTGACCAGATAAATTTATAATCAGATTTATCGGTTTCATTTTGCTTTTGGTTTTTAGGAATTGGCTTTTAAAGTTTTAATTTTCTTTTATAATTATATAAAATATTTACAAGGTTTCAAATTAGCATACAATATATGCAGAAAAGTCAGCTTCTACCCTGGTCTCTTCCACCCTGTTCCTTTATTCCCTCTATAAGACACTAATTTTTACATAAGAGACTCTTAAAAACTGAGAACAAACTGAGGGTTGATGGGGGGTGGGAGGGAAGGGAGGGTAGGTGATGGGCATTGAAGAGGGCATCTTTTGGGATGAGCGCTGGGTGTTGTATGGAAACCAATTTGACAATAAATTTCATATATTAAAAAATTAAAATATAAAAAGAAAAGAAAAAGATAAAAGATTCAAAAAAAGAAAAAAGACACTAATTTTTATTTATTTTTTTTTAATTTTTTTTTCAACGTTTATTCATTTTTGGGACAGAGAGAGACAGAGCATGAACGAGGGAGGGGCAGAGAGAGAGGGAGACACAGAATCGGAAACAGGCTCCAGGCTCTGAGCCATCAGCCCAGAGCCCGACGCGGGGCTCGAACTCACGGACCGTGAGATCGTGACCTGGCTGAAGTCGGATGCTTAACTGACTGCGCCACCCAGGTGCCCCAAAAAGACACTAATTTTTAAACTGGACAGTTCATCTTCCAATTTTTTTTTCATATAAGCAAATGTGTATTTATATGCTTTCCCCATATTGCATAAATGGTAGCATATACTCTTCTCTACTGTGCTCTCTTCCATTCATCCCAGAGATTTTTCCATAAGAGTTCATAGAGCCAGAGTCTTCATTCCTTCCTACAGCTGCACAGGACTCTTCAATAGAAGCCCGTGTTCCCCACTGATGGACATGTGTTGTCTCCAATGTTGCTTTCACAGGGCATTGTAGAAGCACCACCCAGAAGAAAGACTAGCCTTCCCTGGAGATATGTATTGACGCAGACTAAATCTTATCAATGGGCTATACATGGATATGGCATAGTCAATTTTGGGTCATAGATTTAAGGGGATGGATGTGTTCTTCTGTCTTCCTTCTCCCCTTTCTGGGTGGAAGCATGGCAGTGAATCTGAGCAGAATAGAACCGCACAACAAAACAGAAGACCCTGGGTCTGTCATGCCATGCAGCGTCATACTTAGAAAAGAACCTCTACCTTCAGTTCAGATTTTTACACAAGAGAAAAATCAATGTGTATCTCCTTTAAGTCAGTGCTGTTTTTTGGCCTCAACCACATATGGCTAAAACCATGTTCTAACTAATGCCTTTAACTTACAGGGTTGTTATAAGTAAAATGATAACTAAAACGATACAGGTAGCATGCTTAGTAAATGAATGATATGTCCTTAGGCCACTTCATCTGATTCAATGGTTTTCTCTCCTGCCCACCAGCTGAAAATTACTAATTCTCAGTCAAGAATCTAAACCTTTCCAGATCTGTATATCCAATTCCTCAACAACACCTCTACTTGAGACACAAGTATCCACAACTGAACCTCTCTCCCATCCTCCTTCTCCTCCTTTATTTGTATCTTTGGGGAACAGTCCCCTCCAGCTCAGTTGCCCAAGGCAGTAACTTAAAGCAACTCTATAGGTCTTTATCTCTTTCCCCTCCTACACCCAATGGGTTTCCCTGTCTCATTATTCTTCTTCCTAAAAGAACGATGCATCCACCCTCTCCTCTACCCCACTAAGCCTTCTCTTTTTTACCCATTAGTTCAGACCTGTGACATTCCTCTCTTTGACCCTTGCAATGGAAGCCTATGTACTTTCCTTGCTTCCAGTCTCAACCTTTATCATATTAAAGCACTTCTTGTCATTGTCAACATGACCGTTTTCCAGCTAGATTGGAAGACATTTGAGTACAGTAACATTGTTTTCCTTCTTTATTCACCTGGTACTTGGTAGAGTCATTGGCACACGGTCGTTACTCATTAATTAATATGAATCCAGAACACTTACCGCCAGGTATCAGGCACAAATCTGAGAGTTGTGTGTGTATCAACTTGATTCACCTCACTATACCCCGTGAGGTAAGTACCATTATCACCGCCACTTTGCAGAAGAGGAAACTGAGCCATAAAGTGGTTACTTCACTACCAAATTTATTCACTAGGAAGGGATGAAATCAAGAATGAATCCCAGGTATTTGTTGAATAAATGAAAAAATAATTGGACAAAGAGATGAATGAATCAATGAAGAGAGATTATCCTCTATTATATGAAAATCTAGCAAGCCTCTTCATTTGGGCTGATTTGCAAAACCTACCTACTCTTCCACGAAGCCAGAGAGGCATCTGGAAAAACCCATTAGGCCCCCAAATAGGTCCTCTATCTTCTCACTAGTACTGAGGTTTTCACCATCAGAAATTGCTCTATCTTGACTCTTTGTTCACTTGTGTCACCAATGCACTTTGGAAGAGAAACACCTTCAGCAACTAGGCTCTTTTAGGAGGGATTGAGGGAGAAAGCTCTGTAAGGGTGGCAGTCTTCTGAGGTGGGTGGAAAAGAAGAAAGACTTTAGAATATACTAACCAGTAACAATAGATGCTAACTTCCCCTATGTCTGGATGCTTTATGAGTTTTTATCGCTGGATGTTTATTGGCTTTTATGTTTGTTTTGATTTCTTTTTAATAAAAGGGCTTGGATTGCCAGAGCTGGAAGTGAAAGGTGATAGAGCATGGAAATCTACTGTGTCCATAAACTCATGAGGGATGGAGGAAATCTTACAATGCCAGAATTTATGAGACTAGACAAGGCCTGGCTACCCACCAGGAACTTTTCATCCTCATGCCTAGATGATAAATTACACCACCATTTTCAGGGACCATTTGCAATAGAAGCAAATTAACCCAGTAATTTTTAAATTATACCTCTGGGGTTTCATGAAGACACATCCAATCTGGTTATGTTTTGGTCCTGAGGCCCTAGCTTCCTGAGTCTCCTCTGATTGTACTAACTCAAGGGGTTATTTGATTCTGAAGGAAGTTCCATTATTTTTACAGGCTTGTAGCCTATCTTGATGGAAAGCTAGGAATTATGTGTCTTAAATGCTTCTTAATTTTTTCATGACTTTGCATTCTACCTGTCAACCTACTCTTAAACTAAATGGATCCTAAAACTTGTATGCATTTTGACAGTTTGGGATATTTTTTATATTACCTAAGTTGTATTCATTTGTTCCATGTGGAAGAGAAATTATACTTTCTTCTATAATTCTTCATCTATGCTGTTGATAATACAGAATCAATATTCTACTTTTTTAAATGTGTTTTTTAAATATTTTTAATGTTTATTTATTTTTTAGAGAGAGAGAGAGAGACAGAGACAGAGAGAGCATGAGAAGGGGTGGGGCAGAGAGAGAGGGCAACACAATCAATATTCTACTTTTTTTAATGTTTTTTAAATAGTTTTAATGTTTATTTTTGAGAGAGAGAGAGAGAGAGAGAGAGAGAGAGAGCATGACAAGGGGTGGGGCAGAGACCGAGGGCAACACAGAATCTGAAGCAGGCTCCAGGCTCTGAGCTGTCAGCACAGAGACTGACATGGTGTTCAAACCCACGAACTGCAAGATCATGACCTGAGCCAAAGTCAGAGGCTTAACCGACTGAGCCATCCAGGTGGCCCAATATTCTATTTTTTTAAAGCTTATTTATTATTTTAGAGAGAGAGAGCAAGCAAGGGAGAGACAGAGAGAAAGAGAGAGAGAGAATCCCAACCAGGCTCCATACTCTCAGCTCAGAGCCCAGCACAAGGCTTGATCCCACAAACTTGAGCTGAAATCAAGAGTCAGATGCTTAACCAACTGAGCCACCCAGGTGCCCCAATACTCTACATTTTTAAATTAATTCTTATTTTCAGCTTTATTGAGGTATAATTGATATGTAAAACTATAAGATATTTAAAGTGTACATGATGGTGATTTGATATACATATGCATTATGAAAGGACTCCTTAGTTAATTAACACATCCCTCACTTCACAGATTTACCTTTGGGGTGGGTGGAACCATCTCAAGTAAGAACTTACCCAAAGTAAGAACATTAAGTGCAGCTCTTAGTAAACTTCTGTCATACAATACAGTGTTATCAATGGCAGGTACCATGTTTTACATCAGAGTCTCAGACCTTATTCATCTTATAACTCAAAGTCAGGACTCTTTTGCCAACCTCTCTCTATTTCTCCCCATCCCTCAGCCCCTGATAACCACTTTTCTACTCTCTGTTTCTTTTGTTTTCTATAATTTGACTTTTTTTTTTTTCAGATACCACATATAAGTGATACGATGCAGAATTTGTCATTCTCTTGTCTGGCTTATCTCACTTAGCAGAATGTCCCCAGGGTTCTGTCCATATTGTCAAAAATGGCAGAATCTCCTTCTTTCTCAGGACTGAGTAATATTCCATTGTTTATGTATATCATTTTCTTTATCCATTCATCCATTGATGGACACTTAGGTTGTTTTCCTGTCTGGCTATGGTGAATAAGGCAACATGGAACATGGGAGTGCAGATATCTCTTCAATATCCTGCTTTCATTTCCTTTGGATATGCACCTGGAAGGGAGTTTGCTGGGTCATGTAATAGTTTTATTTTTAATATTTGGAGGAACCTCTATATTAATTAATGTTTTTTTAAAATATGAAAATGCTAAACTATTTCCTGACTCCTCAGGTTCAGCTTCACTTAGATAGAGGAAAGCAAACTCTCTCCCCGTGGGTCTTTTTCTTGCTCCTTCCCAAGTCATCCAGTCATGCACCCTCCCTTAATCCAAGTATGTCTCAGATTCTGTACCAGGGAATACAGATAAATGATGGACTAGAGAGAACCTCTCAAACCTCATGATTGAGTGGGTCTTTTAGAAAGGGTACAGGCAATGGCAGTATAGTCTCTGAGAGGAAGTAGGCATGCTCTGGGGAACACAGTGGCACCTCGCAACCCAACCAAGTACAGTGGGTGACATTGGTTTTCTATCTCTCCTTCCCCTTCTCCTCTCTTCTTATTTTTCTCTCCTGTCTTGTGCTCTCCTCTTCCCCACCCCACAAGTGTTTCCTCCCTCTCTCTGTGTCAGCATCATTCTACCTTTGGCCAGATATGCTTCCTCAATGTGGCCACCTACCACCCATATGCATATTCTCCCAGCTTGGGGACCCTAGCAGAAAGAAAACGTCTCTTCTTCTGTGTATGTGTGAGTTCCAGATAGCATTTTAATGGATCCTTCTTAAATCACATGTCAGCTGCTTGGACCTATCACTATTGCCAGTGCAACGGGGTACTATTTGTGACCTAGACAGAACTATATTATTTTCCATGTGAGGGTAGGTGATTGTCGATTCCAGAGAAACACCTGAAATGGGGAACATCCACCATGAAGTTTACCATAGTCCTCACTCCTTTCTGAATACTATCTCTTGGTTATCTGTTAAATACCATTCCTCTAGACACTTAACATCCATGAGAGTAGGAGTGTGGAAAATACTCTGATACTGATGCATGCACACAGAAATTTATATCCTTATTCTGCTTGGATCCTATTTGTATATCCTTGTATGCCTAGTACCTGGCACATAGTAGATATTTAATACATGTTTGTTGAATGAATGAATGAATGATCAATATACTGGTTTACTCTATTCCCCTGGAATGGTCCTGCTTTTTATCCCTAAATTTTCTGTTTTAAATCTGCTGGAAACTTTTGGATTAAGGTACTAATAATGCAGTGGATAGGAGAAAGGGACGTGGATTTAGGTAGATGTGAGCTTGTATCTGAGTTCTGTCACTTCTCAGCTGAGTGTCTGAAACTTCCACTGTACTGGGAAAATAATGTCTGCTTTGCATTGATAACTTGATACTTAAATAAAGGAAATTGCAAATTGTTCATGATTGTGCCTGTCGTGGTTTTAAAACATGTCTGCAAATTCTTTTCACTTTTCCTGTCATGAGATGGAGATTAGTTTTCCTCCCCTGGAGATAAGCTAGCCTCCACAACTCCCTTCTCATGAATATAATGTGGCAGAAGGGACCCTGCATGACTTTCCAGGCTCTCTCGGGTCACACATCTTTGGGGCCCTGAACCATCTACGAAGTCTGGCTACCTCAAGCCGCCATGCTGGGGAGACCACACCAAGATAAAGAGACATGGAGCTCGGCCTCCTCCAGCCCACAGCTATTTGTATCCTTCCAGCCTGGGCATCAGGCATGTAAACAAAGAATTGATGAGGATGACTCCAGACATGTTGTCAGCCCGAAAGTCCAGCCACTATCTGGTTGCAACTGCCTGCCATCAGGAACCACCCTGCTGAGCCCAGTCAACCTCAGAACCAGGAAGGATCACGGTTAAAACCAGCTGTGGTTTTATGACACTAAGGTTGAGTTGGTGATTTACAGATAATCAGAATAGTGATTAGCAAAGTAAATGGTCAGTGATGGCATTTTTTTTTCAGAGAGAAGGAGAAGATCTTTTTTTTTTTTTAATTTGCATCCAAGTCAGTTAGCGTATAGTACAATAAAGATTTCAGGAGTAGATTCCAGTGATTTATCTCCTACGTATAACACCCAATGCTCATGCCAACAAGTGTCTTCCTTAATGTCCCTTGCCCATTTAGCCAATCTCCCTACACACAACCCCTCCAGCAACCCTCAGTTTGTCCTCTATATTTAAGAGTCTCTTAAGTTTTGTCCTAATCTCTGTTTTTATATTGTTTTTGCTTCCTTTCCCTTATGTTCATCTGTTTTGTATCTTAAATTCCACATATGAGTGAAGTCATATGATGTTGGTCTTTCTCTGACTGACTAATTTCACTTAGCATAGTACCCTTTAGTTCCATCCACGTAGTTGCAAATGGCAAGATTTCATTCTTTTTGATTGACGAGTAATACTCCATTGTATATATATACCACATCTTCTTTATCCATTCATCTGTCAATGGACATTTGGACTCCATACTTTAGCTATTGTTGATTGTGCTGCTATAAACATGGGGCCCATATGCTTTGTAATAAGCATAAAATCAGCATTTTTGTATCCTTTGGATAAATACCTAGTAGTGCAATTGCTGGGTCGTAGGGTAGTTCTATTTTTAACTTTTTGAGGAACCTCCATACTGTTTTCCAGAGTGGCTGCACCAGTTTGCATCCCACCAGCAGAGCAAAAGAGATCCTCTTTCTCTGCATCCTTGCCAACATCTATTGTTGCCTGAGTTGTTAATTTAAGCCATTCTGACAGGTGTGAGGTGGTATCTTACTGGTTTTGATTTGTATTTCCCTGATGATGAGTGATTTTGAGCATTTTTTCACGTGTCTGTTAGCCATCTAGATGTCTTCTTTGGAGAAGTGTCTAGTCATGTCTTTTGCCCATTTCTTCACTGGATTTTATTTGCTTTTGAGTGTTGAGTTTGATAAGTTCTTTATAGATTTGGGATATTAACCCTTCATCTGATACGTCATTTGCAAATATCTTCTCCTATTCCAGTGGTTGCCTTTTAGTTTTGTTGATTGTTTCCTTCACTGTGCAGAAGCTTTTTATTTTGATGAGGTCCCAATAGTTCATTTTTGCTTTTGTTTCCTTTGCCTCTGGAAACGAGTTGAGGAAGAAGTTGCTGCGGCTGAGGTCAAAGAGGTTTTTGCCTGTTTTCCCCTTTAGGATTTTGATGGCTTCCTGTCTTACGTTTAGGGGTAAATGGCAACTTTGAAGCATAAATCTTAAACCTCATATCACTGTCTCAGAATATAGCATACATTATGTACAAAACAAATGAGGCAAATGATATTAAAATTAGCAGTTTGGGAGCAATCCACAATTGTTTTAAACAAACTAGAATTGACTTAATACTATGCATATTTGATTTTTAAAAGTTTTTAATGTTTATTTAGTTTTGAGAGAAGGAGAGACACAGTGCAAGCAGGAGAAAGGCAGAGAGAGGGAGACAGAATCTGAAGTGGGCTCCAGGCTCTGAGCTGTCAGCACAGAGCCCGAGCCGGGGTTGAAACCCACCAAGGGTGAGATCATGACCTGAACCAAAGTTGGACGCTTAACCGACTGAGCCACCCAGGCGCCCCCATGCATATTTGATTTAAAGTAATATTTGTGAGACAGTGTTACCCAGTGGTTAGTGGTGTAGATTTTTTTTTTTGAGACAAACCACTTGGTTTCAAAACTATTGTGAAATTTCATAAGTGCAAGATTTCAGACAAGCTGCTCGTGCTCAGTAATACTGTTTTCTCACAAAACAGGAATTCTGAAGGTACCTTCGTAATAAGCATAAAATTGGAAAAGTCACGTAAATGTAGCACCCTGCTTGACAAACAGTGCCTGGTCAACGTTAGCCATTATTACCCTGGGGATCCGCAACCAAGCAAATGAGAGCTGCTGGACATCTGAACCATGCAACACATTCCTGAAGAAGGCATTAATTTAAATCAGAGAGCCTTACATGGAGACCACAGTCCACACATAAAAGGTGTGCTAGATAAAAGGGCTTGCAGATGCCTAAGTTATCCAAAGGTAATAATTACCGTTTGACAGCATGTTCTCATTACGCTTTTTGTTGGATAAGATTGTTGGTGTTCCAGGTGACATTCTCATTGTATCGTCTTCTTCCGGCAGCAACTTGTCTTCCTGCACTGCAGAAGGTCTTCAAGAAGTACATTAAAATGTTCATTTTCCTGGCATGAAAATGTATGCCCAAGCTGCAGTTTTCTTTCAGTGACATCAGAGCCACAAAACATTAATTTTTAGAATTCTGTCCTGCAAGCATAGATTATAAAGCCGTCTCTACTCAAGTGATGCTTAAGATTTTAAGTGGCCCTCTGTTCTGTGTTGTTCAGAAGTTTCCCTGTGCATCCACGGGAGAATGGAGGAATGCAGGAACGTTGGTGGGGTGGCGCTAGTGCGTTTATTCAGTGTTTTGATCCTGGGCTATACGCAGGTATTTGGTGAGGTGATAGCTGCATACCTCCAAGTGGAATCCATTTTTAAGTGGTTTTTCTCAATTTTCAAGGCTTGCTCCTTATTATTATTTTTTTTTTGGCTAAAGCTCTGTCCCACTTATACAGACAAAAATAATGCTACTATTGAAAACTGACAAAGTAGATGAACAAAGGGAAGTCACTTAACAAAGGGAAGCCCCAGGAGCTTGCCTCCCCTTTCTCTCTCTGCCTCCAATTCTTTCTGTGACTTCGAAACAAAATAACCCTCTGTCCCTGTTTTGCTGCCTTTGTCTTCCTAGTGTATCAAACGGGAACAATGGCTTCTCTACAGTGAGTAGATAGGCGTTGTTGCCCTGGAACTAAAGCTTTAGGAAAGCAGGTGTTTCTGTGATCATTTTATGGGCAACACACATGTCGTGTTCCTCAAGGTAGGAGTTATATTTCAGCTATGACTAGATACAGGTGAGAAGTTATTTTATATTCTCCTATATCAGAAGACAGTTTTGTTTTAATGCTTGTCAATGGGAAACCTGTAAAAGGTGAATAAAAGTTTGAAAACAGGGGCACCGGGTGGCTCAGTCAGTTGAACATCCAGCTTTGGCTCAGGTCGTGATCTCACAGTTTGTGAGTTCAAGCCCCGCATTGGGATCACTGCTGTCAGCAGCGTGGAGCATGCTTCAGATCCTCTGTCCCCCTTTCTCTCTGTTCCTCCCCTGCTTGCGCTCTCTCTCTCTCAAAAATAAATTCAAAAACTATTTTTTAAAAAGTTTGAAAACAAAGCAATAGGAGTCGCTAAATGTTTAAGGCTAGGACTATATAGGGAAATTCTGAAGATGAGTATTTTTGATGTATGAATCATCTCTGACCTCCTTGTATGAATATCAAGCCAAAAAGAGTGCAGGGAAAATGTCTTACACATGGACAGCATGAATTAAGTAGACACGACCTGTGTGCAAAATACTTGCTTTATACTTTGTTGAGCATAATACTAACAGACTTCATTCTCAGACTCAGACAAGACATATGCTCATATAAAGATATGACATAAGGAATGTCCTCTTTGTTCACGGCCCACAGTGCTGTGGAACCTGTGTCAAGTTTGAATTTCAAATTGTGTCAAAGCATGAGATTCTTTTCAGTACAGAGGGGATTGCTAGGGAGCGCCTAGATTTTATGATTGCGGAAAATTAAGGAAAAAATGCCTTTGGTAGATAAGAACTATAAATATGATTGTAAATGGATTTTAGAATCCTTGTTTTTATCTCACCATGATACAGAATAAAAAGAATAAAGAAAATTTATGTATAAATATATATAATATGTATAACATATAATATATACATTTATAATATAAATTTATTTTATATATAATATATAATATAAATTTATCTTTATATAAATATATACGATATGTAATATATATTTATAATATATATATATATTTAGACAACTAGTTTTTCAAAACACAGTCAATTGTCTTTTTAGTTACTAAGCTGTTTTACAAATAGTAATAATAGTAAATATAGCAGTGTGCACTTATGCAGTGATTACTATGTGCCAGGAACTCTTCTAATTGCTGCACACATATATATTGATTAACTCCTCAAAACAAACTTCTATTGATGAGATAATGAGACATGAAGTATTTAAGCAAAATTTCCAAGGTCTCAGAATTGTGATTTGAACCCCAGAATTCTGGGGGCGCCTGGGTGGCGCAGTCGGTTAAGCGTCCGACTTCAGCCAGGTCACGATCTCGCTGTCCGTGAGTTCGAGCCCCGCGTCGGGATCTGGGCTGATGGCTCAGAGCCTGGAGCCTGTTTCCGATTCTGTGTCTCCCTCTCTCTCTGCCCCTCCCCCGTTCATGCTCTGTCTCTCTCTGTCCCAAAAATAAATAAACGTTGAACCCCAGAATTCTGGTTCCAAAGTTTGTTCTCTTAACCACTGTAGATATATTGGCAAGGTTTTCAATATAAATCTGCGAAACAGATGAGTCAAATATTACAAACTGCTACATTCAGTAGATCATTCAGGAGATTTTTTTGGATGCCTGAACATAATGACCAGATGAAACCTCCCAGTAATATAGGAATTCACTCAAGTGATAATTCAATTCTGTTTTGAGCCCTGAAGATGTCATAGCAAACAAGACTTTCTTCCAACTTTTAAAGGGGTTCAGTCTTTCAGGAAGGATGGATAGATAAACTAAAGATTAAAATAGAGTTGTAGAGGCGCCTGGGTGGCTCATTCGGTTGGGTGTCCGACTTCGCCTCAGGTCATGATCTCGCAGCTCTTGAGTTCAAAGCCCCATGCCGGGTTCTGTGCTGACAGCTTGGAGCCTGGAGACTGCTTTGGATTCTGTGTCTCCCCTTCTCTCTGCCCCTTCCATGCTCATGCTCTGTCTCTCAATAATAAATAAAAGTTAAAAAAAAAACAAACCAGAGTTGTAAGTGCCAAGAGGGGGCCTCATGGGAGTACAAAGGAGAGGCTCTTGATTCAGACTTTTTTGCTAGAAGGAAATCAAGGAAGATTTCTTGAAGGAGGTGACCTCAAGAGATCCTGAGAAGATAAGACTTTATGGAACAGAAGTTGAAGGGTGGCAAGTTTTGGAAAAGTGAAAAAAAAATCTAGATAAAGAAAGCAGCACATGAATCAGACACTTCCCTTCATGTACAAAAAAAGTTAAAATGTTTTGAACATTTTGAATATGTGTGCCCATTACTTTAAATTGGATTCAATAAGATTAAAACCATTACCTTCTCATTTTGGAGGGACATAGGAATAGTAAAGATTATGAAATGGTGATGACTTTTTCCTTACCTATTTTTAGACTATAGCACTTTAAGATGTGAAATAAATCTGTGTGTGTGTGTGTGTGTGTGTGCGCGCCCACAAGTAAGTTATTCAAGATCTATAGGAATTTTAACACCATTTTCTTTCTTTCTTTCTTTCTTTTACAGTAGGAAACAACATTTATTGTGGTGATTTTGTGGAATATTTTTATATTTTGTATTTTTATTTTTTATTTAAATACAAGTTAGTTAACATATAGTATAATAATGGTTTCAGCAGTAGAATTTAGTGACTCATCACTTACATATAACACCCAGTGCTCATCCCAACATTTGCCCTCCTTAATGCCCATCACCCATTTAGCCCATCCCCTCATCCAACACCCCTCCTGCAACCCTCAGTTTGTTCTTTATATTTAAGAGTATCTTATGGTTTGCCTCCCTCCTTGTTTTTATATTATTTTTGCTTCCCTTCCCCTATGTAACACCATTTTAAAACCATACTAACCTCTAAGACCAAAACCCATTTTTAAAGCCATATATATATATATATAGAGAGAGAGAGAGAGAGAGAGAGAGAGATTTATCAATTAAAGGCATTCTTCCCCAACATAACTCACATACATATTCTTTTTTACATCATGAAAGGAACATCCATCATGTCTCTATGCAACCAACATTAAACAAAAAATGCTAGTAATGTGTTTTTTATTTGTTTCAATTATATAAGTGGATGTTCTATTTTGCAATAAACAAAAGACCACATTGATAGAAAAACTGCAGAGAACATTTTGTGAATTTTAGAAGAATGCTTTTAGAAGTTTTAGCACAGGCCATCAAATGCAACCTGCATCTTTCTTTTCTATTTCAAAAAGACCAGCACCAGCAAGAACTAAAACACATTTGAAACTGTGCTGGTCACCGGAAGTAGACTCTCTTTGTATTAGGGCAGGGGGGCCAAGGCACTAAATGGAAACCCCAAGAGCTGCATTTCATAGGTGTAAAAGTGCACATTCTCTCACCCATGGCAGGGCAGATATTCATGTAGCCTGACAGCAGTGTACCTCAAATTAGCACGACTGTTTTAAAATACTGTCATTCCTTTTGACACAGCATTTAAATGAGACATCTTAACTTCCTAAAGTCACTAAGGTGTTATCTGGGTTTTTTTTTACTGCTTGATTTTTTTTCTTTTTTTTTTCTTATGTTTTATTATTTATTTTTGAGAGAGAGAGAGTGCAAGCAGAAGAGGGGCAGAGAGAGAGGGAGACACAGAATCTGAAGCAGGCTCCAGGCTCTGAGGTGTCAGCCCAGAGCCCAATGCTGGGCTAGAATTCATGAATTGTGAGATCATGACCTGAGCCGAAGTCAGATGGTCAACCAACTGAGCCACCAGGAACCCTTGTTTTTTTCTTTTTTGAGAGAGAGAGGCTCATGAGCGAGTGCAAGCAGGGGAGGGACAAGAGAGAGAGAATCCCAAGCAGGCTCTGTGCTGTCAGTGTGGAGCCTGACTTTGGACTCAATCTTACAACCATGAGATTGTGATCTAAGCCAAAGTCAAGAGCACGACACTCAACTGACTGAGCCACCCAGGTACCCCACTGCTTGATAACTTAAACATAGAGCACCAAGCAATGCAGCTACTGAATAATGCTCATAGAAATATATATTTTAATGTATCTACTGTATTTCTCCCCTCTGAAGGACATTTTGGATATCTTGTTTTAGTATTTCCACCCAGCTTTCAACTAGGCAGAGCAACATGGCATGTAATTTTGTGGCAGTCTACAAAACTCATTAAAAAGAAATGCAAAAAACTGAAGAAAGTGAAAGAAAATCATGACCATTAATGAGTAATTGTTCTCCATAGGCTGAATTCCACTGCAGTTGGTATGAATATTAAAACTGTGGTTTCATTTTAGCATTTATTAGTATGAATAATAAAATTGTGAGTAAAAGCTCAAAGGTGTGAAGAGAAAATGGGAAACCAAATTTTACCTTGTGGAAATATTGTTAGAATGAAATGGAAGCTTTTTTGAAGAGAGATAGTTATATTTACGTAACACTGAAAGATACTCTGAAATGTTAACATGACTGTTTTCATTTTCTGCCAAGATTCCTGTCTCAAAATGAAGTTCCAGGTACACCACAACTGGTCAGACCAGATCCTGTTGCAGCAGAACTCTGGGTCTGTGACTTCAGGGTTATTCCCAGGGCACTACTCACCATTTAACTGAATGTAATAGTGCCTCATTTATTCCGCATCTCTGGAGAAATGAAATCTTCCCTTCAACTACAAAACTTTTTTTTTTCTTTTTTAACCATGTTAGTCTACCATTAGAAATTCAGTGGCTCTACATTACTTTGAAGTAAAAAAGCCAAATTCTTTATATAGCCTGTAATGATCCTCCTCACTGCCTTTCTGGAATCTTCTCTACCATCCTTTTAAAATCTATGCCTCAGCCATACAATTGTTTCATGACTGTGTCTTTTACTCAACCTGGCCCCTCTTACTGACATTTGCCCCTCCTCTCTCCTTTAAGCAATCCTATGGGATCCTAAGACCTCTCTTTGCCTGTTGGGTCCTACGTTTGTTTTACCCGTCCTTTCCCTTGTCATCAGTTTTGCTCTTTGCTTCTGCCCTGACAGCAGAAGCAAAATTAGAACTTGCCTCAGAATCACCTGGAGGGCTTGTTGAACTCCGGAAGTTTGGGCCCCACCCCCAGAATTTCTAATCCCGTAGGAGAGGGCTAGATGGGACCTTCGCATTTTTTTTCAATATTTATTTACTTTGGGGAGAGCGCAAGTTGGGGAGGGGCAGAGACAGGGGGACAGAGGATCTGAAGCAGACTCTGTGCTGACAGGTTGACTGCAGCAGCGAGCCCGACGTTAGGCTTGAATTCACCAACGGCTCTGAAGTCCTAAGCTCAATCAACTGAGCGCCTCCTCCCCCCCGCCCTCCCCCCCGCGAGCCCTGGGTGTCCCAGGAACTTTGCTTTTCGAACAAGTCCTCAGGGCATGCTGATGCTGTTGGTACCAGAATCAGACTTTTTGAGAACCACTGCTCCAGAAAATCACTTCCCCATTTTAATGGCTCTTTCAAATTTCCAGAAGACTTTAAGATCAGATAACCTTATTAGAGCACACAGCTCAAAAGAAATGTCCACTAAAAGAGGGTCTAAAGAGATTTTCTGGAAGATAAGTGAGTTTTGGTTTATGATTTTTGTGACATTCTTTCGGTTTCTCAGGCTCTGCTCTTGGCAGTTCAAGTTAGATAATAAATGACCTCCAGATAACTGAGCTCTCATTCCACCTTGAGTCCTAGTTTTTGTGAACTGTCAGCTTCAAACTTGTGCAGTTTTCAACCATGCAAAACTCACCAACAGGACATCTTTGAGCAAATGTACTCAAACTTTCATGTGTGTAAAAATGTTCTGAGGAATCGTGTCAAAAATGCAAATTCTGGAACATCAGCCAGGAACTCACCAGTGAGCAAATAGGGAGATGTCCTGAGTGGCTTCTTGGCCTAACAATGCAGTCCCTCTTCAGCAGTTGCTTTGTCAAGAGAAAGCTTGGCAGAATGTAGTCATTCTATGGAGGATTCCTTTCCAGTTACCTTCCTGTAGGCTTCTCTTTCTCCAAGTTCGTGCTCTCTCAGGAAATCAAAGAGCCCTCACTCTTATCAGATAACAAACATCTCATTTTCTTGGCACCACCCCAAGAACACACAAATGCCAAACTTCTAGACTTTCATAAATGAAAGACTCCAAAACCTAGAAAATCCTTTCCAGGGAAAAGGAAAGGAAGGAAGGAAGGAAGGAAGGAAGGAAGGAAGAGAGAGAAAGGAGAGGGAGGGAGGGAGGAAGAAAGGAAGAAGCAAAGAAGCAAGCTTTTTCAATTGTATTTTTTTTAACGTTTATTTATTTTTGAGACAGAGAGAGACAGAGCATGAACGGGGGAGGGTCAGAGAGAGGGAGACACAGAATCTGAAGCAGGCTCCAGGCTCTGAGCTGTCAGCACAGAGCCCGACGCGGGGCTCGAACTCACAGACCGCAAGATCATGACCTGAGCCGAAGTCGGACGCTTAACCGACTGAGCCACCCAGGCGCCCCTCAATTGTATTTTTTTAACCCAAGTGCCATGCATTCTGAAGTTAATTGCATTTACTTTCTATATCACACATTTCTGGTTTTAAGCAAACTTTTGTAAAATAAAGGCAAATTTATTTTTAAATGTCCTAACAATAGGGCACGTCCATCCCCAGGATATACACATTTTGAAAGTCTCTTTTGTGTTAAAACTGTGTAATGGTTTCTAGCCTCAAAGTGGAAGCAACTTGGGGAACAAACACAATGTATTCAATCTATTCACCATCTTAAAATTAAATTTAAAATAAAAAAGCAAAACTTTATTAGCATAGAGTGAAACATTGTCTAGACAACTTCCTTCAGGCAGAATAAACAGTGGCCGGCTGAATGCTTTGCCCTTTGAGAAATGGGCAGTCATAGACAGCTGAGGGTTCCAGGCGGAGGGGAGGGGGCTGGGGAAAATCTCCACACCTTGGCACAATAGCAGAGCAAGGTCCAGATGACCATGCTACTCTAGGTCCCATAAGGTGGGCAATCAATACCTTCTGGTCTAATGAGAGACTTTTATATCCCTGGAGCTGGAGGATTCAGAGAGTACCTTCATTCTTCATCCTAGATTTGGACTCAACAGATGCCAGTGGAACTTCTGGTCAGTGCTCCAATCTGCCTCGCCCACAGTCCTGCCCAGCCCAGTGAACAGCCACTCCATTAGTCTAGTTGCTCAGGGCAAAATAATTCCAATCATCTTTGCCTCATGTCTCTTATAGCCCATGGCCAACCCATTAGCTAGTGTTGCTGGCATTACCTCTAAAACTGGAATTTGATCATTCGCACCACATCCCCTGCTACTGTGTTCCAAGTCACCACCACCTCTTGCCTGGATCTTTGGAATAGCTCCCTGCATGGTCCTTCTACATCTTCCCTTGGCTTAAACACTCTTAACTGGGCAGCCAGTGTGAGACTTTGACAACACGAATCAGATCATATCACAGTTCTCTGTTCAAAAGCCTCCAATAATTTCCATCAGTCTTTAAAAAAATTACCAGGTTTTACAGGGACCACTTTCCACCACCCACCCTTCTCATATGCCACATTACTTTTTTAATCCCCTTACTTATCATCCCTCCACTTGTTCCCTCCTACAACAAAGGCATACTGGCATCTAGCAGTTTCTGAAGCATTCCAGGCATGATCTCACCTTGGGGCCTTTGCCTAGAGTGTGCTGTCCCAGATATCTACACAGCTAACTTCTAGCCTCAGCAAGTCCTTACTCAAATGTCACCTTCTTATTGCCCAATCTCCCTATTTAAATAACAACCCCCCTGCTCCAGCCTTCATACTCCTTATCAACCTCTTGATTTATTTTTCTCCCTTGGGTCTTAACACCATCCAACACACTAAAAATTTTACTTATATTTTCATTGTGTGTTTTCCACAGTAGAATGTAAGCTCCATGAAAACGTTGATTCGTGTTGGGTGGGTTCACATTTGACACCCAGTACCTTGTGCAGTGACTGGCACCATTGTGGCCCAATGAATATTTAAAGAATCTTGCTACCTACCAGATGCTCAGCTAGTTACTGTGCCTGGCCCTGACGGTAGATAAATCAGCAAGGCAGACAAGGCCCTGCTTTTACAGGGTTTATAATTTAGAGTTGAACTGTCTAATATGATAGTCACTAGTCATGTGTGGCTATTTAAATTAGTTAAAATTAATTAATATTGAAGATTCAGCTTTTCAGTCACACTAGCCACCCTTCAAGTGCTCAAGAGTCTCATGTGGCTTCCATGTTGGACAGATCAGATGTAGAGCACCTCCACAATCATAGAAAGTTCTATTGTATAGTGCTAAGAGAGAGTTTCTCTGTTGATAAATAATTTAGGGTTTATCTATTCTAATCTGCTCCTTTACAGGTGAGGAAATGAGGGTCAAGAAAACAGGGACTTGACAGAGACGACACAGCTCGTACATAAGAAATCCAGTACTGAATCCATTCTTCCGACGTCCGGGCCAATGTGCAGAGTAAGCATTCTATTAAAGTGCTACCTACTTCTCTTGATAAATCAAACTATGAAACAAACAAACAAAACAAAACAAAAAAAGCCCTCTTTTTGCCTTGTGATGTGAATATATTCCATCATAAAGACAGTAAGAAACTATTATTTAGTGGGCATTTATCTCTTTTTTTCTGCTAATTTCTGAATCCTTTTCCTACTTGGGAGGCAGCAGCTGCTTATGTTCCCAGGGGCCTCGGCAACTGCAATATGGCAGAGCAGTCCTCACACCTGGGCTCACCTTGTTTCCTGCCCATTTCCGAATCCCACTTATCTATCTTTCCTCCTCTTTACAGGCACTACCTACTCTTCCTAATTTGGGGAACTCAAATCAGCCAGAGTTCATTTCTGCTGCTTGTAGCCCAAAACTCTGAGTCATAAAATGCACCATTCATCAAACTCCATTTGATTTTAAATGAATGTTTCCTGTATTTCTGTCTATACTGAACTTCAATATCAGGCCATCCTTCTAGCTTATATGGAAGCTACAGCTCATAGTTGAACAGCAGCTGTAGAAGATAGACTGCTCAGACCCCCGCCCCCCCCCAGCTTCTCACCCTTTTAGAGGAATTAGTTGATGCAATAGAGTGTGCGCTCAATCATGAAGTAGAGCAAAATGTAACCATTTCCAGATTCCTGGGTCACTAGTTTTGGAAAGCCTTCAGGTAAATACTTGGAAAGCTGAGGCTTGAAGGGTCCTGAGGCTTCAGAAGTTCTGATGATAAATACTTCATTGTGATTTGTGCAAAGTTAGCCATCAATAACTGTCTGTCATTCTCATCTACTCAGGGAATTTTTCTGAAGGGAAAAATCCAGAGTTATGGTGAGTAGTTACAGAACTTTCTAAGTTTGAGAATATCCAGGGTGAAATTGTTCATGAAAATTTAGGAATGAAATAGTCTTCTGTATGAATGTACCATATTTAATTTCCATTCCTCAGATGATTGGACATTTAATTTTTTTCTAAAACAGAAGAGTCTGTATCAACCACATTGACCTAATCGATATTTATAACCACCTTACCCAATAACTGCTAAATACACATTCTTTTCAAGTAGAAGCAGTAAATTCATCAAGGTAGATCAACTGCTGGGGCATGAAGACAGCTCTCTATGAATTTCAAGAGCTTGAAATCCTATGGAATTAGATTAGTAACTTAAGATATCTAGAAAAACGTCAAATATTTGGAAATTAAATAACACACTTACAAATAACCCCATAGGTCAAAGGAGAACCACAGTGGATATCAGAAAGTTTCCAACTGAATGACAAAAGTGACAGTCTAAAGGAATTCAGGCGGAAGAATCTTTTTTTTAGTATATGTGCTGCAGAAGGAAGCACAAGTGGAAGAATCTTTTAATATCATACTCCAAGATAACAGCAATAATTAAAACCTACCTCAAGTTTGTGTAGCACTTTACAGTTTACACGTATTCTGACATTTCATCTGAACAACCACTGGAGGGAAGAGGTCAACAAACACAGATAGGACATTAAACATCTCCACGCTTGCAAGAAGTCATAAAGAGGCCCGTTGGTCTGCTGGTTGACTTATGGATCTGGGTCCCTATCCTGGCTTCCAACTTGGCTCCATGGTCTCCCCCAAGTCAGCCTCCACTGTCTCTGTGCCTGTGCCTATTCTGTTGCTTCCCTTGCAATACACAATAATGCCCAAAAATACTTACGCATGGGGGCACCTGGTTGGCTTAGTTGGTTAATCATTTGGCTCTTGATTTCAGCTCAGGTCTTGATCTCGTGGTTGCAAGTTCAAGCCCTGCATTGGGCTCCATGCTATGGGTGGAGCCTACTTAAGAAAAAAGAAAAGAAAGAAAGAAACACTTGTGCATGCACTCATGTGTGTACCTATTTGTTGAAAAGTTTAGATCAAAGTTAGCTGTGACTTACCCTCAGTAAATGGGCCAGCATACAATAATAGTCTCATGTGGCTGGTGGCTTCCGTGTTGGATAGACCAGATGTAGAGAATTTCCGTCATCACAGAAGGTTCTACTGGATAGTGTTGACATTTTATCTTTTGATGGCTAATTCAGTCCAAGCTCAGTGCTTCTTCATGACAGAAGGATCTTGCTATTTGAACATATTTGGTACTGAAAAACTTAATTCCACTCAAAATAGTGTCCAAATTTTCATAGGAAGTACTGAAGAAAGGTTTTGATATTGAAATAAGCCAGGAGTATCTAGAGAAGGGAAGCTTCTCTTCCTGAGACCACTACAGCTTAACTCCAGTCCATCCTTTAAACCTTGCCACAGTGAGGTCTCTAAAGCTCCAATGTGATTGCTTGCTTAATCCTCACTTTAACATCTTTCAGATACCCTGCCCTCCACTTTGCTTTTGAGATAAAGCCCAAATCCTTGTCAGGATATACAAGGGTGTCCCTTCATGGTCTGGCCTCTGTTTGCCTCTCTGTGACCTTCCACTGCCTTCACTCTGTATTCCAGCTGGATCAGGAGCCACTTGTGCTTCCATGTACAAAACATCCTCTTGGGAACCTCAGTGCCTTTGCATATTCTACTCACCCTGTCCACCTTCTTCCCCCAGTTACTGCCCACCTTACCAGAGTAGCTCTTTCAGGTCTCAGCTTGGTATTGTCTGTGTTATGTGTCACAGTACATGGTGTACTTTTCACTCACTTCCTATTGGCATCACACCATGTTGCCAGAGTCTGTATAGTAATATGTACCATTTTGTGAACTCCTTTAGGTGGTGTGATTGACCACTGTTTACCTTTATAATCTCATATTATGGTCATAGACAACATATTCAATAAATAATTGTTGAATGGATAAATGAATAAATGATTAAATGGTATCAGCATTACATATGATAGGAAACATGTGAAACCAAGATCAATACAAAGCAATATATAATAAAATTCTTAACTAGATGAAGTTAGCTTCCAACTTGTATTCTATGAGAAATATGTGCAATAAGCAAAAAAAAAAAAAAAGTACTTGCAGCTGTGAGAAGTTAAGCATTTTGAGATTGGGAGATTATCCTAGATTATCTACATAGGCCTCAAATGCAATCACAAGTATTGTTATAAGAGGGAAGCAAGGAAAGATTACCCCCACGCAGAGGAGAAGGCAGTGGGAAGATAGCAGAGAAAGATTTGAAGATGCTGGCCTTGAAGCCTGGCCACAAAGCAAGGAGTGGCCCCCAGAAGGTAGAAGATGCAAGGAACAGATTCTGTTCTAGAATCTTCAGAGGCAGCACAGCCCCGACAACACACTGATTTTGGACCAGTGATACTAATTAAAGCCACAGGAGACTAATACAAGGCAGTGTTAAGAAAAAAAAAAAAATGAAAAGATTTAGGCAAGAGGTAGAATTGACCTTGAGATAATTGGTAGATTTTGTTAGTTTGGATGTTGAAGGGTGTTCCAGGGCAGGGATGGATTGCTTTTACATTAGCAAAAGTTTAAAATTTTAAAGGAGAATAATAAGGGTCATCCTAGTTGCTATAACAAATAAGCCCTACATTCCAGTGACTTCACACTATAAAAATTTATTTCCCTGGGGCGCCTGGGTGGCGCAGTCGGTTGGGCGTCCGACTTCAGCCAGGTCACGATCTCGCAGTCCGTGAGTTCGAGCCCCGCGTCAGGCTCTGGGCTGATGGCTCGGAGCCTGGAGCCTGTTTCCGATTCTGTGTCTCCCTCTCTCTCTGCCCCTCCCCCATTCATGCTCTGTCTCTCTCTGTCCCAAAAATAAATAAAAAACATTGAAAAAAAAATTTAAAAAAAAATTTATTTCCCTTTCATAAAACCCAAAGTCCATGGTTAGTAGGTGGTAGGTACTTTACACCATCATTCAGAGGCTCATACTGATGGAAGTGCTGCCATTTCAACAGGTGGCTGTGAGGCCCAGCATATTAACCTCCACATAGTACACATACCAAGAAAGCATGGAGAATCACTCATGGGAGATCTTTATGTTCTAAGCCTGAAAACCTTCATGAACGTTCTATCATCTACTATTATAGACAGAATGTTTGTGTTCACCTAAATTCATGTGTTGAAACCTAACCCCCAATGGGATAGTATTTGGGCATGGGGCCTTTGGGAGGTAATTGAGTCATGAGGTTGGAGTCTTCATGAATGGGATTAGTGCCCTCATAAGAAGAAGCCAGAGAGCTAGCTCATTCTCCTTCTGCCATGTAAGGATACGAGATAAGTCAGCAGTCTACATCCTGGGAGAGGGTTCACACCAGCACCCTGATCTCAGACTTCCAGCTTCCAGAACAGTGAGAAATAAATGTGTGTTGTTTATAAGCTGCACAGTCTATGGTACTTTGTTACAGCAGCCCGAACTAAGACAACTACATTCCAGTCATGTGGCCACACCTTCCTTCAAAGGAGCCTGTGAAAGGCAGGCTATCCATGAACCCAGAAAAGAGAGGTGAACTCACAGTTCATTCTTTGTGGTTCTCAAATATTGTCCGCTGTTCTTCCCATGCAAGAACATATTCCGACCCCAAGGGAGACAACTCAAAGCTCCACTCATCCCCTACCTCTAGCCCAATTCTAGGATCACGGGTGACGGCAGAGACCACCCCATCCAGATGTGGCTCCTGATAGTCCAATGCCCTGTTATCTGAAAAGACAAATCGTCTGCAAATTCCCACAACATATGCTGCACAATGATCCAGTAGAGACCAAATAAACCTGTTCATAAAAGGAAATTATGGGTTGGGTCGCCTGGGTGGCTCAGTCGGTTAAGCGTCCGACTTCAGCTCAGGTCACGATCTCACGGACCGTGAGTTCGAGTCCTGCGTTGGGCTCTGGGCTGTTGGCTCAGAGCTTGGAGCCTGCTTCTGGTTCTGTGTCTCCCTCTCTCTCTGCCCCTCCCCCGTTCATGCTCTGTCTCTCTCTGTCTCAAAAATAAATAAAAGTTAAAAAAATTTAAAAAAAAAAAAGGAAATTATGGGAGATACACATGTAGCAAATCTGAGATCCTGCTAAGCAGGCACCGTGAACTCCCTTTCCCCACAAGTACCCTAAAGCGGAGGGAGTATGTTGACAGAGCCTGGATTCTGATGTCTGGGAACAGCCCTTTTGTCCTTGTTCCCCAAGTCCCCAGATCTGCCCTCAAGGTGTCTCTGTCTTGTCCATATGCCTCCATGGCCATATCCAGGGTGCACAGCAAGTATGCTTTTCTTTAGGATACACAGCTTTCATAGCCTGATTCTAGCTGGTTCAACTTTCAGTTTTCTGAAGCTTTGCATTGTTTTATTTCATTTTTCCCCAGCACATATTTACTAAGCTTATGCTCTGTGTGAGCCCCTGTGGTGCAGTGGAACCTTGGGTACAATGGCTTAAAGACACAGGCAAAAAAAAGTCCCTCTTTTCATGTATTTTACAATCAAGTGAAGGAGACAGAAGGTTATTTTAAAGTTCAAACAAGCCAAACTTTTTCAGTCCTGGCTCACAGTTTCTTTGGCAATGCAATGACTTCAAAAATTTAGTACACTCACGTCATTACATAGTTCTGATGCTAAACATAGATCTCAAATCTGTTTTTTGTTAGTTTGTGCTAGCCCCCGCGTCGTTTCTTTAGCTAATGGCAGCTACTTTGAGGACATGTGAAGCCATGGGCTCAACTGGGAAGAAGGTAAGGCTATTTATGTGATCCTTGTCTTTGGCTGAATCGCTTTGTTCAATCATGAAGTCCTCCTGGAACTTTCTCAATCAAAGCCTTTTCAATTCTATCCATGACTATGTGAGGATCCAACCCTGTAACAGAGATTCTTTTGATTTCCTTTGATGTTTGCTTTGAGGCCAGCCATTTCTCGTCTAGGTCTACAGTGACCTTCTAATGTCCAGCTAAAATCCATCTGCAGTTGTCAACACACAAACATGCCGACTCTTCCATCCATTTTCCATAAGGCAGTGTCTCTCATAATTTGTTCCTCAGAAGAGCAGCATCAGCATCACCTGGAAAGCTGTGAGAAATGCAAATTCTCAGTCCATATTTACTAAACCAAAATCTCAAGATGTGGTACAAAGAAATCTGCATTTACACAAGCTTTCCAGCTGAGTCTGATGCACACTGAACCTGAGCGCCACCACTCTACAGCTATGGGGATGGGCCTTCCATGTTAGGACAGGTGGAAACTTAGCTGCTTGGAACAGGGAATATATGCTGCTGGTAGGATAACACAAAATCAGGGGCACCTGAGTGGCTCAGCCAGTTAAGCATCTGACTTCAGCTCAGGTCATGATCTCACGTCTTGTGGGTTCAAGCCCTACATCAGGCTCTGTGCTGACAGCTCAGAGCCTGGAGCCTGCTTCATATTCTGTGTCTCCATCTCTCTCTCTGCCCCTCCCTCATTCACGTTCTCGCTCTCTGCCCCTCCCCCACTCATGCACTGTCTCTCTCTAGTTCTCTCAAAAATGAATAAATAGTAAGAAAAATTTTAAAAAGAATAACACAAAATCACACAGAGAAAGAAGAGCAATCAACTATTAGGTTAAGATGATTATGTTCAGCTATTGAGAAAAATAAACATGGTTTTATAAACATGTTTCTAACATGTTTCATGGGTGTTAAAATAACACCAGTATTTTATTTATTTAAAAAAACTTTTTAATGTTTATTTATTTTTGAGACAATGTGAGACAGAGTGCAAGCAGCAGAGGGGCAGACAAAGGGAGGCACAGAATCTGAAGTGGGCTCCAGGCTCTGAGCTGTCAGCCCAGAGCCTGACTCAGGGCTCAAACTCACGAGCCGTGAGATCATGACCTGAGCTGAAGTCGGACACTCAACCAACTGAGCCACGCAGGCACCCCAACCCCAGTATTTTAAATTAAGAATTATAGGTTCTTTGAAGATACTCCTATTCTTCTGCAGTCATTGTGCATGCAGTTGGCATTAAGGGGTTCCCTTTAGATGATGTCATTGTAGAGTGCTCCTGTTTCCTTTAAGGATCAGTTCCATTCCCATGGTGTGTGGTCTTAAGGGTACTGTCAATCATGGAATCCCACACCTTTGGTTACAAATGAAGGTTTATGACTCAGGCTCGGCTACATCTGGTAAACTATCCATGTGTCATTAGCAATTAGTATGTGACTCAAGCAGTCAGTCAGTTAGAATGCAATCAGATCTAATAACTAATACTTGGCAATGAAGGTCACAGTTGTCTGCTCATCTGTTCACAAAACTAAGTATAAAGCCAGTCTCACTCTTTATATATCCTGTAGTAGTTAGAGCAAGAAATACTGGCTGTTGTAACGCCCTAAATTTCAGTGCCTTAACACAAATTTATTTCTTGCTCATGCAAGAACCAGGGTGAATGCTGCTGGACAGCACATAGCCATCCACACAGTCATCAGGGACCTAATTTCCTTCCATCTTGGGCCTTCAGTGACTGGATGGGAGGTGTTCATAGGCAAAACCTAGAAGTGACCTCATCACTTCCTTCCATGTTCCATTATTCAGAGCACTGTCATATGGCTGCATCACCTACAAGGGACGCTGGGAAAGGAGGCCTGGCTATGTGGCAGGATGTAAACAGAAAAGATCTTTGTCAACCCATAGCAGTCTACATATCCCACTCACAGTGATTGGTTCAAGTTGTGGACATGTGACCCGAGGCAGCCAATCAGAGTTCTTCCCTGAGATTTACATATACTGAAATGGAGTATAAGAAGTCTTGTTTTATTTATTTTTTTTTAAGATTTTTATTTTTTAAGTAATATCTACACCCAATGCAGGGCTTGAACCCACAACATGAGATCAAGAGTTTTATACCCCATGGGGCACCTGGGTGGCTCAGTCAGTTAAGCGTCTGACTTTAGCTCAGGTCATGATCTTGCAGTTTGTGAGTTCAAGATCCACTTTGGGCTCTGTGCTGACAGCTAGGAGCTATAGCTTGCTTTGTATTCTGTGTCTCCCTCTTTCTCTGCCCCTCCCCCCCTCTAAAATAAATAAAAATTAGAAACAATTTTTTCTAATTAAAAAAAAAAGAGTTGCATACTCCAGTGACTGAGACAGCCAGGCACCCAAGAAGTCTTGTTTTAATTCAAGGTCATTAGTTTGGATAAGCCTAAAGTTGTATGTCCAATACTGTTCCTTTCCATCCTACCCACAGAGTAAGAAAAAGATCCCAATGCACAAAGAAAATCTGTGCCAAACAACTAAGTGAGTCTTGAGTTTGTCTGGAATCCTGCATCAGTTGCCCTACAGATCAGTTCCAAACTCATCCTTTCTAGTGACTTGAGCCAGTAAGGTCTCTCTTCTCTCAAGCAAGTTTGAATTGAGTCTTGATATATACAACCTTGATGAAATGCTTGACTGTTCTCCTGATGTAGCTTATCATCAAGTCATAGAAATTCATCTATAATATCTCCACTAGAGTGGAAAGGGAGAGAAAAGGCATCTTTAGTTGAGTTTGAAGCAAGTAAGTCTTTTTCACTCTTTTTTTTTCCTGTATATTTCTTTATAGCTTTAAAACACATATATTTGTTGTATATATAAATAAAAACAGAAAATGTAAACACAAGAAGCTCATTTTACAAAAACCACTAAGTTTAGTGGTATGCCACTAAGTCTTATCAAAATTCTTCTGCTATTAGTGATTTTTAGTGCCCCATCCAGATGCCCAACTGTTGCAAGTGTTAGCTGCTTACAGTTCATAGGTACACCCTTCTCTGGAGACTTGCCCTTGGCCTGTGGGAGTCACTTTATCTGGAATAGCTTGGGAAGCTGTGCCTTTTTCTGGAGGAGTCTCCAGTAAGTTCCTGAGAAGGTGGTAGGAAAGGTGCTTTAAAGAACAACTCTGGGGTGTCTGGGTGGCTCAGTTGGTTGAGTGTCCAACTTTAGCTTGGGTCATATTTCATGGTTTGTGGGTTCAAACCCCACACTGGGCTCCTTGTTGACAAGTGCAAAGCCTTCTTGGCATTCTCTCTCTCTCCCTCTCTACCCCTCCCACATGCGCTCTCTCAAAATAAATAAATAAACTTAAAAAAAAAAGAAAGAAAGAAAAGAACACCTCTGTGGTGGTATTCATGCCCCAGAGTTCCCCATAAGATCAGGCTGAGTCTAGACTTTCAGTGAAGCTAATCCTATCTAGCTACTTTCTTGGTGCTATCCTGAAGGTTTCTCATGAGAACATCTCATATTCTGCTTCTAGGGAATCTGAGCTAAGACATCATCTTTAGACCCTTCATATTTCATATCCACCTCTTCCTTTTCATTCCAATTGAAACTACCTTCATCCTACCTCTCAAGGTGCACAACCCAAGTCTTCCCTGTACAGAATAATTGACTTTAGTGCATTGTATTCCCACTAAAACGCTTTGAAGAACCTGGTTGAGTTTAAGGGATTTTATACTGTCCATCCGAATACTCCCTCCCACGCCTACACCCTCTAGGTTTCTAAAGTATTCTGTGTTGACCCTTAGAATATTCTGTTATTATATTTATGTGTGAGCATGCATGTCCTATTTGAGAAGTGAGTTTATTTTTCATTCATGTCTCATCTCATGCATCTCAGAATGCAACCCAATATTATGCACTGGTAAGGATGGCTCTACTATAGCTTTAAGGTCCTTTACATTCCCCTAGCTTATAGCAGAGCTGGCCAGAAGAAAAGCCCAGAGAAGAGCAGAAGAATCAGGTGACATGAACTCACCTAAAGTGGCCATGGAGATCCTGATGGTAAAGGGGACAGAATAAGGGGGAGACGAGAGGGAAGCCTGATTTGCAAGAGCCTAACAATATGTTCATGGACAGAGAAGGCTTTTACCATATAGGAAGATGGGATCTAAGTCTTCTCCTGTGTCAATCACATGATAGGAAAATGGTGGCACTAGGTGGCTATACTCACTAGATGGACAGAATGTACTCAGATCCTGATCAGAATTAGGTTCTAGATGAAAGCGACCATAGCTTTAAGGCTGGTGAGGCCAGCTGGGGACAGCAGGCACTGGTATGGCTCCCTGCCTTATTCCCCGATGGGTTTTCAGGGTATAGTATAAAGTAAGAGACAACTATCCATGAGACGATGTCATCCTAAGTTGAGACTCATAAAAGGAAGAATGTGTCATTAGGGTATAAACTATGACTTGTTTCTGGACTTCTCCATGCCTTGTCAACCAGGGACAAGAGGCAAACCAAAGAGGCCTCTGGAAATTCTCCCACAAATACCCAGTACTAATGAATCAGGGCACTGGTATTTGGAGACATGGGCTGGGTAATTTGGTGTCACTTTTTGAAACACTATCTTGACCTGGGTCTAATATTTCTTCAAGGTATGCTTTTGTTTTTAAGATACTTTGTTACATTATTATTTTATATGCCTTTAAGGGGGGAAAATGCTGGCAGGGAGGCTTTAACATGTCACTGGCTGTTAGTTGCATTCTGATTCCAGAGATAATAAAATATAGAAAGATACCTCTTACAACCAACATAATGCAGGAATATCTAGACTTTGGTTCAGAGCTCTGACTTTGGGATAAATGACTGCTGGAAAGAGTGGCATCAGCCACACAGCAGAATAAGACATCCCACGATTGTGTCTCCATCCCAACAACAAAGATTTGGCATCCATCCATGGACAAAATGGGAGCTGTAGGATCCAGCACAGTATGCCAATATAGGAGGAATCTCGCCCTTCTGTGCATCAGGCAGTAGGCATAGACATGTTGTTCTCAGCTGTGGACCCTGCCGTGACATATGAAGCAGCTCAGCCCCTTTGGCCATAGTATGGGAGACCTCGAAGAACACCGTCCCAGATTATCACCCCAATGACAGAGTCTTTGTGGAAATCCAGGTTTCCAGGGGAGAAATTCCAGTGCACTCTTGGAGAAAAAAAAAAACATATATGGGTTCAGATTCGCTGGAGAGGGTAAGAGGAATATCTTGCCTTTACCCACATCAGCCCTCCCCCAACGTAGCACAGCTCAGGGTCAAGCGAGATTTTCTCAGCCTGTGATTTCTCCCATGGGGGGAAAGTGAGAGCATAAGAGTGAGTGCCCAGCTTTCCTAGTTATACAGGACGTTGCCAAAATGGGCCATTTCTATGTCACCCCATACAGACTACTGAATCATGACTTAGGGGTAGGAAGTGTCTGGGAGGGTAGCAGATAAGACTCTGCATGAGCATTAAAGGGACACAAATACTACTAAATGCACCATGGACTCCATCAAGAGGCCCTCCCATGAGCTGCTGGAAGCATCTCACCCTCAGATCCCCTCAGCACAGTGGCTGCCACATAATAAGAGATGGTGACAGGCATTTTGAGTGCCTACCCAACAGCCTTACTTCCCCTTTCTCCCTCATTAACAGACCCCCAATTTTATTTACATGCCTCAGAGCACCATGTGTAATGCCCGAAGTTCTGAAACCTCCCACAAAAAGTCCACCAGAGTCGTAAGTCAAAGCCAAGCGGCAAGGGTCGTTTATTGCAGGTTTGAACCTGGTCCCCCGCGCACTCGTCGCCGGTGATGCAAGAGGCCACGATCAGGGTTGGTACAGCGCTTTTATAGACAGAGACAAGTAGCACAGGGGAGGTTTTAAATTATGAGGTGCCTGATTGGTTGATTTTAAAGTAAGGACATTTGTTGTTCTCTGATTGGGCGTCCTTTGTCTGTCCTTTGGCGGGAAGGCTTTGTCTGTTACTTGTGGTGGGAGGAAAAAGGGGGAAGGGGGAAGGGGGTAGGGTAGGTGAGGAATGTGCTAAGCAAGCAGGTTTACAGAAGCAAGAAATGCCGGTTAGTTTATGTACAATCACTCATTCCATCACATATCAGACTACATTTAGGAAGGTTTACAACCCATTCTACTACACAGCGGGTTACATTCAGGAAAGGCCTCACAATGCTCGTAGCAAACAGCAAGCAAAACAGACTTCTCAGCAATTGTATTTCTTATCAAAGACCCATAATAAGCAGAAAAGAGAACTTTAGCTTTAAACTAAGGCAGGGCTGTCATTTGGATTTAAAGCTGTTCTTTTCACATGTCCATTAGAAGTCCAGGATTCTCCTGAGTCCGAAGAGTGGTAAGTCATAATTTGCCTAAGTCAATCTGACTTATTTCCCTCTTGTCAGGTGACTGCTTTAAGCATAGGTATAGAATATAATTATGGCTAATGGGATATGAAGGAAAGTGTTTTGTGAGGACTTGAATCATGGGATACATAAGAGGGAGGTTTTGGAAGTTGTCGCCTGCATGTGAAGCCTGGGATTGTTGTGACTATCTTGCTAACAACTGATGAACAATAGGTGCCTGGGGGGCTCAGTTGGTTAAGCATCTGACTTTGGCTCAGGTCATGATCTCACAGTTTGTGAGTTTGAGCCCCACAGAGTCTGGGTTCTGTGCTGATGGCTCAGAGCCTGGAGCCTGCTTCAGATTCTGTGTCTCCTTCTCTCTCTGCTCCTTCCTCACTTGTGCTCTGTCTCTGTCTCTCAAAAATAAGTAAGCGTTTAAAAAAATTTTTTTTTAATTAAAAGAAAAAAAAAACTGATGAAAAATGTCCAGATTCAGAGAATCATAGGACAGAAACAAAGAGGCCCCTGGGTCTTTGATGATACTGATGAACTACTGAAATAATCAAACCTAGGGTCCCCTACCTCTGGACTTCTTGCACAGTAGTAATTAATGGCATGATTAAATTGAGTTCACTTCAATTTCCCAGTATTTATAGCAGAAAAGTTTCAAAATTGATGTAATGCCTAATCATTACAAACTCATCTTTATGTTTGTTTCTGTTGTTACCAGTTTACTTGGCCTCTGTGTTCCGAAGGTGCCTCATTTATCACATGAAGGATAAAAAGACATTTACTTTTGAGATTTGTCAAGAGGATGGATGATGACATAATGCATGCAGTGTGCTTAGCCCAAAGAAGGCATCCAACAAAGGCTTTACCCCCCTCCTCCTCTTTGCCCTTCTCCTTCCCTTCCTCTTAGTATTATTTTCTTAATACTGTATAGGCCAGTGTTGCCGATTGTATTGTTTCTCCACAATTCTATCTTTGCTCTGGGGTCATGCCTTGGTTCACTATGAGGAGACAATACTACTCCACAGCTTACTGACTTTGACCTTGGCCACACTTTGGCCAATGGAATATGAGTAGATATAATCTACACCATGTCTGTTCAAAGGTTTGAAAGGTGCTCATCTTGTTTGGCTTGCTTTCTTGTCCTCCTGTATTTTGCCACAAGAACAATGTGCCTTGAGTCTGCTCTATTCCTCCAACCCGAGTCCTAGAATGATAGACACGTGGAGGAGATCTAAAGCTGTTCTGCTGTCTAAAGCTGGTCCAGCAAGCTCCAGGAGAGAAATTTGACTGCAAAAATGCATATTCCTTCAAGTCACTGAGATTTGGAGACTGTTTGTTATGCAGCATGATGGAGTGAGAAAAAAAAAAATCAAAAACTAATAGAATTAAAAACCAAACAAAACAAATAGAACCTGAGTCTTCCCCAAGTTTGTTTCAGGGTCCACAAAGACCCATGGCATCTGGAATAGGCCCTGAGACAGTGACAGATGCTGATTGGACCTGTGGATTTGGGATTCTGCAGCTGATTATCTTCTAAGTGGTGGAAGGTTCATGCTGCTAGACAGACCTCCTCTTCATGTCTGTTAATGGCCAGGCATGGTGCAGATTCTTCCTACGGCAAGTTTTTCTGGGACTCCCAGGAACGGGAATTGAAACAAAGTAGCCTAAGGTTGGCTTGGAAGAAGGTAATAGTTTGGACGCTATCGGAGGCATCTCTTCATTATTCTGTGTGCAACATAAATTACTCCACGGGAAGCAAATTCAAGAAGCTGGAAGCAGTGGCACGTGTGGAACACAGAGAGAAGTCAGCTGGTGAGGAATAGGAATGCGAGGCCAGAACAACAAGAATCAAGATTCGAAAGTGCCGAGCCCAGGAAGCTCAGTCAGAGGAGCAGCAAATGCTCCAAAACCACACACTGGAAAAAAACAGATCCAGAGTTGAGAAGCACATGGAGGTCAGTCCTGGAGAATGGGTGAGGCCTGCATGTGCCAAAGGAGACAGGTAAGGGTCTTTCAGGTCAGAGCCATGACCCACTTGTTCTAAGCCATTTGGGCTTCAGACCACCTGCTTCTGAGTGAGCCCTGAAGCCAAGAAATTGGGAGAATGTATCACTAAGCTGCCAGGCGCTACAAGGACAATGGTGACTCCTGACTCTGGTCTAGAGTCACTAGACCACTAGCCACACTATCCTGGCTAGTGCCCTGATACCTCTGGCATGCGACTTCAGAACTCTTCACCCCGGTCCTCTGGAACACTGAACCTGTCTGAAACCCCAAAGCCCCAGGGAAGTCTGTGCTCCCTGGCACTGCTTTCTCCTTGTCGGGATGTCCGAATATTGCCTGTTCCCAGATTCCCCTCCTGTCTGCCAAGGGCCCCACTGGTGTTGCTTTTGCTGGGCCTCTCCGGTACGGACCCCTTCCAACTGCCACTGAGCCTTCCCATCCTGTGCTCCACCTCCCAGTGTGCCCTGCCTCACCCAGGAACACCCACAATGTTCCACTGCTCTTCAGCCCCTGGCCTGCTCCTCACAGACCTCGCCGGGCTCCACTCTGAAGGATCTCACACATGTAGGTTCAAGAAACGCCTACAGCCACCTTCTCTACTTCACTCTCTGATCTCTGAAATTGTATTTTTATAGATGTGGTCCTCTAGTTTACATGAAAATATAAACTCCCCATGGGAGAGACCCTATTAAACCTTGCAGGCAATTGCTAATTTACATCTCAATGTGAATGAGGTTATTGGACTTTTCCCCCTTACAGCAATCTTTGATGGGGGTCGGGGGAAAAATAAAGAAAGCATGAACACCAGGTGGAAATGTAAGAGGGTCAGACGGATGGCTGTGGAGACAGGGAAAGGACACAAGGGGGGAAATTTTTGTTCACAGTTTTGTCTGGAGCATTTAGCGTGACTAATGATTCCAGGTGCTTCTTTTTTTAGCCTTGGGTTTTTCGTTGTTGTTTTGTTTTGCCTTGCTGTTTGAGATTTAACTCTTACTGAATTATTTCTGTGATGGAGGGATATAAAACATTTGGAAAGCCTAAGAATTAATGAGAAATATGGATGCATCCTTATGATGAAAATCAGTCAGTATGTGGAGGACACTAAGCATACAGGATGATGGATAGCAATGAATAATAAAACTGGCTAATGTGTCAGCTGTAGCTAATGCAACTCAAGAGACTGTGTTTCTCCAGGAAGGTTGATCTCTTTGCTTAATAGTACAGCGAATGTCTTACTTGCTCATTCCATTTTAGGGGCTAGTCCTAAGTGTGCATTTTCCAAAATTCAGTTTGGCTGGTGCATAAAATAGATCAGCCTCAAAAGACTGACTCATAGTTCTCAAACTCAAAACAGTATGATGAAAGGTAGACCTTTCTAGCGTGTATAATATTTTAGTCACTGTCAGCACACCTGCTTCTTAGAATCAGAATCATTGGGAAGTCAAATCAGTAGCAAGATGGTAACCTGGTGGAAATGAGTGGTGAAGAAATCCTTACCTTTACAACTACAATTGAGTTCTCATAGGTGCCAGGAACCCTACTGAGCGCTTTTTTTTTTAATGTTTATGTATTTTTGAGAGAGATGGAGACAGAATGTGAGTGGGTTAGGGGCAGAGAGAGAGGGAGACGCAGATTCCAAAGCAGGCTCCAGGCTCTGAGCTGTCAGCCCAGAGCCCGATGCGGGGCTCGAACTCACAAGCTGTGAGATCATGACCTGAGCTGAAGTCGGATGCTCAACCGACTGAGCCACCCAGGAGTCCCTAGTGCCTTATTTTTCATTTGATTCTCAAAACAACCCACAAACAAGGTGCTTTTTTTTTTATATATCTCTGTAACAGATGAGTAAGTTATCAAGAATTAAAGTGTTTCTCCAGGTCAATGCACTAGAAAGAGCCTGAGCCAAATTCAAACTCAGGTAAGTCTGTAAACCCTCTCTGGCTGCATGGAAGACCTGGAGGTGGATCTAGACATGTGAAGATGGGCAAGATGTGAGCAAACAAAGGGAAGGGAAGGCAGCCAGACACACGTCCAGGAGGAGTAAACCAAATAGTCAAATGTGGATCTGAAGGCTGAGTTGACTGTATAAAATTGGTGGGTTAAGAAATGCTCGGGGCGCCTGGATGGCTCAGTCAATTAAGCATCTGACTTTGGCTCAGGTCAGGATCTCGTAGCTCTTGAGTTCAAGCCCCACATCAGGCTCTATGCTGACAGCTCAGGACCTGGAGCCTGCTTCGGATTCTGTGTCTCCCTCTGTCTTTGCCCCTCCCCCGGTCACACTCTGTCTCTCCAGGTCTCTCAAAAATAAATAAATGTAAAAAAAAAAAATTAAATAAAAAAATAAAGAAATGCTCTTGGTCTGCACTGATGTCAAAAGAACCATATTTCATTTTACTTATACATCTGTTGTGTTCTGCCTATGCTCAAGAAAATTATTTGGGTGAATTGGAAAAAATAAATAATAAAAATAATAATGATATTAGCAAAAGAAAAAAAGAAAGGGAAAGAAACAAAGCCTCTCCCAACATCCACGTCCTGCTCCACCTCACAGCTTAAAACAAACGGGAAAGAGAAGATAATTTGGGAGTTCTCTAGAAGTGAATCTCTACTCTCAATTGTTAGTTTTGATATTGTTGTTGTTATCTGTATTTATTTTGTAAATTTTAAGTTGAGCTTCTTAAAAATGTATGAAAAACTATAAAAATATAATTTTAATAAAATGGAATAATCAAAGATTGAATTATCATGGTATTCTTTTATGTCTAAGGATATTTTAGGTTTTGGGGGGAAAGATACTTCACACACACACACACACACACACACAAATCCTATAAGGTATGTGTCAATCACATGGAAGAAAGCATCTAAAATCTTAGATACACCAAATATCCTTATTATTTAAAAATCTTTCCCATTCTATCTATTCTATTCACTGAGGTGACATGAAAATTCTATATTAATTGGGGAACCAAATTCATAGAATTGTTCAAGCAGAGCAATATGTCCAATAAGAAGTAAGGGAGATTATTTCAAGCTAAGTTGATTGTGACTAATTCAGTGATAAGTTCTTTGTTTTTTCTTTTTAAACAACTTGTTTCTCTCTTTCTCTCTTTTTTTTTTTTTTTTTGTTTATTTTTGAGAGAGAGAGAAACAGAACATGTGCAGGGGAGGGGCAGAGAGAGAGAGAGTGAGACACAGAAGGTGAAGCAGGCTCCAGGCTCTGAGCTCTCAGTGCAGAACCCCATTCAGGGCTGGAACCCACAGACCGCAAGATCATGACCTGAGCCAAAGTTGGATACTCAACCGACTGAGGCACCCAGGTGCCCCCAGCAATAACTTCTTCAAGAATTGACTGAAAATTGGAAGAATCAAGAGGTGACTCTGTCTAATATAACTTAAGAAAAATGAGGAAACCCAAGTAAGAAGCAATGAAAGTTTTATAATCACACATATGGCTTGGTGGTTGTAATGTGATCATTCTTCTGCTATAGTTGAACTTACAATTTTTCCTAAATGAATTTCAGGAATAATTTTTAGAAGTCAAAGTATATTGTCAAAATATAGATGCCTAAAAAGGGTGTACAAGTTTTATTTTTTATCTACATTAGAAGCATTCTTGCCATTTACTACTATATTCTCCTGTCTTAGTGTTTTCAGTGGGCTTTTCTAGTTTAAACACAGAAAGACTCTGGAATAGTGGTATCTAAAAGAAACTACTGAGATAACAAAATGTTCTATATCCACACTGTGTCCAGTATGGTAACCACCATCAAGATATGGCTACTGAGAGTTTGGAATGTGGCTAGGGCAACTAAGGAATTAAATTTTAAATTATATTTACTTTTAATAAATTTAATCTAAATAGCTATATGTGGCTAGTGACTACTGTATTGGAGAGCGTAGCTCCAGAACATTGAAATTTGTCAGCTTAGAGAAAAGCAAAGTGGAGAAAGTTTTTTTGAAACCTTTGTCATACAATTTCCATGAATCTTAGGTATTATCGTTCCCATTTTTCAGATAAGAAACTGTGGCGTTCAGAGAGACTGTTATGCCCAAGGTTTTATAGCTGGGAAGCGAATCAAGGCCTAGCCTTTTCAAAGAATCCATGCTGCTCTAATTGTGTGAAACCACACTTCTATGGTTGGACATTTATATTCATTTCAGTTTTGTTTTGTTTTTTTTTTTTTCAGAAATCATTATTCATTGAAATGACTATTTTAATGCATAAGTCATTGTCCTCAGAACTAATGATATTTTTGGAAGAGACTACTATAAGTGAACTTACAGTGACAGAGTATATAATTATTGCAAAGTATTGTCAGGAACATTTATACTCCCACCAGCCAGGTTACAGTCTTTCATCTGCATTCAGTATGGTCATTGAAGAGCGTCTTTGCTGAGGCACCTGGGTGCTTAGTCTGTTAAGCATCAGACTCTTGATTTTGACTCTGGTCATGATCTTCTGGTTTGCAGGATGGAGCCTCACATTGGGCTCTATGCTGATAGCGCAGATCCTGCTTGGGATTCTATCTGTCCCTCTCTCTCTGCCCCGCCAGTGTATATGCTTGTATGCACTCTCTCTCAAAATAAATAAATAAACTGAAAAAAAAAAAGAATGCTTTTGCTGATTCAATGATTAAAGGATACTATCTTGCTTTAAATTTTAATATTTATTTAATTACCACAAGTGAGACTGAACATTTTTTCTTTGTTTATTTCTTCTTTAAACTGTCTGTCCTTGTCTTTTTTTTTTTAAACGATAACATTTGTTTTTCATGAGGCCTTCTAAGTTATAGATCTTCCAAGGCTACAAACAACTGGAAAAGCATATTCAAGAGAAGCCAGCCCTTTAAAGAGGCTTTTTCTCTTTTGAATTCAGAGACATGCTTTTAAAAAAGGTACTGTTTGGATAATTGCATGGGCAACTTCCCAGATCTTTAGAGACTGCCCCCAGTTTTTCTGTTCCTGGGTTTCTAAGTGCTAAAAGGTTCTTAAGAGGTTTGTGGGTATACAAGGGGTGCCTGGGTGGCTCAGTCATTTGAGCATCCAACCCTTGATTTCAGCTCAGGTCATGATCCCTGGGTCATGGGATCAAGTCCCAAGTCAGACTGAGTGTGCTGAGTGTGGAGCCTATTTAGGATTCTCTCTCTCTCTGCTTCTGCTCCTCTCCCCACCCCACCCCCCACCTTGCACACACACTCTCTCTCTAAAATAAAAAAAAAAAGTTTGCAGGTATACAAAAACTAAAACTAAAACTAATAATAATGATAAATAAATCAGCAGTGATCAGTGATTGAATTACATAGATGAATTATCCTAGTATATCTAAATGTTGATTTAGATCCTTAAACTTTTAGCAGATTAACCAGGATCCAGAGAAATTTATTAGCTTAAAAGATACTACCACTTGAAGATTATTAGTAGGAGAAGATAAAACAGCTCCAAAACATAAATAAATGTAATTTGACAGTAAAAAAATCACATTTGATAAAACTTCAGCACTATATCACTGAGTAATGTGAGTTACACCTACGAACTGAAATTCAGTAATGAAGATTGGGGTTAATTTTGCACTGAGGTTAATAACAAATTATTGAATCAAAAGTGATAATTACCTATAAAATGAAAAGTGATTAAAAAAAGTAAAATTAACCTTTCTCCACTTGCTTCTCAATCATCTCAATATGAAGCAATACGTTGGGCCATTCTGGCCATTACCTTGTTCAAACCAAGATTCTTTAAGAGGGTAGTTCATTTAATAACTAATTAAAAGGCTGATATTTGGCAAGACCTCGATTGATTTATTCGCAAAGAAACTTGACTCTGTTTGAGTCCTGAGGTTCACAAGGAACACATTCCATTTGTTCGTCAGCACCATTGTATTTCTTAAACATTATGTAATAAATCCAAATGTTCATTTTTATGGTTTTTCCTCCAAGTCCCTTAAAAATATATACATGTAGCTAAACAGTCTCAAATAGGAGTACAAATATGAAATTATTTTTATTTTTCCCCATTGCAACCCCAACTGTTCTGGGTTGGGTTGCTACCCCTACTCCTAGTGATATCCTGGAAATTCTCGAAAGCTTACTGCCCACTTTCTGCTTAGGGTAGACTTGGTTAGGCCAAGGTGATAAATTAACCTTAAAATCTCAGCAGTGTAGCACCTCAAGGACATATCCTTACTCGCTCAAACTGTATTACGAATCTGATGGCTCTTCAGGGCAACAGAGGTCCAAGTGGCGATTGGGGAATCTATGTGCTTCCGCACTGTGCTTCTCAGCAGAAGTTCCCAACAGGGGAGAGAGGCTTGCCCTTGCACAGCTCCCCGAGTGAGTGTTTCACGGACCACACCCTCATCTCAGTCCATGGATAGTGTTTTAATTAAAAATGGTGATGTTTTCAGTTTGTGGGTTCAAGCCCCTCGTCGGGCTCTGTGCTGACAGCGCAGAGCCTGGAGCCTGCTTCGGGTTCTGTGTTTCCCTCTCTCTCTCTGCCCCTCCCTTGCTCACACTCTGTCTTTCTCTCTCTCAAAAATAAATAAACATTAATTTTTTTTTTAAAAAATGGTGATGTTTTGGGGTGCCTGGGTGGCTCAGTTGGCTAAGTGGCCAACTCTCGATTTCAGCTCAGGTCATGATCTCACCATTCATTAGATCAAGCCCCACATCAGGCTTGACACTGACAGCACAGAGCTCACTTGGGATTCTCTCTCTCCCTCTCTTTCTCTCTTTCAAAACTAAATAAACTTAAAAAGAATGGTGATATTTTATTATTGGTTTCTTTACATTAATTTTCATTTTTAAAAATTTGAAATACTTCAGAGGCACCTAGGTGGCTCAGTTGGTTGAGCGTCCAACTTTGGTTCAGGTAACGATCTCACAGTTCATGAGTTCGAGCCCCACATTGGGCTTGCTGCTGTCAGTCTGTCAGAGCAGAGCCCACTTCAGATCCTCTGTCCCCTTCCCTCTCTGCCTCTCCCCCACTTGCACTCACTCTCTTACAAAAAATAAATAAAACATTTAAAAATTGTTTAAATACTTCAAATTTTAAATATTAAATTTTAATAATAAAATATAAATTTTACATACTTTAAAAATGTTTTAAAGCATTAGTCATCCTGATTACCGAGTTTGTTGACATCTCTCTAAATTTGGTGTCGGAGGCAAGTGCACCACTTGCCTTGCCTTAGCCCCAGCCTTGTCCTGGGTGGAGAACATTCTTAGATAGGCAACATGTCCGTGAGAACTGTGGCCATGGGCTCTGACCTCTAAAGCTTCTTATTCTAGCAACCTTTTCAGCCACATTTGAGACTGACATTTGAGAAAACTGTCCTTAGGGGCTCAAAGGTTGCTTAATATCTAAAGATTTATGTTTTCTTGGCAACACATTTCTCTCAAAAACCTAGCAGGCTTATGATCTATTTGCCTGCCATCAAGTTCCATGTGACAGAAGACCACAATGGAGGTTTTCTTGGTTATGATTCCAAAGCCTATTTCACTTCACTGACTCATCATCAGCTCAACAGGGCCTATCTTTTTTTAAATTTTTTTTTTAAGTTTATTTATTTTTGAGACAGAGAGAGACAGAGCATTAACGGGGGAGGGGCAGAGAAAGAGGGAGACACAGAATCAGAAGCAGGCTCCAGGCTCTGAGCCATCAGCCCAGAGCCCGACGCGGGGCTCAAACTCACGGACCTCGAGATCGTGACCTGAGCTGAAGTCAGACGCTCAACCGACTGAGCCACCCAGGCGCCCCTCAACAGGGCCTATCTTGAAGGTATAGGGCTTCAGTAAGAAGGCTATCCACTTATTCTTATCTTTGCCTTCAGTCATTTTAATCAACTGAAAAGCTTTACTGGGTGCCATACTCTTAGAGTCTTCATTGCCTTGAGGCAAAACAACAGGAAGTTTATCCTAATATTTTGTTGCATAACATCTCTTTCTTAGATCCCATCTTTTTCTTTGGGGAGTGGAAGCAGAAGCATTTTCCAAATCATCAAAGTCCTGAATTTTTAGAATCATTTTCTCTAATTTCTAGTTGCAAATTGCCAATTGTTTTCTGAGCTCATGTCTTTCTTGTAACATCTTTGCCAGATGCAACCAATAGCAATCAACTCCTAGGGTTCTGTTTTCCAATCTCTACCTCTGGAGCACAAGTCCATTAGGCTCATATGCCACCTGGTTAAGCAGACCAATGACTACAAAAGATATCCACATCCTAATTCCAGGAAGCTGTGAATATGTTCTTTTACATGACAAAAGGGAATCGAGGTTGCAGATGGAATAAAATTGTTAATCCTGGCCCTTACATTAGGGAAATTATCCTGAATTACCTAGTGGTCCCAATCTAATCACGAGTTCTTAAAGGGGGAAGAGGGAGGCAAAAGACTGAATCAGAGACCTTCAGTATGAGGATTGTACCTACCCTTGCTGACTTTGGTGATGGAGGGAGGGGGCCACAAGTCAAGAAATGTAGGGGCCTCCAGATGCTGAGAACAACTCTTAGTTCACAGCCAGCAAGGAAATATAAAACTCAATCCCACAACTGCAAGGAACTGGATTCTGCCAACAACCCACTGGGCAAGGAAATAGATTTTCCCCTAGAGCCTCCAGAAAGAAATGCAGCCTGCTGCCATCTTGATTATAACCTGGCGAGATTTGTGTGGGACTTTTGATCTATAGAACTTTGAAATAATACATTTGACTTGTTTTAAGCCTAAGTTTGTGGTAATTTGTTACAGCAATAATAGAAATCTAATATATCCCCCAAGTTACCTCTGATAAATGTTTTAACAAACATTTTGCTCTTATATGCATGCTTTACTATCTTTCTAGTGAAACATGTTAACTTATTGTCCACCACTTGACTAACAAGCCTTTACCAAATATTTTAAGTTTTTTGTTATGGTGGCACCCCATTTCTAGTATCAATAGGTTGTCATCTCACGGTTACAGATTGATTAGGAATCCCAGTGACTCCAATAAAAGCTTATTTCTTGTTCATTAAAAACCTGCTGTAAGCCCAGAACTCTACGCATCTCCCTTCCATGAGGTGATGGAGAGATCCAGCCTGCTTACTTCTTAGGACTTTTTAAAAAATTTTTTTTAATGTTTTTATTTATTTTTGAGACAGAGAGAGACAGAGCATGAGCAGGGGAGGAGCAGAGAGAGAGGGAGACACAGAATCTGAAGCAGGCTGCAGGCTCCAGGCTCTGAGCTGTCAGCACACAGCCTGGCGCGGGGCTCGAACTCACAAGTTGTGAGATCATGACCTGAGCCAAAGTCGGACACTTAACGAACTGAGCCACCCAGGCACCCCACTTCTTAGGACTTTTTAATCTAATATGTATGTTTCAGGGAGCCACAGCCCAGGAAGAAGACATTAGAGGGGCTCCAAGGAATTTCACTTTCTCAGTTTGGAAACAATGCTTGTAACTTTTGCTTATAATGAATTGGCCAAATTAAAGCACTGCTCTGCATAATTCCTGGATAAATGAGAAATGCAGTTTTATTGTGTACTCAGAAGGAGAAAACTCAGTACTAGTGGTACACTAGTGATATCCTACTATACTTTATTATTTAAAAATAATTCAGACTGGTCCAATGTAAAGCTCTATTTGAAATTGTTTTTAATTTAAACCGGATTTATAGAGTATCTTCTTACTTCCTGATTTGGAGATTTGGAGAGAGAGAAGCATCATGGTAAGCTTTAATTTCTCTTCCCAAACTAGCACCCTAAAGTGGAGGAAAGGAAATAATTTTGGGGGGAATGTTTCCTTTTCCTCCTTCTAGGTTCCAAATCCTTCAGTTTATAGGGAAGATGAGGAAAAAGGAGAAATGGAATACAGACTTGGCTGTCTTGATGGTGGAATGTGGCCCAGTCTTACTCAGGTTGGGTATGCTGCTGACAGTCTACACTGAGGGGATCTCCCTAGGATGGTGCTGTGTTGTTTTTTGGGATGATATCTAGCATCCTTTTGTCTCTGACCCACTGAGGTCCCTTTGGAGAGTAGCAAGTCTCCCTCTGTCCCTAGCCACTTCACTCAGTCAGGCATTGCAATGCTTAAAGCAGCCACATGATTTGCTTCCTTTTCTGTCCATGCTTCAAGTAGAGCCCTGGGTATTGCTGAGGGCTTTCTGGGTGCCCTCTAAGGGTCTCAGAGAACAGGATATGCTGACGATTGCCCCACTTTCATATCACTGTACTACATCACAGTCCCTTCCTACTTGGCTCCCTTCTCCTGTGCCCTTGGTTCTCGTCATTGATATCTATCTGCTTGTGAGAAGCAGAAAATACACTTAATATCCATTCAGTCTCCCAAACCCTGGGGCTACATCTCAAGCTTGCATGAACTTCCTCCCCAAACCCTACTTAACTGTAAATAGCTCAAAGTGAGTGTTCCCTTCTAATGGTCAAACCCAAATCTTTCATCATGGGTTGTTCAGAGCATTTTCCTTTCCTTGGTTTGATGTGGGGTAAGGTCCCCTCTCCATTCTCTCATGGGCAGGGAAGGAAAAGCCCCAGTTCTCTTCACTCATTCGGCAGCTGAAGATGCCGATGATTTCTTTTTTTTCCTCCCCAGCATATCTAGGAAAATAAAATGGACATAAACAGTCAATAAAAAGTATTACTGTGCTACATGTACTATGTAGCATAATTCCTTCACAGTACTCCCACCAAAATGTTATAGTGAAAGTGACATCTCAGAGGAGGAAAGAGATCATGAGAACTAGCAGTACAAAGGCTCCTGAGTAGTACTCACTGGATTCTTACGGGTGTCAGGTACTGTGCTAAGCACTTACAATGGTCAATGTTATGTGTCAACTCGACTGGGCCATGGAACACCCAGACATTTGGCCAAACATTATTCTGGATGTTCCTGTGAGGGTGTTTCTGGATGAATGGGTAGAGGGAATATAACAGATTGCCCTCCTGAATGTGGGTGGGACTCATCCCCTCACTTGAAGACCTATTCAGGACAAAAAGGCTGGGTAAGAGGCAGCTCCTCCTGCCTGATCCATTGAGCTAGGTGTTTTCTGGCCTTCAGGCTCAAACTGAAACATGAGCTTGGGTCTCAAAAGCCTGCTGAACTTCCAGACTGGCTTCTAGACACCATCAGCTCTCCTGGTTCTCAGGCCTTGCGAATTAGACTGAAACTACACATTGGCTCTCCTGGGTGTCCAGCTTGCTGCCTGCAGACTGTGAGGCTTCTCAGTCTCTATAATCATGTGAGTCAATTCCTTAGAATAAATCTCTTTACATATCTCTACCTATCTCCCTCTTTCTCTGTATATCTACTGTTTCTCTGGATAACCCTACTAAAACAGCATTTTATTTCATTTAAACCTCAAACCAACCTGATGAGTAAGGTGATTTCATTATCCCCCTGTTACAGATGAGTGAGCTACATATGATTCAGGTCACCCAGCTAGAAAGAGGTCCAGGTGAGCTTGTCTCTAGCACCAGCCAGCCAGCAGCCTCTGGTTTTATGGAAGAAGAAAGAAATACCTACAAGAATGTGAAAAGGCAGTTTGGAGGGGAAAGGGCATTTCCTCGAGAGGACCTCAGCAGAATGGGGAGGGGGGGAATGCTGTGGGTCAAGGATTCCAGCAGACTGCCCTGCCTGAGGTCCCTAGGAAGCTTACAGGGAGGTGCAAAAGCAGGAATTCTTGTGTAAATGGAAAAAAAGACACTGTGGTCTTTTGCAGATTATAAAAAAATAATAATAATAATAATAAATCAAGCAATGTTATATGTAGATGAAGTTTCTCTTGAGGATAAAATCTTTTTGAGGCATGCTTTGCACTGTCTAGATAATGGGGTGTCTGTCCCCATCAGATGTGGGCCCCCAAATGTGGGGTGATGATTGGGTGGAAGCCTGTGGCACAAGAGGTGAAAGGATTCACCTGAGGCAGAACAAAGGAGATAGAAGTTTAGTAAATACACGCCAAGGGAGCAGGGGGCAGGACAGCAAAGGAGAGGCTGTCTGCCAGGAGGCAGTGGGTGGGGCTGTATTTTAAAGAGGGAAGATGAGGAGGTATGGCCACTCATGGAATTCTCCCTTTCTTGGTAACTGTGCCTGGTTGTAAGTAGCCCATTGGTCAGTTAGGGCCTCTGGATTATTTTTTATTTATTTATTCATTTATTTATTTATTTATTTACTTATTTATTTATTTATTAATTTACATCCAAGTTAGTTAGCATATAGTGCAATAATGATTTCAGGAGTAGATTCCAATGATTCAGCCCCTATGCATAACACCCAGTGCTCATCCCAACAGTGTCTTCCTTAATGCCCCTTGCCCATTTTGCCCATCCCCCCACCCACAACCCCTCCAGCAACCAACCCTCAGTTTGTTCTTTGTATTTAAGAGTCTCTTATGTTTTGTCCCCCTCCCTTTTACATTATTTTTGCTTCCCTTCCCTATGTTCATCTCTTTTGTATCTTAAATTCTTCTTGTGAGTAAAGTCATATGATATTTGTCCATCCACATAGTTGCAAATGGCAAGATTTCATTCTTTTTGATTGGTGAGTAATACTCCATTGTATCATATACCAACCACATCTTCTTTATCCATTCATCTGTTGATGGACATTTGGATTCTTTCCATACTTTGGCTATTGTTGATAGAGCTGCTAGAAACATTAGGGTGCACTTAGGGCCTCTGGATATTTTGGGGTGGGTCGCCAGATGGGTCTGTCTGTATTCAGCCAGGTGGTCATTGTGGTCCTTTTTTACATTCCATCACTCAAGCCTGTTTGCCTAAAAGCTGCCTCTACACCATAGAGCTCAACATCAGTCCGAGCATCTAATAAAGAACCAACATTTTTCCTGATATAGACAAAACTGTGGAGTGTATACCTGAAACTAATATAATACTGTATGTTCACTATACTGGAATCAAAATTTTAAAAACAAAAAAATTAACAAAAATAGTGCTTTATAAACAACTTATGTATACATGTTTTTTAAGCATTTTTTGAAAGATTATTTATTATTTTGAGAGAGAGAGAGAGAGCAAGGGAAGCGCAGAGAGAGAGGGAGAGAAAGGATCTCAAGCAGGCTCCCCACTGTTAGCACAGAGCCCAATGCAGGGCTCAAATCCACGAACCTCTAGATCATGACCTGAGCCAAAATCAAGACACCTAACCGACTGAGCCACCCAGGCACCCCTGTGTGTGTATGTTTTTTTAAGAAAACTGACTGGAATATGATACACCAAAGTGTGTATTTATTCATGTAAAAAATATTTATTAAGCCAATACTTATTTACTCGGTCTTGTTTTGGTGCTCAAGGAGATAAACTCCCTGCCTTCATGGACTTTATGTTCAATTGAGGTGGTCAGACAATAAGTAATAGTAGCAGCAGTAGTAGTAATGAAATAAGAGGACTATAAACAAATATAAGACAGGATAAGAGTATAGAGGGCATTGGAGAAAGGATGGTGGGTATCTCAAGATGGCAGGATCACAGACGATTTGTGTTGTTTTTCTTTGTGTTTTTCTCTATTTTGCAACCTATTCACAGTAATCACGCATTCCTTCTGTAATTAGGGAAGAAAAGTGATTTGGAGAAGTGTTCTATTAAAAAAGAGAGAGAGAGAGAGAGAGAGAGAGAGAGAAACTGGAGAGAAGCTACCTTGATGGTCATTACCAATATTCACCAAAAGGGCACCTGGAAAACTCCATTGCGCTAGTGAGTCCCTTGTCTGTACGTACTTAAATCTACTTAACTCATTTCTGCTTCTATTTATTGTTATTTTTCTAAATTTAGCCCAAGGGCTGAATCTACTCAGCCTTAATGTTCATAATCAGTTGGGTCTGGCTCACTGAAAAAGTGTAGCTGTGCCCTCATGGAAATGACATTGAAGTAGGCAAAAGAAAAATGTGCCTAGAGCTGTTCTGGATATTCAACAGATGAAAGTAGAGTCATACTTCCTTATAAAAGCATCGGTGCAGGGGCACCTGGGTGGCTCAGTGAGTTAAGCATCTGAGTCTTGGTTTTGGCTTATGTCATGATCTAGGGTTCTTGAGATCAAGCCCCACGTCAGGCTCTGCACTGGGCGTGAAGCCTACTTGGGATTCGCTCTCTCCCCCTCTCTCTGCCCCTCTCCTGCTCATATGTGATCTTTTCTTTCAAGTAAATAAACTTAAAAAAAGCATCAGTGCAGTATTGAAAATAGTGAGGAGCAATGCGCAAGCTGTGTGTCACCCCAAGCTTCTAGATCTGTATTCTTCAAGCAAGCAGGCACAGCACAGAAGCTACTCGCATTTCAAATAGAATCTAAACAAAACTAAGAACCTTTTCCACATGCTATATGCAACTTCAGAGAAATGATTTGCCTTGGGATTTTCAGTAATCTACATGGAGATTCTCAGAACTATTCCTCATTCCCTTTTTTAGAAGAATAAATTTATCTATTTCAATAACATGCCAGGGAGTTAATCCAAGTTGTAATCGGTAGTTTACTTCTTTCAATATATTTTATAGCTAGGTTCTAGATGTTTTCATTTGCGTAATTTCTGACTGTCACTTTTGTTAATATTTTTGTACAGTTTCCCATATGTTTCATCTTATTCCCAATGATAAATTCAGATGTCAAAAGGTACAGTTAGGAATGCCTCTTATCTTCATAAATTTGAAATATTTCCTCATTTATTCTCAAGGTTTATTGTTTATCATTTTCTTTTATATCTATCTGCCTTTCTACCTGTTTTATGATATATTTTAATTTATATATCATATTTATATTTAAACTAAATACACTACTTTCTATTTAAGGTCAATTTTACATTTATATTTGACCTCTTATCCTGTTTACTATGTTGGCAACCAAGACATCTAGGAAATGCTTTAACAGACTTTTCAAATAATATGTTTTAAATCATATATTTTATTTCTCCTAAAAACAAGATTAATCAAGGCATATATTTGTTTATATGAATCACAATATAATTTTCAACTTCCCTCAGGAAAGTACAAGATGTTTTCACTTACCTCACATATAGGCCAGGTGCTTGAACACTATGAAAATTTAAAGCCCTGTTAATGTCAAATAGAACCTCACTATTACAATATAGAATTAAATTTGTGTAAGAACAGGGAACTTACTTACCTTTTCTTTCACTCCCTTTTTCCCTTTGTGGTAGACAGAATAATGCCCTTCCCCCCAAAGGGGCCCATGTTTTAGTCCTTAGAACCTATTAATGTGTTTCCTTACATGGCAAAAAGGACTTTGCCTTATGTAATAAATTGGAGGATTTTGAGAAATGGGAGAATATTCTAGATTACCTAAGCGGGCCCAACGTAATCACAAAGTTCCTTAAAAGTGGAAAAGGGAGAAGGAAAAGGAAGTACTAGTGATGCCATATGAAAGTGCTTGACCCTGTCCTAGGCTTTGGAAATGGAAGAAAGGGTTCAGAAGCCCAGGAATGAGCCCAGGAATGCCAGCTGCCTCTAGGAGCTAGAACAGGAAGGGGAATGGATTCCTGCCCCCACCCTCACCACCGCCAAGCCTCTGGAGGGTATGGCAGCCTGCTGGTATCTGGGTTTTAACCCAGTGAGACCCATTTCAAACTTTTTTTTTTAATGTTTATTTATTTTTGAGACAGACAGAGAGACCACAAGTGGGAGAGGGGCAGAGAGAGTGGGAGACAACAGAATCCGAAGCAGGCTCCAGGCTCTGAGCTGTCAGCACAGAGCTCTTTGGGGAACTTGAACTCCTGAACTAAGAGATTATGACCTGAGCCAAAGTCAGACGCTTAACCGACTGAGCCACCCAGGCACCGGACCCATTTCAAACTTCTAACCTACAGAACTGTGAGATAATAAATAAATGTTTAAAACCACTACATTTATAAGTTGTTACAACAGCAAGAGAAAACTAATATAACTCTCTCTCTTCCTTTTCTTTTAGCAAGTATTTATTAAATACAAAATAGAAGAAAAATGAGTTACAAGATTGGAAGTGTTACCTGGGTGGATTGTGGAATTCCTCAGTGGTTCTTGTCTTGCTGAGAGACCCAGGGGAGATTTAAAGTAGCAAAGAGTTTTCATTTAGCAACAAGTCACAGGACACTCTAGAGGCAGAGGAGCAGGCTGACCCCAGGATGGGGAAGCCAGATGAGTTTCTCCCTGGATCCTTTTATGAGGGTTTATTTGGTCTCCTCCTTCCCATTCTTGGACCCACCTTGGTTTCCTCCCCTCCAATCTTTTGTGCAAGTTTGTGTTAGTCACCTTCCCACGAGTGCTTAAGTGCAACCCACGGTGGAGGGGCCCAAACCACAGCACAAATGGTATTATAAGGACATTATAATCGCCTCAAGGGTTACTAGCCAGCGCGGTCTTAGGTGCGCATGCTCCAGAGTTGGGGCTGTCCCCGCCTCCTGTTCTGTCCCAAACCGGTAGGGGGCCGGTCTAAGGGAGAAGGGGCCTCTCTGGGTGGAAACTGGGTGGACCCTGGCAATTGTCCATTTGTCCTCCTCCTTTCTCCCTTCCTGCTCATGTCTATCTAACTGCCTACTCTAACAGAAGTATTGCTGTTCTTTTCCTGTTTTAAAATGTCCTAGTAAAGAAAATGCTATGTCCCTTTCCTGTTCAAAATCACCCTAAAACAAAAGAAAATTAGAAAAAGAAACACGACTCCATAACTCTTTATAAATATGGAACTAAGGGTTGCCACATCCAATGAAGATCAAATAGGGGTACAGGAAAATTCTGAGAGAAGACCCCTCCAACCTCCCCCAGCCCCTTTCACCTTCCCCCACTCTCCACCTTCCCCCACCCTCCCCCTCCACCCCAGCAATAGATCTGAGACAGGCAGTAGAGGACAGCTCTCCAAAGCAGATTGGCCCACACTGGGGGCGGGGTGGGGTGGGGGGAGTGTTTGTTTGTTTGTTTGTTTTGTTTTTCTTTTGATGTAATTTACATATAATTTTTGTTTTGAACAACAGGAAGGTGGATTATCAACTGGCGGTGAGGGCTTTACTGGGCCAAGTTTGTTACCAGAGAGTCAAGGCTGATGAAGATTCACACAGACACAACACAGCTGGAGGAAGCAGTTTCTTATAGCAGACAGGAGAGAGACCCTGCCTCAGGAATAGCCCTGAAGCTGCCTTTTTTGTGGGCTGAAAAGAGGAGAATGTAAACTTATTTCACAAAGATCTCAGAGAAGATGTGAGACATAACAAGAAGAGCAGATATGAGAAAAAATGAAAGAGAATGTTAACAAAGAAGATGGAATTAAGACACAGCGAGCAGAATAGAACATAAAAGAACAAAGAATTAAAAAGAAATATGGGGCGCCTGGGTGGCGCAGTCGGTTAAGCGTCCGACTTCAGCCAGGTCACGATCTCGCGGTCCGGGAGTTCGAGCCCCGCGTCGGGCTCTGGGCTGATGGCTCGGAGCCTGGAGCCTGTTTCTGATTCTGTGTCTCCCTCTCTCTCTGCCCCTCCCCCATTCATGCTCTGTCTCTCTCTGTCCCAAAAATAAATAAACGTTAAAAAAAAAATAAAAAAATAAAATAAATAAATAAAAAGGAATAGAAAAGTGATAAATGGGGGGTGCCTGGGTTGCTCAGTTGGTTAAGCTTCCAACTCTTGATCTCAGTTCAGGTCATGATCTCAGGGTTCCTGAGGTTGAGCTTCACATGCCTCTCTGTGCTGATGGCAATGGTGTGGAGCCTGCTTAGCATTCTGTCTCTCCTTCTCTCTGCCCCTCCTATGCTTATGCTCTCTCTCTCACTCACTCCCTCTCTCTCTCAAAATAAATAAATAAACTTTTAAAAAATATTTTAAAAAGATTAATGGAAGACCAGACAAGGCAATCAAATGCATATATATCTCATCTCTGAAATAGTGAACTAAAACAATAGAACATAAAATATTTAAAGATATAATCCAGGAAAATCTTGCAGACGTAATAAGTTTGAATTCACACCTTGAAAAGGCATACTATCTCTCACATTTAAATATAACCATTGATGCAAAAATATTCTGGTAATGTTTTACTTCAAAGATCAAGATTCCTTTGGGAATGTGTGTACAAAAATTAACCACCTGAAGGGAGGAAATCATCAAGCTGGCCTGAGACTCCCTCCCAGAAACATCAGATGCTAGAAGCAAGACCTACAAAGTCTTAAGGAAGGAAAAGATAACTAAGAATTTTATACAAAGCAAACAATCATTTAAGTATACAGTGAACAGACAGACATCCTGACATGCAATCATTAGGGAATATGGATCCTATAATCCCTTTAAAAAGAAATTCTTCAAGGCCAAATGTCAGCAAACTTGAAAGGAAAAGAAAAATAGAGCAAATAGACCACTGGTGAATCCATTTATTCCTAAGGATAGGACTAAATCAAATGCCAATCAATCCCTGAAAATGTAGGAATAATGGAAATAGCATTCAGGAAAGGAAGGGAGGAGGTAAAAAGTGGTATAAGTCTACCAATAACCTTATCAGTCAGATGTCCAAGATATTATTATACACCGAATAAAGCAAGCCAAGGAAGTGAAGATATATTTAAAAGCTATAAACATAAATACTACAAAAATAATGCAAACAACTAAAATGTTGGATGGAAAAGAGGCATAAGAGGAGTGGGAAGGAAGTGCAAACTTACTGCTTTCATTATTGCTTCTAGAAAGGGGGAGTAACTAATCCCACAGATCCAATAAATTTTGGCACATCCATACAATGAAATGACATGAAGCTATTCAAAAGATTAAGACTGCTTTACATGTGTAGATATAATTTCTAAAATAGAATAAGTTTAAAAAACAGAGTAGTGTGTGAGAAAAGGGAAGAACCCGTGTTGTAAGTTGGTATGGTAAACTCACAGGCAGAATAAATAAGGCATGGGAATATGAGTTCCTCTCTGTACTCCAAGGTTTGGTGGTGGGAGGCAGCCCTTGCTTTTCACTACATGCCCTTTTTTACGCCTTTGGAATTTTGAATCTTGTGCGCGTACCCCCTATTTTAAAATATATACCGTTATTTCTCTGGCAAGAAAAAGAAAAAGAGTTTGAATCCTGATTTTGCCCTCCAGAGTTTCACACTTCTTTCAGGTGAAACAGACAAACGGAGAAGTCTACAACAATGAGGCAAGTGCTATAAAATAGAAATGTACAAGGTGCTTTGGGGAGCTATAAGAGGTTTAATTTCTCCTGGAGGGTTTGGTCTTTAGTCCTGTGTCTTGAATGGAAAAAGGAATGATTTAAGAGATATTTTTTAAATGGAGTCAATCAATAGTACTTAATGGCTGCTGTAGGTATAACATGAGGCTGCGGAAGAAGTAAAAACTGACACTGGTTCTGGTTTCAGCCACTCAGTGGATTGCAGGGCCATTCATTTTTAGTTCCCAAAACATTTGTTACTACCTCACTATGTTCCAAGCACCGGGTTGAGCCCTGGGGATTAAAAGCTAAAAAAGAAATGGTCCGTGTCCTTAAGGAATGCAAAAATTTTGGATAATGCAAGGTGGTAGATGGCAATGATGGCCTCAGTTATTCACCTTTCCCTTTGCCACACCCTTCCACCATGTTCAGGTCACCCTCCTCTGTCCCTAACACTGGGCCCCACCCCGTGACTTGCTTGGGGCACTGAGATGTTAGCAGACATGGCACTAGCCGAAGTGTGAAATGGACTTGTGCATTGGCACTTGCTCTGTTACTCTGTCATCACCATGAAGTTGAGATGGAATAATATGTGATCCACCAAGATGGACACAATCATTTCTGGTTGCATTGACATTATTTTGAAATAGGAGTGGGGCAGAGGGAAGCACAAATATTACACAGATCCTTTGTTGTTAATTATTTGCCTGCAAATCTGCTTTAATTAGCAGAATATTATACATATAAGGGGAGTCTGGTGGCTGCGTGTGCCCTATAGGGTCTGGCCTATGCCATGACTTTCTGCAAATTAGAAAAATGTATCCCTTCTCTGATGGGTAAAGACAGCCCTGTGTCAGGGAGAAGGCATGGAAAAGGGAGCACCTCAGCTGCCACTTGGCCCTCTGCCCGTGCATTATTGTGCAGTGGACAACCTGGCCTACCATAGTGGTGGCCCTAAATCCGAGGTAGTACTTTCTTTACTGTCAGAAGCTCATGTTGGGGCCAGAAACTCAGTCTTCTCATTAATTCTATGCTAATGCATTTGTCACCTTATTTTATAAAGTTTAGAAAGGGAAACTTCTTTGAGGAAACACTTACAAAATACAAGGAGAGGGGAAACACTTATAAAATACAAGGAGAGGGGCTCTTGGGTGGCTAAGTTGCTTAAGCATCCAATTTTGGCTCAGCTCATGATCTTGCAAGTTCACAAGTTCAGTTCGTGAAGCATCTGACTTTGGCTCAGGTCACGATCTCATGGCGCATGGGTTCGAGCCCCATGTCGGGCTGTGTGCTGACAGCTCAGAGCCTGGAGCCTGCTTTGGATTCTGTGTCTCCCTTTCTCTCTGTCCCTCCCCTGCTCGTACTCTGTCTCTCTCTCAAAAATAAATAAAACATTTAAAAATTTTTAAAAAATACAAGGAGGAAAAAAATTGATCAAGAGGTAAATTCTAGGCTTTATAGATTTCTGTCAATATTCAATTAAACTTGTCTTTGTTATGTGATTGGATTCTGTTGAACTGATGTTCCTACAACTTCTGAAATGGAAGTTGGGGACTGAACACGTCACCAGCTGGGCATTTAACCTGAACAAAAGCCACACAGCATCTCTGAGACTTAACACAATCATCAATTAGTAGAAGTGACTGGATCCAGAAGTGACTGGATCAGTGCACATGATCCTCTAAGTCACTTCTAGGTGGAAATTGTAAGAATCCATTGTTTTAATCTCAACCTGCATGAATCACAATGGCAGACGTGACTGAAAAAATCAGAGAAATTCATTCTTGTGAATGGATGAAAATGTTGAGCTTCCTGAGACATAGAGGAGCAGTAAATTTAACTGAATTATACTTTTGTTTTGATTCCAACCACATGGAGTCAGTGAAGGAAAGAAAAGAACATTGAGTCTTGCTGAATGTGCGATTGATATTTATATTGTGAATTAATGTATTTTTTCTAATCTTGCTGCAGCATAACAGAGATGGTAAGAACAAATCATTGTATTTACAAAACTGATCTGTTCACATTTAAAGAGTGGAGAGAAATATAAAGCCATGCAATTAGGCCAGCAGTGTGGCAGCCTCATTAAGCAGTGTGTATATTTTCCATACGCTCTCATTTCAGTTTATGTAATCTTGCCATAAACATCAGGTAAGTAGGAACAGTGTTCTCATTTGTAAATCACATCCTGTAGGTTACATGCTGACATCCATGTGTGAGGCTTTTTAATTTACATCTAACAGCACGAATTCATCACACTTCAAGGAAATGATTACAAATGTTTGGGCATCAGAAAAAAATAATTTGCCTTTTGAATTATTTGGGGAAAAATCCTTTATTTTTTTTATCCAGTAATAGGACACAATTTTACTGTGTTTCATGCATGAAACACTTAGAAATTCACCACGACAAAGAATAACCTTTATTTTCACAGAACAACCCATTAACACAAGTACTGAGTACTTAATATACTATATTGTATTAGTAATGGGAAATACAAAGAAGTAGTATGGGAATATAGGGCCAATTTTCAAGGACCCTCCAGTGCACTTTTTAAAAACTGCAAAATTTTACCCTCATCATAGATCGGATGAATATATTTTGATATATTCATGCAGTGTATGTACAACAATAGAAAGGTATGAACACTAGATACAAACCACAAATGGATGAATCTCACACACATAATAATGAATGAAAGAAACCAGACACAGAAGAGTACGTTGTACCTGATTCCATTTATATGAAGTTCAAAAACAGAGAAGACAATTCTATGGTGTTAGAATAGTGATTACCCGTGGTGGAGTTAGTGGTGGTGGCAGTGTGTGTGTGTGTGTGTGTGTGTGTGTGTGTGTGTGTGTGGCACTGACTGGGAAAGAGCATGAGAGAAAATTTTGGAAATTGAAAATATCTTGATGCAAGTGGTGATCACATAGGAGTTTATGGAAGTAAAAATTCCCTGCACTCTCACTTGGAATTTTCATATTTTATTGCATATATGTTATATCTTTATAATATCAATCATCATCACCATCACACCAGTGCTTTTGAACTTTTGCAGTCTAGTCATATTCTAGGCCTAGCTCACAGGTAGAAAACTCCATTTTTTTCAGAAAAAAAATTATTTTAGAAAGAGAGCGAGAGAGCGCGAGCAGAAGCGGGAAAAAGGGTAGAGGGAGAAAGAGTCCCAAGCAAGCTCCACTCTCAGTGTGGAGTCCAATGGAGCCTGACTCGGGGCTCAATTCCATGACCCTGGGATCATGACCTGAGCTGAAATCAAGAGTTCCACATTCCATAGACTGATCCATCCAGGCGCCCTGACAATCCCATTCTTTTTTTTTTTTTTTTTTATCTAATTTTTTAAAATGTTTACTTTTACGAGACAGGGAGACAGAGTGCGAGTGGGGGAGGGGCAGAAAGAGAGGGAGACACAGAATCCAAAGCAGGCTCCAGGCTCTGAGCTGTCAGCACAGAGCCTGAAGTGGGGCTCAAATTCAGGAACTGTGAGATCCTGACCTGAGCCACCCAGGCGCCCCCCCCCCCCCATTCCATTCTTAAACTAAATTGTTTGGAATGGAATTAAACTGTCCTCTTTATTTTGCTTTTGTTGCTATTCTCTCTTTAGACCCCAATCAACAATTGATTTAACAGAAACTTTACTAGGTTTTTTGGTGACGTCATATTCTACATAAACCTAATCCTTGGGCGATTTTACCCATTATCTTTTTCTTTGGTTTTCAATGCCTCTAACAAGTTGTTTTTTCCTTCAGTACACAGTGGAACAGGATGCAGGTTAGGGAGGAGATACCCTGGGGCTAAGACCGCCTATGTCAGGCTGGTCCTGCGCCGCCCACTTTCAAAGCTGTATGTCCCTAATTAACGCAAACTGGACAAATGGGCCAGTGGTGATCTTTTCATTTACAAAGGACAGCATGTAAAAAGCTAGGAGGAAGCAATGATTAATGTATCACTTTAAATCAGGACAAGAGATGTGCTGCCCTTTCTCTAAAAAGAATACAATGTGATCTTTTGCTAGCACAGTTGTGGCTATTAACCTGAAGGTCCTGATTATCTACTGTCCTCCTTTCATATAAAGCAACAATAACAAGTAAGACTTTATGAAAATGGTGAGGAACTGGTGACATTGACAGTTTGCTTGGGCCTTTCTTGTGGTGAATGTTAATTCTCATAACAAGATGTGGCCCTGAAACTGATAACTAGAACCTGCAGTTGAACACAAAGAGGTGCTCAGGATCTCCTACTCTGGAGAAAGCCCCATAATTTCTGCCTCCTCAGGGCAGAAATAACTTCATTTTACCCACATTCTTTCTTACCAGCCTTTCAATCTGGTGCTTCCAGTGGGCACTGTGGAAGGCTGCTCGGCTTTACTTTCTTGTGGGTGGCCCACCCAGTAGGCGCACCCAGTAGGATGGCATGTGAGTCCTGGCAGTAAGATGCACTGGGCTGGGCCACCGTGGACAGCGTTGTGGGCTTGGACTAAAAGGAACAGTGCTGGGGGTGGGGTCCAGAAGGACCCTCCAAGGGCCTTATGTCCTTTATAGCAGAGTACTGGCAATGGGGCACTGCCCCAGTGTCACTGGTGTCTTAGAGAAGCAGCTACAGTGAACTGAGAGAGGACCACAGTGGCCACAGGTCAAGAGTAGATACTTTCATTCATTTCCTTCTTCTTCCTTCCTGCCCAACATGCTGGCTGAGCTAGACCTTGAAGGGCAGGTGGCATGAGAGAAAGTGTTTAAGGACTAGATCCTGTAGCACCAGCCTTCTGGTTCAAGGAGCAGTGGACCCAGCTAGAGTGTGCAAGGCATAAAGAGAAGACTGGACTTAAACTGAGTTTAAAGTTGAAGATTTAACATAGTCTGAGGTTTTTTTATTATTATTATTATTATTATTTTTAATGTTTATTTATTTTTGAGAGAGACAGAGACAGAATGTGAGTGGGTTAAGGGCAGAGAGAGAGAGGGAGACACAGAAGCAGAAGCAGGCTCCAGGCTCTGAGCTGTCAGCACAGAGCCTGCCGCGGGGCTTGAACTCACGAGCTGTAAGATCATCATGACCTGAGCCGAAGTTGGACGCTCAACCCACTGAGCCACCCAGGCGCCCCAGCATAGTCTGAGTTTTAATCCTGAAAGTGATAAACTCTGTCCAAGTGGAACCACTGCTGTGTCCTTTTACTCAGCTCCCTTTTTGAATTTTTGTCTCTACAGGCAATCTCAACGTGAGCTGGCTAAACCACTGATAAGAATATGTCCTGACCTTGCTCAAAATACTTCAATGGGTTTATATCACACTCAGACTGAAGCTCAAAGTCCTTTCTGTGGTCTTCCAGGTCATGGCCCCTGCTGCCTCTGTGACCCCAATACCACTCATTCTATCCCTTGCTCTGCCAGTCTGGCCTCCTTTCTGTTTCCTGAATATGCCAATCACATTCTCATCTCAGAGATTTTGCTGTTCCCTCTGCTGAAAATGCTGTTCCCCAGATATTCAGATCTCTGTCTTCATTTAGGTCTCTATTCAATGCTGCATCCTCAGAGAAGCTGTCTGTGACCGCTATCTAAAAAAACAGCCAGGCACCTTGGTGACTCAGTTAAGCGTCTGACTTCGGCTTAGGTCATGATTTCATGGTGTGTGGGTTCGAGTTCCACATCAGGCTCTGTGCTGACAATCAGAGCCTGGAGCCTGCTTTGCGTTCTATATCTCCCTCCGTCTCCGCCCCTCCCCCATTCCTGGTCTGTCTCTGTCTCTGTCTCTGTCTCTCTCTCTCTCTCAAAGTTAAATAAACATTAAAAAAATAATAAGATAAAATAGCTGCCATTGCTAGTCACCTCATGCAGCTTTTGCTTATCCTTTCTACCCTCTCAATACTACTAGATGTTATACACTTTTATTGATTGATTGATTGATTTATACTTTTTAAGTTTACTTATTTATTTTGAGAGAGAGCACATGCACAAGTTGGGGAGGGGCAGAGAGAGAGGGAGAGAGAGAGAATCCAACCAGGCTCCACAATATTAGCACAGTGCCTGATGCGGGGCTCCAACTCAGGAACCGTGAGATCGGGGCTTGAACTCATGAACCGTGATATCAAGAATTGGACACTTAACCTACTGCACCACCTAGGCTCTTAACATACTTTTAATATAATATGCTACTTCTTGTCTTTCTCCTCCAATAGTATCTAAACTTCATAGGGGCAATGATTTTGCCCCTTGTTTACCTTGGTATCCTGGGCAAAGAACAGTACGTGGCACGTTTAAAAGTTTCAAAAAATGTTTGTTGAGTGAATGGCTATCTAAGATGGCATTAAAGGGAGGGAAAGAGAATTTAGAATTGAATTGAACTCAGTACTTTGTGCTAAGTACAACTGAGTTAAGTAAGATTCCTTAATAAACTCACTATTAGATTGAAGGCCTAAGCATAACAACAAATGATTGCTATGGCATGGTTTAGCAATATGTAAAATTAAAGATAAGCTTAATCTATGCAACCTTCAGTGAACTCTAGGGCAAAAGGGCGAGTTTTATGGAAGTTGGTGTGTGTGGTAGATTGGAAAAACAAACAAACCCTTTCATCATGCATCTCCTTTCATCAAAGAATGAAGTTTATTATTATTTTTTTTTCATGCTTTGCATCTGGACATAGCCATGCGGCTTTCTTTGGTGAATAGGACATCAGCCAAAGGAAGTATGAAATGCTATTTTAAGTTGAGGCTTGCCCTGCCTTGCTGCTGAAAACCAGAAGTTCTCCATGTGAAGAAGCCATATAGAGAGAACACTCTTTCCTCCCAGCCATCTGATGAGGCTCCAAGCTTTCCATGTCTGCAGCAGAGTGAGTGGGCCCAGCAGAAAACAGTGCAACTGATCTGTTGATTCCAGCCCAAACTGCTGATTCACAGAATTGCGAGCTAATAAATAGTTGTTTCAGGCTACTACATTTTGGTGTGGCTTTATACAGCAGAGGCTAAGTGATGCTATATGTTTAAGTGCACTACATACTCAATGAAATTCCACTGTAAAAATGGTCAAGACACATAGATGATAGCTTGTAGCTCATCTGTGTATGAGTGAAACTGGGGGAATACAGGAACATCAACAGGATGTCCTGGAGGCACTGGGTTTGACACCAGCTACACTACTTATTGGCTGTGTGACCCAGGGCAACTTGCTTAGCCTTTCTAAACCTTAGTTTTCATAAATATAAATAGAGAACAGGCCTAAAAATACTGCCCTAACCTTTTGCTACTCAGAGTCTGATCTGAAAACTAGTAAGATCAGCGTGACATGGGTGCTAGTTAGAAATGCAGAATCTCAGGTCCCACCCCAGAACTGCTGAATCGAAATCTGCTCTTTAACAAGAGGATCTGTGTGCACATTACAGTTTGAGTAGAGCTGCTGGAGTACCCTGGCCTCACTCAACATCACCACATCTTGAAGACCCCTGCACAGTGAAGAGCCACCCAGCTTTTCCCCGGGATCTGTCTTCCCTTCCTTTCCAGACTGGCTGGGAAACTTGGTTTAGGCTATTTTTCTTGGCTTGTGCACGAGCAGACGGGCTCAGCTCACTTAGGCGCTTGTTTCAGGGCTCAGCTAAAATTCCAGCTTAGCCGCTCAGCTGGGGAGTTGTCAGTGGGCGCTCAGCCCCCTCCCACTTAAGAATACCCAGCTGGTAAACTTTTGATCACCCCCCGCCCCCCCCCCCCCCCCAGCTGCCAGCCCCCTTTTAGCCCTGCCTGGAAAAGGCCAGGATGTGCCGGAGGAAGGAGACTTTGGTATCTACAACTGCTTCTGCCCATCAAGAGCCTGGACACACACCGCACCCCCCCCTTCATTCCCCACACTGCACGGGTGGTCAGACTCGCTCTCTCCTCCTAGCCAGCCGGACCTGCTTAGGCGGCTGAGCATGCCCAGTTTAGCTGCGAGCGTGGCCCCAGTCCCCAATGCGCAGGTGCCACGTCTCCGGGTTTTGGTGCCCGCCGGCCGGGAGGAGGAGGTGGAGTGGCCTGCGGGAGGAGGGAGCCCTCCCGGGAGTTCTGGAGCAACGCGTTGAGGGTCCACACAAAGAGTGATGCGAGACTCTGCTCTGTTAGGGTTTGAGTGCGAAGGGGACCCGGATCCACTGCGTGCCGTCGTAGGACAGAGGCAAGCCAAGAACTGGCTGGAGCAGAGCCCCGGCGTTCCAGGGACCAAAGTCTGGGGGTTTTGCGTCTCTGAGGTTGCACTTGGGGGAGGACTTTTTGGAACCACTTACTCTGTGGCTCAGTTTAAACCTCGAGAAAAAAAAAGGGGGGGGGGAATAATAGCACTTGCTTTGTAAGATTGTTTTAAGGATTACTTGAATAAAAAGCGTTTAGAATAGTGCCTGAAGCCCTGTAAGCGCTTTATGTGTTTATAAAACAAAATGTAATCAAATAAGCACCTCCCCCACCTCTCGCCAGCCGCTTTGGGGTACCAGTTGCCGCCAGTCCTGACCCCCCTCCACTTTTCACCGCCACTCCCGCCCCGGGGCCCACGCTGCTGGTCTCCTAGCGGAGCAGGGTGCCACTCCCCCCTACCCCCAAGGTTCTGCGCCCCGCGCCACTCAGCGCGCACCCCGACCCCCAGACACTGGGCACGTGCCGCGGGGTTGGGGCTGCGGTGGACGGCCGGGAAGACCCCCGAGGAGTGCGCTGCAAGGCGGCTTTCCCGGATGCCCCACCCACCTCCTCCCAGCGCGGCCCGCGACCCTCCAAGAGTCGCCCGCCCCAGGCCGTGAGGCTGCGCCCCCGGCCCGCCGGGCGCCCCCTCCCCGCCCGCCGGCTCGCGGCAGCCGGGCGGCCAGCCCTGCCCCTGCCCACCCCCAGCCCAGCCCGGGCGCGCCGCACTGGGCATGCTCCGTAGCCTGGGCAGGTTGGGGCTGCGAGGCGACAGCTTGGGCTCTGGAGCCGGGAGGCGAACCGGGAGGGAGACTCGGGGCTGGGGCGGAGGGAGCGGCCGGCCACGAAGCGGCGGCAGGGCCCGGGGCCGGGGACACGCCGAGCCCCGCGGGCGGGCGGGCGGGCGGAGCGGGCCGGCGCTACCCCTCGGGTTCGGCTAGGAGCGCCCGCGGAGACCCCCCGCCCTCGGCAGAGGTGAGGATCGCGCGCGGGGAGGCGGGGAGGCGGGGAGGCGGGGAGGTTGGGGGCGGGCGGGGGCCGGCGGGAGGGCGGGACCGGACGCGCCGGGAGGGGGCTCGGCGGCCCGCTCTCTGGGGGGGGAGGGGGCTGGTGGCGCGGGGAGCAGTAAGTGAGCCGCACCGCAAACAAGATCTCACACACATACGCGCGCACACACGCGCGCGCACACACTGGGTCTCCAGGCGGCGGCCGTGGCCGCATCCCCGGCAGCAGCTCCCGGCCAAGTGACAGGTAGGAGAAGGCATTTCGGGTCCCGCCCGAGGATGCTCCCGCCCGCCCGGGCCCGCCGGGCTTGTTTGCTCCCGGCGGGTGCGTCCCGGACGCGCGCGCGCGCACCCGGATGCCCTGCCGGGGAGCCGGTGCAGGTGCGGGGTGCGAGGCGCCGAGCGCGCGGGAGGCAGGGGTCCTCGCGCCACCCCCTCCTCTATAATCATCGCCCACTGGGTTTCCTCAGACTCGGTGCAGACGTTCACCGCTTCTGGCTAGAAATAGCTCGGCCCGACGTGTATATGATTATTTTGGTTGGAAATAGTTGGCACTGTGCAAAGCATGTAAATGTGTATGCATGGGGATCTTCTTACCTCTTCTGGAGAGGTAATAGAAATGATTGAGTATTTCCACTTAAAACAACACTGACAGGCCAGCATTCGGTGGGGGGCAGTGTTCCTGCCTCCTAAAGGCATATAAGTGATGGAGATTAAAGGCTGTCTTATTTTCAGAATTTTAAAGTTGCCTTTTCCTTAACTAATTAGACCCTGTGTATATAGTACAGTACTTCTGACTGTAGACTTTATAGGCAGGACAGTATAGAAATACGGAAATACAGAATTCAATTTCCAGTTGTTTCTAAATGTACCTTAATCTAGAATCATAAAACTCTCATAAAGTATCATTTTTCTAGAGAAAATACAAATGTCCATTATATTTTTAAACACTTGCATGTATTTGAGAGATCACTTCCTACTCCTCTTTTTTTTTATACTCTTGTAGTGAGTCTATTGTTATAAACACAGATGTTTTAAGTTTAATTTCGTTCAAACCATTAATGGCAGGTCACTTTTTTTTTTTTACCATAAATATGATACATGGTGGTCTATAAGTTAAGTTATGAGTGTGTGGAAATAGATGCTTAATAATTGTTTGGCTGGCAATAATATCATTCCAACATAGCTCTGTGATACCTAAAATTGTATTGAGTTTCCTCTTTAAAGGGAAATAAGATTCATACAGTAAACATGACTAGGAAAAGCAACTGGTGAATTTACCTGGGCCATCTACAAAGAGGGTAAGAAAGTGTCTAAGGAACTGTGTTCTTCAGGACAAACTGTGTGTGTGTGTGTTTGTGTGTGTGTGTGTGTGTGTGTGTGTGTGTGTGTGTGTGTGTAAAATTTAACTTTATCCTTTTAGTTTTTTCAGGACTCTTGGTTTCAAAAACATGTGGTTGAACTGAGAACCTAATGTTATGTACTCTTCAAACTTCAGTGGCCTAAGTTGTAGAGTCCTCTAGAAGCACAGAAATCCAGCTAGGTAGGGGCGAGTGGTTTAATCTGCCATTATCCATGTTATGTAATCTAGAATGCTGTGTTTTTCATAGGACAGTCTTGCATAGTTTTCAGCTGGTGTTTCAATCTATTATGTCATCTTCATTTTGAACTGTAGAAGTTTAGTAAATGATTGCCATCTTGGGAGAACACCTGTTTTCATAGAAATATACTTCTTAAGAGCATTTTTTATTGGCATTTTTATATTACGAGACTTGCTGCCAGAGCTAGTAATCCTTTGCATATAACATAGCAGAGCTAACGGCACCCTCTATTAGATTAATTGTGTTATTACTCAACCATCCGAACTTCGTTGTGATTTAGCTTTGATGATATCACCACCCAGCTTTGAATTAATGGCTGTTGAAAATGCTATTCTACAAGTAACTGTCAAAACAGAATTTCTAAGACTCTGTTTGATCACTGGATACACATTTCTATCTGTCGGAATAATTCTACCTTTATTTTACAAATGCACACCCACACAGAAGAGCTTTGTTCTCAAATACTGTCTTCTGAGTTTTATATTTGTGTGCCTAAAAATGTGAATGATATTAAACTGCTTATGTCCCCGGAATCTTGAGGTGGTATGTTTTTGCTTATGAGATAGCGAAAACTGGAGGTTTCAAGAGTGGTAGGGTTACCAAAAAGCTTTTGCAGAAGTGGACGTTGAAAATCTTTAAAATCTGTCACTTTGAGCTATTTCATGTCCAGCAGAGACCTAGCCAGTGCCTTTGACCCTGCTCTTTTGTCTTTCCCAAGAGTGCATCCAATTGTCTTTGCCTTCGTGTGTACTGCTGATTTTGGTAACATGGGCCAGTTATACTTATTAAGAATTGAAATGTGTTTACCTAGTAGTTATTCCAACCCCTTGAAGTTAAAATTGGGGTGAAAGTGACTTTTCTTGCTGTATTTTCCTTAAACGGATCAAACTGGTGTGCTAATTTGTGAACGGATGTGATAGGAGTGAAGTTAGCTTCTGGATTTTGTGTTGCATTTCCATCCTAAAACTTTCAGATGTGGTCAGCAAACTCAAATATCACAATTAAGTAATACGTTTTATGGATTATGTATTTATTTGTTTAGTGTTTATTTTTATTTTTGAGAGAGAGACAGAGTGTGAGTGGGGGAGGGGCAGAGAGAGAGGGAGACACAGAATCTGAAGCAGGCTGCAGGCTCTGAGCAAGCTGTCAGTACAGAGCCCGATGCAGGGCTTGAACTCACGAACCATGAGATCATGACCTGAGCTGAAGTCGGACACTTACCAACTGAGCCACCCAGGCGCCCCCTCCCGTTTTATGGATTATTTTAAAAAATTGTTAGTAATTAGCTGCTGAGTTTGATTGTTGACGTTTTTTTAAAGTCTTGTATTGAGAATAAATTTTTATCTTTTTGAATCACAGCACTTAATGTAGTCATAGAAAAGAAAGATTATTTCTCATATTCTCCACAAATGCCCTTAATAGTGAACTCAAATATTTTTGGAGAAGCAAAGATATTCTTTGAAACTTAAAATTATTTACCAGATTGCAGCTAAGTTGTCGTCCTTTGTGACCACTTGTAAAGTAGGGATGAAACCGTGTGTTTATTGGCATTCATGACCTAGGCTTTTAATAAACTGGCTATCACAGTAGGTCTTGTCAAACCAAGAACTTCTGTGTTTTATACGCAGAATGAGGTCAAGGACTAATGGAGACGCTTTAATGATCACACTTAGTATTTCATGTCCAGACTGAAGTTTCTAAAATAGGTGATTTTCCCCTCGTAATGTGAACTTGTAGGCCATTAGTGTCAGCCGAAAAGACCCACCGCCTATCGAGAAATAAATACAGCTTTTCATTGCTGACGGTGGGCAGCAGCGACTTTCTGTGGTTTTGCTGGTGGCGTTCAGGTGTTAACTGTGTCGGCAGGGACACTGCTTAGCTTTCATTACTGTCCATTCTGTGTTCTTTGTCTCCCCCGTGGTGTTTAGGAAATACAATAACCTTACATAGGTCTTCCCCCCATTCCTTGTTATTTGTTTTTCTGTGTCATAGTTTCTTTTTTGATAAAGCCTTCCCCTTTAAAGTAGAAATACTTCCTCAAGGTGTAGTATTGTTTGTGTAGTTATACCTTAGAATAATAGAAAGGTCTGGCACATTCAGAGGCTGTGATTCTTTAGCTAACCAAATATAAAAATGGGTAGTTTACTTCTACTCCCCCAGTGGAAGTAGAACTGGGTGATAATGCATTACTGAGTAGGTGAGTGAAAAGTTTGCATTGCCCTCATGGGAATTAAGCCTGCTTTCAAAAAAAAAAAAAAGAAAAAAGAAAAATCACCCAGAGTCGCTTTTTATTCTGAAGGCCAATTTCACTTAATTGCAACAACCGCCCCCAAATCCCACTTTGTAAAAGTCTCTGTGGAAGCTCATGCCTTTGGATGCTTTTCATATGCTCAAGGTGTAATCCCAAGTTCATAGAGGAAGTGGAATCACTAAAACCCTACCTTCCAGGTCTTAGCTGGGAGATCCTTCTGTGCAAGAGGATGAATGGTCAGCAGTTTTTATTTTTCTCTGCATGAACTCTATCCACTTTTTCTTTTCTGTTCTTTGAGGAATCAAAATAGTTGAAAGATACATAAATCAAAAGAAAGTTTTTCTCTGAACACCTCTGTAGCCTACTACCTATAAATCCTTCAATGAGAAGGTCGCATACCAAGTGAAGGCCAGATAGCCTTATCTTATCCTGTTGACTGGGAGTCTCCTTCAGGGCTCCTCTCCCATGATCCTTTGGTATGCTGAGGGTTGGGAAATTCTACCTCTAGCTACCACACCACCCTTGGGCCAGGCAAATCACTGCTCTAAGATCCATTGCCCTTAAAGCATTCTTTTCCTCCTGAACAATTAAAGGATGTTTTTGGCTCCCTGACATGGCTGAAGTAGCCATTTCTTTAGAACCAGAGGAAGAAGGTCACTTGAAGTAATTAGTGATAAGCGGCTCATCCAGAGAGAAGAGACCACACAGACCATTAGATTTACACTTGACAGCTTGTGCTCACTTCTAGAACAGGAGTTCTTCATCTTGGGTCTACCTCGTAATGGTTTCAGGATGGACTTTGGTGGGTCTGTGAGTATAGCTGGCAAATGAATTACATCTTTATTTGCACTTACTTCCAAGTGACAGACTAAGTATTATTGTCGCTCTGAATCTTGATGTTTAATGGGTTGCAAATATATTACTAGGTATGTCCAGTTTGTTTTTCTTTAATTATTTCGATAAGTATATTCCAATGTAGTTTCCTTTGCACTTGATTTTTTTAAAGTTTATCTATTTAGGGGCGCCTGGGTGGCTCAGTCGGTTAAGCGTCCGACTTCAGCTCAGGTCACGATCTCAAGGTCCATGAGTTCGAGCCCTGCGTGGGACTCTGGGCTGATGGCTCAGAGCCTGGAGCCTGCTTCCAATTCTGTGTCTCCCTCTCTCTCTGCCCCTCCCCCGTTAATGCTCTGTCTCTCTCTGTCTCAAAAATAAATAAACGTTAAAAAAAAATTAAAAAAAAAAGTTTATCTATTTATATTTTTGAGAAACAGAGAGAGAGTACAAGTGGGGGAGGGGAAGAATGAGAGGGATAGAGCATAGAGCCCGACGTGGGACTAGATCCCATGAACTGCAAGATCATGACCTGAGCCAAAATCAAAAGTTGGACACTTTATCAACTGAGCCACCTAGGTGCCCCATTTTTTTTTAAAAAAAATTTTAATGTTTATTTTATTTTACTTTTTTTTTTGAGAGAGAGACAGAGTGCAAGTGGGGGAAGAGCAGAGAGAGAGGGAGACACAGAATCAAAAGCAGGCTCCAGGCTCTGAGCTGTCAGCACAGAACCCAATGTGGGGCTTGAACTCATAGATCACGAGATTATGACCTGAGCCAAAGCCACCCAGGTACCCCCTTCCTATTTTTTTTTTTAAGTTTATTTGTTTTGAGAGACAGTGTGAGTGGGGGAGGGGCAGAGAGCCAGGGAGAGGGAGAGAATCCCAAGCAGGCTCCGTGCTGTCAGCACAAGCTTGACACGTGGCTGGATCTCACATATGGTGAGATCATGACTGAGCCGAAACCAAGAGTTGGATGCTTAACCAACTGAGCCACCCATGCAACTGTGCACTTAATTTTATGCGTTTAAAAATATTATGGGTGGCTCAGTCAGTCAAGTGTCCAACTCTTGATTTCGGCTCAGGTCATGATCTCGTGGTTCGTGAGTTCGAGCCTGGCATTGAGGTCCGTGCTGACGGTGTGGAGCCTGCTTGTGATTCTCCTTCTGTCTCTCTCTTTCTCTGCCCTTCCCCTTTTCATGCTTCCTCTCTCTCTCTCTCCCCCAAAATAAATAAATACACTTAAAAAAATATTATGCTCATAAGGGTCTATACAATTCACTAGATTTTGAGGGTGGGGTCTGTGACCCCACTGAAGGCAAAAGACAACTGCTCTAGAAACACTTCGTCTTAGAGACAGGTGGAGGGTAAGCACGGGGTGGCGGGGGTGGCAGGGGTTGCACACTTTCAGCAGTGTGATGTTGCTAAGACCCTGAGGTGTTGGAATCAGGCAGACCCGAGTTCAAATCTTGACTGTGTTATCTATTAGCTGTGTGACCCTGGGCATCTACTCAGTTCCCCCGTCTGTAACACGGGGAGAATGACTCCACAGGACAAAAGTGCCCGGCACTGTACTGTGCATGATACTGGGTATTGTGTTACTGTTGCTGTTGCTGATACTGTTATCAGTCCTTCTGATGCTGCTAGGGTTACTGCTCACCCTCTCGTTCTCCTCCTCTGTAGGAGCAGATGTTGGACCTATCCTTACAAAGCAGGCTGAGTCAGTTCCTGTAGAACTTAGGACGCTTGCTCTGCTCTCCCTGCAAGTTACAGAAAGTTCTGGGCACCTTTTTTGGGCTGCTGTGAGGTTCTAGATCTTCCTCTGGATTCTCTGTGACTGCGGTTGGACAGGGGCATGTGACATTAATTCAGCCCTAACTGCCTCAAATTCGGTGACTGTCACTCAGTGAGTCAGATGCTGTCACCAGGTCATCTGTGCCTCCCACCAGGCTTGTACAAGAGACCATAGTAAGCCACCGGGGCCTGGAAGGAGAGAGGTATCCACGAGAGCAGTTTGGAGATCGCTGGTGTTAGGAGGCTTGGTGGCTCCTGTTTTCCCACTGGGGCTTCAGTGGGTGCACTCAGCGTCTCCACTTTACATGGTAACAGCAACAGCGGCAACAAAACAACAGACATTTGTTGAGCAATTAAAGTGTGCCCTGTCATTTAATCCTTTTTTGGGTGGTTACTGGTAGTCTCTCCATTTTACACTTGGAGGCTTGGGAAGGTGAAGTGACTTCATGGGGTTCAGTTTAGAGGTAGGATGCAAACCCAGGGAGACTGATGCTGGAACACCGACTTCTAACCATTGGGCTGTTATCTGCAGCTGAGGTACATGCTGCCGAAGGATTTGTTGCCATAAAAACTTTTGTGACCTGGGGTGCCTGGGTGGCTCGGTGGGTTAAGCATCTGGCTCTTGATTTGGGCTCAGGTCATGATCTCAAGGTTTGTGAGATCAAGCCCCACATCGGGCTCTGCACTGACAGTGTGGAGCCTGCTTGGGATTGTCTCCCTCTCTCTCTGTCCCTCTCCTGCTTGTGTGCTCTCTCTCTCTCTCTCTCTCTCTCTCTCTCTCTCTCTCTCTCAAAATAAATAAACATGGGGAAACAAAAGCTTTGTGACCATTATTTTAAGTGACTGGGGTGAAGGATGACAGAGAAGCTTCTGGCAACCCTGCTGCTGTAAACATGGCATTGAAATAGGAAGTTGAGCATCACACCATGGGTCTTCATGTAATCCTACATAGTTTTATTTCTGCAGGTGCATGGGCCAGAGTCTGAGAGAAGGAGATTACTAACTACTACTCTGGGGTAGCCTAAAAAAGAATTTTAGATTTCTGCAGGGCCAACTTTTACCTGGTAAGGTCCCTCCTGGTGCCATCCAGGGTGTGGCACACTCTTATTTTTCTGAGGGCCAGGTAAACAACAGGTAGCTGACTGGGTGTTAGAGACCTTAGGGAGTGGTAGGGGTCTCATGTATCCAGGAGGCCCGTAGTGCCCCTTCCTAGGGAACAGCTGCCATGCAGGGCTGACACATTTGCGCCAGGTAGGCATGGGAATTCTCTACAATCTTAAGAGAAGCATGAAATCCAGATTTATTTTTAAGTGTGTGATCTCATTTAAAAATGTTTAGAAATGAATTAAAGAAAAACAAGCATGTCAGCCCCTGGGGTGGCCAAACAAAACCCATTTGTGGAACGAATTCTGCCTATCAGGTCCCATTTTGGTCCTTTTGTCAACTGCACTGGGAAACACTGAGTACTAGAAAGGGTCAGTACTGTACTTTCATCTTTTTAATTTTTTTTTTTTCAACGTTTATTTATTTTTGGGACAGAGAGAGACAGAGCATGAACGGGGGAGGGGCAGAGAGAGAGGGAGACACAGAATCGGAAACTGGCTCCAGGCTCCGAGCCATCAGCCCAGAGCCTGACGCGGGGCTCGAACCCCCGGACCGCGAGATCGTGACCTGGCTGAAGTCGGACGCCCAACCGACTGCGCCACCCAGGCGCCCCTGTACTTTCATCTTTAAGTAAGCATGACATCTTCTTTATTCATGAGTGTTTTTTTTTCCTGTTAAATTTCTTACAAAGGTTGCTATGGCCATTTATTTTCAGTGCATATAGATCTTAGATTCTGAATTTCTGCCTGTTTTTCCTCACCCTCATTATTCTAAGACGTTAGCAAATTTACAAAGTTAAGGGAGGCAGGACATGGTTTTATCTCCGATTACATGGTGCTGCTTTAAATAAGAACACCTTGGGGTGCCTGGGTGGCTCAGTTAAGTGTCCAACTTTGGCTCAGGTCATGATCTCATGGTTCATGAGTTCGAGCCCCGCATTGGGCTCTGTGCTCAGAGCCTGGAGCCTGCTTCAGATTCTTTGTCTCCCTCTCTCTCTTCCCCTCCCCTGCTTGTGCTCTGTGTGTGTGTGTCTCTTTCTCTCAAAAATAAGTAAACGTTAAAAAAATTAAAAAAAATAAAACAAGAACACCTTAAGTGTGGAGAATTAGGTAACTTCATTTATGGGGACATGCAGGTTTTTGCATACGTCACAGTCTCAAACTCAAACCAGTCCCCCACAACCCCCCAGCTATTTGGTGTTTGCCGTACCTGTCCTGGACACAGAGAATGTAGATCTGTTTCTGCAGGTTAGCTTTGCAAGGTGCAATCTACTTAACAGCCCTCATTTTCCTTTTGGTTCTTAAATGAGTGATCACAAGTGATCAAATCAGAGTAAAGTCCCTTTGAGATGGATTTCTCCCATATCTGCTGATGCATTATCATTGGGCAAATCACCAAACCCCTTCTAGGATATCTGTTAATTTTTTATTTTCACTGGTTTTGAAGATGATGAATGTGATGCATTAATATGTACCAATCCAAATGACAATATAGAAATACAGAAACAAAATGTAAAATACTCTTACCCACCTGCACTTATCCCCAAATATGATCATTGGCAACAGCTTAGAGTGCCTGTTTCTTCTCCCTTTTCTGTGCCTTTATGTGTGTAAGTATATATTCATCTTTTTCTTATTATATAAGTACCATTATTCTGTCTACATTTTTTTGTGACTTGCTTTTGTCCAATTAAGGTATGTCATGAAGCTCTTCCCATGTCACTGTACTGGTTATCTTTTTCCTTCTAACATTACAGAAACTTTGGTAGTGCGGGTACACCATATTTTATTTAACCATTCACCTGTTTTCACTGTTGCACACTGGAAGATTGGAAGATCATTGTACATAGGTCTTTGTGCACAAGTGCAAGATTTTCTTGTAGCTAAGTTCCTAGAAATAGAACTAATTGGTCAAAGGGGTATGCATATTTTACATTTTGAGAGAGCAATGCCAAATTGCCTTTAAGAAAGGCCTCCAAGGAATTTCTATCTCATGGAACCTCAAATTATGAACATATCCTCTAACTGAAGCCTGTCTCACGTTGTTACATTGTTTCACTAATTCAGTGGGATTTCATTTATATATGTGCACCAGGAAATGACTTGAGAAATAGCCTATGTCCTTAAATTTCTTGAAAATGCAATACTTAATCAAAATGAATTTCTCAGTTCAGAGGCCGGTTTAAAAACTCCTTAGTAAAAAGATACCTTGCAGACTCTGAATTGAAAATCTGTATTCTGACCAGTTTGGTTAGCTGTGACATTCTAGATTTCTCACACCAGGGACATGTCATAAGCGCCCTTGAATATGTGGTCAGAGAAGTGAGGCACTGGAAAGGCAACAAAGGTTGATTTTAACCTGAGAAAATCAAGTTAATTTCATTGCTAAAAATTCTGTCCAGGAGTATTTATAGCTTTTGACTTTCAAATACTTACTTATTTAAGAATCTCATTTACTTTCTACTTAGAGAATTATAAAGTTCAGAGGTAATGCTATTTTATTGAGATTTATTATTTAATAGATACCTGAAGGTAATTTTCATAATATTTAGAAATGATATATAGATAAATGATATATATATACATTAGAAACCACTATTTATTTTCATTTAAAAGAGAGATACTGGGAAAATGCAGAAAATCCAGGTCACCGATTCTCAATTTTTTTCAGAAGTCACAACTTCAACAACTATAGTTGTGACCAATAACACGAAGTGAATTAGTACTTTTTAGAATTTTGTGCCATCCCTTGAAAGACTGACTTGCTTGACCTTAAAGTATCGCGGGATCAGGTTTAGTAATCTTGATCTGGGTAAAGTGTAAGAAAGTGAAATATTTCTGTTTTTAAAGATGGCTTTGGTTCTCTCATGTCTCTCCAGATATCCATTTAAAAAATTTCTGGTTAGGTTGGCAGTGACATTCGGATTCTGATTGTGTGCCTTCTGCATGTTTATTTTTACAGCACGCTGAATTGTAGAAATATGGTAGGATTCATTTATATTTCCTTGGCATCGAAACCTTGCTATTCAAGAAAGTGTGTACTAGGTTTTGCTCATGGAAATGTTGCAATGATTTACAGTTTACAGACAATTTCCTTTGATAATGTCTGTGAGAGCCACAGTGGAGGGCCCCAGCTGGTCACTCTTTAACTCTGTGTCATTCAGGGCCTGCCAAGGAACAGATGGCATGTGTAAACTGAGTCCTGCAGAGGGTTTAATAAAGGGACCCTTTGGAAGGTATGGGCAGGTGTAGGGAACACAACCAGGTGGGTGCTGCAAAGGGACTTAGCAACGGTGGGGAGCTGTTCTTATTCTGATTGAAGGGGCAAGAAGGGCTGTCTGGCATGAGCTGTGTCCTTTCGTAGGGGGACACAGTCGACCTGGAATGTGCCTGCAGGGACACTGTGGGGGAATAAATATGCCTGCCTCATGCTTCCCTTGCCCCCCAAGCTTCTGTCTGGTGCCATCCATTAGCTGAATCCAGTCAGAAACCAAATGGCACAGGGGAGGAGGCAAGGCTGGAGAAGTATGGCAAATGGGTCTGGGGAGTCAAATGTGGACTCCACCCACCTGCCATTCCATAGCAGAGGTATCAGAGGTCAGGCCAGGGTGGAAAGCCCATGACCTGGTTTGGTGGGCAAAAAAGAGCAAACAGCTACAATGATTACATTTAAATTGAAGATGGGAGTGTTCTACCATGCCACATGGCTAACATCAGTAAGATTTGTGTGGTGGGCCTTAGAGAAACCTTTTGTTTTTTTTTTTGGTAATTTTTGGTTCATTTGAAATGGATTCTGTTTCTTGGCATATGCATAGAATGGAAAACTTTATGGGTTTATCTGAAGAACCAAAAGTATAGGCTGTAGACAGCTGAGACAGAAGAGATTCATAAAGTCTGTCAATATGGAGTTGGATACCTAACATATAATTCTTTTGCTTTTAATATTTTATGAAAATATTTTACTTAAAATGTCAGGTACCTGGGGGAAGAGACGAGGAGGAAATTAAGGTTATTAGCAGTAATTTCCCTTCAAAGAAGTCAATTTAACTGAATCATTAGCATCACTGAATGGAAACGAACAAGCTTTATTTTTCCATTTGTTCAACATGGCAGTAAGACTCTGAGATTTTGGGCTCATTTATTTCCTCGTTTCCGTGGCCCTGTTGTTTGAAAAGGTAGACTGCTCTGTTTGGTTTGTGTACTTGTTCTGAATGAACAAGCAGTGAAACTTGATTAGAATCATAAAATCTTACTGCTGTAAGGAATATCAGAGTTCATCTCTTCTTACCTCCACATGTTATGGTGTAAGAAAGCAAGGCGCTAGCTGTTAGCAGCTACCACTGTGCAAATTCCCTGAGTTGGTGACTCTGGGGAAGTCACGTCACTTTGCCAACCTGAGGGATTGTAGATTAGTTCACTTTTGCTGTTACCTTACACACTCCCGAAGTCCCTGACTGCAAGTGCTTGCTTGTTCAACTTCTACAATTTTATGTATTAGAGACAGAGCTTGCTGAACCTCTTGTCCACCACCCAGCTCTTAAAATGGTATTCTCTGGAGGTCTCTTCCTGACTCCTCTTGCTCTGTTTACTTTCTGTACAACATAACTCGTCCACTTCTACCATTTTTACAACCTATTTGCTGATGACTCCTATATCCCCGACCTCTTGTCTGAGCTCCCCTTGTAGCCTGTTGTCTGCTGGATAGCTTAACATTCAAATCCTATGGATACTTTCACATCATTGTGTCCAAAAGAGAAGTCCTCAGCTTCACTTCAAATCCATGTCTCATCCTGGGTTTTAAATCTTCGTGATATAAGTCACTGATCTGTGGAGTCTGTCTCATTAGTACCTTGCAATTCTGTCTGCTTCTCTCCATTCGTGTGCCTGAGTTTTGTTCTTAACATTCTGTGCATTGATTCTGCCTGTAATTTAAAAAAAAAAAATTTTTTTCAACGTTTATTTATTTTTGGGACAGAGAGAGACAGAGCATGAACGGGGGAGGGGCAGAGAGAGAGGGAGACACAGAATCGGAAACAGGCTCCAGGCTCTGAGCCATCAGCCCAGAGCCTGACGCGGGGCTCGAACTCCCGGACCGCGAGATCGTGACCTGGCTGAAGTCGGACGCTTAACCGACTGCGCCACCCAGGCGCCCCTAAAAAATTTTTTTAATGTTTATTTTTGAGAGAACTGGCAGCACGGAGCCCGATGTGGGGCTTGAACTCACGAACTGAGAGATCACGACCTGAGCTGAAGTCTGACACTTACCCAGGTGCCCCTATTCTACCTGTAATGTTTTAATCTGCCTCCCTGTTGTTCTCTCATTCATTCCTTATCCTTGTGTTGTGCTGGCTATTAAGTGAGTATCAGGTACTGTAACAGCAAGTGAGTTGCAGCTCTTGCCCTCAGGGCTTTACAGTTTACTGGAGGAGGTGGATAAACAGCTACTTTATAAATTTACATCTCTGCCGCTTTACCCCATTCTCTTTACTCAGCCAAAGTAATTTGCACAAAACAAATCTTTCCATAGTGTTACTTCTGAAATGCTTCAACAGCTCCTTATTGTTTTCAGGACTGAATTCTGTTTCTCTGATTTGCCAAATATAAGCCATCCCCAGCCAGACCGCAACCGTGAAGTTTTAATGCTTTAATTTGCATCACCTGTACTAAGCTACATTAAAATTCTAAGAACACGAGGTCGGTGGCCATAGTGCCTTTGCTGACTTTGCACTCGACCCCCTTCTGCAACTGGCCGAATCCTGCACACCTCCCACAGTTGTCTCCTTCCCTGACTGGATTTCAGCTCCAGGTTGGATGTCCCCACCTTAGTCCTCCTGTTGAATGGTTTGCCAATTTTAGCCACAGTACGACTTTCTTGGGGGAAAGGAAAAATCTGGCGCATATTGGAAGACTAAATCATCGTCTCTTAAGTGATTGAATAACTAAATGCCATTATCGCAGAGTCTGCAGATTGGGCAAATTAAGGAAGCAGTCTGATGAGTCAGCAGAAGAGGTGCCATGTTACATAAATTGAAACCATCTGCAGACTTACAACGGAGGGAAAGCATATTCCCTGATTATTTACACTGGCCTCTGAGAAGTAGCACAGTGATCAGTTTGGAAAGATGATCAGTAGTTTGAAAACTCTACATTCATTAATTTTGCTGGCAGAAGTTCTGATATTGATAGTATCCCAGAACCAGAGGAGACATTTCCCTGAAGATAGCTTATCATTCATTCCTGCTGGGCACACTCTCACATTGTTTTTTCTATGTTATGAATTCGATTTTAATCAAGTTCTGCTTATTTTTCTTACGGTGTGTTAGATCTCCTAATCAGAGAAGCTTTTTTTTTTTTCCTACTTGACTAGAAACTCACAGGAAAAATGTATTTATTTAATCAGATTATTTTTATTAAGTGGGACTCTTGGTAATCTAAAATGCTTTGTATTTATTTTCTTGTAGCATTTTATTTTCAAAATGGCCTGTGAACATATCAGTGCCAGAGAGAGAGAGAGAGAGAGAGTGAGCAGGAGAGCTATTAATTAATTGAAGGAAAATACGCTGCTGAATATTGTTTTTAAGAGAGCATCTTTTGTAGTTCCCAAGTCAGGAGGAGCATTTTATTTATGATGTTGGTTTGAATCCTATGATGATAGTGACTGTGATGGTGTTAACCTTGCTGCCCGTCCCACCAAGCTTACGGTGTCAGTTGTGGCTGAAGAGGTAGAGTTCCTGGGGTGCCTGGGTGGCTCAGTCAGTTAAGCGTCAGACTTCAGCTCAGGTCACGATCTCCCTGGTCTGTGAGTTTGAGCCCTGCGTCGGGCTCTGTGCTGGCAGCTCAGACCTAGAGCCTGCTTTGGATTCTGTGTCTCCTTCTCTCTGCCCCTCCCCACTCTCTCCCTCTCCCTCTCTCTCTCTCTCTTTCAAAAGTAAATAAGCATTAAAAAAAAGAAAGAGGTATAGGTTCCTTCTTTGTAATTGGCATCTTTTTGATTTAGCAAATTTCTTTTAGCTTTGTGTTGAAAAAGGTGCTGGTGAAGTATGTTAATTATTGGATATATCATCATTCTGATTTGAATGGAGATAACATTTAGAAGGATGGTAGGTTAGCTACTGTAGGTTTCACAACAGCACCATGAAAATTCAGATAGGGAATATTTCCTTTCATTTAGCCTTTTTTTGGACCTGTGAGGCCCTCTGAGAACCTTAAGGCTGGCCTCATTCTGTCCATTCTTCATTCCCTTTGAAAGAACTTCAAAGTAACTAGTTAGAAGTTCCTCTCCCCTCTGTCTTCAGCAGCATACAGAGATCTCTTGTGCCGCTACCAGAGGGAAAGGAGTGCATTTGGAAGCGCAGATGACTTGGGTGTGAACCTTTCATGAAAGCGACCGCCCTTGAAGCCAGCTGTCCTGCACCCTTCTGCTACTTGTTAATTTTTATTTCCTCAGCTTGGATTGATAAATGTGGCAAACCAACAGCTTTTACATCAAGATTGATAACCAGGAAGAAGCCACTCCTCGATTAAGAGCAACAATGCGGTTTAAAAACCTTCTGGAAATGTTGCACTTTTTACCCAACCAAGGCTCTTCCAGGCTTTGTCAGAGAGGTGAAGGCATAAATTACCTGAAAGATAACACCTCACTGCTGAATAGGGACAGTGGTTTGGAATATCTCAAGAAAAATTCCCGAGAGCAGCTGTTTGATTGCAGAAGGGGTATGATGCAAGGAACAGAGAGCTAGTGAATCAGTGCTTCCTCCCCTCACTCGAGCTGCGAAGACCATCAGAAAGGAGTTGTTACGCATGTGTACACACACATGCACAGTTGGGGACCGTAGGCTCGTAGGCCATGCTGTGGACCGGGATGTGTCAAAAGGCACCCTATAAAGAAATGGAGTCAGTTCTTTGATTATTTTGAGTCATTACAGGGTGGCTTTGTGATTTTTCAGAATGTTGTCATTTCCCAGGATACTTGAAGACCAGGCCCCAAATCCACTGTCCCTTTAGGGCTTAGACAGTGTGCCCTGGGCTTGACAAAGGAATGCAACCCTATTTAATTCTCTGAGTAATTCTGCAGGTTAGGTGTAATTACCACCTTTGAAAACTGAGTGATTAGAGCACTTACTCAAGGTCGCAAGGTTGATCAGTATAGTACAGACACACAGGCTTCCAACTAAGGGCATCCCTACAGCTACATCTGTGGTCAGCCAGCTGCGCAGGACGCAGTTCTTCCCTGTTGTCTGATGAACTTGTGGTTCTGATTCAGGGTAGCAGTGTGTCCACTTGAAAATATTCCCCTCCTTGGCCTCCTCTGCAGCCGAGACTGCTTACCCAGTTCTGGCCAGCAAGATATGGATAGACATCTTTGGGTAGACTTTTCCTTCCTGATTTCTTCCTTTCCTTCCTGGCACCTGGACGTGATGCCTAGACTTGCAGATGCCATCTTGTGGTTGTGACAGTGAGCACAGGAAGTAGGAGTCCAGTTTCCTGATGACTTATTTGAGTGGCTTTACCAGCTCTAATCAACTTACCTGTGAGTTTCTTGTGAATTGAGAAGGATAAGTGACTGATTAAGTCGCTTTGATGGGTATTATAGACTGAATTGTGTCTCTCCACAATTCATATATTGAAACCCTAACCACTAACTCAGAATGTGACTGTATTTGGAGATAAAGGCCTTTAAAGGGATAAGTTTAAAATGAGGCTATTAGGTTGGGACTTAATCCAATCTGACTGGTGTCCGTATAAGAAGAGGCTATTAGGACTCTGGAGAGAAACCAGGGAGGTGCGTGCACGCACAGGAAAGGCCATGTGAGGACACAGTGAGAAAGTAGCTATCTTTACGCCAAGGAGAGTTTCCAGAAAACAACTGTGTTGGCACCTTGATTTTGGACTCACAGTCTCCAGAACTATAAGAAAAAACATCTCTGTATTAATTAATTAATTAATTAATTAATTATCGCAAGCAGGCTTCGTGCTGTCAGCAAAGAGCCCCATGCAGGGGTGGTGGGGGGCGGGGGATGGGGTTCCATCTCACAGACTGTGAGACCATGACCTGAGCCAAAATCAAGAGTCAGACGCTCAACCGACTGAGCATCCAGGTGCCCCCAACATTTCTGTTATTTTATTTTATTTTTAATTTTTTAACATTTATTTATTTTTGAGAGAGAGACAGAGACAGAGACAAGAGTGTGAGTGAGGGAGGGGCAGAGAGAGAGGGAGACAGAATCTGAAGCAGGTTCCAGGCTCTGAGCTGCCAGCATAGAGCCTGACATGGGGCTTGAACTCATGAACCATGAGATCATGACCTGAGCCAAAGTCAGACACTTAACCAACTGAGCCACCCAGGTGTCCCTAACATCTCTGTTATTTAAACCACCCAGTCTGTGGTATCTCATGTGGCAGCCAAAGCCCTTAATACTGGGCGGGGGAGAGGGGTTCTTATACATGCAGCTGAAAGCAATCCTATGAATAGAGTAACCAAAACAAATGGAAGTATACCAGAACAAAATAATTTAGATGATTTATTAGTTCTACTATTTATTTTTTTAACAAATGCTGTCCCCATAGTATTCATGACACTATGTTTACTTTAACTGCCACTATTCTGTCTCAACACAGCCACGCATGTATGCACATGCGCACGCGCGCGCGCACACACACACACACACACACACACACACACACACACACACACACACACACACTCTGAGCTCCCTTAGGCTGAGGTTGCCCGTTTCTGTTTCCTCATTCATAGCACAATATTTGCAGATAGCAGGTACCTTTTACTTGTTTGTAGAATAAAGTATTTAAAAGAATGTGCAGTTGACCCTTGAACAACATGGGGCTTTAAGGCACCAACTGGCTGAGCAGTCGAAAATTTGCCTGTAATTTTGATTCCCAGGAAACTTTACTAATAGACTACTGTTGATCAGATGCCTTCTTTTTTTTTTTTTTTAATTTTTTTTTTCAATGTTTATTTATTTTTGGGACAGAGAGAGACAGAGCATGAACGGGGAAGGGGCAGAGAGAGAGGGAGACACAGAATCAGAAACAGGCTCCAGGCTCCGAGCCATCAGCCCAGAGCCTGACGCGGGGCTCGAACTCCCGGACCGCGAGATCGTGACCTGGCTGAAGTCGGACGCTTAACTGACTGCGCCACCCAGGCGCCCCTATCAGATGCCTTCTTGATAACACAGACCGTTAAGATGTAGTTTGTGTGTTAATATATATTATATACTGTATTCTTACAATAAAGTGAGCTAGAGAAGAAAATATGTTATTAAATCATAAGGAAGAGAAAATACAGTCCTATACTGTAGAACTTTTTTTGAAAAAAAATTTTGAAAAAAAAATTTTTTTGGAAAAAAATTTACACATAAGTGGACCTGCACAATTCAAACTCCTGTTATTCAAGGATCAACGGTACTTGGCAATATTTAGGAAAACAGAATGGTCAGATCAGAATAATGATACAAAACATGTGTGCTCTTTTTATCATTTCTAAATAAGAATTTTGGTGTTTGAACAGATATTCCTAATTTCAAAAGGTGATTTTTGTCTTAAATTGATTTAGTTTACAGGGGATTTGTTTCCCTTGAACTTTCCTGTCAATTCATTGGTAGGCAGGGATTTAGATAAATCATATATTGCCTTTAGTCTGTTTCTCTTATTTTTTTCTGTATGAATTTAACATGCTTCTTTAAGGAGTCATAGAGTTGAAACATTTCATGTTAAATGAGCTTAAATCATTTCCCATAATTAGGAACTTGAAGCACTGCCTGATTTGCAATTTGATAAGTAATGTGCACTTATTGAATTTTGCTGCTATCAATCTAAGTCCTGGGGTTAGTTTTTTAAAACAAAATAAAAATGCTTTTGGTTCTTCTTTCTTTGCTTTTAACTTCTAACTGAGCTTTTAAGTAGTTCAGGAGATACTTTAATTTCTTTTTAGGTAGTTGGTGCTTTTAATATTCTTTTGTGTGAAGGATAAATACTTTTGCACATGAGGCGCAGTATAATGCTTTGCCTGACTTGGTGCTGTTTAGACTGTATAGTACTATTAGTTAAGTCATGCAGAAACTTGACAGCTTAGATATGATATATTTTGTTTAGAATACTCTACCCAGAACCTGACAGAGCTACAGTATTGAATGGGGTCAAGGTAATAATGTGTCTTGACTCCTTTTATATGTGCATGGAATTTCCGTGACCACATGAATTCATCTGAACTTATTTGAATACACTAATTATGAGTCCTTTGGCTCTTTCAAGCAATCATAACTCATTCGTAATTTTTAAATTAGATTTGTGCAGTAGCTAACACACAGATTCTTAAATGTATCGTAAGATGAATTTGTAAGATGGGGACACTGACCATATGCTGTCATAATACTTCTCTTTATTTCACGGGTTTGTATGTCCTGTTTTAGATTTGTATTCATTCTGCTGTTTCTAAAATTGGTAGCTAAGCAATGCATTTTTTAACATTAATTATCAAGTTTGGTCTTACTCTTAAATTTCTTGTGGTTGCATGAGGCAGCACAGTGAGCATCTACCTTGGTGATCCCCACTTTCCTGGGTTCAAATTATATTGACCTTGACTATAACCTTGACATTTAGGAGAGTTGCCTAGACCCTGAAAATATAAAGTCCAATATGATCGTAAATGCCTGTTTCTATGATGTCCTCAATTACGCAACAAAAATAATCCAGAAAAATTGTCAGGATACATGAACATTTTATATAGGTATTGGCCTTGAATAGCCCAGACTTACCCACAAGAAAGAGTTCATTTTCTGAAGAATCCTTCACCAAACCAAGGGTTAGGTTTACAGTCCTGAGGCTGTGACTCTTTGGTTATTATAATCACAACATCTGGAGGAATCTGTTTCTTCCTTTGAACATAATGGTATGCTTATGCTTTTTTTTTTTTTGCTTTGTTTGGTATTTTTTGGAGGGATGTTATCAAATGTGTCTATCACATGACTCATTTTATGGTATAAGAGGTTATTTGGATTAAATTGTCATTGCAATTTTTACCCTGTCTGCTTTACTCACTTAGACTATACAACCTTATGAAGAGTCAGGCGAAGCCAACATGACAGAAGAAAAAGTGATTATCTGAAACTCATCTTATCTAGATCAAAAAGGATGTATTTTATAGCTTAGGACATCACATAGAAAATATCTTTGCAGAGTTACTCTCTCAAGTGTGGCGTCAACGTATGGGAAGAAAACCAGCATTTTTCAAGTGCCTAGTGAAGGTTAGGTATTCCACCAGGGGCTTCTGGATGTAACTCATCGGGGAGACGGTTTCACAGAATGGTTGTGCCTGGAGTATTGTGGGGTCCCAGCTTTGTCAGAGTATCCTTGGGCAAGTTCCTGACCTCCTTCTCATTGTCACTTTTTACATGAATCCTTTGAGATAGGCAGTGATATCCCCATTCTATAGAAAAGAAAACAGGCTCATTGAAGTAAATTTGTTCAGGGCCACATAGCTAGCAAGTTGCAGTGCTTGAATCTGGTGCCAAACCCTGCTTAAGATCCAACTCCCTCTCTCCCATTCCATGTCATCTCCTTTCCAAAGCTGTGTCTCAAAGTTCAGTATGGCTACTGAGTTGAATGTTTCAACTAAGTAGGCTGGTTGCTTTCATGTTGAATGAGCCAGATTAGAAGTACTGGTTATAAGAAGAAGGCTCGGAAAAGGGAACTGGGAGAAGGGACTTGGAGCTGGTCATTCCCCTAGCTTGACTAAGTGGCCTTGAGGAAGTCACCTGTCCCACTTACCTCATAAGTGAACTGTTTAGGCTTACAGAGCTTTCAGATCAACCCTTTTATCATTGTGAACTATTCCTCTTTGTCTCTGGTAAAACTTCTTGTGTTAAAGTGTGTTTGTCTTAATATAGCCAGTTCAGCGGTCTTTTGCTTACTTTTTGAATGCATGGTGTAACTTTTCCCTTTCTTCTGACCTATTTGTGTGTTTCTATTTAAAGCGTTTCTCTCTCTTGGGTGAGTATAGTTGATTCTTGCTTTATTATTATTAATATCATTATCATTATTACTACTATTTTTATCCGTTCTGACAGTCTGCCATTTGAATGGAGTGTTTAGTCCATTATGTTAAAAAAAATTTTTTTTAACGTTTATTTATTTTTGAGACAGAAGGAGACAGAGCATGAGTGGGGGAGGGGCAGAGAGAGAGGGAGACACAATCTGAAACAGGCTACAGGCTCTGAGCTGTCAGCACAGAGCCTGATGCGGGGCTCAAACCCACGAACTGTGAGATCATGACCTGAGCCGAAGTCGGACGCTTAAACAACTGAACCACCCAGGTGCCCCTAGTCCATTATGTTTAAAGGAGCTGTTGATATAGTTCTGTATTCTGGAGATAAAGTTTTAAGAGGTATATTACATTTGCATCTTGATTTTCTGTATCTTCTCAGTTTCTAATTTCTAATTAGAAGTTTCTCTTTCTAATTTAACTTTATGAAAAAAAGTCTTGTATAGGTTGGATGCTTATTAATGTAACTGGTTTGTTGTGTGGGTCACACTTAGTGAGACACAAGCAGAAAGCAGTTTTATTCTTTTCCCACCTTGATGTTGGGTGATATTTTTGGCAGATTCCATAGCTGTTGAGTCATTTTTTTTGAAGTATTGAAACCACCTAATTTTCAAAAATTAGAAAAATGTGTTTATAATATGAATCAAAACTTCCTTTTTCCCATCCAGGGTATAGCTTCTCCCATTTTCTGTCCTTGAGTCTGACCAGTGGCTTGGTGATCATGAGGTCATTTCTGGTCTAATTCTCCTCTCTGTTCTTCTCTCTATCCAGGGTCTCTGGCTCCTCCATAGTTGGCAGGGGGCAGAAAAAAGGTTTAAGACTGTTTTACTTAGCTGGTGCTGTTTGTTTTCATGGCCAGTTCATCCTCATACACATCCTGATGGGTTTTTGTGGAGGTTCCACACAAGTTCATTGACACCATGCCATTACTGGATGTGGGCATTGCAGCTCCTGGGTAACCATGGATAATCTTCAGCTCCTATCCTCCACTGGTGTATCACTGGAGCATCTCTGAGCCCTTGTCCAGGCTGCCTATTTGGGTGGAGATTTTTTAAGATCACTCAAACCTTACTACAATGTGTGGTATCCATTTGGTCTATAGGAAGACTCACATGTCAGCACCATCAAGCTCTGTAGTGTAGCCCATTTCCCCTTTCACTGAGACTCTGTTGCCTTGCTCTAATATTGAAGGCAGCATCTGCCAGGCTTCTGTGCTCCAGCCTCACGCATGGCCCACAGAACAGGCGAGGAGTTTCTGTGCAGAGGCAAGCATTCAGCCAAGGGAGAGAATATCAGCCTCCCTCCTGGCAAGTTGCTCCAGCGTGTGAGGGGTTGTTGTAGGCAGTTGGTCTGAGCTGATGGGGAAGGAAAGGGAACCAACTCTTTGTTCTTGAGAATTCTCTCTGAAGAAGTGTCTTCTCATATGGAGACTCTGGGGGTGACCTCTGGACTGGTTTGGCGTATGTAGCAAGTTCTGTGGTCACATGAAGGGAAATCCTCACTTACTGTCTTTAGCATTGAGACTTTAGCTGAAAATTTGAAACAGTAAGAGACTTCATCTTCTACTTCTGTTTAAAAGAATTTAGAAATTACTGTCTCTACAGCAGAATGCACAGATAAGTGTTATACTTTCAGTTACATTTATAACTACCTACCACACTTTATAATCTTCTCCCTTCACAGTAATGAGAAATGGTAAGTATAAAATAAATGCTTAATGAATTTACTCATGGTGATTACAGGATATTGGTCTCTGGGGAAAGTAAGGATGACCAATACAATAAGAGGAATGAGGTTTCTAATCTGTAACACTTTCTGCTAATTTGATTAGCAAATTTGGTCACTTAAATGGAAAAAAATGTAATTTAAAACTATTGTTACCTTTTGGTTTTGTTGATGGTTTCCTTTGCTGTGCGAAAGCTTTTTTGTTTGGTGTAGTCTCAACAGTTTATTTCTGCTTTTCTCCTGGCCTGAGGGGACATATCCATAAATACATTGCTAAGAGCGATGTTTAACAGATTACTGCCTATGTTTTCTTTCAGGAGTTTTATGGTTTCAGGTCTCGTATTTAAGTCTTTAATTGATTTTGAGTTTATTTTTGTGTATGGTGTGAGAAAGTGGTCCAGTTTCATTCTTCTGCATGCAGCTGTCCTGTTTTCCCAGCACCATTTATTGAAAAGACTTGTCTTCCCCCCATTGTATATTCTTGCCATAGATTAATGTCATAGATTGTCATAGATTAATTGATCATATATGTGTGGGTTTATTTCTGGGCTCTCTATTTTGATCCATTGATCGACGTGTCTGTTTTTATGTCAGTATATTGTTTTGATTACTACAGATTTGAGGTATATCATGAAATCTGGGATTGTGATACCTCCAGCTTTGTTCTTCTTTCCGAGGATTGCTTTAGCTATTCGAGGTCTTTTGTGGTTCCATACAAATTTTAGGATTATTTTTTCTAGTTCTGTGAAAAATGCTGTTGGATTTTGATAGGGGTTGCATTGACTCTGTAGATTGCTTTGAGTAGTATGAACATTTTAATGATATTAATTCTTCTAGTCAATGAGCATGATATACCTTTCATTTGTTTGTTTCATCTTCAATTTCTTATATCAATGTCTTGTTGGTCAGGTTGGCCAAGGCAGGTGGAACCTGAAACTGGGTTGAAGGCATCTGTGGTGGAAATCTCTAAACAGTTTAGATCATATATGTGTATTTATATATTTTATATATGTATTATATGTACACATCATACATATGTATATGTACTATATGTATAAGTATATACGTGTAGGTGAATGTTTATTTAATGTATATGTACACATACACATAAATGTATGTATTTATAGTTCTGATATAGCTGTCAGAGAAAGCAATGACATATGATGATGTTAACTCAAATATATTTTAAGAGTTGGCAATGAATGAATAGCATAAATAAAGCAGAAAGATTTGGAACAGGAAACAGGTAATTCTCCTAATTTATGGAGCAGATACAGATAAATATAAAATGTATTTATCAGTCTTTTGGTCAGTTTATCTTGAAGTAGAAAATAATCTCAAAATATTTAATATGCTTTTGTACTAGAGTCTATAGGTGACAGCATGATGAATTCATTTTAACGGTATAGATTTAATCCTGATTGGAGTTGATTACCAATATCCTTTCAAAATATATTAACATGTATCATTTATTACACAATAATGATTTATCTGAATAAAAAGTTCTAAATAGGTACTGTCTAATGCTTAAAAATAACCTTGAAGCTTGTGAAAGTTATGCATGATCAATCTAAAAAGAGAGTAACTGAAAAGCACAAAGAAGGCAGGAAAGTGCTCTTAATCTAATCATAAACAGGTAACCATTAGAGGCCAGAATGAGAAACCCCAGATTGCTTTTGCTTATTGATACATTTTTTTGCCATGACTTAGAAAAATTGGTCTTTTCATAGTAGAACTTCCTTTGATCTATATTTAATTTGCTCACTTTATTTTTCTGTTAAAGACTAATAAGAATTCCCTTTCATGGCATGACTTTATATGTGGGAAGCTATACCAGGATTGTATCCAATATAATCAGAAATCTGCTAAATATAACTTTCAAACATTATTTGTAGAGTAGAGTTTGATGTAATTTTCTGAGCCTTAGTCAGTTGTTAAGAATTACTTTAAGGTGCAGAAAAAGAAATAAGGAAAGTGAGCTGGTGCATAAGAAAAGAGGGATTTTAACATTTAAGACTGTTTTTAGTTCTAGCACTGGAAACTACTTTTGGCAGTTAATTTAATGTGGACCTCAATATTTCATTTTGTAGATGGGGCAGTGCCTGATTGTGGGGTGAAATGCAAGGGGGAATATAAATGCTTTTGGCCTGTTTTGGGGGGTTTGCTTTAAGTAAGATAAGCATTCACGAAGGAGTCCTAATGTGATAGAAAGCTTGGAGTTTTAAGCAAGATATTTAAAAGACGTTGTGTACAGAGTTATACTTTATTACCAGACACTGTCTTTGTAAAAGTGACTTCATTATCTTTTTTCTTTCATAATGAAGCTTGTCTATTAAAATCATTAGCCTTTGGTGAAGAGTGAATACTTAAAATTTTTTTTAACATTTATTTTTCTTTGGGAGAGAGAAAGAGAGATAGAGAGTGCCTGAGTGGGGGAGAGTGGGGGGTGGGCAGAGAGAGGGAGGGAGACAGACCCAAGCAGGCTTGGCATTGTGAACACAGAACCCGATTTGGGGCTCGAACCCAGAAACTGTGAGATTGTGAACTGAGCTGAAATCAACAGTCAGCTGCCCGACTGAGCCATCCACGTGCCCCAGGAGTGAATACTTCAAAAAATAACTTTACAGAAGAAAAATTGAGTGCTATAGAGTTATTTAATTGAGAATACTATTTTTTTTTCTGTGTCAGGGGAAAGTATTGAAAGAGGTTAGCTTAAAAAAAGAGTATGTCCTTTTTTTTTTAATTTTATTTTTTAAAAATTTACATCCCAATTAGCTAGCATACAGTGCAACAGTGATTTCAGGAGTAGATTCCTTAATGCCCCTTACCCATTTAGCCCATCCCCCCTCCCACAACCCCTCCAGTAACCCTCTGTTTGTTCTCCATACTTAAGAGTCTTTTATGTTTTGCTCCCCTCCCTGTTTTTATATTATTTTTATTTCCCTTCCCTTATGTTCATCTGTTTTGTCTCTTAAAGTCCTCATATGAGTGAAGTCATATGATATTTGTCTTTCTCTGACTGACTAATTTCACTTAGCATAATACCCTCCAGTTCCATCCACGTAGTTGCAAATGGCAAGATTTCATTCTTTTTGACTGCCGAGTAATACTCCATTGTATATGTATATACCACATCTTCTTTATCCATTCATCCATCGATGGACATTTGGGCTCTTTCCATACTTTGACTATTGTTGATAGTGCTGCTATAAACATTGGGTTGCATATGTCCCTTTGAAACAGCACACCTGTGTCCCTTGGACAAATACCTAGTAGTGCAATTGCTGGGTCATAGGGTAGTTCTATTTTTAATTTTTTGAGGAGCGTCCATGCTGTTTTCCAGAGTGGCTGCACCAGCTTGCATTCCCAAAAGAGTATGTCCTCTTAAAGATAATCCAGCCATTATTTGGAAAAATATTCAGCATCCTTACACTAAATTATGATTTTTTCCCCCAAAGATCTACGTACGGGAAAAATTTCAAATATACCTAATAACTAATGAAAAGGGAGAGGAAAAATTGGAAATGTGTTTTATCACATAATAACTATCCCAATTGACGTTTTTAAAAAAATGGGTAGAGGGGCACCTGGGTGGCTCAGTCGGTTAAGCGTCCGACTTCAGCTCAGGTCACGATCTCGCGGTCCGTGAGTTCGGGCCCCACGTCGGGCTCTGGGCTGATGGCTCAGAGCCTGGAGCCTGCTTCAGATTCTGTGTCTCCCTCTCTCTCTGCCCCTCCCCCATTCATGCTCTGTCTCTCTCTGTCTCATAAATAAATAAACTTTAAAAAAATGGGTAGAATCCATTTCTAGCTGTCCTGATGAAAATCATGACTTACAAAATGCTCTGTATTGTTTAAAAATCAGTAGAAATGTTAACCTGAAATGGCAGAACAGAGAAGCTCATGTTTAGTCTAATCCACTGTGGTTCACTTTTCCATCTATGCACGTATATCATAGACTGTGCACATATTGTGTAAAAATAATTACCAAATGTTTCGGGGGTGGTGAGTCTATTTCTCCATCAGAATTTATGAAGTTGTTAAATTGGAGTCATAACAGTTTATTTCATTAAGATGTTTACTGGATAAATATTTTCACCAAATTTTCATCAACTTCAAGGAGGAATTATTTATTCAGTGAAAAGTGTTAGTAGTCTATTGCAAAATTTACCTATTTTTAAAATTCTTTCTGCAGTAGATTTTTTTCCTCTTTTGGTTCAAATGAGCCTATTATTTTAACTGCTTCAGTATATCTGATATCTTGTATGCTTAGAAACGATAGGTGTTATGCCCACCTGCCAACCAGTCTCTAAGATCTTGGGGCCATATGATCTATTAATGTGCCCTGGAAAGAGTAGCTCATGTGTGTCCCTATGTGGGTGGGGGTGTGGGGGCTATTGATTTCTGAGAGAAACTGAAGCCATCGACTCATGGGTTTATTTTGCATCATTTCTAGGTCATATAAGTACATAGTACCTTGTTTTTAATATGCCATGTGTATAGAAATTTGGTAATTCCTTACAGCTGTAAGATGAGCTAGAGAAGGTCACTATCTGTGTCATGCCAAACCACGTCAGATTTCTGACATGGACAAGAAATAATTGTGCTTGAGGTTACAGTGGACCCTTACTTACCCTGCGTGTGCTTTTGAGGCCATGAACTGAAGGTTCTTGTGACTGTTACCTCAGCTAATGTGTACATTTTATGAACAATATTTGAGTAAAGATCAGAGAGAGGAAGCAGCATGGTACAGCAGAAAAGTGAGAGCTGACCTTTTTGGGTTTGAATATCAAGTCTGCCTTTTACTAGATAGATACGTGGCCTTCGGTGAGCTCCTTAGCTCCTTATGAACTTGTCCCCGTCTGAAAGGGGAGCCCCCAGTAACTAACTGGTGGGTCGTGAAGGTTACGAAATAGTGGCTGCAAAGTGCCTAACACATTGTCTGGCTTATCTAGCTACTTCTTGAGTGTAGTTCTTTCATTTCTCTAGACATTTGACAGTTGAATATGTCATGTTGGGTCAGTTGAACAGTTCATACCATCATTGTATTTCTAGATATGATGCTCACAAATATTTTTTTAATAAGGATTGCATGAGGGGAAAGTGGGTGATGGGCATTGAGGAGGTCATCTGGTGGGATGAGCACTGGGTGTTGTATGGAAACCAATTTGACAATAAATTATATTTAATAAAAAAAAGAAAGAAAAAATATATTTAAAAAATACTGTAAAAAATTCATACAGTAGTACATTTTACAGTAGTACCATCCCCATGCTTACTTCTATTCTGTCTGGAAGCGATCACTGTTATTAATTTCAAAAAATGTTTAAATATACACAAAATCTTAACTTCTTTTCTTTTCCGGTTTTTCTTCATGTCCTTCCTCCTTTTCTTCCTCTGGCTATTGCCCTCTGACTGTCTCCAGGTTATTCATGTTAATTACGTAAGAAGTAGCCTTTGCTGTTATCCCAGAGAAAAACAAATATATTTACTCATGAGCTCTCATACAGACAATATATTAAAAAATCATGTTCAGGGTGTTTTAAGTTATTATCTTACAAAATTATGGCCATGTTATGTGCATTTTTCTGCATTTTTTTTGCTCATTCAGCAATATCACAGGAAAACATCTCCAAACCATTTGTCAAAGCCATCATTGTTTATTTTACATGGGTGAATATTTCCCATTCTGTGACTATATTAATTATTTAGTGAGTTTACTGTTAAAGTACTCTGTATTTTTCCCCATCTTTGGCCATTAAGACATTTCTACATAAAAAAAAAGAAGGATTGCATACTTTTCATAAAGTCTCTTGGTAATGTGTAGTTTTACCCATTCATTCATTCGGTACTTGTCAGTACTTGTTACATGCCAGCTTTCCTCAGCTCTAGGAGTTTATGTTTTATCAAGAGAGGTCAATCTAAGAGAAATGACTAGAATTTTAAGTTCCACAGAAAGTACATCGCTAAGGCTCTGTGGAAGCACAGAATAAAGGCATCTGAACTAGGATGCAGGGCAGCCCTTCAGCCCTCAAGATGTATCCTCCTGTTCCTGTTTTCTGTTTTTTAGAAATGTTTCCTTTTTTAAAAAAAAATTTTAATGTTTATTTTGTTTTAGAGAGACAGAGAGAGAGAGAGACATTGTGTGAGTCGGGGACGGCCAGAGAGAGAGGGAGACACAGAATCCAAAGCAGGCTCCAGGTTCTGAGCTGTCAGCACAGAGCTAGATGCGGGACCCGAACCCAGCAACCGCGAGATCATGACCTGAGCCAAAGTCAGCACGTAACCCACTGAGCCAGCCAGGTGCTCCTGAGATGTTTCCTTTCTGATGTTGAATTTAGTTAGCCATACCTCTAAATATTTCCTTTTCTTTGTTGAGACATACAGATTTTGTAGATAGTCTTTAGGTAGAGCATGTTCCATTTCTTGATCACTGGAATAACATTGCTCTCTTTTTTGGCATCTTTTAATTTTATGTATTTTTTAAAATTTTTGTATCCCTGACAGAGTGAGGTGGTCCACAGGAGGGTGCCGTGTGGCTTGGTAGAATGACATGGCCTGTTGTTTGCTGATGGTTTTCCTCGTGACTGCTCACCCTCAAGCTTGTTGCCTTTTAGTATGAGGCGTGCTCTTAATGAGTGGAAACTGTTGATGAGTCAGCAATAGTTCCGTGACTGTGTTATTGGATAGTTCTGTGGAGCATCAGTCAGTGGAAATAGGAGGGGCTTTGAGAACATAGGATGGGGTGGGGGGGATGAATCGTATCTCGTGTTAGAATATTTTTGGCTGTGAGTTACAGAAAATGGCAACTTGAACCAGCAGAGGTTTGTCATTCCTAACATGAGATGCCAGTTTAGGAACCTAAGCATTTTGGGCAGGTGTAGCATCTCAGCAAAGCCACAAGAGAACCGGGTTCGTTCTGCTTTCTTTCTACTCATTTTTTGTCTGCCTTTTGTTCTTGTGGTTGTGAGATGGCTCTACACCTCCCAGTAGCTATTCCCAGGAAAGAGGGAAGGGAATGGATTCATGTAATGAGAACAGACTTTGTTAGAGCCCTTTCTTTCGCATCTCATTGGTCAAAACTGTGTCACATGCCTACTCCTAGCTGCAAGGGAGTCTGGGGCACAAACCATTTTAGCCTGGCATATTGCTGCCTACAAGAAAATTAAGGTTATGCATGTTGGTTAAACAAATAGCCATAACTGCTATACCTGAGGATTTTATTTCCAAAAAAATTCTAATTTTATTTCTAATGACCTTAGGTTGAGATTTCATGATTGGTAGGTATTAGTTGCCACCTCATTAATGCATTTATTTGACAAATATCTATTAAATGCATAATTAAATGCCATTCCTAATTGAATAAAATATGAAAAATTTCTGAGTATGGATGTAAGCTAGTGAAAGTTTTTCTTAACCTATATGTAGTAAACCACTGGAACTGTGATGTTTCAAATTGAAAACAAGTGAATTTTGTTTAGCTGACCTCCATCATGCAACTTGTTAATAATTATTACCCACACACTCCCTTCTCTAACCCTTGATCATTTTGCTGATAAATTTGGAAGCCTGCCCCATAAGGCCGAGTTGCTCTGGTTTTCCCATAATACTCCCTTTTCCAGCTTTTATGTGCTTACCCATAAAGTCAGACAAATTTCCTTTTCAGAATTTGGCATTGTTTCTTCATTGGAAAGGAAACAGATTGTTTTAGGCCAGGAAAACTTAAAAAGGAAAATAGAAAACTATCAGCTTCTTTAAAAAAAAAAAAAAGATCAAATCTCGTGTTAGGACTTAGTGTTGGTCTTGTGCTGTTCTGTTCAGAAGGAGCCAAAGTTTGTTATTGCCCCTGGTTCATCTTTGGAGAAAACTTGGTAAAGCTTTACACATGTTCTTTTCCCAAACTATGATATAAATCCTGCTTTTTAATTTATGTCCAGTGTCAGATTTTCAATAGTGGTGTCTGGCAGGGTCAGTAAGTCAAATTCTGAGGCTGTAATGATGATTTTACTTGGCATGTGAGTTTCCCTGCTTATTGTGAAAGCTGCGACTACCCTCATATGACCCCTCCTAGTCTCTTTCAAATTCTAGCCGCATGAGTAGTGAGTCGTATGAGTGCCCATCTTTTGGCTCTTCCCCAGGAACAGATCATTCAGCTACATCAGTGGGTTGCAGATCTGATAGTTTATATCTGCAAACCCAAAATTTATACCAATAGAATCCCTCTGTCTCTCTCTCTCTTTCTCTTTTAATGATCCCCTCTTGGATCTTAGTTACAAAGATTTTTAGTTCATGGAACAGATCGCATTAATATTAATTATAGGTCATCCATTTTCCTACTTCTTTTAATCAAAGTCATACTTAATGAGCAACAATGTCTGACAATCCTGAGAAAAGCCATGCTTCTATGTTTCTGTCACTTAATTAAAAGCAGAGATACTTGAAATAATAATAAAAAAATAAGTTTATGATAGGTAAGTACATGCTTGTTATTTGGCTTTTAAAATATTTAAAGAAAGATTCAAGGCCATTATTACTTCATTGTAAAATTGTAACTGAAGGCTTTTCATCTTTTCTAGTGTGTTATTTAATTTAAAATTTTTAAATTTATTTCCCCTTTTTGATGAAGGGTGTTTGGAAAACAGGAAGATTGTGATATTTATGCTCTGTGCATTTCTTTCTTTGTCATATTTTCACACATAACTTTAATTGGATGACCATCATTTAATATTTTGTTATGGAAAATTTAATTATAATGTAAAAGTAGAGCAAATATTACAATGAACCTTCATGTATCCTTCATTGAACTACCACAAACTCACTGATGCTTTTTTGATTTGTTAGCTCTCCTTGTCCAAACCCTGACTGGATTCTTTCAAAGCAAATCCTAGATATCTTCTTGTTTCTGGGTGGCCAGTTTTATTATTTATTTATTTATTTATTTATTTATTTATTTATTTGATAGAGTGCGTGTGAGCAGGGGGCGGGGCAGAGAATGAGAGAGAGAGAGAGAGAGAGAGAGAGAGAATCTCAAGTTGGCTCCTTGCCCAGCACGGAGCCCGACGCGGGGCTTGATCTCATAACCATGAGATCATGCCCTAAGCTGAAATCGAGAGTTGGATGCTTAACTAAGCCACGCGGGTACCTCTGGATGGCCAGTTATGAACTGAAGATCTATGAGGACCTCCATACAGTTGTTACTGGGCCGGAGATTATGATTTGGCTCAGCCTGTGCATGTTGAACCATGTTTCTGAATCAATCGTGATTTGTCCTGGCTTTTTGTTGTTGTTGCCAGCAGAGTTTACCTGCACCTATAAGACCTTAGGTAATTTCAGAAAACAGAATAGGCAGCTGTTACCCTAACTGTCCTGTGTTGGTAGTGAGAGAGCCAAAGTAATGCTGTTTCTAAAGTGAAGAGAAGCAGGAGAGTCAAGGCCCCCGATGCTGGCAGACTTTGGGAGTCCATGTAGGGATTTGGTATTGCTTCTAAGGAGAGATGTTCTGGTTGTACCAAGATGGTCATACTCAGGAAGGGCATATGCAGGTATGGATGTGGTTACAGGATTCACATGCCTTTCAGCAAGATTTCTTACTTTAAAGGGGGTTTTTATTGTCTGAAAAAAGGGTGACAACTGGAATGAGCACAGGCTAATCTAGGGAGTCCCCATCCAAAGAGTGTGTATGAGTGATTCCATTTACTCTGGAGCGTGATCTCCGTGAATTAAATGCATTGGCAGTCATTCCAATTTTTGGAGTTCTTTTGGGTTAGAAATTGTGGTCCTTGTTTTTCAAAAACTCTCCATATCATTATCCCCACTGGGAGTTACATTGCTTTACACATGGAATCTAATGTATCAGGGTCAGAGTCACGATTACATTCGTGTGGACGTGATTCCACTGGCTGTTTTAATTAGATTTGGTTGAAACAGTTTAAGGAGTAGATGATTAACTTAGGCTATAAACCTTTTACTTATTTGGACTTCAGTATATAAAGTTAAAATATTGGAATACTTTAATCTTTGCCAACAAGTAATTTTGAAGAGAAAAATCATATTTAGTATTTATTAGGGACTAGCAGGTTTTCTATGTCAATTATTTATTGAAAATAATAAATGTAAAATGAAACCACAGCGATCTTATTTTGATTTAGTTTCCTTTATATATTTTTCTTGATCCAAAAGTCTTAGCTAAGAAATACAGAGCCTGTAAATATGGCTTATTAGCTTGGAAAATAAAAAGTATGCAACAGAAGGAAACAGCTGCTTATAATTCTGTTACCTTCTGTTACCTATGCAGGCTATTACAACTTCTTCACCTCATTTCCCCCTTGGAAAAATAGAAACAGGAGTGGAATTTTATACATTTACTTCATGGAATGAAAGTATTGAGTATATGTCATTGGGATAGATGGGAAGTAAATACTTTAATTCTAATTTTGAAAAAATCCTATTTTTATCTATATCCATTTGATTTTATTCATTTGCTCCTCAGAAATCAAATCATTGGAATCAGAATCTTTAAAATATTTCATTTAGAGAGAAATGAAGAAATATTTTAAGTCTAACTTGAAAGATTTCCTTTTGTTTAATATTATAAATGAAGGCATAACATAAGGAAATTATAGCGTTACGGTCTTAAAAGTTCACCTTTGCTACTTTCTGTTATTAGTGGATGGTCTTTCTTCTTTTCCACCCCCACAGGAAGAGATGGTTACTATATGATACGGAACCGTGAAACGTGATCTTTCTTAAAAAGGTAGGCGTGTGTGCTCTTTAAAATTAATTTGTGACATTTAAAAAAATGTGTTATCTTGAGTAAATTACCACCCAAGACTACTTAATCAAGAAGCAATTTTTATGTTGCTAATGCATGCCATTGTGAATTGAATTAAAACCTCAGATTCAGCTTTCTAAATTCAATACTGTGTTTCCCAGTCTTTTAAAAGCATGACCGTTTTGAATGAATTGTTGATGTCTATAGCAGTCAATGCACGTGAAGTGTAGTAAGTGAATGTCTTTCAGTAGATCCATTTTAAAAATTGAAATAGATTAATTTCAGCCTATCTTGATGAACTATGTTCCTCTTTTTTCAGTGGGTGACTTCATTGTAGGAAGCCCAGAGTTTGGAAGTATAAAATGGTCTGTGGCTCAATCTGTCATAGCTTATGTTTTCTTCTGTGAGACTTCTTTTTCAGAGTGTAGATTGTGATTTGCGTGATACTATGTTAGACCTTGATCTTCTTTGAAGCTAGAATAATAATTGGGCTTAACTGCTACATAAATAATTTATATTATACATCTTGATACTTTACAGCTGTAATGAAATTGTGGGCATTCTTAGGTTTATGGAGCTTTTTGTAAACTATGGAGTCTCCAAGAGGTGTCTAGATTTCATGGGCTGAGCTCCAAAACTAGCAGTTGCTTTTGTTTTCATCCGGTACCTTTTACTCTGTAATGTGAACCAACATCGGCCAGCTCCCCTGTTCTAAAAGGTTCTCAGGAAAGTGGCATGTCCTGAGAGGTCCTTGGAGACATGAGTTATGGTGGGGTCTGATGGGGCTGTCACCCAAACCACAGGATCTCCTCATAGGTTTTGGGATGTTCCAAGATCACAGAAGTCAAACCTGACTTTGTGCCATTATCCTTCTATGTCAGTTTCCTCTCCAACTGTAAGATTTTAGTTCTTTGGTCATTTCTGAGCAGAGAGGTTATAGTGTGGAAACATTTCTCCCCATTTTACAATCACAGACTTGTGGTGTTAATGGCATCTTCTTCATTCTTCCATCTGCTTCACAGAAGTGACTTTTCATCTTCAGGGGCACCTGGGTGGCTCAGTCAGTTAAGCATCTCTTCTCTTGATTTTGGCTCGGGTCATGACCTCACAGTTTGTGAATTCAAGGCCCACATCAGGTTCTGAGCTGTCAGCTTGGGTTTCTCTCTCTCTCCCTCTCTCTCTGCCCTTCCCCTGCTTGCTCTCTTACTCTCTCTCTCTCAAAGATAAATAAATAAGGGTGCCTGATAGCTCAGTTGGTTAAGCATCCAGCTTCAGCTCAGGTCATGATTTCATGGTTTATGAGTTCGAGCCCCTCGTCGGGCTGTGTGTGGGCTCTGTGCTGACAGCTTGGAACCTGGAGCCTGCTTCCAATTCTGTGTCTCCCTCTCTCTCTGCCCCTCCCCCACTCCTGCTCTTTCTCTCAAAAATAAAGAAAAACATTATAAAAAAATAAATAAACTTAAAAAACAAAAGTCACTTTTCACCTCCAGCTTAAAATGAACTTGTCCAGAACATGGCCAGCTCCAGTCTGGGAACCACTCAGTAAATGTTTGCTTTAAATTTTTTTCCTCAAATTATTTCTTTAGATTTTGGTTTCCAAGTTGACACAGAGAAATGAGTTAATCAGAGAGTGAGTGTATTTTTGACAAAATGATGATAGGAAGAGAGCTGAATAACATCATATAACTGTTGAGTTATAACAGTACACTCTTAGGAAACCCAAATTGTAAGACCTTGATCTTCTTTGAAGCTAACAGGATGATAGAGCTTAAGTACAGCATAAATAATCTATATTGTACATATGCTATCAGATAGATGTTGAAAATATTTGACTGCCATGCATTAGGAAAGTTACTTTTTCTCATTCTCCATTACTAATCCAAAGCCCCACTTGTGAACAGAGACCCTCATTTGTGCCACATATCATCACAGATCTGCTGACCACTTAGGGATGTGTCTTTAGAAGAGGTCTCCTAACCTGTGTGGGTCATGGAGCCCAGGATGCTGTGGGATATTGTAAGATGTCCTAGAATCTATGGTAATATCAAGGATTGCTCATGTATTCAATAAATTACCATCTCCTGTGTTTTCTATCTACAAAGCTGCTATCATGATGAAGAAATATGCATGAATATAAAGTATTACTGACTTACGAGGAGCTTTTTTTTACTCTAATGGGTTTTCTTAATAGGAGTTAAAGCACCACTCTTATAAATGGTTAATAATGTGTTTTGACATGAAAAATGGGTCACTGTAATCAGAGACATTGAGAAACATTGTTCTAGAACATAGTGAAGGTACCTAAATCAAGGTAGGGTTGAACCCATGATCTAACCAAAACGGAGCCAGAATGAATGTTCTTCAATAGTTATGGGAAAGAAATATCCACATTTTTTAAAAAGATACTAGATAAGGTTACTTGGGGCAGTGGATTGGTTAGATACCACCAGAAAGGCTAGTCTGCACTGTCAGGTATGGATAGCCCGAAGCCACGTGTGGTTATTGAAACCTAAATTTGTATCTATCTATCTATCTATCTATCTATCTATCTATCTATCTATCTATCTATCTATCTTCAACGAGGGCTTGAACTTATGCTCCTGAACTGAGATCAAGAGTTGGATTCCCAACCAAGTGAGCCATCCAGGCGCCCCTAAATGTAAATTTTAATGAAGAAAATTAATTGAGTTCATCATTGACACTAGTCACAGTTCAGATGCTCAGTGGCCACATGTGGCAAGAGGCTACATCCTGGACAGCGCATAGATAGAACCTTTCCATCATCACAGGAAGTTTTTTAGGCAGTGTTGGGGATGATGGTCCATACTTTTGTAGCTTCGCCCATGAGGTCCTGCCACTGAGTGGACATAAAGCCTGGCTTGCCTTATAGAATCTTGGGGGATTTTATGGACATGAATTCCCTAGTGCACGACTGGAAAAGAAAATTGTTCTCCCCATATTCTTTTTCCAGTTTTCTCTCTTATGACCGCTCCCATTCCATGACAACCAACAGGGGTCTGTGTGCATTTGATTTGTTAATATTTTATTGTGTCTATAATAGACCTTTGTCACTACTGGGGCTGCCTGGCATCTGAATCCTTTTCCTGAATTTAGGGGAATCCATCATTGTGTGAAGCTGGGTGGGTGAGAGTACCCTGTTCTTAATTTCCCAAACAGAAACTCCCGTGTTTGTGTTTTTTCGGACTTCTGCCAGCTAGAGGAAGCACAGGACTTAAGGTCTGCCAAACCTGGGACTGTACCCCCTGGCTTGAGTGATAACTCAGTGAGGCAGAAGGTGCTTTAGAATTCTCCCCATCCCTGATGCAGTCAGCAGCCCTAGTGGCTGTGGACAGAGCCAGCTGTGGTGACCAGGGCCAGTGGCCTTGGTGGTAGGTGTGACAGAATCGATTGTGGAGAATGAAAGAGAAATGAGGAAAACAGCTTTTCTGCATATGTAAATAGTTTCACCTGTTCCAGCGGCCATCCCCCTCTGCGTGGAATAATGATAACAAGGTAACTAAAGAGCATCCAGAGAACCAGAAATCGGTGATTCCATAAATTAGCCAGGACACAAGTAAGATATTCTGATCTTCTTTTATGGAAAGAAATACTTTCATTATCCTTACCTGAAAGAATACATATATAAGAATTATGGACACCTCACTTTGTGTTAGTAGTGGGACAACTCTTTTTTATTATTTTTGGTAGAGATTGGTGTTTGTAATTCTGTTTCTTTACACTGAGAATCTAATCAAAACTGTTGCCTGTGAAAATCACATTTTTGATTCTGGCCAGCTAGGTCGATTGGCCTGTTTTACTTGTTTCCCAGAATAAGTAGACTGTGGCATGTTGTTTTACGTTGTGTTTGAGCATATAGTCTGTTCCTCTTGTGTGCTGCTTCCTCACTTTGAGGCACACAGCAGCTGTGTGACCATCTGTGTCAACATGGGTGTCAGAACTGGGACACCCCCGTGTTCTACCTTCGTTCTTCCTCTGCTTGGATGGAGATGACCATGGACTGTAGTGGGTGGTGAGGGAGACAGGACTGAAGAAATCGGGTCTATATTGTTGTGTGAAGAAGCACTCTTCCCTAGCCAGGAACACCCACATATTCTTGAATAGAAAATCGCTGATGGCAATATTTGCAGTCTTTCGCAGTAACAACCGTATGCAGTGGAAGAAGGAGCATAAATTATGTGAGCATGAGAGAGAGAGAGAGAGAGAGAGAGAGAAAATTAAACTTCTTTTGTGTTGAGAGTTTGTTTATTTTTGGATCTATTTGTTACAAAAGCTGACATTACTCTTGTATGCCCTCATTCAGCACATAAATATCATTATTTCTTATCAGTTAATTAACTGACATTTTTCCTTGTTAGTTGCCCTTTATCTGCCTCTCCACTGAATTATTAGCATAGGTTATGTACGTAGTTATGACGAGGGTGTGGAAGAAGGTAGGGAACGTATTTCCCCACATTGCCTCATATTGCTTACAGATGGACCTAAGAGCCAGAAGACAGCTTAATTCTTCATTGGAAAAACAATTTGCCAGTTTTATAAAATGTAGATTCAGCATTTTGAGTGTGTTTTTTAGCCATGAGGATTGTAGTGCCCAAGTATCCAAGTTCAGTGACTAATTTTTGCTTCATTAACGTGTAGAAAATCTTTTATTCGTTTATTTGAGAGAGAGTATGTGTGAGTGGGGGCAGAGAGAGATAGATAGAGAGAAAGCATCTCAAGCAGGCTCCATGCTGTCAGCACAGAGCCTGACGTGGGGCTCGAACCCACAAACTGTGAGATCATGACCTGAGCCAAAATCAAGATTTGGACATTAACCGACCGAACCACCCAGGCACCCCTGTAGAAGATTTCTGACAGTCTTATTAGGAAGCATTTTTCCAGGCTTAAGGGTTTCAGGTAGGCTGTAGAGATAGTGAAGGTAGAAAGGATGCTCTGAAATTATCTCAGTTTAATGTGATGCTCATTCAAAAGCTTCAAATGTGGTGGTTCAAGAGATTATCCATTTTGTGTTTGGCATGATGTGTGAATGATTGGTGGGCAGAGATGAGGCATTAGGGATTTAATGTTTCTGTATTGTAGTTTACTGTGTATTAACTAATAAAAATTTCCTCTTCTAAAATGTGGAAACAGGAACTGTGTACTTTGTGAGGTTATTAGTGGAGGTTTTATGCATGCTAATACATTTGAAATGTTTGAGTCCTTTGGGGGAAAAGTGCTTAATAAACACGAATAACTACTTATATCAACAGTTCATTTCTGTTGACTTAAGTACACGGACATTTTTTTTTCTCTCTTAATAATGCCGGAGCATCTTAGAAGCAGTATGTAGCAGCTTGAATAAAGTAGAAGACGTTTTTAGTGTCAGCACTGTGTAACCTGTCACAGTTGATTCAGTCTCTCCTGCCATATTCTTTACTGTTTAAAGGCACTATTCAGCAGGATTATTATGAACAAAGTAAAAAGTTTGAATGGAAAAAGCCACATGGCTGTCACTTCTACCTAAATTATGAAGGTGATGATATTTAAGTCTAAGACCGTTCCTGTAGGAACCCCACAAACTCATGCCTATTGCTTCCACTCTCCTTAAGGTATGCTCCCCCATTGTACTTTTGAACGCATTGACACATACTCTGTGCCATAGTATGGAGTGTATCTCAAACTTTTTGGTCTTAGATCCCTTTATACTCTTAAAAATCAAGAGGGTCTCGAACAGCTTTACTTTATGTGCCTTAATATCATAATTATTTGCCATATGAGAAAGGAAAAAGGGGACACAAAACTATTTCTGTATCAATTAATTTTAAGTAAGTAATAAACCCATCACATAACATAAAAAATTAAAAAAAAATTTTTAATGTTTATTTATTTTTGAGAGAGAGAGAGACAGAGCACGAGTGTGGGAGGGTCAGAGAGAGAGGGAAACACAGAGTCTGAAGCAGGCTCCAGGCTCTGAGCTGTCAGCACAGAGCCTGATGTGGGGCTCGAACTCACAGACCGTGAGATCATGACCTGAGCTAAAGTCGGACGCTTAGCCAACTGAGCCACACAGGTGCCCCTAAAAAATATTTTAAAATGGAAAATTAACTATATTTTTCTAAAACAAGATACGTTTCGTAAGAAGCATGGCACTGTTTATATTTTCGTAAACCTCTCATTTCTGGCTTAATGGAAGATACTTGGATTCTCTTACTTGCTTCTGCAGTCCGTCAATGGAGATTTCAAACATGATGAGGCCTCTGTAAACCTCCACCTTGTGAGATAATGGGAATGCAAAAAGGCAAATAATGTCATAGGACCATTATGAAAATAATTTTGACCTCCTGGCTTCCCTGAGGTGGCAGTAGGCGCCATACTTTGAGAGCTGCTGCTGTGCAATGAATCCCAAAAGCCTGTCTTTAGAGATCTCCTGTTTTGTCACATTTGCTGCTTTGTACCAGAAACATTCCCCCCCCCCCGCCCCCCATCCAGTGAATGAGTAAGAAAGCAACGATGAGGACAAAAACATTGTGTAATTTACTAAAACATTCTCTTTTGGTTTCATGGACAGAATGGTGCCTCACCTAATAACCCAAATGGAAGCATTTGAATTATCAGTACATGTATCTACCCATATTTATTCAACTAAGCGGTGTCCCTAAGTAATGATAACTAGGATTATGATCATTTACGTTTGTGATGAGATGGTGGGCCATTCTCAAGTATTAGTAAATGTATTTGTCAGACACCGTGACATCTATATAGGAAATCAGTGGCATACGACCAGAAGTAATTATTTATTTATTTATTGCAATGACTTATCACTTGTATTCTGTTGTTTATTACAATAAGTATTTCTGGCCTGCGTGTTTGGAGGTTGGCTGGGGTTTGAATGACCTATGCTAGGCTCCACTGGGCTCAGCTCCAAGCTGTGGGTTGGATTGAGGATTGCTCCTGGTGTCTTTCTCCTGAGACTTGAATGTCGCATGGTCTTCTGCCATAGCAGAAGTGTAAAGAGACCAAGTAGAAACTTGCAGTGTCTCTTAGGGCCTGTCCTTGGAGTTGACCCAGTATCACGTCAAGCTCACATACCATTGATATAGCAAATTGCATGGCTAAGCTCAATATTGATGTGGCAGGAAAATACACTCTTCCAGTGGAGAGTGTGGGGGTGGGTAGGGAGAAGAAATTGCTAACTGTGGCTTTCACATATTCTAATTCACTACAATGTGCAATTCTAAATTATTAGTAAATACGTATTTTTACCCAGTTAATTCTTTTTAAAAAAAGGTTTTGTTTGTTTTGTTTTGTATTTTATTTTAGAGAGCGCAAGCAGGGGAGAGAGGCAGAAAGAGAGAATACAGAATCCCAGGCAGGCTCAATGCTCAGTGCAGAGCCAATGTGGGGCTCGAACCCATGACCCTGGGATCATGACCTGAGCCAAAATCAACTGACAGAGTCACTCAGGTGCCCCTACCTGGTTAATTCTTTTTTAAAAAGGTTTATTTATTTTGGAGAGAGAGAGTGTGAGTGGGAGAGGGTCAGAGAGAGAGGGGGACAGAAGATCTGAAGTGGGTTCTGCACTGACAGCAGCGAGCCCTATGTGGGTCTCGAACTCATGAACCACAAGATCAGGACCCGAGTTGAAGTTGAACACTCAACCAACTGAGCCACCCAGGTGCCCCCCAACCCCTGCCCCTGGTTAATTCTTAATCAGAAAAATAACTCAGGGGCTAAATTTTAATTTTAGGCTGCCATCTTCCTATTGACTGTGTCTTCAAAGTAGCACTGGTGTCTAGCCCTTACCCCCTTGTCACAGTTAACTGTTCAAGTTGTTCTTCATGCTATTGATCCGAACTATTGTGAGAACCTCTAAATTGGTCTCTATGCTAGTTACTATTGCTGTGCAACAAACCACCCTAAACTAAGTGCTTAAAATGACAGCAACCTTGAATCTGCAATTAGGGCAGGGATCAGCAGAGAAGTTTTGTCTCTGCTCCTTGTGGCAAATGCTGGGTCTTTGCTAGGTGCTGGAGGATCCACTTCTGAGATGATTCAGTCACATACCTGGCAAGTGGAGCTAGCTGTAGGCTGGGAGCTAAGAACCAGGAACCTCAGATTATCTCCCGGTAGGCTTTCCACAGACTGCTTGACTTCCTTAGAGCATGGTGGCTAAGTTGCAAGTGTGAGTGTCCCAAGAGATAGGATGTGAAAAATGTCAGTTTCTTTTTTTTAAGTTTTTATTTAAATTCTAATTAGTTAACATACAGTGTAATATTAGTTTCAGGTGTACAATATAGTGATTCAACACTTCCATACAACACTGGTGCTTATCTCAAGTGCATGCCTTGATCCTTATCATCCTCATCACTTCTGTAACCCATCCTCCCACCCACCTCCTCTTTGGTAACCATCAGCTTGCTTTCTATAGTTAAGAGTCTGTTTCTTGGTTTGTCTGTTTTGTTTTGTTTTGTTTTTTTCTTTGCTCATTTGTTTTGTTTGTTAAATTCCACATATGAGTGAAATCCTATGGTATTTGTCTTTCTCTGACTGACTTATTTCTCTTAGCATAATACTCTCTAGCTCTATCCATATAATTGCAAGTGGCAAGATTTCATTCTTTTTTATGGCTCAGTAATATTCCATTGTGTGTGTGTGTGTGTGTGTGTGTGTGTGTGTGTGTATATATACACACCACTTCTTATCTATGTATTAGTTGATGGACACTTGGGTTATTTCTATATTATTGTAGGTAATGCTGCTATAAACATCGGGGTGCATGTATCCCTTTGAATTATTATTTCTGTATTCTTTGGGTAAATACCTAGTAGTGCCATTGCTGGATTGTAGGGTAATTCTGTTTTTAACTGAGGAACCCCCATACTGTTTTTTAGAGTAACTGCACCAATTTGCATTCCCACTACCAGTGCACGAGGTTCCTCAGAAAGGTGTCAGTTTCTTAAGGTTTGCCTGAGAACAGGTCCAGTGTCACTTCTGCTGGATTTTATCAGTCAAGCAGTCACAAAGTCCAAGTTCAAGGGGAGGGGACATAGACCCCTGTGTTTTAAAACTGTTACACTCTCTGCCTCAGTTCTTCTCAGCTCCAAATTGCCCTGTATTTGCATCCTGCCTCCAGATTCTTCTTCCTAAAGCATAGCTTTATTTGCGCCATAGCTCACCATTTTCTACCAAACAAGAAGCAAATTAATCTTATATTCAAAATGATCCACTTATCAACCTTTAGCATTCTCTGTGCTCCAGCCAAACTTTGTCTGTTTTTTTTCTCCTCTTGCCTTTGATCATATGGGTTTTTTTTTCTCTCTTTCTAGAATATTATCCCTCTGATCTTTTCACATCCTGACATTCTGTGCTTAAAATAAATGCTACTTTCTCATGAAGATTTCCTTAAGCTCTCCATTATTCTGCAATATGTCTTTCTGCATTCTTCCACAGTAGATTTTAACTTTTAGAGACCTCTCAGTTTCTATCTTATACAAGAATATACGCATGTGTATGTGTTTTATTAAAAATTTTTTTAATATTTTTTTTTGAGAGAGAGACGATGTGAGCGGGCAAAGGACAGAGAGAGAGAGGGAGACAGAGAATCTGAAGCAGTCTCCAGGCTCTGAGCTGTCAGGACAGAGCCTGACATGGGGTTTGAACTCATGAACCATGAGATCACAACCTGAGCCAGAGTTGGACACCTAACTAACTGAGCCACCCAGGCACCCCTATGCAATTTATATACACTAGTAGATTTTATGTACCTCAGAGGAGCTTCATGTTTTTATATATTAATTTTCAATTGTACCAGTATTTTGAGATGTATGTAACTGCTTGCTTTTCTTTTTTAAATGAATGGATTGAAAGTATGAATGGAATTAACAGACCATGTTTAGACTCACATGAAAATCTGCTAAAAGCACTATGATTGTTGATTAAGGTTGCTGATTGGCTACAAAATAAGTAAAAAATAGATTGTTGAGTTAATTATGACATCAATGTTAGAAAAGATTTTTGAAGAAAAGATTCCACTTACAATTACAGTGTCATGGTATAGAAGTTGGGAACAACTTACCTAGGCATCTGAGGGACTAAGTGAAGAGAGGTAGAAAAGTCAATTGTAGGACATAAAATCAGTTTCAAATAAGTGGAGAAGGATAGTTTGTTCTTGGAAAGTAAGTTTCAGTACAACAATATAAAAATATCAATTTTGCTTAATTAAAGCACAAACATGATGCAATCAATCCCTATCAAAACTGGGGAACCTGCCAAAATGATTCTGAATACGATCTGGAAGAATGAACCTATAAAACTCTCCCAGAATTATAAGAAATATTAAACAGGGTACTTGCCATCTCAAATATTAAAGAATAGTATAAGTCAGTAATGATTGAACAGAAGTATTGGCACAAGAATATATCAATGAATAAAATACAGAGAGTCTATAGGTAAGTATATATGGTAACTTAGTAAGTGATAGGGTTGGCATTTCAGATCAGAAGGAAAAAGATAAATTATTCAGCAAAAGGTGTTGGGACACCTACCTAGTCATCTGGGAAAATGAAACAGAGTCCCTACCAGACAACTCATTTGAAAATAATTCTAGAGGAAAGAAATTATAAATGTAAAAGGTAAGATATAAATGGATGTGCATAATATATTAGTCAATATTTTTACAATCTTATGGTGGGAAGGGCATCTGTAAGTAGAAAATATGAAGGAAAGTTTCAAAAAAAGAAACTATATACACATTTTAAGTCTTTAATATTTTAGTGTAGTGGAAAACCATCTAAACCATGAAACTTGTTTGCATAACACAGGATCAACAAAAGGCTGATATCCCTAATATACAAAGTGCTCTTACCATAAGCTCTTACAATTTCATCAGTAAGATGAACGTCTTGGGGTGGCTGGGTGGGGTGGCTCAGTTGGTTGAGTGTCTGACTTCAGCTCAGATCATGATCTCACAGTTCGTGGGTTTGAGCCCCATGTTGGGCTCTGTGCTGACAACTCAGAGCCTGGACCCTGCTTCAGATTCTGTGTCTTCCTCTCTCTCTGCCCCTCTCCTGCTCACACTCTGTCTCTCTCTCTCAAATATAAACATTAAAAAAAAGATGAACATCTTAATAGAACTGTGGGGAAAAATATAAACAGGTAATTCATAGGGGCACCTGGGTGACTCGGTTGAGCATCTAACTCTTGATTTCAGCCCAGGTCATGATTCCAGGGTTGTGGGATCAAGCCCCACATGCTAAAGGTGGAGTCTGCCTAAGATTCTCTCTCTCCAACCCCCTAACCACCCTCCCAATCGCACACTCTTTCTCTCTCTCTAAAACAACAAAACAAAACAAAAAGCGGGTAATTCGTCAAATAATGGGTATAGGGCCAGCAAACATGAAAAGGTGTGCAAACCTGCTAGCTATCAAAAGTGTAGATTAAGTCAACACTGGCATATCTCTGTGACCAAAATGATGAAAAAAAAAAAAAACCCAAAGAAAATATGTCTGCAATTGGTAATGGTGTGGAGAAGCAAGTACTATAATTTAGTTTTTCTCAAACTGAGGTGAGGGACCATATGCCTCCACTCTGTTTTTGGCTGATATATTTGTAAAATACATTAAAAATAAATAGTCAAAAAAAGAAAATGAAAAGTTTACAAAATAAACTCTCAAATATATTTCTAGATATAAAATGTTTATCAGATATAAAATTATTCTGTCAAATACCTATAAAAGTTTCTAAGTGTTTACTCTCAATTTCTGAACCTACCTGGTGGGCCAGAACTGTTTTCAGTCTGGTACCATTTTGTAGACCATGCTTTGAGAAGTGCTGCTTTCTTGTACTAATGGGAGCATATTTTGGTTCAGAATTTCTGAAGGGAAGATTGGCATTATGTATAATATTTTAAGTGTGCAAACTGTTCTGTTTCTAGAAATTTATTGTAATGTTATAATTAGATAGTTGTGTAAGATTTTTCTATCACTTCCTGTTACATAAAGAAAGGTGGGGGGCGCCTGGGTGGCTCAGTCGGTTGAGCGTCCGACTTCACCTCAGGTCACGATCTCGCAGTCTGTGAGTTCGAGCCCCGCGTCGGGCTCTGGGCTGATGGCTCAGAGCCTGGAGCCTCCTTCTGATTCTGTGTCTCCCTCTCTCTCTGCCCCTCCCCTGTTCATGCTCTGTCTCTCCCTGTCTCAAAAATAAATAAACATTTAAAAAAAAAAAAAAAAAAAAAAAAAAAGAAAGGTGGAACACAAATATTTTTCAGTATAGTAGTGGTTACCTAATCATGGTATAATCAAGACTGTGGAATACCATATAGTCATTATAAATAATTAAGCAAATGTTGTGTATTAAATTTTTTTACTGTAGGAAGTTCAAATATATATAGGAAGAATAGTATAAAGAATCCCCATACAGGGGCACCTAGGTGACTCAGTTGGTTAAGCGTCCGACTTCGGCTTAGGTCATGATTTCATGGTTCGGGAGTTCAAGCCTCTTGTCAGGCTCTGTAAGGACAGCTCAGATTTTGGAGCTTGCTTCAGATTCTGTGTCTCCCTGTCTCTCTGCCCCTCCCCTGCTTGTACTCTCTCTCTCAAAAATAAATAAAACACTAAAAAAAAAAAAAAAAAGAATCCCCATACAACCATTACCCAGCTTCAACTATTACCCACTCATGACCAAATTTGTTCCTAGCCCTTTGCATTAGATATGTATTTATTTATATGGAAAGATGATCATGACCTTTGTAAATAAAAAATAATAGGTTATAGAGGAGTATTTTTTCCACTCATTTAACAATTACTGATTGCATCCCTACCTCAGGAATGGCACTGTTCTAGGAACTGGAGCTTCACAAGTGGACAAAAAGAAGTAAAAACTCAGCTTGATGCTTACATTCTCGTAATGAAGACAGGACAATAAACTAATAAAATTACAGTATGTAGTTAGCAATCATCATTCGGAGAAAGATCAAGCAATGAAAAGGGAATAAGGAGCATACAGGTGCTGTAGTCTTAGGAAGGATGGACAGAGAATGCCTCCCTGAGAAGGTGGTCTTTGAGTCAAGACCCTGAGCTGCTAAGATAGGGACATGCGACTGTCTTCAGGAAGAGATCCCCAGCTTTTGGGGATGGGGATGGCAAATGCTAACACCCTAAGGCAAAAGTGAGCCTCATGTACATGAGGAAGAGCAGGGAGGCCCCTGTGACTAAGGCAGAAGTGGGCCTTGTGTGTGTGTGTGTGTGTGTGTGTGTGTGTGTGTGAGAGAGAGAGAGAGAGAGAGAGAGAGAGAGAGAGAGAGAGAGAGAGAGGGAGGGAGGAAGAGAGAGAGGGAGGAAGAGCAGTTGGGGCCCTCGGACTAAGGTGCAAGTGGGCCTCCTGTATGTGAGGAAGAGCGGGGTGGGGGGGGTTCCTGGGACTAAGGCAGAAGTGAGCCTCCTGTACATGAGGAAGAGCAGGATGGGTGGGACTAAGGAGGAAGTGGGCCTGGTGTATGTGAGGAAGAATAGGGGGGCGGGGGCCTGTGACTAAGGCAGAAGTGGTCTTTGTCTATGTGAGGAGGAGCAGGGGGGCCCCTGGGACAAAGGAGGAAGCGGGCCTCATGTACATGAGGAAGAAATGAGAAGGCCCGGGACTAAGGTGGAAGTAACAGGCTCCTGTTACTCGTGTACGTGAGGAAGAGCAGGGGGGGTTCCTGGGACTAAGGTGGAAGTGAGCTTTGTGTACATGAGGAAGAGCAGGAGGGGTGGCCCTGGGGCTAAGGCAGAAGTGGGCCTCCTGTACATGAGGAAGAGCAGGATGGGTGGGACTAAGGAGGAAGTGGGCCTGGTGTATGTGAGGAAGAATAGGGGGGCGGGGGCCTGTGACTAAGGCAGAAGTGGTCTTTGTCTATGTGAGGAGGAGCAGGGGGGCCCCTGGGACAAAGGAGAAAGCGGGCCTCATGTACATGAGGAAGAAATGAGAAGGCCCGGGACTAAGGTGGAAGTAACAGGCTCCTGTTACTCGTGTACGTGAGGAAGAGCAGGGGGGGGTTCCTGGGACTAAGGTGGAAGTGAGCTTTGTGTACATGAGGAAGAGCAGGAGGGGTGGCCCTGGGGCTAAGGCAGAAGTGGGCCTTGTGTGTACCTGAGGAAGGGGGGGAAGTGCTGGGACTAAGGAGGAAGTGGGTCTCATGTACATGAGCAAGAGGAGATGGGCCCCTGGGACTAAGGCGGAAGCGGGCCTCATGTTCATGAGGAAGAAATGGGAGGGCAGTCCTGGGACTAAGGAGGAAGTGGATCTCGTGTACATGAGGAAGAATGGAGGGAAGGCCCAGGACTAAGGCGGAAGTAACAGGCTCCTGTTACTCATGTATGTGAGGAAGAGCAGGGGGGGTTCCTGGGACTAAGGCAGAAGTGGGCCTCGTGTGTACCTGAGGAAGGTGGGGAGGTGCTGGGACTAAGGAGGAAGTGGGTTTCACATACATGAGCAAGAGCAGAGGGGCCCCTGGGACTAAGGGGGAAATGGGCCTCCTGTACATGAGGAAGAGCGGGGGGGGGGGGGGGGGCCTGTGACTGGATTGAGCTGGGGTGTGGGGACTCCAGTGCAGAAGCAGTGGGGGAGACTGTCAAGGACCTCTGTGAACACTTTGGCTCCCACTCTGAGTGAAATTAGGAGCCACTGGAGAGATTTGAACCCAGGAGTGGCATGATGTTGCTTCTATTTTCAAGCATTCACTTTGCTGAATTGAGAATGGAGTGTAAGGGGGCAAGTCCAGAAGGAGGAAAATCAGGTAGCAGGTTATTGTGACAGGCAGGAAGGACATGGATGATACTAATTTGGACAAAGGTGCGAAGGGTAGAAATGGTTCGAAGGGGTCAGACTTTGATCCATTTTGGAGTGAGGGTCATTCAGTCGGATGGATCTGCTCAGGGATTCCACATAGGTTATGAGAAAGGGAGAGGTGGTAAGGGTATTTCTAAGGTTTGGGGCCTGGGTACCTGGGAGGGTGGAGTTGCTGTTTACTAGAAGGGGGAAGACCGCATCACCAGGGGTTTGAAAATGGGGACGATCAGGAGTTGGTTTTGGGTGTGTTAGATTTGAGACTTTCGTTAGACATCCAAATGAAGATGTCCTGCAGACAGTTGGATGTTAGGGTCTGGAATTCAGGGAGAGGCCTGGGCTGAAGGTGTGTATACGTGGGAGGTGTGAGTCTGGGTGAGGTCACTAAAGACGCAAATGCTTGTGGAAAGCTGAGAGGTCTGAGGGCTGAGCCCAAGGCCATTCACCCTAAAGGGCAGAGACACGAGGAGGAATCAATATTAGCAATCAGGGAGAGAGCCAAGGAAGTTGGAGGAAAGGCAAGGGCGTGGGGGTATCTTGGAAGCCAGCTGACAAGTGTTGCAAGGCAAGAGGAGTAAACAGAGGGCTGTCAAAGAGGAGACTGAGATTTGAGCGAACAGAGAGCTCAGAGGAAAGTCTGACCAATGGGATATGCAGGCTTGGATTCCTTAGTGGTGTGTGAATTGTGAAGCAGGGAGATGATGAGGATGAAGATACTAATTATTGTCATTTTAAGAATTGAAAGGGAACAGTGTCTTCTCATTTCTTTGTCAGGAATGTCAGACATCTACCCTGCCATTAAAATGGAATATAGCAGCCAAAAAAGGAAAGCAAGAAAAAGAAACTAAAATTACTGAAAGACAGTTTTTCCGTGTCCTGTCAGATAGTTTAAATTAATTATAAAGCTGGTTGATGCAGATGCAGCTGCCCAATCTTGGATGACGCTTTAGCAGGGAACATCCGTGGGGAAAAGCCCAGTGAGAAAGTGAAGTCAATTGAGTGAAAGAGAGAGAATAGCAAAAACCCGGAAAACCTGAGAGGATCGGGAGTGCTTGAAGCAGATACAGTTTGTTGAGTCTCCAGGAATAAAATACCAGACTCGTAGTAGCTGCTCTTAACACCAGCTTTAGCCTGAATAGACTTGAAAATGTATATACATTCTTTAGGGATGAATCATTTTCTTGACCCTTAAAACGATATACCGTGATCCCCTTCAAGGCAAAGGACCTGTGGACCTGTGTCTCCGAGGCCCTATTACCATGAGTGTGTGTAAGATGCCACCCCTAAATGAGTGACAGTAGTTGTGCCAGAGTATCTTCTCTAGGCGTTGATTTGATAAAAAGCTATCACATTTTTGGTAACTTGCTCTAGAGAATATTGATATAAATATTAAAACATTAAAATATAATTTTAGTAGTTGCCCTATTTAGAAAGGAAATCTCAAGATTTCCACTTGTGGGGAATTCATGTGGAGTCTGAATGCACAAGTTTGGGAAATAAAATGATTTTTTTTTTTTTTTTTTGCAGTGGGCTAAAATGATTGCTGCTTGATTTAATAGACATTTTGAACTCCTCCTCCCCCTGCCCACCCTTCCCCCCCCCCCCGAAAACCACACACAATACACATATTCCAGTGCTTATCAAATTATGAAAGCTGTGTTCAGGTAAAATAACAGGAGTTTTTTTCCCCCAGCATCAGCCAAGAGTTATTTCAAAAACAGGCAGAACAAGTTAAAGTGTAAGCCTGATAGAGCAAAGGGAAAGATGTGTGTACCAGGCACAGATGGAGTGAGTTCATTCTCACATAAATATGATCTCCTTGTTCCTCAGGGCCGAGATACCAGTCACTGTCTTAATTGACTCAGGGAGTTTTCAGTTAATGCCTCCAAAACCTTAGTCTACTGGAAACTGCCAGGGGATTGATGTTACCCTAGCTAGCAATGACCCTCAGTGGTCTCCATGATGGGTGGGGAGGGGCAGGTTCACTGCTTTCTTCCAGGTTTTAGATTCTGGGCATCCATTGTTCACATTTATGGACAAATTTCAACAGAGAAGCTTAGCAGTGTTTCTATTATTAATGAACGGATATGTTACTCACCAGAATTCAACTCTTGTCATGATGTGTTAATTTCTAGAACATTCTGAAACCCACATAGAAAGTGAAGGCACTGTCAAGGCTAATATATGGTCTTTCAACTATTTTGTTTGCAATTGTATTTTTTAAATTTGCAATAAAAATTACAATTGAAAATATGGAAAATATATATTTGATTGAAAAAATTTATACTGATTAGCATTTATTTCAACAAAATTCGGATTTTTAAAAAAAAGTTATTTATTTATTTATTTATTTATTTATTTATTTATTTATTTATTTATTTTAAGTAATCTCTACACCCAGTGTGGGGCTCACACTCAAAACCGCAAGATTTAGAGTCACATACTCTTCCGACTGAGCCAGCTGGGTGTCCCAAAACTTGGATCTTTAAAACAAAGGATTTAAATATCTTTTCATTCATATGGGCTTTATGATCTCAGATACATAGAAATATCTCTCAAGCTATGATTTCTCTATTTACACTGCCTTTTGTGAGGGAAAATAAAGAGACTGAACAGTGTTTAGATTATCTCTACACGTTTAACATTTCTCGCAGAGCTTGCATGTAATGGTTGGCATCTGAGAAAATAAACAGGAAATTGGAGAGGCAGAGGTTCTCCTTCATCTTTTGCCAGGGCTGGACTCCTTGCTTCATTTATTTTCATAGGACACCCGAAATCTGAGAACGGTATTTAAGCTGACCGCATTTCTTTTATAGCTGGTCTACACGTGGCAATCCACAGATTGCCAGATCTTTCTACTTTCCTCCACATTAGCACATTGACATTTGAAGTACCAAATGTACTTTTTATCAATGAGTAGTTTTTCTTTTAATTTTTAAAAAAGTTTTTTATTTTGAGAGAGTGAGTGAGAGAATGCGCACAAGTGGGGAAGGGGTAGAGAGAGAGGGAGAGAGAGAGAAACCGCACTGTCAGCACAGAGCCAGATGTGGGGTTCGAACCCATGAACTGTGAGATCATGATCTGAGCTGAAACCAAGAGTTGGATGCTTAACCGACTGAGCTACCCAGGTGCCCATTGAATAGCTTAAAATAAAGAAAGTTGAACAGTGTGGCACTTTAATTGTCCTAAAACTACATTTTATTTTCAAGTGATGAAAGTTGTAGATGTTGTTACAGAAAATTTGGAAAATTATTATAATCTGAAATTCTGCAACCCATAGATCCCCACTGTTAGTATTTTACTGTCATTCTCTTTACATCTATCCATATTCTTTTTTTTTAAGTTTCATTTATTTAAGCAGTCTCTATACCCCACACGGGGCTCAAATTTATGATCCCAAGATCAAGAGTTACATGCTCTTCTGACTGAGCCAGCCAGGTGCCCCCACATCTACCTGTGTTCTTTAAGTTTTTAGTTTAACACACTGTTTCCACCTGGAGCTGGTTAAGAACATTAATGGGTTTTCTGGGTGGGAAATAAAACATTTCCATGGTCACATATGTTGGGTGAATGCCAGGTTGAATATTGTTAGACTCAGCTTTGTCACAGACGCCCTCCTCAGAGTTAGATCTCCTCAGGACTCCCGTCTACCTGGAACGAGCATCTGGTATACCCCTGGACATATAGCGCACCTACTAATATGGTGCTGGAGTTGTCCTATAGACAGCAGTGCAGACTGGGCTTTGTTTTTGTTTGTTTTGTAAGATTGAGTTCTCATGCTTTTGCAACCTGCTTTTTCCACTTAACGTATTATGAATGTTTTTGCACTTTACAAAAGATTGTTCTAAAAATTCCTTTCTCTGTTATTTTGCACAGTGTTCCATTTATAAAAGTTCTGTGTATAAAGCTGGTGCCTGAGCCAGGTGACAGATGATTTCAACCCTTGGTGATCATCTTGAATGATTCTGAGGTGTAAAATGTTTATACTCATTTCCGTCTTTTGCCCACCTGTTCCCATAAACCTTTAATTTTGGTCAACTGCTGTTGAAGCTTGTGGATTCACAGTCCCCAAAGTCACTGCTAACTGTTAGCTTTGGAAAGACCTGACAAAAATAGGCTGCCTCTAATGCAAAGGGCTCATTTTCTCCTGTTGGTGGGCAATTCATTTAGGAATAGAGTGTTTTATTTATTGTTATTGCAAAAATAGCCTCTTCGAGAAGAATAGCCTGCTCCAAGTAACTCCCACTTAATAGATTTTCTTCCGTACAATAATGATTACGTTGATCTAGAATATTTATTGCCTTCCCAAAGTATTTTTTCCACGATGAAGTAGAAATGTACATTTAGTGTTTCTTAAAGCCTGCTAATGGGGAGTGTTACTAGTACCCTTCTTTCATGGTTGATTATCTAAAGTATTTTTCTACAATTAAAGGCAGACATGTATTTGTCTAGAATTTAGATCAAATGAAAAGTGGGTCTTCATTCTGGAGGTTCCCTTCATCTATTTCTTGTTTCCTTTATCACAAAAATATCCTTGAATCTGAGCTGAGTCCTTATGACTGTTTTTTATTGTCTAGTTGGAAATTTAAGAATCTAAGGAGAAACATGTTTCTCTGTCAAGATGTGTTTATCTTATGAACAAGAGTTTAGTTAAGTTTTGGAGACCTGTTGACACAGATGCCTTACTCTTTATTCAGTCTGATTGATAACCATCAGTTCGTTCACCATAGACAGTGCACCATTTAAATATTATAAATTACGTTGTGAAGCCCTTTCTTTTAGAAACAGTGTATCTGGGCCAGCCCTGGAACACATTCATGGACTGTTCCCCTATGCAATTCCTGGGCAAGTGCATCGCTTTTAAAGACTGGAGCTGAAAAGCATAATGTGTACTTTTGGCATGGGGACTCCTTATAGAGAGTATGCAAATTTCCCCAAGGAAAACTGAATTTGTATGCAAAAGCTCTCACCATAATTATAACGATTTCCTCCCCCCCCCTTTTTTTTTTAATTCAGCTTCTCAACATGCTCAGGATAAGGTTTTCTCCTTCCCACCAAGACAAGCCTTGCCGGAGAAATTGACTACTGAAAAACTTCCTTCCAGTTCCCTAAAGCAGTTAATGTGAGACATTGTAAGGTTTGAAATACAGTGTTGTCAGGGGCAGGCCTTGGTGGTCCCATGTGCCTTGAACATGATTTATGTGAGCGTCAAGCTATTATCCAGTGGTCCAAAGGCTTATACTTAGAGGAAAAACTAATGGATTCGTTAAAGGGGGGGGGGGGGGAAGTTTGATAATCAAGTCTTCTTTTTTCTGAGGGCTGTGCTCACATAGTTTAAATTGTAATAAAAATTAAAATGCCTGAAATGTTTCAGAGTTGCAGTCCTCTGCTGCTTTAGCTCATGGGCACCTCCCAAAATGTTTCCTCAGATAGCAACACAAAACGCTGGCAGCCCCCCAAGAGAACATTCTTTGAGGACCTCATGGCAGCTGGGAAATGGAACTTTGCGTTCTGGTTGTGCAGGCAGGATGTAGTCTCCATTCTAAGGTTGCTTTCTGTCTTCTGGGTAAAGTGTATAATTTTATTATTTTTTTCACATAATGTTATAGGTGGGACATTCAAATACACAGCTTTATCTTGGTCGGGAAATACAGGGGATGGGTATATTGGAGGAAGGTCACATATTACTAGAGACACTTCCCTTTTGTGGATTATTAGTTCACTAATAACCAAAATCATTAACATACATTTTGTTTTCTAATAACTCAAGTTACTAAATTGCTAAATGAGCTAATACACCAAGTTGCTATAATACTATAATAATTCCAAACATAATTAAGCTTCCATTTGTTTCTGAACATTTGATTCAGTGTCCCTGGGTCATTACCTATATGGTATTAATGGGAAATTCTAGTTGTACTGTATTCCCGTTAATAGAACAGCAAACAAACTTGGTCCGGCAGATATACCCAGCATTGTGTGGCATGCGGCAGGATAGAAAGGGCAGGACCTGAATCAAACTCACAGCGTGACTTCTGAAGAGGTGATGTCTGATCTGGAGGGACACAGTCCTGTCGGAGGCGCACATTTCTAGCAAGATCATTTGGGCTCGACACAGGACCATGCTGAAAAAGGTGTTCAGAGGGGTATTGCAGATGCAAGGAGCGGAGAATAAAGAGGGTAACTATGGCTGGGCTTTGAGCTAGGCAGTGGCCGATATGTGGAGCATTTGAAGGAGAAGTTAGAAAAGGTGGTTAGAAGTGAGAGGAGAGGAGGATGAGAGGAGAGGATTAGAGGTGAGAATGAGTATTGAGCATGTCGAGAGGGTAGCGATAGTTCGCCTCAGCTCATTCATTACACTAAGAGTTAAGTGCGAAATACCAAAATTGAAGCTCCTTTCCAGCTCTGAGCCTTCCCCCTTCTTCTATTCGGCAAGGAATTGAGCGATGATAATTCAAGATTGGTTAGAGGAGGAAGAATATCAAGTTCTGTTTGTGCGTCACAGGGAGAAGCAGCTTAGAGCAGTGGCCAGTGAGATTTTCACAGCCCTGGCTGGTGAAGGCCTCACTGCGGTGGGGTACTTTGCCTTATGTCACCTGGAATCCTCCCAGTTTGTTTTAACCGCCTGCTTCCCCAATTAAAGGCAGCCTTCTGGAACCCTTGTGTGGCACCCAGGGAGAATTAACACAGCTTCTGAGATGCCTGAGGAATGACAGTTCTTCCCCTCCAAGCACACTGCTGTACAAGGACAACCTTCTTTCTTAGGGCATTGACCAGCCTTACATTTAAGGGCCTGTGCTTACTGAGTTCTGCTGCCTGGAAAAGGGGAGCCGTGACACCAGCCTTTGGAAGTTGCTGATCCGCAGGAGTCCATGCTGGGGCTGAACTTCACACAGTACCTGGCTGCCAGGTCTCCCTTCCTTACTCTCCTGTCTCTGAGGCAGTTGTTGTGCACATAGTATCCTTTGTTGACCTGTGTTGCTTGACCAAAGGTCAAGGACTTTTTCTATTTTTCTCCTCCAGTTACTTCCTTATTTTAAGTAGTGAACCTTATTCCAAGGCTTAGTTCCTTTTCTAAGACAATGAATCTACATACTGTTTTAAAATTTCCATATATCTCATCTTAGCCATTTTTGAGTCCCCAAGTAATCATTTGAAACCACAGGAGTGCCGATGGTTCTCAAAGAAATTAAAGTGAAATATGAACAATTTTTAAATTGAGGTAAATAAGATATTTCCAGGTATAATACATATACGACTCTCCTCAAACTCTGTCTGCTTTAGTAATAACCATGCCTCCACACTGCAGGGCTCTATGAATAATAGGAGACTTAAACAATTTCTTATAGTATAATTAAAATGTAAATTTGGTACAGTTAACATGAATTTATTCAGTTATGTGATTTATTGACAGGCTGGATTCTCTTTAATCCTAGTGAATACTTCTAGGCAACATGGTGCTGTTCAGTATTGATAAAATTTATTCTAAATGACGCATTGTAAGTATAACTGTAGGCTTTAAATTCAGTCTTTTTCTGGTTTATACTATGCTTTCTTTACTAAATATTAAAGACCACTTTAGAAGTAATGGAACAGGAGGTCGGAACATAATAACCAGTATCATTTTTGGGCATTTTCAGTCTGCCGTATTGACCACATATATTTATAGTTAAAAAAAGATAATATATAAACAATTTTGTCTCATTCTTCACTTATAAAATTAGCATTTCTGATGTTGTGTTCCACTTGTATGTATGTGTATTTATGTATGGCTTCAAATCTGTGAAATTGTGAGTTTATTATTAAATGAACTCACTAAATATACTCCTATTAAAAACTGTGAGTATGTTAGTGGCCTAATCCCCTCACTATACTCTGTTTCTCTCACTCTCAAGACGTAGCTCTTCTCCTGAGGGTGCTATTTTTCTTTTCCATTTATGTTTTGTATTCTCGCTTCATGTATGTGTCCTTTATATGTGTGTATATACACACATTTACACACATGCACACATTTACACACACAAGTGTGTGTACACATACATGTATGCAACATGCATGCACACACACATATTCACACACATACGTGCATATACGTTGCATACACACATATACACACACATGCATTGTGTGTGTGTATATATATATGTATGTATAATTAGAATCTTTCTATGTATAGGTATACACACACACACACCTACACACAAAGCTGTGTATTCTGAGACTTTACCTGGCTGGAACCATTTTGGCTGCCCACTTCTACTTTAGTAGTTTTGTTTCATCTATCCTTAGGTCAGTCCCACATTGCTAAGATTAGGGAACAGCAGGAGAGGTGCTCAGAACACCGAATTTAGGGAGTGCTTACTCTTAGGTGCTAAGAGCCTCACTCGCCTCACCCTCGTCTTAGCCCTGGCTACAGCTTCATGGTAACTTTTGGCATTTCATCGGTCAAAATCTTGGCTATTTTTCGCCCCTTTACTTGACACATGAATTTAAAGAAACAGCTTGTCAAGTTCCATGAGATATCCTAAAGGAGTTTTGAGTTGAATTACATGGAATTTATAGGTTCAGTGGACTTAAGCTTTCCATCAGTACTTCTGTACCCTGGCTCCTTTCTGCCTGCTAACCTCCTCCACCACTGTTCCTGCTGTGCCCCAGCCACACTGGCCTTCTTGCTGTTGTTCAAACTTGCAGACTTCATTTCACCTCAGGCCCTTTGCACATGCAGCTCCCCCTGCCTACATCCCTCCCCAGATCTTGATATGATCTTCTTATCATTCATATTTCCTGTTCACATTTCACCTCCCCAGGGAAGACTTCCAAGGCCACCCTACCCCCTACCCAAGATATCCTATCTTGGTCACTCTGTCCTCTTACCCTGCCTTATTTTCATCATGCACTATTTATTATCTGAAATTACATAATATTGCTTACTATTTCTTTCTTTCTTTACCATGAGCGGCTTCTATGAAAATGTCAGGTCCTTGAAAACAAGGCTTTGTCTCAAGTCTTGGTCATCATCATATACTAAATTTTCTAGTTGCATATTAAAAAGCAGAATGAATATCTCTCTGTCCCTCTCTCTCTCTAAATAAATAAATACATTTTTAAAAAAGCAGGATGAGGGGCGCCTAGGGGCTCAGTCGGTTGGGTGTCCGACTTTGGCTCAGGTCATGATCTCATGGTTCATGAGTTCAAGCCCCACATTGGGCTCTGTGGCGACAGCTTGGAGCCTGAAGCCTGCTTCAGATTCTGTCTCCCTCTCTCTCTGCCCCTCCCCCACTCACACTCTGTTTCTCAAAAATGAATAGATGTTAAAATTTTTTTTTAAAAAGGCAGAATGAGAAAGGTCAAATTAATATTAATAAGGCTTTTTAACTCAGCATATCTAAAATAGTATTATTTCCACATGTAATCAACATAAAAATTATTGAGATATTTTATGTTCCTTTTTTTTTTCAGATTAAGCCTTGAAAATCTGGTGTGTAATTGACACGTAAACACATGTCAGTTTGGAGTACCCACATTTCAAGTGCTCGCTAGCCACATGTGGCTGCTAGCTGCCATGTGGGATAGTGGAGGGCTAAGAAAATGCCTGACCTAAGAAGAAATCGATACATATTTGCTGAGTGGATGAACAGGTGAATGAATGAATGAATTTGACCTTTGTGTGAATAGGCAATGAAAGGCTGAGTCAGAGGAAGAGTGAAATCAAGTTCCCCTAAAGGGTGATTTATTGTTAGAGAAAAGCATGGAGGTAGCACTCGTCCTTTCTCCAAAGGCTGTTGTATCCTGGTGGTTTCAGTTTCAACTGTCACCTTACTCAAGAACCTCGTGTGTGGAGCCTCCAGACTCGGCACTGAGGGCATGAGAAAAATAAGAGTCCTCACGATGTCTGATGTCTGGTGAGTTGGTAAGCACTTGCTGCTTCTCTGTGCTATGGGTTGTGTGTGTTACTGAAACAGCTTTGTGCGCTGTGGATTACATTTCTTGAATTTTTTTTGAACATTTATTTTTGAGAGACAGAGAAAGAGAGCATGAGTGGGGGAGGGGCAGAGAGAGAGGGAGACACAGAATCCGAAGCAGGCTCCAGGCTCTGAGCTGTCAGCACAGAGCTTGACGCGGGGCTTGAACTCACAAATGGTGAGATCATGACCTGAGCCAAAGTCAGATGCTTAACCGACTGAGCCACCCAGGCACCCCTTTCATTTAAAAAAAAAAAAAATTTTTTTTTTTTAGTGTTTACTTATTTTTGAGAGACACAGAGAGAGACAGGGATTACATTTCTTCGCTCAAACTGTTATTAATCTTTAAAAACTTAGACTACTAGTTGTAGATGCAGTTGCCGACCATCCACTTTCGATTAAACACATTTTACGGGCACCTAGCGTTATACGAAGGTGCTAAGGGGAGTAGATAATTGCCCTGGCGCTGGTTTTAATATGTATTTCCCCAGATTAGATTCTTAACTTGCCTGAACTATCCTCTAAGCAGGATTCTTAAGTATTTCAGCTATATTTTAGGTGCATTGAGATTCTAAACGTATATCCAGTGTGGTCTTTCCTTCTTTTTCAACTTCTAATTGGCAAGTTCCCATAGGAAAAAATCATTATTGGTGCTATAAAAGCACTTCTTATCTGTCACATTTGGGAAATGAAAGTTTTGTAAAGGTCAAAAGAAAGTGTGCCCCCAATTATGATGATGAGTTGTACATCACAAATAGTTTAATAGCTTGGAACCTATCTTGGTCTCCCTTACAGAGTAAAAGAGAGAAAGGAGGGGGGGAGAAACCCTTGTCACTTGATAGCTATTTTACCATTTAGATTTAAGGATGAAAAAGGAGCCTATTTAAATGCTTTTATCGGCGTTTATTTATATACATTCTCTGATTTGGAACTACTTAAATTATGTAAGCCCTCAAGTTTATGAGTTCACCTTTATTAATTTGTCAAGGTTAATGAGTTGAAGATAATTAAGCATTCGTGGGCACCCATCTGCTAGTGTTTACTCCGTGTAGTAGGTTTTACAGCTCATCTTGGAATGTTTCCTGAGGAGGGTTCTTTGCCACGGAACCCATTTTTAAAACACAAACCACGCTGCTGCCTTAGGCGATGTCAGAATTCTTTTCCTCAATCTTTCAGCGCATGACAGCCTGTTAGGGGCATCAGATGATGTACCTCCAAGAAGCGCGGGGCATGTGTGCGATCCTGTTGAGAACGCAGTCATGCCAGCCGGTCAGACACATGATCGGGCGGCTCCGCTTTCCTCCGGCAGATGGTCTGCTGTGGAAGGCTGGCTGCAGCCGGCAGTGGAGCTCTAGGAGCTGCCCAAGGACGGAAGCCCCCTGTGCTCTTCTTCCGGGAAGGCTGATGTGCGTCACTGAAGCCAGGGAGCGGACTGAGCGCGGTGCTTTCCTGAGGGCCTAGTGTGTGCATCCTCCATGATGGATCCACAGTGCAGCGAGCCACCTTGGAGTGAAAAAATAGGAGGGTTTGGGGCACCTGGGTGACGCAGTCGGTTAAGGTTTGACTTCAGCTCAGTTCATGATCTCACGGTTCATGTGTTCAAGCCCCGTGTCGGGCTCTGTGCTGCTGAAAGCTCAGAGCCTGGAGCCTGCTTCGGATGCTGTGTCTCCCTCTCTCTGCCCCTCTCCCACTCATGCTCTCTTTCCCTCTCTCAAAAATGAATAAGCATTAAAAAAAATATGAAAAAGGAGGGTTTGGGGGAATTCAAGGCTGTCTGTGCATATCTCATTCACATTTCATTTCATCTGTATGGCCTTGATAAGGCTATTTTTCTAAGACTTTGTCTCTCCCTCTTTTCCTCTCTCCCAGCACCCACTGGCCGTCTCTTTTTCTCTTTCCTCATAGCCAGTAATTTTCAGTTGCTCTCCATTCCAGTTCCAAAATCTTTCTCACCCCCATCCTCTGACCATTTTCAGGGTCAGTATTACCCATCTCCTGCATGGATGATTTCATTTGCCTCTTGGCTGGTTTCCTGCATTCCTCTGCCCCCTTGTCCCCAGCTCACCTGCACTCACCCATCCTCTCTGGGCACTGGTCTGGCCTCCCAGCCCTCTGCTGACATTGCCCCTGATTCCCCAGAGCCTGGGGAATAAAGTCAGGCTTCCTCCCACGTGCTAGGCCTCTACCTTAGCTGCCTTCCCCAAATGGTGCGGCCCCTGAACGAACAGCTGCCCTGTCACTGTGTACTTCCCCATACACCTGTGCTCCCCTGACCTGAGCAGCACTGGGCCTCACCTGCGCAGACCCATCATGCCCCAGGTCCAGTGCTGCCTCCCTGGAGCCTGGCTCACAGTCGACCCCAGCCCGCCCTCGCCCCGTGATCTCACCTGTCTTAACAGTCTCCTGGCTCTTTAGGCCTCTCTGGAAGTCCTCTCAGCTTTTCCCTTTATGGTCATTCACCCACTATCACGGAGACCCTGCCAATCAAATTCTAGAAGGCAGCGTGGCACCAGCCTGCTTCTGTGTCCCCCACAGTTCCAGCGAGCCCTTGAGCGCTTGCCATTCTCTCGGCGAGGGCACAGATGCTTCTTTAAACTTCCACGCTCCCTGGCGTGGCACATTTCCAGCTCTCTATTTTTCCCCCTTCGTTCTTTAACTGCCCTTTGCTGTTTGTTGGTTTGTTTGTTGGTTTGTTTATTTATTTATTTGCTCGGTAACCACCACTCACAATGATCAGACTCTTCTGTCTTGGCTTCTGGCTTCTCCGCAAGGTGCTGGGCTCCTGTTCTGTGTTAGTCCACCTGCTCCCTAGTTTTTGCCCTAGTTTCTCATCACTCCTGTGAACGGTTTCTCTGAGATGCTCGTTCTCTTTCCTGCAGACTTAAACAGTGCCAGTCAGGATGCTAGTTCCCAAGGCCTGGACCAGCTTCTGTCTGGTCTAAAAGCAGGAACTGGCTTGTTTGTAATTTCTTAAGACAAGCAGGCCAGTTATTGAACACTGTTATAAAGTGTTTGCTGGAATATTATGAAATTGTTCAGGGAGAGTTGTTTGCTTTTCCTGTGAGAGGCAAAGATGAGTCTTCAGCGGAAACAGCACTTTGCCGCAGTTTTGAATAAAATGTGTCCAACACAGGCAGCCCTGACAAATATGGGTAAGGGACATCAGTCTTAGGAAAGCAATGTTTGCAATCATGTTATTTCCATTTTTTCCCAGTTACTTATATTAAGTTGACCATCTTTAAGGTTTATTTCTGACACTGGATTTGTCTGTTCTAAACTCTGAAAATGATAGATAACATTACAGCGTTAATTTTAATTATTACCCGCAGTATTCCTGCCTACGTTGTTTTTTCCTCAGGCCTTTGTGTAGAAATGTTACTTGTTTAAGTATTTCTCTTTTTTTGGTGAATGTTTGCTCTTAAAGATAAACTTAATCGTGAAGGGGCGCCTGGGTGGCTCAGTCGGTTGAGTGTCCTCCTCTTGATTTTGGCTCAGGTCATGATCTCATGGTTTGTGAGAGATTGAACCCTCTGTGTATCGCTGTGTTGACAGCGTGGAGCCTGCTTGGTATTCTCTCTCTCCCTCTGTCTCTGCGCCCCCTGCTCTCTCTCTCAAAATAAAAATATAAACATTAAAAAAACCACTTAATCCTGAAATACATTTTTGGGTCTTCCCAATTGTGGAGACACTACCACTAGTTTAGTGGTGATTTTTGATGTATGTATATGTACATATACACACACAATACACATATGTATGCCATATGTATATTTGTGTGTGTGTGTGTGTATATATATTTACATATATATGTATATGCCAACAGGAATAAAGACAGAAGAACATTACTTTCATGACAATTTTGTTTCTAATTGTAAAAATTGGTTCTTATTGTAGATAACTTGGAATATTCAAGAAAACATAAAAGTGAAAACCACTCTTGCTCCATCACCCATGCACACACACACACACACACACACACACACAAACACACACACAAATCACTATAACTTAATGTTATCTGTATCACATAGGACATAGATTGTATTTTTTATAAAATTAGGATTATATTGGGCATATAATTCTTATCCTGCGTTTATCTCTTAACATTGTATTGTGATTACTTCTACATAATTGTGTTTTAAATGTGGCTTTTAATGGTTGCATACTTCTAAATAATGAGGAACTATAACGTTTCAGGAATGTTCTATTATTGGATATTTAGATGGTTTTACTCCATTGCTTTAAAGTCATTTCTACCCCTCTTCAAGATGTGGGTTCTTAGAAATTGTCATATTACAGTGTATTTCATAAGAAAACAGATTAATTAGGTGTGCACTCTTGATTTAAATACTCAGCATTTCGGACATTAGAAATAGGAAGATTAATTTTGAGTAATGTTGTGTCATACAGGCATTTAAAATCAAATGCATTTAAGGAAAAGCCCAGTTTTGCTTGCCTCAGTGTTGGCCCAAGTTTGGAGACGAAAGCATTTACAGACCATTAGCTATAATACTTCACTCTTGAGACCACTTGTCGTAATGAGCTGTCAATTATTGTGCATCTAAGTGTAGTTAAAGGGGCCATTGGGCTTGCAATTTAAAAGCCAGCATTTATAAATGTGCAGGAATTGAATTATAAATGTGGTGGTTCACTGAAACTGTACCGCATCATGCCCCTGTCTGGATGCACTGTCTGGCCTCTGGAAGATTTTAGTGTCCACTTAAAATTAAGAAATAGTAAAAATGTTGTGCACTTGAACATACGGCTTAATGATTTTTATGTTCCTTTTGGGGAAAATGTTTTTTTTTAAACCAAGAGTTATGAGCAGTATTTCTTTATTCAGCATGTAATGAATTAATTTCAACCAAAGCTATGGAGTGAAGACAATGGATATTGGAGATACTGAAATGTCCTTCGTCTCTATAGGTGATTCACTGAAGCTACAGTCCCTTGGAATAAATATATAGCCTGCATTACCTGTTTATCATTAGTTTCTGAACAGTGTTTCACTCCTCGAAGTCTGTGTACTTTTCAGATTCCTTACTATGGCTTTTCTTCTTCTTAATGTGACATAACTGGGTAACATTTCACATTTTTTCCATGGTTAAAGATGCGCTTCACTGTGAAGGCACCAGTTCGAAATGATCATGCTGCTAAACTCTTAGAAATCCATTTTTTCCCCCTCTGTTTTGACATTTCAACTGTTTAATTTTATCTTCTTTTGAAAGGTCAATATTTGGTAAAGTTCCCCTTGAATTTTATTTCTTTTTAAAATCATTTTTAACACAAAAGTAGTACCTGTTTGCCAGGATAAAATGACGTATGTCAGTAAAAAGTGAACATTTTATTTAATTTCACGCTGTCTTTAGTATCACTAAAGACATTTTGCTTGAAAGTATGTTGCTCTAGAGGTAACATCATTAGCACTTTGCTAATGTTTTCTTTCAGATCTTTCATCCCAGTTTGTACGAAATAGGTGGGTGAATAGGTAGGTAGGTAGATGATATGTAGATATTCCTATGCAAATTACCTCATTTCTTTCAAATAGGATACATAAAGCAGTAAAACCCAGGGACCTACCATCTGTATTATATGTTGCTATTGTGTAAACCAGAGCAGGAGTTGGGAACCTTTTCCTGAAACAGGCCAGAGAATATTTTTGACTTTGCAGGCTCTGTTTGTTCGTTTGTTCGTTCTTTCTTTCTTTCTTTTAAAAATTTTTCAACGTTTATTTATTATTGAGAGACAGAGAGAGATAGAGTATGAGCAGGGAAGGGGCAGAGAGAGGGAGACACAGAATCCAATGCAGGCTCCAGGCTCTGAGCTGTCAGCACAGAGCCCGACATGGGGCTTGAACTCACGAACTGCGAGATCATCACCTGAGCCGAAGTCGGATGCTCTATCAACTGAGCCACCCAGGTGCCCTTGCGGGCTCTGTACTTTCTATTGCCGCTCTTAAGTGCTGCAGCACCAGACAGCCATAAGCAATAGATTAATGAAGGGGTGTGGCTGTGCTCCACGAAAACCGTATTCATGAACACCGAAATTTGAATTCCTATAATGACCATGTGTTATGAAATAGTATTCTCCTTTTGATTTTTTCCACCATTTTATTTTTTTTAAAAAAATTTTTTTTTCAACATTTATTTATTTTTGGGACAGAGAGAGACAGAGCATGAACGGGGGAGGGGCAGAGAGAGAGGGAGACACAGAATCAGAAACAGGCTCCAGGCTCTGAGCCATCAGCCCAGAGCCCGACGCGGGGCTCGAACTCACGGACCGCGAGATCGTGACCTGGCTGAAGTCGGACGCTTAACCGACTGCGCCACCCAGGCGCCCCTCCACCATTTTAATATGTAAACACCAATCTTAGCTCATGGGTGCTATAAAAGCAGTTGGATGGCAGTCTGGATTGAGCCCGTGGGCTAGAGTTTGCCAACCACTGGCTCTTGTTTGCCAACTTGTCTATAGTAAAAAAAAAAAAAAATACGCAATTAAATTATACTTTTTTCAGAGTTAAATATCACAGTGTGATGAATTAAGGCAAAGAAACAAAGAAATCTGGTTGAACAGTTATTTGACACTTTACCAGATGAAAGGAAATATTTGGGAAGCAAGCAAAGGTAAGAGAAAAAAGGCTGAGAGTGAGCTTGCGTGGGGTCTCAAGTACTGATGCGTCAAAGGGGTTTTTGGTGTTTTGACCAATTCACAAACTCCCTTAACACTTCCCCAGTGGGAAGTATTCCTGATCCTGTTTTTGAAGCACAGCGTTAATACAGCATTCTGCTTCACATGGAGACCTTTATTTGCACGTATCATCTTTTTATATGAACTTTGTTTTGCAGTGTTAGTTGACAAGTATCATCATTATAATGGACAATTTTTTGTATACCCTGAATTGGATTTTTAAAAGTTTATTGAGTATGAAGTTTTATATTGCTTGTTAGAATATAAAAGAGACACATTGAAGATTGCCTAGGAAATCCGTTTGTTACATTTTTTTTTTTCAACGTTTATTTATTTTTGGGACAGAGAGAGACAGAGCATGAACGGGGGAGGGGCAGAGAGAGAGGGAGACACAGAATTGGAAACAGGCTCCAGGCTCCGAGCCATCAGCCCAGAGCCTGACGTGGGGCTCGAACTCACGGACCTCAAGATCGTGACCTGGCTGAAGTCGGATGCTTAACCGACTGCGCCACCCAGGCGCCCCACCGTTTGTTACATTTTAAACCTCTCTGATGAGGCGCTTTCTAATGTTAAGGCTGGCCAGTTTAATTTATTTCAGGGGATGCTGTCTGAATACTTCTGATGCTCTTGATTTTATTCATTTGCCAGGTGTGTCTCTTGATGGCAATTCTGCTTTCAGACCAGTGAGAACACTGTGATCCAGTTTTGCTGCCTTCTAGAGAAATTGCTGGTTCTATTATAATAAAAATAAAACAATAGGACACCATTGTGATACCTGTGAAATTGTCATTTTCCACCATAATTGCAAAAACAACATATAATTTATAAAACCAAAAAATGTATTTTTTATTAAATAGCAACAGTTAATTAAGGATTATCATATCACACTTTATATGCTTGTATGGGACTTAGTGAAAGTGTGCAAAAATGGATTCATTGTGTTGATGTTTACTTTTTTTATTAAAAAATTTTTTTTAATGTTTATTTTTGAGAGAGAGGGACGCGTGAGTGGGGGAGGGGCAGAGAGAGAGGGAGACACAGAATCTGAAGCAGGCTCCAGGCTCCCAACTGTCAGCACAGAGCCTGACGTGGGGCTTGAACCCACGAACTGTAAGATCATGCCCTGAGCCTAAGTCGGATGCTTAACTGACTGAGCCACCCAAGTGCCCCCATGTTGATTTTTTAAAACTACTTGTCCCATATTTAATTTTATTCACCTGAAGTGGAGAGTTAGTGTTTCATTTTTTTTCCCCTTTTGTATAACTTGACAGTTTGGGGAATAAATGATATTCTTATTAGGTAGCCAAAAAACATGTGAAAATACATACATATACACACATATGCACACAAATGCACACATGCATATAAGAAAAGGGTTTATATCTTTTATCCTTTTGTTTAAGTATATTTATTTATTTTGAGAGAGAGAGCATGAGAGCTTATGAGCAGGGGAGGGACAGAGAGAGAGGGAAAGAGAATCCCAAACAGGCTCTGCACTGTCAGTGTGAGATCATGACCTGAGCTGAAGTCCAGAGGCAGACACTCAACCGACTGAGCCATGCAAGCATCCCTTTTATTCTTTTTAGAAGATGTTCTAAGATGTAGAAACAATAGATCAGCATCAAGGAGAAAATAAAAGCATGTGTGTTTTCACCACCCAGCCATAACCCTGTTAGTGATTTTGGGAATGTCTTCCATGGTCTTGTGTCTGTTTCTGTATGCCTAAGCTCCTATGCTTATATTTGGTCTTTCATTTATTTCTCAGTTCATATTTGTTGGGTGGCTACTACTTGACGGGCACCATGTGAGGCACTGGGGACCCAGAAGTGAACGCAACAATCCTCTTTGCCTGAAGTTTACTTTGTTTTAGTTGGGGCACATAGGCAGCAACCAACAGGTCACTATGTATCGGATGGTGGTGAGCGCTGTGAAGAAAGTTTAGAACAGGAAACAGGGCAGAGGGTCTGTGGTGTGTGTGTGTGTATGTGTGTGTGTGTGTGTGTGTGTGTCTGTACTATTAAACATATTTTTAAAGCTTATTTCATTATTTATTTTGAGAAGAAGAGGGCATGGGAGGGGCAGAGGGAGAGAGGGAGAGAGAGAATCTCAAGCAGGCTCTGTGCTGTCAGCACAGAACCTGACACAGGGCTTGAACCCACACTGTGGGATCATGACCTGAGCCAAAGTCAAGAGTCAGATGGTTAACCAACTGAGCCTCAGGCACCCCTATTAAACATATTTTTTCAAAAACATTATTCTGAATGGTATACTCTACTTTTATGTGAGTGACAGTTTTATTTTTATTTAACTAGTCCATCAACTATTTTTTTTTCTTTTTTTTTTAAATTGCTGTTATAATCAAGTCTATGAGGAATATTATTCACTGAAGATAAAACATTTTTTTGCCCAATTTTAGGATAAAATCCTAGAAGCAGAATTAGTGAGCAGAGAATAATCATGTGTCAAGACTTTTGATATGTGCCTTAAGATTTAAAATGTTATATGGCTAATTCATAGCTCAGTCTGTTTTCCTTTCCCCATATACCTTCCCCCTTCCTTCCGTATTTTCAATGTTTCAAATCCAAGCAAAAGTAGATAGTATTCCCCCAATTTAAACAACTCTACTATGATAGCCTATTACTTTAGTGGTGAATTTTATTTTTTGTTCCTGATATCAGATTCTTTTTGTGGGTGAGAGGGCTAATGCACTTATAATTGCATCACTGCACAAGCTAACAAAGTCCTATTTGTTGCTTACAAAGAAGAAAAAAAAAGACATTAAGCATAGCAGCGCAGCAGCCTTGGAAATGCGAGAGGGTCAGTGCAAGTTTCAACATGTCATTTCATTTACTTTTTTTTTTTTTTCAGGTCTGAAAAAAGTCTAAGAATAGTGAATTGTATTACAAAAGAAGCATTCAGTTTTGGGAGAAAACCATTTTATTGTTTTTAGCTTGCCTGAGGATAAGTTGTTTTCTATTCCAGCAAAATAAAATAGAATTTGTTATTTCAGGTGGAAATTTTTAAATTTGCTGTCACCTTCCATGGGTTTTCTTTCAGGTGACATTGTATGTAATATTAATGCTAGCAATATTGGCCCACATTGGCCTGGCATCTCCTCTGTGCCAGATCCTGGATTACCTCACTTGAAAGCTAGACAGGGAGGTTGTTTTCCGCAAGAGAAGGTGGAAATTTTAACACCGAGGCGCTAGAGGTTCAGCGGCTCTGGCGCTTTTCAGAAATCATAGGTAGAAGTAGAAGGCCTGTGTTGGAGCAGTACTTAAACTCCAGAGCACACCTGAATCACCTGCTTTTTAACCCAAATGTTAAAATGCAGATTCTGATTCATCAGGTTTGGGTGGAGCCTGAGACTCTTCCTTTCTAACAAGCTCCCAGGGAAAGTGGATGCTGCTGGGCCATTGACCTTGAGTAGTGAGGTGTTCAAAGACGTTGGCACAGAGTCTGGTGTTTACGGGTGGGCAGAGCGGGATCCAGAGGAGTCAGCAGCCCAGCTCTGCCAGCCACAAGAGCCCGCTGGCGGCTGAGGTTGGGAGCTGCCTGATTTCCAGGTCTGTTCTTTCTGTACATGGGTCTCCATGTTGCACATTCAGGGAGAGCCACCCTTGTGATGAGATTACAGATTAGATTTTCTTCTTTTTACCTGTCTGCTGAGTTTTTAGCCGTGATCATGTATAATCAGAAAAAAAATGAATAAATTTATTTTTTTACCTAGGATAGTCCCATTCCCCAAATCTCTTGATGGTTGTCCTCAGGCATCTTTTGCTTTATCAGATCCCTTTAATAGTAGGTTTGAGTACCTATCTTTGAAGTAGGTTTTTGAGTGGGGTTATTAGAATAAACCTACTTTGGGGGCTCTACCCATAGCACCCTGCGCACTTTAAAAAAAATTGTAAAATACAAATAAAACGAAATTTACCATTTAGCCATTTTTAATGTACAGTTCAGTGGCACTAAGTATATTCACGCGTTGTGCAACCATCCCTACCATCCATCTCCAGAACCTTTACATTTGCAAAACTGAAACTCTGTACCTGTGAAATAATTAGTCCCCATTTCCCCCTCTCTCCAGCCCCTGGCAACTACCATTCTATTTTCTGTCTCTACAAAGTTGGTTACTCTAGGTTTCTCATGTAAGTGGAATCATACAGTATTAGTCATTTTGTGGCTGACCTATTTCACTTGGCATGGTGTCCTCAAGGTTCGTCCACATTGTAGTCTGTCAGAATTTCCTTCCTTTTTAAGGCTGCATAAAATTGCATTGTGTGTCTGTACCATATTTGGTTTATCCATTTATCCATTGATGCACATGTGGGTTAAGAAGGAATCCGTGTACAAATACTCCAGCTCCCTTGCCTCTTGAATGGGATAACTGGAGAATGTGTCTATATCATCTTCCAGAGTTCCCCATGGGGTTAGACCCCAGTTGCCCACAATGATAACTTGCTTGATGTCATACCCTGTACTGGCTTTCCTGTGTCATTTCTCCATTCTACTACTGGCTTCCTGTGGTCACCTCCCCAAATAAACTACTCGTTCTCAAATCCTTGATTTAAGGTATGCCTAAGAAGGAACCCAAACTGGACAATGTGGAGAAGGCACCCTGTGACTACCTCTTTATACCTAGAAATATTGAGTTGGTGGAAAGCCACACAGTTTTGGGTATTTGACGTAGATTCTTAGTTGTATATGTTTGCTTTCTCACACCTTCCTGCTAGAGGTTCCAGAAGAAAATCGAACCTGTTCATGCCAGCATTTGAACCTTGTTGTAGTCACATCTTAAACATGAAATATATTTTTCAAAGCTCCCTTTTTGCCTCTTTACTATCTTAACAACATAGTCTCTTAATTTAATTGCCATACATGGAGCTAGATCCCAAAGAAAGAAGAAAAAGATTTCTTGTTGGTTAAGATAGTCCTTTTCTATATATAGATACTTGTTTCTTGCTTTTACTACCATGTTTAGCCTCTGGGACTCTTCTTGGTTGTATCTAGTTTGTTGTTTTTGGCTCATTTTGACATTCTCTGTGTATTGTATTTTTAATATTAAATTGTGTATTTAGCAACAAGCTTGAAAACAGATTAACTTTCTTGTACCAGAAATTGCTGCTCAGAATGAAAATGCAGCCAGAGGTCTAAGCTAGAGCTTTGCTTCAGTGTCTTTGGGGAGCCCGACTTCTAGCCAGGTGTGAACTTTCTCTGATGTTGGGAGCTGTTAATGTCGTACCTCGTTGGTGCATTTGAGGACCAACCCTACTTAGGGCTGCTGCTGAAGAACCACAGAGTGAGTCCTAGGCTTGCCATGACAAAAAGAAAAAGGGTAGGTCTCTGAAGATTGCAGTTCACCAGCACCACCTCAAACCAGTGATGAATCTTCACCCATCTAGGTGACAACTCAGTAGATTTGGTGGGAGGAGGATGCATACGTACTTTGGAATGTCTGCTTACATCTTCCCGTCTCGAGTTTAAAAGATAATTACCTTAACTGATGTGCTATCTAGCCAGTTTACAGCAAATGAATAACTTTCAAAGTAGAAAGCAGTTTCCGCCATACAAAATAGTCAGTAATGTCACCACAAGTGTTTCCTCCTTACAGTAGTTGAAAGAGTATCTATCACAGCAGATGTTTCTTGTGTTTGAATTGTTTTCCCATCAAACCTGTGAATGATGTTTGCAAGTTATTGTTTAGTTCTCTAGGTCAGGAGCAAACTAAGCTGGTCTCACATGTTGGAGGTCGGAAATCTTTGTTGATTTTGCACCAGGGCCACTATCCGGAAAGAAATAATCTTTTTCTTAGTAGGATCAATTGCAGTTGTGATCAGGTCAGCAAGAAATTAACATAAAAGCCAGGCAAAGCAAATTTCGCCCTTGTTTCTCTGTGTTAACACAGAACATCGTATTCATTATGCCTGTCGAAATACAGGAGGGCTAAATTAGACTGAAAAATAAAGTCATCTCTTCTTTGTGAAGGGAGTCTCTAAGGGTTTCCTGGGAAGGAAGCTCATCTTTTCTAAGCCTCTTGCCTTTCCTTCAACTGTGGGCCTCCTGGCCAGCACACAGTGTCCTGTGGAATTACATTAAATTAGAGGACACTCAGGGGTGGTACTAGTTGCATGTCTTGATATCTCTTCATGGCTCAAGGAGCAATCAGTAACATTATCTACTGTGAGTCAGGTCTGCTTTGTGCTGGTGATACCTGAAAGTGATCAGTTCCTTCTACTTGTCTGATAATCTCCCTATCCGTCTATTGACCAGTCATTTGATTTATAAACCCATTGACTAACTGATCTATGAATGTGATTCCCTCCTCCCTCCCTTTCATTTGGTTCTCTCTTATTCCAAACAAAAATCCAAAGTAAACTAAGAGGCAGCCTCCTGGAAGTTGAGCTCTGGATTCTAATCTTACCTCCTGTCCTCTGTAATAAGATATTGCCTAATCTCTGAGACCTGTAACTTCCTCACCTATTGAATGAAGGGACTAGATCTGCTCCTTATGATGCAGGCACTGGTTAAAGGCCTGCTTAGCCTCTGGATCAGAGTGCCTCCTTTAGATCCCTGCTGTACGTTCCTGTCAGTGCGACCTTAGGCAACTTACTTAACCTCACTATGCCTCAGTTTCCTCATCTGTGAAATTAGGATTATAATTGTACCTACCGGCTGTTTGGAAGATCAGATGACACAATATATGTAAATTACCTAGAACAGTGTGTGGTGGATATTAAATGTTCAATAAATGTTAACACTGTTAGTACTGTCATCATCTATCTTGTCTGCCCACAATAGATGCTGGACCTCCTTTCCTCTAGCCCAGTTACCTTCCTTGCCCATCTTCATAAAGCTCACAGTCTAGTGTTGAGACAAGGATGATTACCTGGCAAAGATAGAGGAGGAAAATGATGCATAACTGAGTATCAAAGGACCAGAATGGTTTGTCAGGGAGAAAAGGGCCATTGTAAGCAGAGGGAAGTGTGTTAGGAGGCAGGAAAGAGCTCTGCATGCTTGGTCTACAGCAGTTAATGTGTTGTGGCTGGTGCCTAGGATGCTTGTGAGGTGATTGGGTGATGGCGGGAAATGTGATCCTGCACCTCTGCTCTGTGCCACCCAGCTGAGTGACACACAGTCCCATCAGAGACATTGGCTTCCCACCATGGTGATTCTGCTCCCTGTGGGGTAGGGCAGCATTGATTCTCCAGGAGATGGGATCTGAATCTTGGATAGGCTGGGAGGGACTCCTGTGCATTGTAAAATCCTTCCCATTCCCCTCTTGAGGTGCATGTTTCTGCCTTCATATTGATGCTTAATCTTAGGGCTCACGTAGCCACTGGCCACACTTTGGGGGATAAAGTGCCCCAGGTTTTATACTTAGGATGAATAGCTGAGCAGCTCATAGAGCCTCATCCATGTTGGGTATTGAGAGGCCTCAGGCCTGGGTTTGTGTCTAACCAGTGATGGGAGCATCAAAGCCTGTTTTCTTTTACTACCTCACCTTTCTTTATCTGTGGGATGGGAGAGGTGCTTCAGAGTTCTTATGGGCCTTTTTGGCAGTCTGGTGAAGACTCCATCGGCCCTTTCTCTAAATAGCTTTTTAAATGCATAAAACAAAATACCTGGAACTACAAAGGAAACCATTATATTTGAAATACAGATGTAAAAATAGTAAATAAATGTGTGGCATGATAATATATGTACATCTTATTAACACTTTAAATGAACAGTTACTATTGTAACTTGGAATTATTGGTGAGTACAATTATATTTTGCAAGATCTGCAATAATTTGATATGATAAAGTATCTGGAATTTCTGTCAAAAACCAAATCACAAGTACAATCAATACTGTGATTTGTGATGTATATTTTTGTTTGTTTATTTTACAGAGAGAGAGTGAGCAGGGCGGGAGAGGAGCGGGGAGAAGGGCGGGGTGGGGGGGGCGGGGAATGAATCCCAAGCAGGTTCCATGCTCAGTGCTGTCCCCGATGCAAGGTTCAATCCCATGACCCTGGGATCATGACCTGAGCTGAAATCAAGAGATGGACACTCAACCCACTGAGCTACCCAGGCACCCCAATTTATATTTTTAATCACAGGAAATGCCACATTTCAGTTAGAGCTTAGTGAAAATACCCATGTAATTGTTTTTTCCTATCCCAGTTTATGGCACATTGGATTTTATCTATGAACCTCTCTGGTGGTCATGGAACTCAGGTTAGTAGCCTTTGGACTAGATATCTTCTAGGATGGTTCTTTTGCTGTTCTATTTTTATCAAATTAGGTAACAGGTCTCATAATACTAAAAGATTTCCAAACAAATGAGTAAAAATTTAAATCCCCATAGAATCGTGAGGCTCATGGCACTGGTTATGAGAAAAACCAAGGTGCTCAGTGAGTATGGGAGTCCCTTTTAAGGTATTTACTGATATCTGGTTCAAGAGTACTAGTACCCAGTTTTCAAGGTCCTCAAGAAGAACAACTATAGAGGTATAAGTTATGTACAGTTGATCTCATTGTTCCCAGTGGTTATGTTCTATAAAGCCTCCATGAACACACTGGGTTAGTGAACCCTGAGCCATTGCTCCTATTGGAAATACAGGGATAGGTTCCTCTGAACCTCTGGTCACAACATTTACATCAACTCATCAATATATAATCTTGTTTCATGAATGTTTCTTTTTTTTTTTTAATCTTATTTAATGTGTATTGTTGATTCATTCCCATTGAACTCACAGCCAACAGCACTATGACTCATGCCCGAATGATGCTTATCTAACACATGTATTTGCTCTGCAAGGCACATCACAGCCTTCTTGTGCTTAGGAACATTACATAGCACTTCAGCGCTATGCTGGGGGGCCCTTATTTTAAACAGTGAAATAACTAACAAAAATCACAAACTTGTGGTAAATGTGGCACTAAATAGATTGTGAAAAGGGTGCTTGTTTACAGCATGAGAGCTGAAACCAGAAGGCAGAGCCTTGTACGACATCAGCTGGTATTGTGTGCATGGGAGCTGACATTTTTGTCTCTCTGTGCATGTCTAGCAAAGACCACCGAAGTGATGCCTGTATTGCTTTTGTAGTCACAGATAAATTTTGGTGAGTAGGTGAATTTGCAAATATTGAGGATTGACTGTATAGGCGAGTATTTCTCTATGGACCTGAGGTCTGGTTGTGACACTGCCATTCTTTGTGTTTGACTTTGGTTGAGTTGTTCATTGCTTTGGGTCTCTGTTTTCTTATTCATAGAACATGAATGTTGGGATATATTAGTAGCAGTGGATTTTTTTTAAATAGCAGAAGTAGCTTTTATTCATGTGAAAACCCAAGGTATAAAGCAGTAGTCTCCTCCCTGCCACTCCTGCATCTCCTGCCATCCCTCAGTTTTACCAAGAACTTATGGAAAACCATTGAGCTAGTTTCCAATGCCATTTTCCTGGTAGGTTATGTTTGATTCATTTGACCAGTATTTATTGAGCCAAACAGAATTGTAGGTGCTGTTCTTGTACCAGATTCCCCCAAAATGTTGCTTAGAACTGTTTGAAAGTGGCCTACAGATACTTTTTATTTGTAGTTTTTATTAAAAGGATTTTCATATTCTGAACTCTCTCTGAAGATTGAGTGGCCCAGATTCATCTTGCAACCTCATTGTTGTTTTCTACATGTCAGATTCATTTAGGAGCTCACCCAGGCTTAGTTTATCCTGGTCTGGGCATCCTTTATTTATGACATTGGGGCCAGGAAGCACCTCCTAAATGGTCCTGTCTGAAGGCACCCACCTATAATATAAACCCATTCAGATGGATACTCAGTATTTTCCCGGGCATCCCTGCCATTTTGGGGGTTATGTTTATTGCTCTACTTTAGGGTTGTCATGTGGAGATGACTTTCTCCTCTAGAGAATGCATTTTTATAATACACATGGGTAAAAATAGTAAAATAATAAATTATATGCATTAGAACACTCGATGTAAATTACTCGTTTAACTAAAGCACATTATTATTTTACATATGAGAATTGGTAGGTGACTTTACATTCCAATTTCAGTGCATGAAAACCTAAAGCATGATTTGTTAGGATTGTACTTAGTTCTTCAAAGGAGGTTCATTCCCCTAAGAAGAAAACTGGGAAGAAGGGATTTGACAATAGATTTGGATGTTTGTTTTAATTCAGTGAGTGTCTTTTCATCATGGAATCTTCAAAATTATCCAAACAACTGCATCTAATCTTTAGTGAGGGAATCTTTCATCATTGGTATTTCTGTCCTTCAGGGAAAAATAGGGATTTTTCTCTGACATGCCTTTTCCATTAGGAAATATGAGATTGAATGATTTCTACTTCTGTACTAAGAGCTGGCCTAAGGAAGTCATGAAGATGTGTGGTAGCTTCAGTTGTAATTTGGTATGGATTGTTTCATATCTATAATCTCTGTGTTTTAATCTGTTGATGTTTAGTTTAAGAGGTCTGGGTAAAAGAACATGATCTATAAGGAAACCCTGTTCCAACTGTGATAGACTATTACCTTGGTGGCTCCAGTGGACTCTGCCTCCCATCACTCATGCCTTTATGTATTCTTATTGACTCTAGACTGGGCCAGAATGCTTTGGTCAATGGGATATTAGCAAGCATGATACAGAGGCTTGATAAGCATATTAGGGCTTGTCCTCTGGGAATGCTCCTTCTTAGGAGCCAACCTTGGTTCTTTTTTTTTTTTTTTTAATTTTTAATGTTTATTTATTTTTGAGAGAGAGAGAGAGAGACAGAGCACAAGAGCGGGAGGGGCAGGGAGAGAGGGTGACACAGAATCCAAAGCAGGCTCCAGGCTCTGAGCTGTCAGTACAGAGCCCGGCACGGAGCTTGAACCCATGAACTGTGAGATCACTACCTGAGCCGAAGTTGGATGCTTAACTGACTGAGCCACCCAGGTGCACCAACCTTGGTTCTTTATAAAAGCTTAGACTAGATCAGCCATGTGGAGAAAGACCCCAAAGGATGTGAGGCCATCTTGAATGTTCTAGCCCCAGTCAAGGTCCCAGCTGAATGTAGCCTATTGAGTGACCTCAGTTATACCACATGGAATAGAATCACCCATGAGCCCAGCCAACCCAGTGAATTGTGAGAAATAATAAATGATCATTGCTTTTGTCACTAAGTCTTACAGTAGTTAGTTACACAGCAGTAGACAACTGAAACCATGCCTTACTTCAAAAGGTCTGTGAGAAAAAGGAATGTTCTGTAAAGATACCCTTGTGCATGTTTTGGTTCATGGAAAACTGCATCTCATACTGCCATAATACCATTGAAAGCACAGGCAGGAAGAGTGGGAGAGAGAGCGTGTGTATGCAGATTGGGGGTCATTGCTTCTGTCTTTGCAACTGATTGTCATGCATGCAGTATTTTATTTTCATAGAGGAATTACCTAAGAAAGGTATCTTGAGAAGTAATTGTTCTTTTATTTGTTCAGGTCATGGAAGATACAGATAAATATAAAGAAAAGAACAGTTACCCAGAATCTTACCACCTAGAGGCCAACTTTGGCAAGTTTTTGCATTGTAAAGATAGCATAATAAAAAAAACTTTACTTGATTCTTCTTTGAAAGCCTAGTGTAAAAATTAGTAAATCAGAGCTAATTGTGAGTGTAGACTCTCTGACACTCTTATGAAAGTGGTTCTTTTTTAAAATTTATTTATTTATTTTTTTATTTTAGAGAGAGACAGCATGAACAGGGGAGAGGGACAGAGGGAGGTAGAGAGAAAGAGAGAGGGAGAGGGAGAGGGAGAGGGAGAGGGAGAGGGAGGGAGGGAGGGAGGGAGAGAGAGAGAGAGAGAGAGAGAGAAGAAAGGAAGGAAGGAAGAAAAAAGAATTCTAAGTAGGCTCCACACTCAGCATGGAGCTCAGTGTGGGGCTCAACATGGGCTCAATCCCATGACCCTGGAATTATGACCTGAGCCAAAATCCAGAGTCGGACGCTCAACCAACCTAGCCACCCAGGTGCCCCAAAGTGGTTCTACACGTGTACACAGATATACAGGTTCTTGTGCTGGATTGATGGTTCATGATGTCTCACCACCCCACTGTATCGTCCATACTACTATCAGATTCTGACTTAGTTCTGCCTACACAACAGTTCTAGACTGCCTCTAGGATGTGGTTCTCAAGAAGGGTGACTTTTCTCCTGAGAAACATCTGGCCATGTCTGGAGAATTACTGACTGTATTAGGGGTGTGAGGTGCTGCTCTTACCTAGTGAAAGGAAGCCAAGGATCCTGCCAGACATCCTACAGTGCACAGACCGCCCCCCCCCCCCCCAATAAAGAATTATCCAGCTCAAAATGTCAGTAAGTGCTATGGTTGAGAAACCTGGCTCTGGGGTAAGGCCCAAGCTCTTGGCTGTTTTGCCCTTACTGACCTTGCATTTCTGACTTCAGACCTCAGACCTCTCATGCGTTTTCCATATGCAGTTTGAAACAGCCTCCCGTTTCCTTATTGTCTCATCTTTGTGGCTCTTTGCTTATGCTATGCCTGTAGTCTGGAAAACACTTTGCCCTGAGGTAATTATTTTCTGTGTATTTTATCATTGTGCCTGTACCTACTTCCACTTTTCTAATTATACTGAGTGGCAGTTACTTCTTCAGATCTGTTTTCCCTATAAGCTGGGAGTTAGGGTGAGCTTAGGACCCAGCCACCTGGCTAGTAAATATTTGAGTAAACAAATGGATGTTTGAATAAGACCAGGGAAGAAGGAGCTGAAGCTGCCTGTTTCGGTAGCATTGCTTGACCTACTCTCAGTGAGTTTTCTTTGCCATTGGGTGATTCCTAACTGCAAAGGCACTGCAGACACCAGTTCTCCCTGCTGCACACAATTTTGATGCCCCTGTACTTCCTGGTGTTCTGGTGCTCCTGAGCCCTGTACCTGGCATCAATGTCTGGTTCCAGGTAGGCTTGAAAGAGTAGAGAGGCAGCCTCAGGCAGGTGAGAAGTGGAGAGATGAAGCTTTGTGCTCCAGATGTCCCCCTGTAAGGACCAGGTTGGGGGGGGGGGGGCGGTTGAGAATTGAAGCACTCATTCAAGACACTGTCTTTTGCCTCAAGCCACATTAACATTAACTTAGTATAACATAGGTCACTTGTTCTGCACTGTTGTGCACATCACTGTCACCTAGGCAGGTTAAAAAACACTGTTGTTGGGGGTACCTGGGTGGCTCTGTTGGTTAAGCATCTGACTTCAGCTTAGGTCATGATCTCATGGTTTGTGAGTTTGAGCCCTGCATTGGGCTCTGCACTGGTGGTGTGGAGTCTGCTTGGGATTCTCCCTCTCTCTCTCAATCTCTCTCTCTCTCTTTCTCTCTCTGCCACTTCCTGTAACTTTCTCTCTCTCTCTCTCTCTCTCTCTCTCTCTCTCTCTCTCAAAAGAAATGTTGTTGGTTGTCCAGCCCCTAGTGATGTTGATGTAATTAGCCTTGGATATGCCCTGGGCTTCAGAACTTTAAAAAATTTCCCAGGTAATTTTATTATGCACCCAACTTTGAGAACCACTGATGAAGACAATTAGGTCCATTATAATTACTTGTGCTGACATTTCCAAAGTCCTGTAATAGTTTACTTCTTGGTAATTTTATATTTCTTAACAATTTTGCATTTCAGTATAAATAATAAATTAGTACTTATAACTTTGTTGAAATTTGTAACTGCTATATGGTAATTTAATATCTTGCTTTTTAGTGACATTGTATAGCCTTGTTTTCTTCCTTCTTCCTCCCTCTTGACCTTGAAACTCAGATGAAATATCATAGAGAAGCAGTTGCCATTCTTCATGTTGGAGGAAACTGGAAGGAAGCCATGTTTTTGATAGTTTGCCCACAACGATACAAATTTAGAACTTTTCTCTTGGTTCTTGCTGTGCTTCTCCTGTTTCCAAGATGCACATACTTTGAATTCTTTGTGCCCAAGAGAAAAAGTAGCAAGAGTGTCCACAGTCCCAGATAGTCCTTTCAAGAGGTTCATGGTTACTTCCAGGTTTTTCATTTCATTACAGATGTAATAGTATATTTGTTATGAATATGTTGGTTAAGAAAGAGAAGTAAACGAGGTTTTGAATACCTTCTTACCATGTTCCCTTCCCATGTCCTCTGCTTCCTCCCCCATTCCTTCCACAAGCTTTTTGTTTGCTTGTCCTATGTTTCCAGATAGTTCTGAGATGAGGTCTTGGTCACCAGTCAGAATGGCCTTGCTCATGACTGGTGGTTGGAATGACTTTTGCCATTATTTTAAATATGGAGGCTAGGAACATGGGCCTCATTCATTCCATGGCACTGCATGTCCAGCACTGAATTTTTGTTTTGTTTTGTTTTGTTTTGTTTTTGTTTTGATAACCAGTTTGTGAAAGTTCAGGATCCAGTGACTTCTGCCACTGATTAAGTAAGCTCTGCTCTAGGATGGACATGCTGGGCTGAGGCAATAGCTCTCAAGAGAGGGATCCAATCATTCGGAGCCACAGAATTTTAGGTCACTATATTCTGTTTCGTTTCAAGAGGGAATGTGGGGGCAAGAAGACATTGTCAAGATGATATAGATAGCACAGCCATCCCATTCCTGTTTTTCTGTTTAATAAAACTAAAGCTGAGAGCCATTTCTTAATTCAACAGTTGATTATTGTGTGTGGAATGCCCTAGGTCTGTCTCCCTCTCGTGGAGGTGCCGCTGGGTGTAGGGAATGAGGAAGTGAAATGATTTGCCCGAGGAGACACATGAAGTTACAGCAGGAGCAGAACTACAAAGCCAGTCCCTATTTATTTTCTGAGGTATTACTTTATAAAAAATTTCCAGTCTTGATGTTTTTGTAGGTGTATCCTATAATAGACATTTATACACGATTTATGAGTTTGACAATAATTGATTATACGTATGCTGTCAAATCTAGGAAATTTGATTTAAAATAGGTATCTAATAGCCACTTGGTTGATAGATTAAATTCTTAGTTTCTGAAAGTTATTTTCTTTATGATGACGCAAAATTCCTTTGGCTTTTTGTGAAAATACTCCAAAGAATGGAATTTAGTGTCCATTCAAGTAATGGGCCTCATTATTTATATCCCTTTTACTGCTGCAAATCCTTAGCAAACTTTAAAATTGGACAAGAAACTTAAAGGACTTTATCTGAGTTCATTTGACAGATGAGGATATTGGAGGCCTGGGAAGGTGGTTATTTCCGAGGTTCACAGAGCTAGTTCAAAGCCAAGTCGGAGACTTGCAAGTCATGTTTTTTACTTCAAGTTCAGTATGTTTTTTTCTTTGGTGCAGAGTAAAGTAGGCAGAGTCTGTATCGCACACATGCACGTGCGCATAACTCTTACACGTTCTTTGTGGCGAGTCTGTTCCAAGAGGGGTGGGTTATGACTCACGCATTGTCTTAGGTGCTTCCCCCAAAGCTGGCCTGAGACAGGGATTGGAGCGCAAGTAGCAGTCTCCGGAGGTAGTCCCTGGAGGCAGGAGTGGGGGAGTGGGGCAGTGAGATAAGGAAGGAAATGCAGCCAGTGTCGGATGTGCTGACAGGCTGATTCCACTGAAGGCAACTAAGAAGACTGCTGTTTGCTGGAGACTGTAGAATATACTTCACAGTAGTCCTCTGGAGGGGGTGGGGGGGGGAGGATCTGGGCTATTTATTTACCAATTCTTATGTCACACTCTGCGGGTTATTCCTGGAGGTCTTAACTCCCAGCCACTTCCTGCTGTAAGGTCTCTTTGATGTGCCTGGGGACTAACACACACGGAATGTAGAGAGGTGACTCCTGCATGCCCAGAAAGAAATGGGAATGGATGTAAGTGGAGCATTTGCACATGCCATGTGATTCTATCAAACACCATGTCTTGGCTCTTTGTTCTTTCCATCTATACTCCTAGTGCTGTAGTCTGGGAAGGATGGGGCTGAGAAGTAAGTACCGATGAGGATTCTGGCTGTGTTGGCTTTACTGTTTGCCCTTCCAGGTCCACTCTCCATTTTCTCTGGCCTGCTGTTGTCCCTCAGGGGGAATGTCGTGTGCTGCCTTGGTGGGTTACCCTGCCCTCTGGCTTCTGGTCGCATTCATGCAGCTGGTGGCTGTTGCGGGAGATTGGAGGGTGAGGACCATGAGGTTGGCCTGTTCATTCCTCCAGGTCTCTTCTTGCCATTGGGCTGATGGCTGTCTCTATGGCCCTTCTGGAAGCCACAGTCCGTCAGATGGCCCTCTCTTATAGTTCCTCTACTTTCTCTGGGTCCCTATAGCTCTGTCCTCATACCCCTTCAGGCTTAGGGCACTTCACATTCCCTGGTTGTCTTCCCTCCACCCCACCCTCAAATAATCCCTTATTAAATGCCATCAGTTGTGTCCTGTGAGTGTTCCATCTGTTTCCAGCTAGGACCCTGACTGAGATACCATCTTTGAAGACTTTGCTCTCTAGACAGAATTGGATGAGATGAAACAGCCAGAGATGTTATGAAGATATAACATAATGAAGTGTAAATTGTACTTGAGCCCTAAGGACACTCAGCATGTAGGATGCATTAACAAAAGAAGGGGTACTTATTAAAGAAGACATTTTTGGAGGGGTGCCTTAGGTTGTAATTAATCATCTTTTTTTTTGTCTGCTCTATGGGTAGCTCTGTTTGAGTAGTGAATTGAAAATTAGAAGTTCTACCTTATTATGACCATGTGTGCAGTTAATTATAATGTATTTGACTCTATAAGGTGGAATAATATGTAATTCACACAAACAGAAGGGTGAAATGGATCTGTCCATCTGGAAATTTCAGAATTCTCTCATGTATTCTGATTTTAAATAAGTACATCTTTCCCTCTTAATTCCTTATATTTCTTATCCCTCTAATGGGTTATAATCCATTTTTTGGAGAGTTTTTAAAAAACCTCATGTGAAAGGCATTTCAGGCTGCTTCGAATAAGGCACTATAATGGCAGAAAGCACTCACTCCGTACATATTTACATAGGGCCCCTTGTGATTTAGGCACTTTGCTAAGCACCATGGAGTTAATAATGAATAGTATTTGATCACCGCTTTCAAGGAAATCACAATGTAGTTGGAAAAATAGAAGTTCAACCAAATAATTATGATAACTATTTTAAGTATTATAGGCATATCAGAAGATTGTGTGTACCTAAATGAGGGTGTAGTTGAGTCAGGCAGGAAAAGGCAGAGAGGTTGGTGAGTGTTGGATAATGCTTCATAGAGCAGGTGACATTGAGCTGGGTCTTAAAGGATGATAGTGGGCTTACCAGGGAGAGAAGGGGAGGAATGGTATGAAAAGAGGTGTGAAATTTCCTGGTGGGTTGGAGAATTAGTGATGCATAGGATTATTTGGCCAAGTGCTGGTGGCCTTTGGAGAGGTGCCTGGACTCGAGGCCAAGGGACAGAATAGTTATCTAATCCTTACCACTCATCACTTAAAATAATAGACAGCACATACGTTTTAAAAACATAAGGAATGAAGGCAAAACAAAACAAAAATAATGACTTTAAGAACCTTAACATATTGCTAGACCTCAAGGAGCACATGTTCTAAATACGGAGCAATGCGTGTTTTTAATTTGCGAGTGTCTCAGAGTCAGGGGACAGACCCATTGATACCTTCTCTCAGTATGTGCCTTTACTCAGATTTGTAGGCACTTACACCAAATTTATCACTATAGACTCTCCTTGCATCGCTTTAGAATTACCTGAAATATGGAAATATGATGGGTTATTTGGAAATATCATGGATTACCTTTTCAATTACTAATGATTATATTACCATCTGTAGTCTACAGTCACCTGTTCAGTAGAACATATCTGACACCTTTATTTACCGTAAGAGATACTTGAACCTTATTCCTTCTAATTATTCTAGTCTCTAAAATTTTAGGAGTAAGTAAACTTGATACCCTAAGGCAGATAGTTGGTGAAGACTTACCAGTTCTACACAATGAATTTCTGAGTGCTGCTTACTAAGTCAGACACAGATCAACAAGAATTCCTTTGCAGAGCATGAGCAAAATGGTGACTAAAATACATGGGTGTGAGGGTAGAAACCTTTGTGGATAGAAATCCTTTAAACTGGTTATGTTAAAGGTCATTTTATTGTCAAGAAATTGAGCTTCATGAATTACAAAGAGAGGAACAAAGTCCAGTGAAGTGTCAGGAATGCAGGTGGGAAGGTCCAGAATGAAGCTTGATCTCCCTGTCAGACAGGGGCTGTGTCTCTGCTTTTCTTTGTATATCTGCTTTACTCTTTCTTACTCTTACTCGCTACCTTGCTGTATATCTGTTTTAGTTATCTCTTGCTTTGTAACAATTACGCCTGAACTTACTGGCTTCAAACAACAACCACTGTTTGGTATCCCTCAGAAGTCTGGGCTGAATGGGCTCTCCTGAGCAGTTCTTCTGCTTTGTGTGGTATTGGATGGGGCTGCAGTTATCCAAGGGCTCAGATGAACTGGAATCCTCAGGGTGACTCTCTCCCAGGGCAGGCAGAGGATGTTGGCTCTAGGATGGGAGTTCAGCCAGCATGCCAGCTGGAGTACCTCAGTTCTCTTCTGTGTAGTGCAAGCCAGTGGGGCTTGGGCTTCCCACAGCATGGAGGCTGGCTCTGAGGAAGGAGTGTTACAAATGTGCAAAAGCAGAAATTGCCAGGGCCCTTAAGGCCAGGCCGCAGAAATCCCAGCTGACTGCTCCCACTGCATTCTATTGGTCAAAGCAGTCATGGGGCCAGCTTCCCGGAGAGGGGAAATAGACTTGACCTGTAAATGGGAAGAGTGACAATTTACACTCAGGGTTTTTGTTTGTTTGTATGTTTTTGTTTTTCACATAGTTCAACATGACTAACATGTCCCTCCACTCTCACTATTCATGGAAACTTTTTAGTTCCATGTTTATCATCATTTGGCTGTAGTGTCATCTGTGTCTTAAGAACTCCCAAGTTCAAATGCTCTAAAGTTCACATGCTCCAAGAAAACATTCATATTGGTTGTTAGTGGTCCAGTCATCTGAGAGGGCCAATGGCCTTATGTTACTAAGTCTTTTCTTTGAGGGACTGGGGGTGGGGGGTGGGTTTTCACTAAGGAACTGTGGTCAGAGTAGGCAGTGGCAGGTGAGTAGAGAACATTTGGACACCAAGAATTATTTTATTTTTTAACGTTTATTCATTTTTGAGAAAAAGAGAGAGACAGAGCATGAGTGGGGGAGGGGCAGAGAGACAGGGAGACAGAATCCAAAGGAGGCTCTAGGCTGAGCTGTCAGCACAGAGCCTGACACAGGGCTCAAACTCACGAATGGTGAGATCATTACCTGAGCCAAAGTCAGATGCTTAACTTACTGAGCCACCTAGGCATCCCATTGGACACCGAGGATTTGAAGGAAGTCTTGGGGACTGCTCATTTCTCTGAGGCTAGAGATTTCTTTCCGTGTTCCACAAAGCTTTATTTGACCTACCTCTGCCTTCTAACTTCTTGAGCCATTCTCTCCCTGCTTTGCTCCCCCTCCACCTTTTTTCTTTTTTTTTTTGAAGTTATTCCAGTACACCACTCTCCCTCCTGCCGTGGTGTCCTTCCATGTCCCCGTGACAAGAAGTCTGTCTTCTTTCCTCCCATCTGTCATTTAACGTTTAGTTTACTCTTCAGATCTCAGCTCAAGTATCACTTCCTCAGGGGAGCGTGGAACCCTTTGGATTAAGTCTCATCCTCTGTTCCATCTCTGTTTCCTTCGTTGCACTAATTCTAGTTTGTGATTTTATGCCTGTGTGGCTACTTGATCACCATCTGCCTCCCACTGTAGATGCCAGAAGGTAAAGGAATGTGTCTGTCTTCCTCAGGGCCACAGTGGCTGCACATGGCTCACATTAGGTCCTGGCAAGTTATTTGTTGTTTGCATGCATTAAAAATGGGAGGTGGTTACCTTGAAGAAGTAAGGATTAAAAAGGGAGAGAATCTTTATCTTGATGAGAGAAGTTAAGAGTAGCCTGTTTTGGGGACTAAAAGGATGTAATTTCTCAGGGAGTCCCCCTGCAGTAGTGATTTATGAGTCAGTGAAGCGCTGTCATTAAGAACATACTGGTGGAGGCTACATGGTAGTTTCTGAGATGCAGCAGGAATTCCTGCCCAGAAATAGACCCTACGTGTCTGATTACACGCCAGCTTCATTTTCTTTTTGCTTCTGCCACCACGTGGCCCTAGTTCTATACCCAGAGAGCTCAGTGATGGCCATATTTTGTGACTGGGACCAGAACTGCTCATTCCATTCCTATTTACTCTCCCATGAAGCCAGGATCTCATTTGATTATAAGTCAGAGATCGGTGAGATTATCACTTGGGATATGATGTGCCTATGAGCGTAATCTCCACAAGATAACCCCAGCCATACTTCTCGTCCAGTTCTTCGGGGGCACAGTATCTAAGAACAAGTTAGTAGAATGATCAACATGGCGGAAGAAAAACAGAGAGAGTAAGAAATAACAGACACTTTTAGTCAAAGATTCTGTCCTTTGAATTCTAGGGCTTTTCAATTCCCCACGTTCAGAGATTGAGATAAAGAGTAGGAGAATATTGTCTCAGCTAATTTATTTCACTCGAATAATTGAATTCAGTAAATACACATTGAACACTATGTATATGTATCAATAGAGGTGTGAAAACAGATACAAGTTGGTGTATGACCTTGAAGTTTACTCCTAGCCAGGAGATAGGGCATGTATCTGAGACATGAGGTCCTAATAAAAGGGTTGTGATAGGACCTGGATGGGGGCTGGATTAGTTAGGGGCATTTTTATAGAGGGGGGCAGAATTTGAGCTAGTGTCCACGGACGAGAAGATTTAAGAAAGGTTGCACAGAAAAGGGAGAGAGAGGGCATTATTGGCTGGGAAAATGCACGTGTGAAAGTTAAAAGTGCAAGAAGGAGGGGTGTTTGGGTGGCTCAGTTGGTTAAGTGTCTGACTTTGGCTCAGGTCATGATCTCGCAGTTTGTGAGTTCAAGCCCCACGTCAGGCTGTGTGCCGAGAGCTCAGAGCCTGGAACCTGCTTTGGATTCTGTGTCTCCCTTTCTCTGCACCCCCCCTTCAAATATATATTTTTTTAAAGTGCAAGAATGAGCAAGAATGTCTCTTCACACTCCAGAGGCAGTCGAATTCCTGTTGGTAGGGACCAGAGATCAGAGAACAGAGGAGTATGGCAAGATCTATAGCCATTGGGTGAGACCCTTAGAGGCCAGGGTGCAGGGATTGAACCCTTGTAGTCAGGGTAAGTCACATCATAAAACCTGTACTTTCGGAATATTATTTTGACGACAGCCAGCAGGGTGGTTTTGGTGAGAGAGAGCTTGGAACCAGCAAGGCTACCTGCAAGATCGTAGGGGTTGGCACCCGAGGGCTGGCAATAGGAACTGAGAGGGAGGGAAGTGCACAAAATAGGGTCAGAGGAAGAACTGGTAGAGTTTCATATCTGGATTCACAGTGGGGAAGACAAAAGAGGGAAGAAACAAAGGGACGCCAACCCTGAATGAATGGAACCAAGACCACAGCTGGGAGTAGATGGTCATGCTGAGGTTGAGTGGACCAGAGGAATGCAGTGGCCTGGAAGCTGGGGCAGGTAACTGTGGGTCAGTTGAAAGATAAAGACTGGAGATAGCAATTAGTGCATCATCAGACCTGTTGGAGTAAATAAACGCAGTGAACACAGATTTGGGCTTTGGGCATTTTAACTCAGAAAATATAAAACTTTACCTTCAAATACTGAAATCCAGTTCATCAGTAAATTGTTTGTTCTGAATTCAAAACATATCTCAAATAAAATCCGATTCTGTTCCCTTCATCACTACCTCTGGTGCCATCATCCTCCTCCTTCACCTGGATTGTGCCGTAGACTCCAAGCTGGTCTCCTTGCTTATGTCCTTGCCCACCTGCAGTCCATTCTCAAGACCGCAACCCAAGTAAGTGATCCTCTTAATAGAAGTCAGGTCCCGTTGCTCTGCTTCTAGCCTACAGTGGCTTCCTACATCATTCGAAGCATAGGCTACAGCCCTTATAATGGCCTTCAAGGCCTGGCATGACCCCTTCCATTTTATCTGTGACATCATCCATTACTACTCTCCCTTATCCACTCCATGCTGGCCACCCTTGCCAGCTGCCGTTCCTCACACACCCCCAGACACATCTCCCGCAGGACCTCTGTGCTCTCCCTTTGCCTGGGAAGCTCTTCTCCGTATCTGTAGGTCTGTAGGACATGTTCCCTTACTTCCTTCAAATCTTTGCTGACTGGGCCCTTCCTTTACCCTCCTGTTTAATGGGGACTCTGGTCCCCTTTCTCTACTTTTGCCTCTTTCCTCTGTAGGCTTCAGTATTTCCTGGTGTCCAGACTGTGTACTTATTTGGGTATTGTTGGTCTACCCCAGAATGGAAGTTGCATGGGAATAGGGATTTCTGTCCATATTGTTCACTGTGGCGTCCTCAGTGCTTGGTACCCAGTAATCCTTTGTTAAGTGAATGAACAAATTTTGCTAGCAGTTTCTGTTTTTGGATTTTGAGATTGGTTGTCAGTCACTTTTATCTCTATATCCAGGGATATCAATAAATGTTGACCAAGTGCATGGAACCAGAAATAGGAAATCTTAATGTTTTGCATTATCTAGTTTCAGAAATTTCCTCTGCTAGATGGGTTTTTTGAAAAGTGAAGGGGGGAGGGGTGTAGAAGAATAGTTTTGCTTCATTTAGCTGAGCTTCCACTTTAGGCTTCAGAAGTCACATGGCAGTTTGGCATTTCTTTCATTATTACTACAATTATTAATTGGATGCTATTTAAAAAGTTGGCCCTTAAATGCTCTGCTGATGTTTTAGGAGATTATGCTATACAGGGCGCAGAAATTGCTGGGGCTGACCGTATTCATGGCCAATTAAGGAACAGCATTGGCAAGAAGCTCAGGGTGGATTTGGTTGTGCCTTGTGGGAGTCCTGGTGGCAGTGGTTCGTGGTCTCTGGGAAGCAGCTGCCTGACCTCCCTTCTGCAAAGGGGATCTGGATTTGGTTACCTGGTTGGTGCTTTTTATTAAAGAAAGAGAGAGAGTAAAAAAAAACCTTGAGTGGTTTAAAGTTAGGGGGCGGTTAAAGAGAGAAAGGGAAGAATAAAGTAACGAAATGACTCTTTATTTGGGAGCACTTGCTTGAAAAGTGCCTCTGAAGTTCTCTTTTGGTTTATTTGATATCACTTTCATCTCTTCCCAGGGGATGCAGATGTCTTTTGAAAGAATGCATGCAGAAAAACAGGGTGTAGGAGGCAGAAATGAATTCTTGAAAGTTTAACAGGCTTCCAAAGGACAGAGCTGCTCCAAGAAGCTGGGCTGTTAACACATCTTTAATGTTGAGATTTGGGAGAATCCACTAGGGTGTTCCTTATTGCCACCATTGATTCAGTTTATGACAGAACTAAATGGCCAGGTTCTTATTTATATTTTTAGGTGGGACTATTTAAGAGTTCAGACAGTAGGGAAAATAGCACAAAGGAACTTGATAAACAGCAACAGCAGATTATGACTTTGCCTAACTTGAGGGTTAAAACAATCCATGGAAAATTGTTTTGGATATTTCTAGCTCGTGACAATACTGTACATCCCTTGTTTTCAAATATAGGGTCTATAAGGAGTCAAAAGAAAGTTCAAATAAAATGAAAGCCCAGAGAACAAGGCTGTATACACACACAGCCAAAAGATCATCCATGTGACATTCCCTAAGATTACTGAATGGTGTCAGTTGGCAGGATGTTTAAATCAATGGCAGAGCTATTTTCCAAGCTCTGCCTAAAAGTGCCAGAGGAATAGTGGGTATTTGGTCTGGAGTAGAAAGCCATGTGAGAAGAATCATCAGAGACAAGACTTTTTTATTGACTTCAAAGTTTCTTATCTGTGTCTGCATTAATTTCTGCCCCCATTGAAGAGGACAACTCATGGAGTAACAAAGCTCATGAACTTGGTGTCCAAGGTGAAAGTGAATGAGAAACAAAATATCTGGAGAGTTTTGTGATGGGAAGCAGGAGATCTGACCCAATGAAAGCTCTCTCCTGCATCTTCATTTGCTACATCAGAGAAGTCACATTCATTATATAGTGCAGTTCTTGGAATGAGTCCTTCACTTTCAACAAATGGGTTAATAAACTGTTTATCTTCAAAAAGTGAAAGTTACATCTTCAGATGTTCTGTGAGTAGGAAGAGAAAGGCACTACTGCATCCTCCTTTTTTTTTCTTCTGATTATTTATATTTTTGACAAATGCCTTCACTTCAAACAATGTGGGTCTGTATTAATTCTAGATTCATAGTGATCAGTCTTATCCAGCTGATGATGGTTATCAATGTTCTTTTTTACCTTCTTTCCTCAGCTATTGCCTAGTGTTTGTAATTATCTTTCCTTGATGTTGGGCAGAGGAGAGGATGAGAGAGGATACAGCAAAAATCAGCCTTTTGTATTCAGTGGCCCATCCTGCTTGTTCATTTCTCCACTCATGCATCCACACATGAGCCCATGCGATATTCATTGGCATTATATTGGGCTCTGGATCGAAGATGGAATAAGCTAGGATCTTTTCCATGAAGCAATCTAGATCCAGTGATAGGCATTTGTGTATTATCACATAAATTCTATTATGGTAGGGTCTTGCCATCTGTTCTTGGGTGTTTTGGCGAAATTTTCCAGGCAGAAGTGCTGTCTCCATTGATGCATGAAGGATGAATTGAAGTTAGCTGGATTAATTCTGTGTGTTTGGCCTAGGGTGTGGTGAAGAGATAAGGAGGAGTCTCTAGCAGAAGAAACTCCACCTTCTAGAGGTCATGTTTTATGTGAGGGTTGTGTTTCTGAAGTCTTTGTAAATTCAGAACTCTCATAATTCAAGAATAATCCTGGCAAAAGATGGTGGGTATTTCTGGTTATCAGCTAATGTGGCGCCACCCTGTGGCCACTCTGTAAACAGAGTTTAGTGTTCCCTAGGTCCAGCCAGCTTCGAAATGATAAATCTCCAAGAATGTTAATGTTTTGTGTGGATTTAACATTAATTCAAATTAATGAGAGACCATATGATTGCTATTATAGCATATTATTTCAAAGCTGCACGGTTCAAGTTCACATCAAATAACACCAAATTTGGAGACTTTCAGAGCACTGGCTCATGGCCCATGTGATGGAATTGAAAGTAGTTCATGGATAATATGTACACCTGAGAGTAGGGGTAAGAAAGAAAAGTGATAGAGGGGAGGAAGACATTATCAAAGGCTTGTGAACCATGATAGGGGAGCCTCTGAAGAATGTTCAATGGCAGGTCAGCATTAGGCTTTTGTTAAAGTTTGAATCATGAGAAAGTTGATATTAGACTAAGGATATATGGGTTTCAGATATTTTTGGAACATTCCCCTCATTTCTCATTAGACTTTGGATATAAACAATAAAAGCTTTCATGATTTCGAAGTGCCTTTAGGTTCTTGTTTTGTTTATTGTTTTGTTTTTGAAGTGTTCGTTAACTGTCTTGGAAGAGAACCATAAAATATGTGGCCTAATAACTAGCAAGAAGGGTGGATAGAAGCTCAGTCCAGATGTGGGATCTGAGACTGGGGTGGGGGGGATTTTCTTAGCACAGCACACTTGTGGTAAAATACGTTGGGGAAAACATGAATTAGATGAAGTTAAATACATTTATTTACTGTGGGACCACTTAGAGCCTTAAAGGCATTAATTGCGTGTTATGAACCGCTAATATAAATTTTAGGTACGCAGTGTATCCCAGACTTGTTTCATCACTAAAGAACTTTCGATCTGGAAACAGTCATTCAATTCCATCTGGTATCCAAAGAATGTGTATCAATTATCTACTGCCACAATAATGCTGTGTAACAAGGAACTACAAAATATAAAACCTCAGTAGAACACAATAGTAAAAATGCATTTAGCTTACACGTTGGGGGTTCAGCTAATCTCACATGTCTGTGGTCAGCTGTGGGTTGGGCATGTAGCTCCTCTGATATTAGCTGTCTTTGCTCCCATGTCTGGAGGCTCAGCTGGTTGTTGACTGATCTAGGATGGCTTTAGGGAGACTCAGATGACTCATCTCTGCTACATAGGTCTCTCATCATCAAGCACACTAGACTTAGCATGTTCTCCTGGCCATGACAAAGGAGCAAGAATGAGAAATAGCCCAGTAGTATATGCACTTTTCAAGCATTTGCTTGTATGATGTTTGCTGATATCTTGTTGACCAGAAAAGGTCACATGACCAGTCCCAGAGTGGGAGGGCACTACAAGGTTACATGGCAGAAGGTGTAGATACAGGAAGGGAGAATAATCACACTCTTTTGGCAATCAGACTACCTGAGAACCCAACTTGAGAATTGCTGGGTGAGATCACAGTCAACTGAGAGGAAGGAATGAGGTCAGATTATTTCTCAATGCCATGACCACAGATTGTACTTTTAATTTTGATAAGCAGTCTCCCCAGCAGATGTCCAGGCCATGTCAAGTGAGAGTTCATCTGGTTCTGCACAGGACTTTTATTATCTTTCTGTGGAATCATTTCAGGGCTGAAAGGATTGTGGACATTATTAGCTCCTTCTGGTTGCATCATGTTGGAAATGAGGAAACAGAGGCCCAGAGAGGTTAATTGACCAAACTAAATCCAGCTACCTAGAAGCAAAGCTGAGCCTTGAACCCAGATCCTCCCTCAAGCTATTTGGGTTTTAATTACCTCAAAGTAGCTTTTTTTATTGGAGGGGAAGGGGCAAGGCAAAATGGGGTTGGAAGGGACCAACATTTCTTCACAATCTCTATGAACAAATAACATTCCTTCAGGAGGGATTAGAGCATAAATAATTTTTAAAATAGATGTTAGAGGTCTTCAGAGGGGCAAAGTGGATACTTAAACCCTGAGTGGTTGCTGACTGTTGTGACTGGGGATCCATGTTTTTGGAGGAAAAGTTGGAGATGGAAGAAAAATTTGAAGTGGGAAGGGGTCCTCGATTGGATAAGTCATTTCACTTATCAGAGCCTGTTTCCCACCTGTGAACATTAGAAAAGAAGAGCAAAATATGGAATGCTTCAGAAGTTTGCACAGGGTCCATGCTAATCTTTGTATCACTCCTGTGTTACTATCTGTGCTGCCGAAGAGTCTTGGAGATTCCTGGTAGTGTGTTTTCATTTTAGGAGTTTTTCTCTCTTCCGCCTCCCTCCCTCCCCCCAAGAATTTCTGCTGCATCAGACAGAAGTCAGCAGAGGACTTCTGAGAAGAGAGGAAAGAATTTGTGTTCTGGCTCCTACTTTGTCAGACAGCAGATAAAATCGTGAAGGCATATCTAGCCTTCCAGAATAGAGCTACATTAACACCTAATTTAGCTCACAGTGGTGGGGAACAATTCATTCTACGTTAAGTAAAATCTTGATCATGAAATTCTACCCATTTAAGCATTGTCCAGTAAACTTGCTATTTTTATGATGGAAATGCTTTCAGAATGTTGCATCTATTTCCCAGATTTACTGAACAGAATCACTGAAACTTCTCAGCATCATTTTTTTCAGACCACAGCGATTGAACTGTGCAGTAATTAAGCAGTGCGCCTTGTAAAGGGCCGTGTAAGTGAGTCATTATTGCTGTTATTGTTTGCTTGGGGGCTGCTGAGGATGTAGGCCTGCCATGAAAGTAGGTTTTGACAGATCTGCTTTGTATTTTATTTTCAGAGTGTTTCTCTATACTACCTCATTGCCAGTTGATGTTTAGGCTGTATTTTCGGGCTGCTCAAACACAAGAGTTGTTCTTAGATCTACTCCTTGACCATCTCCTGTTCTCCATGCTACAGGGCACCATGTTTCCTGAGCTCCCTGGCTGCCTGGTGTGCAAGGGGAGACAAAAGGGTATCTCTCCTTGTTTCTCTCTGTTTATTTGGTATCTCTAGGAACAGCTGTGTGTCTCTTGCCCAGCTTCTGCCCCCACCAGACTGCCCTCCGGCTCTTCCACAGCAACCTATGCTGCTGTTCTAGTCTTGGCCAGTTGGGCCCAGTCTCCTGGCTTTCAAAACCCCACTTCCTTCCCTTATCCCTCCGGCCTACACAAGCTAGCAGCACCCCATGGTTGCTGATGTCCAGGCTGCCTCTCTGTTCCCTCTGTGTCCTGTCAGCCATTCTGTCACTCTGAAACCCATCCCTTGGTTTGAAAAATGTAAAGTAGCTTGTGTTACCTGGTTGTCTTTGAGAAGTTCATGGAGGTTGTTTTCTGTCACAACTCTCTCATTCTAAATCACTTATTGAGGTCTACTGTGAGGACAAAGAAATACAGACTCCAGCGACCAGTAGAGCAGAATGATTTATAGCCTGTGCTCATGGCATCAGAATGCTTGGGTTCAAATACCAAGGCTGTGTAACTCTGGGCAAGTTTCTCAACCTCTCTGAGACTCACTTTTTTTTCATCTGAAGAATGAAAGTAATTAAAGTCCCTGTGCCGGGGCACCTGGCTGGCTCTGTCAGCAGACCATGCAACTCTTGATCTTAGAGTCATGAGTTCAAGCCCTACGTTGGGCATGGATCCTGCCTAAAAAAGAGAGAGAGAAAAAATAAAGTCCTTATGCTTTCTCCTTAGATCAACACCTAAGAAGGAGAAAGGAAGGATCTGGGACTGGGGAAGAGGGAGAAGTTGAGTTGCAAGGCCATCTCAACAGAAGCCTTAGACCCCAGAGTAGCTCAGAGTAGTGCTTGAGCTTGGATGGAACAGCTTTCTTCAGCTGAGGGCTGTTGTCTGTGTTGTGCCTGCAGGATTGGCAGCAGCGGGGAAATCAGCTCTTTAGTCCTAAAGTGCGGATCTTGTTATCACATTGCAGTGTCTATGGCACATCTCCGGGTGTGTAATTGTGAAAGAGAAGTAATTAATCCACAATGAGTGTATTGCCCGGTGCCCAGGGCGTGGTGAACGCTCAATCTTATCATTATTAATAAGTTAAATATAGCCAGTAAATGGACTTTACGATGTCTAGTTTAGCTATTCAGAGTTTTTAGTGACTTCCTTGCTGTGACTCTATCCTAGAGGGTCCCGACGAGCTAGGTAAGTGGTCTGTGGATAATAGTGTTCTATGGCTTCTACATACACACAGTTACCACCATTAGACTTTTATATTAATGGTGGTAAGATTTTAAACCATGGCTTATGTGTAGGTCCTTAAATCTTTTTCTTTCTTTCTTTCTTTCTTTCTTTGCTACTGTCACATACTTTTATTTTTTTAATTTAAATCCAAGTTAGTTAACATATAGTTTAATAATAATTTCAGGAGTAGAATTTAGTGATTCGCCACCTACATACAATACCCAGTGCTCATCCCAACACGTTTCCTCCTTAATACTCCTGACCCCTTTAGCCCTTCCCTACTAACACCCACCAGCAACCCTCATTTTGTTCTCTGTATTTAAGAGTCTCTTATGATTTGTCTCCCTCTCTGTTATTATATTATTTTTGCGTCCATTGTGTTCATCTGTGTTGTATCTTAAATTCCACATGTGAGTGAAATAACATGGTATTTGTCTTTTTCTGACTTATTTCACTTAGCATAATACACTCTAGTTCCAGCCACGTTATTGTAAACAGGAAGACTTCATTCTTTTTTTTATCACTGAGTAATATTCTATTCTCTCTCTCTCTCTCTCTCTATATATATATATATATATATATATACACACACACACACACACACACACACACACACACACACACCATATCTTCTTTATCCATTCATCAGTTGGTGGATATTTGGGCTCTTTCCATACTTTGCCTGTTGTCAGTAGTGCTGCTATAAACATTGGGGTTCATGTGCCTCTTCGAATCAGCACTCCTGTATCCTCTGGATAAATACCTAGTAGTGTAATTTCTGGGTTGTAGGGTAATTCTATTTTTAATTTTTTTATATATGAAATTTATTGTAAAATTGGTTTCCATACAACACCCAGTGCTCATCCCAGCAGGTGCCCTCCTCAATGCCCATCACCCACCTTTCCCTCCCTCCCACCCCCCATCAACCCTCAGTTTATTCTCAGTTTTTAAGAGTCTCTTATGGTTTGGCTCCCTCCCTCTCTAACTTTTTTTTTTCCCCTTCCGCTCCCCATGGTCTTCTGTTAAGTTTCTCAGGATCCACATAAGAGTGAAAACATATGGTATCTGTCTTTCTCTGTATGACTTATTTCACTTAGCATAACATTCTCCAGTTCCATCCATGTTACTACAAAAGGCCATATTTCATTCTTTCTCATTGCCAAGTAGTATTCCATTGTGTATATAAACCACAGTTTCTTTATCCATTCATCAGTTGATGGACATTTAGGCTCTTTCCATAATTTGGCTATTGTTGAAAGTGCTGCTAGAAACATTGGGGTACAAGTGCCCCTATGCATCAGCACTCCTGCATCCCTTGGGTAAATTCTAGGCAGTGCTATTGCTGGGTCATAGGGTAGATCTACTTTAAATTTTTTGAGGAAACTTTATACCATTTTCTAGGGTGGCTGTACCAGTTTGCATTCCCACCAGCAATGCAAAAGGGTTTCTCTTTCTCCACATCCTCGCCAACATCTGTTATTGCCTGAGTTGTTAATTTTAGCCATGCTGACAGGTGAAGGTGATATCTCATTGTGGTTTTGATTTGTATTTCCCTGATGATGAGTGATGTTGAGCATTTTTTCATGTGCCTGTTAACCATCAGGATGTCTTCTTTGGAAAAAGTGTCTTTTTATGTCTTTTGCCCATTTCTTCACTGGATTATTTATTTTTGGGTTTTGAGTTTGATAAGTTCTTTCTAGATTTTGGATACTAACCCTCTATCTGATATGTCATTTGCAAATATCTTCTTCCATTCCATCAGTTGCCTTTTAGTTTTGCTGATTGTTTCCTTCACTGTGCAGAAGCTTTTTATCTTGATGAGATCCCAATAGTTCATTTTTGCTTTTGTTTCTCTTGCCTCCAGAGACATGTCAAGTAAGAAGTTGCCGCAGCTGAGGTCAAATAAGTTGTTGCCTATTTTCTCCTCTAGGATTTTGATGGCTTCCTGTCTTAAGTTTAGGTCTTTCATCCATTTTGAGTTTATTTTTGTGGATGGTGTAAGAAAGTGGTCCAGGTTCATTTTTCTGCATGTCACTGTCCAGTTTTCCAACACCATTTGCTGAAGACACTGTCTTTTTTCCATTGGGTATTCTTCTCTGCTTTGTCAAAGATTAGTCGGCCATATGTTTGTGGGTCCATTTCTGGGTTCTCTATTCTGTTCCATTGATCTGAGTGTCTGTTTTTGTGCCAGTACCATACTGTCTTGATGATTACAGCTTTGTAATGCATCTTGAAGTCCCAGATTGTGATGCCTCCAGCTTTGGTTTTCTTTTTCAGAATTGCTTTGGTTATTCGGGGTCTTTTCTGGTTCCATGCAAATTTTAGGATTGTTTGTTCTAGCTCTGTGAAGAATGCTGGTGTTCTTTTAATAGGGATTGCATTGAATATGTAGATTGCTTTGGGTAGCATTAACATTTTAACAATATTTGTTCTTCCAATCCATAAGCATGGAATGTTTTTCCATTTTTTTGTGTCTTCTTCAATTTCTTTCATAAGCTTTCTATAGTTTTCAGTGTATAGATTTTTCACCGCTTTGGTCAGCTTTATTCCTTGGTTTTTATGGTTTTTAGTGTAATTGTAAATGGGATTTATTCCTTGATTTCTCTTCCCGTTGTTTCATTATTCATATATAGAAATGCAACCGATTTCTGTACATTGATTTTATATCCTGCGACTTTGCTGAATTCATGGATCAGTTCTAGCAGTTTTTTGGTGGAGTCTTTTGGGTTTTCCACATAGAATATCATGTCATCTGTGAAGAGTAAATATTTGACTTCCTCGTTGCCAATTTGGATGCCTTTTATTTGTTCGTGTTGTCTGGTTGCTGAAGCTAGGACTTCCAATACCATGTTGAATAACAGCGGTGAGAGTGGACATCCCTGTCGTGTTCCTGACCTTAGGGCAAAAGCTCTCTGTTTTTCCCCATTGAGGATGATATTAGCTGTGGGTCTTTTATATGTGGCCTTTATGATCTTGAGGTATGATCTTTCTATCCCTACTTTATTGAGTGTTTTTATCAAGAAAGGATGCTGTATTTTGTCAAATGCTTTCTCTGCATCTATTGAGAGGATCATGTGGTTCTTATCCTTTCTTTTATTAATGTGGGTCTTTACCCACATTAATAAAATTCCCCAAGGTATTCAAGGAATTTACATCAAATTTGATAAGAAAGAATACAGCTTTAATTTTTGGAGCACTCATTAGGTAGCCACTGTGCTAAGCATGTATTACCTCATCATTACTGGATGACTCTCTAGGGTCCACAGATTCCCACTTTCTGTGGAGGACCTGAGGTCAGTGAGGTTAAGTCATCTGCCCTAGGTTACCCAGCCACAAAGTGGCAGCTAAATTCCCTCTTGGGGCTGCAGCCTCAGACTCCTGCAAACCGACGCTTTTAACTAAACATTTCAACAATTTAAACAGCAGTAGGGGAAACCTACTCTTCTGAAAATAACTCTAGCAAAGTGTAGGTGTTGTTTTGGTAGAAACATTTCAGCTGCTGCCATAAAAATCTTCTCCCAAATGGCTTTGTGAGAGCAAAGCTGTGCAGCCTCTGCTTGTGTTTATGATGTGAGCCTTATGGCTCAGCCACAACACAAATGATTTGTTTTCCTGGCCTTGTTGGCGAAGCAATTTGATTTCTGGATTTCCCCGAGGAAGAAGCCTACACAAATAAATTTCTTTATAATTGCATGTTTAAAGAGGGGCCATGAGGAACAGTTAAGATGGGGAGCCAGATATGTTTTCATTTGCTAAGTGATACAGTAAGGGAGGTACCTGTGCATGGATGGAATTCATCTGGTAGTTTCACTTCCCGATATTTGACTCTCTGCTCTTTATTAGGAAATGATCAGATAATCAACTAAAGCCCCACAAGCAAAATGGGTGTTTACGTAAGTGGGTGTTCATCATTGTTGGGGAATAGCAAAGTAGGTTGCTTTCTTTCTTTCTTTCTTTCTTTCTTTCTTTCTTTCTTTCTTTCTTTCTTTCTTAAATACAAATCCAAGTTAGTTCATATATATGTAGGTTGCTGTTTCTTTTTATGTAAAATAAAGCAATGCCTCCTTTTCTTTGTAAAAGGTAATTTTTCAAAATAGGGTTGATGGTGTTGAGAAGTCTGGAAAGATATAAGGTAAGGGATTTCTAAAAGTGTGTTCTGTGGAGCCCTATTTGGTGTCGCAGTTAGGATTCATTTTGACTGTTTATAACAGGAAATGTAAAATAGCAATGACTTAAGATGGAAAGTTCACAGCAGACAAATTCAGTTAGACACGCTAACGTGTTCTGCAGTGATCAGGAGCCCAGATTCCTACCTTTGTGTCCTACCATTCTAGCCATGTGGCTCCCTTTTCAGGGTCCCTCGGGGCCAGGTTAGTTCAGGCCCTCGTGTCCGCAGCCCAGATGTGCAGCAAAAGGGAAGTAGTGAGAAGAAAGGAGCCTTCTCAGTTGAGAGGCAGCCCCCTCAAATTCTGCAGCCTTCCTGGAAGTTCCTTATGGCACTTTCATTTGTGCTTTGTTGGCCAGCATTCACGTACATAGTCACACCTACCTGCAAGACAGCCTGAAAATCTAGTCTTTCGTTGAGCACACTTGAGGTTGTCTTACTGACGGAGAAGAGAATGGACATGGAGTAATCATTAGCAGTTGTGCCACATTTGGGATGGTAATAATAATGCCTTGGCCAGAACTTTTGACATGTTGGAGTTACAAACAAACAGGTGAATTTTGTTGGCGTGGTGTCCGAATAAGCCACGGGGTCTTCAGTGGGCTGATGTTCATCAGAATATAGACTTCCTGAATGTGGCCCCCTTACTAGAGGAAATAATGTCTGGCCCCCTTTACTGGAGGAAATAATGTCAAGTAAGCACACTTACTTCATGTCATTCAACAAATATTGATCAACTACTATGTGCCATGTATTGTGCCAGATCTTAGCAGCATGTGGGAACTAGAGTGACATTTCACGCATATATTTGATTACCCAGCTGGAGGTAAGACTTTTGTGTAGGTGGGTCTGTGACATCACTTGTTGCTCTTTGGGACAATGGTATTGCTCCATTTCCTGTGAAACTATCAGGGAGTAAGACACATGACACAAATAGGCTATAGCTCAGTCATGCCCACTTACTCTTCCTCACTTTTGTCAAGACTAATAAAAACCCTATGGACAAGCAGTCACACGTAAGGAGAGAGTGGTTTGAGCCAGCCAATAGCAAACATAATAACTGGTGACTGTTTATTGGTTGATTCCCCTTATCTTAGTCTGTAAAAGTGTTCTATTCATAGGTACTGTGGAATGTCAGAATAAATTATCAACACTTTAAAACATGATGACAGTCATTAGAAAGAAGTTTCTGTATGTGTTTTCAGTGCCCCTTCAGTCATCTGCTATAGGTGCTTTTGCTTTTAATCTTCAGTTTGCTTCAGGTGGGGCAAAGGGTAGAAATGATGCTATTTCTTGGCTGATAGACTCTGAAACATTGCCCTTGTTACGGCCCTCTGAAATCAGTCTCCTTATCCTAAAATGGGCATGTGGTGATACCCATGTCAGTGCGTTGCAGAAGTCATGTAAAGGTCACATATGACTATGACTCATAACATCTAACATTGACATGGCACTAGCCCTGAGTACAGTTTTCAACAAACCTATGAGGTAGGGCACTGTTAATCCCATTCGTAAATGATGTAACTAAGGGACAAAAAGGTTAAGTAACATGCCAAGGTTTCACAGACCTGAGGTTTTGCACACACATACCTGGCCCCATGGTCCTGTTTGAAGAACTGCCTCAGAGGTGTGAGTGTGTAGTCATTTAAAAAACGAGAGAAGTAAAGGTCTAATTTGACAGAATTGAGAGGGATGGGAACAATGACTTAGATTTTAAAAATTAGCTTTGGACTCTTCATACAGAGCCTGCCCTGGAAATTTACATAGCTATTTCTTGCAGGTACATTTGACATTCAGAAGCAATCAGATTGTATTATCTGTTCTTGGAGGGATTACTGGCTCTGTGCATCTTGAAGGTTACATTTGCAATCATCATTAATTTCATTGTTAACCATTTTCCTTCACATTAGATACAGGGTCATTTCTTCTTCTTTTCTAGTTGGGTTCCAGCAGAGATGATAATTTGTGGGATTCAATGGGAAAATTAAAGTTTATTGTTCAGGAAGCCACATTAGGCACAGACAGTGAACTCGCCTTTAGGAGCTTGGCCGAACCCTGTGGATAGCTAAACCAGTATCACAGAGCAGTATTGTCTGTCCTTCCTCATTTTATTCCAAAATGCCCATTAAACTGGAGTGGGGTGAAGAATAGGGAGTGGCTTCCCGACTACATTCTGTGATTCACTCAAGGGAGTCACACTAAGCTACATGAACATAGGGAGGAAATTCCCCTGGAGCCCAGGTGAGGGAAAATCATATGAAGAAGAAGATAAATAAGGGAGGCTCATTTGCTTTTATATTTGTCTTCATCCATTTGGGTGATAACAAAATACCACAGACTTATGGCATGTTTATAAATGTGGCTTATAAACAACAGACACGTACTTCTCACAGTTCTGGAGGCTGAGAGTCTGAGATCAGGGTGCCTGCTTCGTGGGGTGAAGGCCCTCTTCTGGATCGCATACATCTGCTTGTGTCCTCCCATGGTAGAAGGGTCTAGGGAGCTCTCTGGAGCCTCTTTTATAAGGCACTAATCCCATCCATTAAGGCTCCACCCTCCTGAGCCAGGCACCTCCCAAAGGTTCCACCTCCTAATCCTATCATTTTTGGGGGTTAGGATTTTATGAGTATTGGGGGACACAAAGATTCAGACCATAGCAATATTCAAGCAGATTTTTTATTTAAAAATTTTTAAATATTTTTTAAAATTTATTTTTGAGAGACAGAGAGAGAGAGAGCAGGAAAGTGGCAGAGAGAGAGAGGGAGACACAGATTTTTAAATGTTTTTTAAAATTTATTTTTGAGAGAGAGAGAGAGAGAGCAGGAAAGTGGCAGAGAGAGAGAGGGAGACACAGAATCTGAAGCAGGCTCCAGGCTCTGAGCTGCCAGCACAGAGCCTGACACGGGGCTTGAACTCATGAGCAACAAGATCATGACTTGAGCCGAAGTCAGATGCTTAACTGACTGAGCTACCCAGGTGCCCCTCAAGCAGATTTTTTAAAAGCCATTGTGTGTAAGTGGCTCTGATTTAAGCAAAAAGTCATTTACTGGAGCCATATCAAGAAAACAGCCATTTTGGGGATGCTACATGGATCGGGCAGAATGTTAAAATGTTGGAGGAGCCATATGCCTGGTTGTAAATACATTTTGGTTGGTGTCATATGGAAAAGGAATGGCATCCTCATTTTAAACTCTTAGTAATTAAAATATTGGGATCTTTTAAGTAGAGAGGGAAGGAATAGATAATGGAATTCAAGACAGTGCACTTGACTTTCTGGCTTCCAGAGGATCACATGGGTTTAAAACACTTTTCAATTGGCTACATTTTTAAATAAACAAAACAAAACAGAAGGAGCATTTCTTTTTCCCTATACAGGAGCCCATGAAGAAATCTTTTTACCTTATAATTCACAGGCCAGAGGATCAAGTTTGAATATATCATTATTTATATCATTAATCCCTACACTATGGTATTTCCCAAGTATCAGTCATTTATGCTTTGTACCATGAATATATTCCACCTGTATTATTTAATGCTTTTCACTTTTTTGGTCACAAATAAATGTACTTAAAAAGAAAACATTAAATCACTACCTTTTTTTTTTTTTACATTCATTTATTTTTGATAGAGTGAGACAGAGCGTGAGCAGGGGAGGGGCAGAGAGAGGGAGACACAGAATCTGAAGCAGGCTCCAGGCTTTGAGCTGTCAGCACAGAGCCTGACATGGGGCTCAAACCCACAAACCGTGAGATCATGACCTGAGCTGAAGTCAGACACAACTGACTGAGCCACCCAGGCGCCCCTAAATCACTACCTTAAATGGAAAACTCTAGGTGCCAGAAATAGTAGAGACATCCAATAAAAGGTAAAAAATGAAAACCAAATAGTGTCATTCAATCCTAAGTAGATGCCAGTGTTTGCCCCAAACCCCTGAGTCAAAGTCCTGCCCTTGCTTTATTGAGAGAGACAGTGAGAGACAGAGAGATACAGAGAAAGAGAGAGAGAGAGAGAGAGAGAGAGAGAGAGAGAGAAGGGGAGGGGAGGGGAGGGGAGAGAAGGGAGGGGAAGGCAAGGCAAGGCAAGGCAGAGGCAGAGGCAGAGGCGAGGGGAGGGGAGGGAAGGGAAGAGAAGGGAAGGGAGAGATAGTCACTTTTCCTGCTGGGAGATTCTGTGTTATTTTAGGTTCAATCCTTATACTACCTCAAATCATCCTGCAGTTTACCTGTGGCAGTGGCTCCTACAGCCTGGGAATCTCTTGTCTAAAATATGAAGATGTTGTGCTGCCTTCAGAATTATCTTGGGGAAAGTGAAGCAGAGGAATGTTGAAATGAATTCAGGCTTGTATTAGTTCAGCCAATCCAAGTAAAGCTATTGTCTGAATTATTAACCCTAAAGTATTCATCTGGTCCTTAGAAAACCTTTCAGATTGCTCTGTGGAAAGGACCATGGGTAATTTTTACCTAAGTTGTTATCTTTAGAGGAAGGTGTGGTTATCCCTGGACTTTAAAACAGACTACTTAGAAAATGGCCCTAAATGAGCCTTGCTTCATCCTTGACACATACCCGTTGGTTTGAAATATCAGACAGCTTTGGACCTCTTTCAAACACCCGTTAGAGGATCATTGGGACTAATGTCCCTTTCTCGGTTACCAAGATGACATTTCCTTATATATGCACTCTCCATGATTAATATAGGATTATTATATTTTTTATTCTGTTGGGAAAAGTAAAAGGTATCTTTTCTTCTCCCAGTTTAACATAAATAAGGAGACTTAGTGTGTTTTCATGTAACAAAAAGGGATCTTCCAATTCACAGACATAATTAGAGTTATCAATGTGAACAATAAATTAATCTGCATCAGAAGGTTTTGTTGATTATCTGATTGCATAATTTCCACATATTCTGATTACGTTTTTCTGATGTTCTTTATATGAATTCTTAATCAAGATGATTCTATTAGCAGTGTCTCTTCTGTGTACAATGAGTCTTGTAATAGAGCTCAGCTTGATGAAAGTTTTAATAGACTTGAATATGGGGGGAAAAAACTGGCTTCCTCTTTTTAAAAATATTATAGTTAAATGTTAAAATTAAGCATTATAGCTGCAAATAGGCATCAAGATCCTAAACGTGGCTTGTGTGGCTGGAGAAATGTCACCACTGTTTGCTGTTCACTGTGCTGGTGAACTTCAGAAAACTTCTGGTAAGATTTTAGCCTGGTTAGGTGCTCACGGTCAGGCAGAAGTTGGGGCAGATTGTGGGAACCGCTGTTCACACTAACGTTACTGTGGGGTCTGGGTCTCCGAGGGGCTGCCATTCCATTCTAGCCAGGACCGTGTTGTGGGCAGGATCGGCCACTATTTGGTGGCTTAGAGAAAACCACCTTTATTTGCAGATTTCATCGCGTGGTGCCCTGATGCATTGCATTAGTAGATTGTGGCCAGGGCTGATCACTAACAGTTTTGCCGTGGCTTATTTAGATGCAGTCTGTAGTTGTCCTACTCTGTCCCGGGCTCTGTTTTGGAAACCAGATCTAGCTTTAGAAGTGTGGCCTGGTTTTAGGAATAAGATTAGTGAAGGTCAGGATAGTTAGATCCTCAAGGGTGTGGGTCATGTCTGTTTACACATCAGGATACACTTGGCAGGCACTCAGTAAGTAATATGGCAGATCAATGAGGGAACGGAGTTAAACTGGGCAACTGATATTTTTGGCATCATATCATTGTTGCTTGGTGACAGGAAACCACAACAAGATGGGGGGAGGGCAGCGAATGTGTGTGTGTGTATGCGCGCACACGCATGCACGTGTGTGTTTTATACCTTACTTAAGTAATAGAATCAATTCCAGTTTTTGGAACTAGAAGAGAATACAGAGAGTTATCTTGGAGTGACTGGTTTCTCACAATAAGTTTCCCTGACTGAAAAAGATAGTTACAGTCTCTTGAGAGACAGAAAAAAAGATGTCCAGGACTTCTGTTCCTTTCCTTTTTGTGTCTGGCAAGAAAAAAGAGCCTGTGAGACTTAGAATAAAGGGAAGCCATGTGGAAAACAGATAGTTTTCTTCCAGACTTCAGTCTCAAGGATTAGTAGAACATACTAGGAAATAAGGTTCTTTCTCTTGGGAAATTACTAATACTGGCAGCTTGAAATAGCATGAAAAAGACTTTTAGTAGCAGCAGGTCTTCAGATAGTTTGCTAGAGAGTCAAAGGGCCCAAGTTGAGTGAAAGCAGAAAGAAAGCCAGAATTATACCGGAAAGTGATTAAAACAGTGCAGTTCGGAACAGAAAGGCAGCCGACACGTTCTTAGCACCTACTATGTGTCAGGCCGTGGGATATGCATATAAATAGTAAGCACTTTTGAGACAACTGTTATTTGAGATGTCTTATATTTTATAGATACCATTATCCCCATTTTACAAATAAGGAAATTGAAGTTTATAAGGAGTCTGTAATTAATCCAAAACCACTCTAAGAGCTCGTATATGCAGTGCATCTAGAGTTTGAACCCAGGCCTGATTTCCCCAGGTTAAGCAGTCCCTTGCCTTTCTTATAATTGTATTCTATATTTAGCAATTATCCCGAGTGGTTCATAGCTTTTACCATTTTTAAGGAAAGAGTTCTATTTTTATAGGGAAGGTAACGTTGGATTGTGGATTCAGTGTTTCGCATTTTAGCTAAGCTGTACCCGGGTGTGTCTGTGTGTTTTCATGGAGGTGGGGAGTGCTGGGGCAGGGGGATATCCAGGTGGTCCACATCCTTAATATTTGAAGTGTGGTTCCCAGACCAGCTTCATTGGCATCACCTGGGAGTTGGCTAGAACCATAGAGTTCGGGCTCCACTGCAAACTTCCTGAATGACTGTCTGCATTTTTAACAGAATCCTTAGGTACTGTGTGTGCAGGTGAAAGTTTCAGAAACTCTGGCCCCAACCACTGTACTTTTGAGGCAGCTGTCTGAGTGGTTGGCATGCTGTGCAAAAGCAGTAATATTAGTGATGGTAATAATTTATTATCCCAGTTTGTTGAGTGCCTCCTATATACCAGATGATATGCTGAGTATTTGTCGTAGATTTTCTTATTTTAAAATTTTCAGTGACCCTGTGAGGTGGGTATTTCTGTTCCTATTTTAGAGACGAGAAAGCAGAGCTGTAGAGAGGTTAATAAGTAACTTGGACAAAATCAGAGAGCTCCGATGTGAACCCAGGTGTATCCAATTCCAGGCTGATACCCTTAACCACCATTTGATGCTGTCCAGCTTACCTTAAAAGCCAGGCTCTGTAAGCGTCCGACTTCAGCTCAGGTCACGATCTCACGGTCCGTGAGTTCGAGCCCCGCGTCGGGCTCTGTGCTGACAGCTCAGAGCCTGGAGCCTGTTTCAGATTCTGTGTCTCCCTCTCTCTGACCCTCCCCCATTCATGCTCTGTCTCTCTCTGTCTCAAAAATAAATAAACGTTAAAAAAAAAATTAAAAAAAAAAAAAGCCAGGCTCTGTTAGTTACCAACATCAGGACGGTGATGGTAGGGAGGTCTGACTCACGGCGTAGAGCACTGCCAGTTCACAACCTCTGTTCTGCGAAGTGAATCGTGTTTTATTGACTCTAAAGAGTGGGACAAAAATGAAGTCCTCTGTCTTGAATAATATCTGGCAGTGTTTCTGCTATGCTTTGTGTATTTTTTTCTTGAAGCAGGATAAAATATATAAACAAAAGAACTTAGGAAGCATTTTTGTTTGTGGATTCCATTCTAACTTTAAACATAACTATTTCAATTTTTACTGATAATTAGCTATGATTTAGTGATACTGATAATATTGAAAGAGGACATTTATAGGGATAACCAGTGATGCCATGAAAGACGTTGATTGCAGCTAACAAAGAGGGGAACATTGGTGAGTATATAAGTTCATATGATCTTTTTAAAAAAATTGTTTTAATATTTATCTTAGAGGGCAAGAGTAGGGGAGGAACAGAGAGAGAGCACGCGCAGGAGTAGGGGAGGGACAGAGAGAGAGAGAGAGAGAGAGAGAGAGAGAGAGAGAGAGAGAGAATTTGAAGCAGGCTCCAGACTCCAGGCTGTCAGCACTGAGCCTGACGCGGGGCTTAAACCCATGAACCGTGAGATCATGACCTGAGCCAAAGTTAGACGCTTAACCGACTGAGCCACCCAGGTGCCCCAAAGTTCATATCTTTAATTTTAGTTTATTTCTTCAAAGACTTTTTTTCTTGCTTTTGTCCTTTTTTTCATGATTCAGTAGGTGGTTGGTCTAGGCAGACGGAGTTGGCAGTGTTTGTTAGGATGTCCTTACCATGCTTTAAAATAATCCTCTCTGCTAAGTTATCTTTTGTTCCCTAGAACAATGCATTGACTTTACCTTGAGTATACAGAGTCCTTGGCTTTCCATTCCATCTTTACGGAGGTTGAAAGGATCAAGGGTGCTATTATATAATTGTTTTTTTTTAAATTGTTTTACTTTTTAATCAATAGACTTTTGGGGGAGAAAGGAGGTAGAAGTGTGATGTGTGTGTGTGTGTGTGTGTGTGTGTGTGTGTGTGTGTTGGGATTTTGGGGAGAGGGAGGAGAAAGGAAAGAGGCAGATCTGCCTGAACCTAAAAGTTTTCTTCTTCGTTATGTCCCAGGATATGAACATGCTGATACTTCCTTAAAGTCCTTAGTACTGAGAGTCAAAAAATAGGCTTAATGTACAGTTTAGAGCTACTATGGGGAAAGATGCTGTATAATATATACTAAAGGGAATTGGTAAAGAGTGCTGTTTACCCTGGAAACACAGCCTTCATTCATGTTCACTGGTTTTATGGTATTCCAGTAACACTGTTCTGTTTTGTTGAGGCTGCTTACCTGGCCGTGTCAAATAGGTAAAGCTGTCTCTCTATCAACTCATTAAGAAAAGCCAAAATAGAAGTCTTGTTCTCATTAAACATTCTTACGTTCTTCCTTTCCACACAGTTCTAAAAAAAACCTGTTTTTTAAATTCCCAGGCGTTTCTGGTGGTGTGCTAGTTAACACTTAACACCTGGCTCTGGGGAGGGGGCAGGAAACTTGGTTCGCACTGTCTGCAGACTGCCATGGTGAGGTGCTCCCACCAGCACTGGACGTGGGAAGAGAGGCCCACCCTTGTTTTTTGCTGGCAGTGTAGCCTAGCTCAGCACACTGCTGATTTTGGCACTGAGAGATTTGAAAGGGAAGAGGCAGTTAGAGGGAGGCAGGAAAACTAAAGAATGGAGAAAGCAATTAGAAACTTCAAGCAAGTTGGGAGGTGGGGGTTTCTGGTTCAAGGGAATTTGAGTGAACGTGTCCATTCTTTTCCCTGGAACTGCAGAGATGAAAACCTTCACGGAAAAGTGGAGAGGGGGTAATCTTCACTGAGAGAAGGAAATGGCTAACCCCTAATTGTTCAGACTCTAAAGCATGTCTGCCAAATTTGGTGATGTTTGGAGCAACTCCAAGGAAGGTTCAAGCACAGCTCCCCTAGTGCCCCGACTGGCGGGGGCTCTGCAAAGCTGAGGCAGAAAGCCCTTACTTGGAACAGAGAGCTTGAAGGCACAGGTGGGTCTCCCCAGAAGCTGGGCTTGCTCCGAGAGTTTGAGGTTTTCTTTGTGTCTTGGGTTATCCGCGCTTTTTTTCTTTCTATAATTTAAGTGTATAAAACTGTCTTTTTGTGTGTGTGATAATTATCACAGTTGTGAGTAATAACAAACCTTATATTCATTGATTTACTAACTTTATACAGTATCTGTTGACTCCTAGATATGAAAATTAAAAAAAAAAAATGAACAGTCCTACTTCCTCTCATCTTTTCATCCAATCTCTTGGTTATATTGTTGTTTTTATATTAAGATCTATAATTTTCTTTTTGCATAGTTACTATACCTGTATTGACTTTATTTTCTAGATTTATTGAGATAGAAGTGACATATAACATTGTGTAAGTTTAAAATGTACACCTTTAGGGGTGCCTGGGTGACTCAGTCGGTTAAATGTCTTTTTTTTTTAAATATTTATTTTTGAGAGAGCACATGCATGAGTGGGGGGAAGGGCAGAGAGAGGGGGACTACAGGATCAGGATCCCTGACAACAGGGAGCCAGCTCCTTAAGGGGCTGAACTCAGGAACCCGAACCATGAGATCATGCCCTGAGGCGAAGTCAGAGGCTTACTGAGCCACTCAGGCGCCCAAGCATTTGAATCTTGATCTCAGCTCAGGTCTTGATCCTGGGGTTGTTAGTTCAAGCCCTGCATTGGGCTCCTTGCTGGGTGTGGAGCGTACTTAAACAAAATTGAATATAAAGTGTACACCTTCCCCTCCCCTCTTTCTTGAATGTTTTTATTACTGCACTGGTCAATTGAACATAAAAGGAGAAAATGGAGAGGTTAAAGGTATCAGAGGGCTGTGGTCCTTTTACACACTTCACATGTGTAGTCATAATTTTGTCTATGGCTGTATTTATTGAGTAGGGCTGTATTTATTTTCCAGCTTTAATGAGTCATAATTGGTGTATATTGTGTAGGTTTAAGGTCTATGTGATGATTTGAATATGTGTCTTGTCGAATGACTTTTAAAATAAGGGTCGTTAACACCTTCATCACTTCAAATACTATTTTTTTTTCAACGTTTATTTATTTTTGGGACAGAGAGAGACAGAGCATGAACGGGGGAGGGGCAGAGAGAGAGGGACACACAGAATCGGAAACAGGCTCCAGGCTCTGAGCCATCAGCCCAGAGCCTGACGTGGGGCTCGAACTCCCAGACCGCGAGATCGTGACCTGGCTGAAGTCGGACGCTTAACCGACTGCGCCACCCAGGCGCCCCCAAATACTATTTTTGTGTGTGTGTGTGTGTGTGTGTGTGTGTGTGTGTGTGTGTGTGTTGTGAGATTTATAACCTTTTCATAACATGCTGTACACCATCATTGCCTGGCTCCATTTCATATTTAAAGTATATTCCAAAAAGGAACAGCAAAGGAAAATATCAAACCAGGAAGCCTGAAAAAATGAAATGATAGGATTTAGATCACCTGGTTATTAGAAACCATAATTGAAATGGGATAGATTCATTCATTAGAAGGAAACTGTTTTGAATATGAGCCACCTAAAAGTGATTACAGGTGAATGCATGCTAAAACTCAGCAGTGGTGGTAATTAATATGAAAGATGGAGTTTTTACTTTTAATTTTGTCTTCTGTGGGCTGAACTGTTTAATTAAACAAACCTGTGTTACTTTCACAATGGTTAAGACATCTCAGCCTATATCCATTTATTATAATGAGACACAGATGGGTGTTCCTCATGGTAAACAGGGACTCTGGTTAGCTCCCTGGTTTTTGCTAAACAGTGGCTAAAACAACGTGTTGAGATACTGTAATAGCATGATATGTGTCTTGAATTTGTCCAGAGCTTTGGAGTTTGTATTTTTCTTTTTTTAAAGTTATTTGTTTGAGGGAGGGAGGGGCAGAGAGAGGGGGAGACCATCTCAAGCAGGCTCTACACTGTCAGTGAGGAGCCCAATGTGGGGCTCGAACTCACTCACGAACCGTGAGATCGTGACCTGAGCAGAAATCAAGAGTCAGATGCTCAATCGACCGAGCCACCCAGGTGCTGCTGTATTTTTCTTTTGATTCTCATGCAGCCTCATGATATTATTATTTTATGTGATTTTTATTGCTTGTTTTACAGATGAAGAAAATAAGGCTCAGGGAAATTAAGCTCCTTGCTAAACATCACACCATCCTGTATTCTTTGAATCATTTTTTAAGTAAAATAATTGTTTCTCAATGTATTAGTCTCTTTAATAGAGAATTCTATTCGGTAGAATCTATATGAATTAAGGCAATTTAAAAATCATATTCAATATCTTACTGGAAGGATTAGAGGAATGTAACTCATTTTAGGAAGATTTTCGCCTTTAAAATGACATAGTTGGGAAAAATTGCTTGTGTGGAGTAGTGTGCTCTGGAGTAGCTGGGGCGGTTGGACAACAGTTCAGAGTTCACTTAATTATCTCGGTGCAACAGCTGTGAACCACCAGTCTGTTTTGGTTCTATCCTGAAATCCTGCTTCTTCATACAAATGAGGGCGGTAGACTGTGGGGATCTGTGGGGATTACAGGACCCTAAGATTCAAGATAAATGGAAGTGTTTGAAGTGGGAGTCAGGTGTTTACACATGGTCTGCTGGTGGCAGATGACTCCGTTTTCCTCTTTGTGAGTCTGTGTGTCAAAGTGGCTGACCTATGCACATATGGATGCAATTGGTATTGCATTTGGGTGATTTTAATGCTTACACCTGGCTAGATGTTAGTATTTTTGCCTGGGGTGCCCTCCCTGTAGTATACATTGGCTGGATGTTAATATCTGAGGTCTGACATTCGACTTTTGAAGACAAATGGGTAACCATGGTGTAGCCATGTGCCCCCTATCATAACTGTCGAGGTCTAAAGCAACATGTCCAGCTTCTTAAGGATAGATGCCATCCTCTACCTCCTATTTTCCTGTGTAACTTGAATATAGTAGTATGCTTCCATTCCACATGCTTTCATTGAGAAAGGTTTAGCCTGATGATGATGAGTAATATGGAAATGGATCACATTGTAATTTCAGAGCTATAATGCAAGTTGAGATAGATGGGAAGCCTGATAATAGCTTTTCTAAGTGCTTTGGAAACTAATCACGATGTGAGGTTTGTTGCTTAAAAACTGGCAAGTGGAATTTAGTTATTAGCATTTCCCAAATTAGTCTCCTGAGATACAGTTCTCTCTGAATGGCCCTCGAAGGGTTTCGTGATTAAGTAAGTTTGGGAAGCAATGCAAAAAACTTAATAGATTGAATATGAACATATTAAAAATTCAGAAATCCTGCAGTATAGGATTCTAGTGATGTTCATGTAGGTTGACCATCCTAAAACTTTACCCTGGAATGTTGTTTTGTGAAACGTTTTATGTTCTCTGGCACATGTTGGCAAAAGCTGATTTTTTTTTTTCATTGCCATGCTAGTGCTGATGGGTGGATAAATCCCGTATGTATAAGTATGTGTTAGCATCTTAACATGATGTAGAATTAAAATCCTCTTGATCTATTTAGAGGACAAAAGTCTATTTCACTATCTAGGCAAGGGAGATGATCTCCAGATCTCACTTTGGATATTCTTTTCTTTATATCCACATGACTAGTAACCTGAAAGTTCAAAAAGTTTGATTTCCTTTCTTGAACCCCGTGGGATTATAAAGGAGGAAAACAGGCAAAGGTGGCAGCCAGATGGGGAAGTGGAAACAAAGGTTCTCAGCAACATGTAAGTTACTACATTTCCTCAATTGTGGGCATTGGGTTCTGCTTTCCTTAACGTTTGTATCTTGAATCTTTTGTGGCCTTCCTTATAGAAAAAAACCTAAGGTTTGTTTTCGGGAAGAGTTCGAGGGTAGGTTGCACATTTTACCCTGCCTGTTGATAAACCCCAACGTCTGATCAAGTGGTACTTCTGGTGTGCAGGGCCTCTTACTCATTCCTGGGCAGCTCCTCGGCAAGATGCCTGTAAAAAGCATTTGCTTGCATTTGTTGTTCTGCTTGGAAGGGTGAACAGCGTCTCTCTTAGCCGCTCTGTCTGGATATTTTGTTGTGGCTGTGGGCACTGTTCGCCTGGCCTCTCACTTTGTGGCCAAGGGGTGGGACTCTGCGGAGAGGACCAGTCTTGTTAACGTTCGTTTGCTGGTGCGGGAGCTTGCTCATCCCCAGCGTCTTGCCCCCCTTCTTCCCTTCTGGAAAGAGTGAGCTTATCCTAAAAAGAGTGGTCGTCCCTGCACTTCTCAGCCTGCATCAGGCATACTCTCGAGAGCCTGCTTCTGACTGGGTGAAGTCTAAATCCTACTCTCTCCTTTTCAGGTAAGAGAACATACTGAAAAATGGCTGTATGAGTGGCAGTTAAGATTTACAAAGGGGGGTAGTTTTGGGTAAGTTTGCTTTTTTTTTTTTTAAATAGCTTGTAGAAGGGCTACCACAATTTTGCTTTCATGGTCCCTGAAGGGGTAGTGGTAGAAAAGAAAATACTGTTGTCTTTAAATTTCTCACGCCACTCAAACTTTTTTATGAAGATTGTTTTATTTATTATTTTTTTTCTTCAGACTTTCTAATAACGGAGAAACCCAAGACAAAATTAAGACAAAGTGTATTAGACACCGTCTTGCGGTAATTCTGGCATTAGATACGGATTTATTGTCTCTTTAAAAAAAATTCCCTAAATCTAACTGTAACTCAAGTAGGTTTTTCAGTAGGGCATTTCTCCTATGATTTGATTGGTAGTATTTTTCTGTGTCATTCAGCATTTTGCCAATCTGTTTTAAAAATTACGTATGTGGGGGCAGGAGGAATATGGGAAATCTCTGTACCTTTCATCCAGTTTTACCTCGAATCTAAAACTACTCTAAAAAATAAAGTCTAGCAAAAAAATTTTTTTAACCAGTCTCTTAAATATTTTCTGTGAATACTTCAGTATGATGCAATAAAGCACAGAGTGTGAACACTGAATATTTTTTCCATCATGCATAAATTGCTACAAAGTTAATTGATTTTTATTTTTTGTAATTAGCAATAAAACTATAGAACCTATTACAATACTATGTTTGGATTTCCACTTTTTTGGTTCAACTGTATTAAGGTAGGCAGAATGATTGTTTTTGAAAGTCTCTTCTTAAATAAGCGAGGATGAAAATTTACTTTGTACCTACTGGAAATGTACTGATCCATTGTCTTGGAAGGTTAATCAGACACTATGTAAAATTCCTTCCTGAAGTAATAGAATGGAAATTAATAACTTCAGATTTGGTTTATGTGTTTGGTGACGGTCTTTTTAAAAACCATTTTCCTGTGATGACCCATATTCAGGGACAAAGGAGTGATGGTGAAGTATAAAACTTGCAGTTAGCACAGAAGAACTGGCTTCTGATAGCTTTAGAAAAATACTTCATGTTTTTGTACTTTATTTTGTCAGGGATGTTTTAGTACCTTTAAAGACATGTCACAATGAAAAAAGGTGAAACCTTTAGCTTTGCATGAACCACGACGAGCCACAGATATGAGCATTAAACAGTCTTTATTATAATGATTGAAATAAACAAAACATCATTAAAATCAATTTTAGACAGATGTGTACATGAATAAAATGTGACCTTCTGTGGCTATTTTTAAGGGGATTGAAGAACTTTCACAGCTGGCTCTTACTGTTGGAACAGACAGCTGCCTGAACTCTTGATTGTTACCTGTTGGAGAAAACCCTTTATAAGCTTCTTCTATTGAACAGCAATTACATGCAAAGTGATCCATTCTCCAGAGACAGGCAGAATATTGCAGGATATGAAACCTGGCCAGATGTTCAAAACTGGTTCAACTGTGTTTCATTTTGATAGACTCAGTGGGGGCGGGTGGGGGGGGCATGCTTTGGGGCTGGAGGTGGTTGTGCTGCACAGGTGGAGGCTAGGACTGAAGCCTCCCAAAGAGGGGCCGTTGTCGGAGGAAGGTGCTTACAGGAGACCAGTGTCCAGGGTTTACTACTCACCTATTTGCCTGTACCTGTCTTCTGTGTCTGAAGTTAAAGCTCTGCTATTGAGGGGTGCCTGGGTGGCTCAGTCAGTTAAGTGTCGGGACTCTTGATTTCAGGTCTTGTCATGATCCCAGGGTCATGGGGTCGGGCCCATGCTGTGTGTGGAGGCTGCTTAAGATTCTCTCTCTCCCTTGCCCTGTGCTCTCCCCTGCGTGCATGTCCTCTCTCCCCTCTCCCCTCCCATCCCCGCAAAACAAAAACTATTGAGAAGCTTTGAGTTATCAAGGCTTGGTCTGCAGGCTTGTAAGCTCGCTCCCTGCGTCTCACACTTGAATGTGAATATGAATCACCTGTGATTGGGTTAAATGGTAAATTCTAACAGCAGGTGTGGGATGAGGCCTGAGATTTTGTAGTTCTAACAAGCCCCCAGGTGTTGCTAATGCTCTGGGTTCAGCGACCACACTTTGCCTGGTGAGGAGCCTCAGTATCAATACCTACTCAGATGGTTATTTTTAACATATTAGACATGGTCTAGTCAGCACCAGCTGATCAGTTTGCAAAGCCAATAACTGAGCATGTGATGGAGGTGAATTGACGAACTGTAGACACTGGCCCCTTCATAGATGATGTAAGTGATGTGTGACCTGCTGGTTTCTCTGGAAGGAACGTGGGGCATTGTAACCTGCGATGAGCTGCTGTAGCAGTTCCTTCCTGGGACTCCTGGTCGCCTGCAGCCCTGCCCCTTGCCCCTTCAGTACAAACCTCATTCTCTGCTGCCACTACCCACACCTCCTCTGCTTCTTCTTCTGTCACTTCCCACCCATTAGGAGCCTTTTACTGCCTTGGGTTTGACTCATGTCTTGGACCTGGGTCTTCTGACAGCATCTTCTGCACAGCCTGGCTTGCAGCTGCCCTACTTCAGCTCACTGATTTTCTTTTTTAATTTTTAAGATTTTATTTTATTAAAAAAATTTTAATGCTTATTTTTGGGAGAGAGAGAGACAGAGTGTGAGTCAGGGAGGGGCAGAGAGGGAGACAGAATCTGAAGCAGGCTCTAGGTTCTGACCTGTCAGCACAGAGCCCAATGTGGGACTTGAACCCACGAACCGTGAGATCATGAGCCGAGGTCAGATGCTGAACCTACTGAGCCTCCCAGGTGCCTTGATTTTTTTTTTTTTCAATAATCCCCCACACTCAGCTCGGGGTATGAACTCACAAGCCTGGAATCCGCATTCTCCACTGACTGAGCCAGCCAGATGCGCCTTGCTGATTTTAGATCTAGAAACTGCGGGTAGCTACTTCTCTTGCACTCAACACACAATTTTCCCATGTAATCAACCAGTTTCAGGCAGGTGTGTGTGTATGTGTATGTTTAAAACAGCTTCCATGTCTCAGCTTGTTATATTTGTGCTTTGAATTTTCAACTTAAATGTTCTTCCTGTGTCCTAGATACCATGTAAACTCTTGAAGAGAGTGGGCAGTGGGGTGGCAGTGTGATAGTTTGTATTCTTCAGTAATTCCTTTCCCATTTTCTTCAGTGTTTTAAAGGAGAATGTCACACATTTGGTAATTGGAGTTTTACAATGTAGAACTCTGTTCACCTATATTCCACCATTAATATTTTATATCCTCACATATCCATCTACCTTTCCCTGATCCATCTCACTGTCTTAATTTTGATGCCTTTAAAAACAAACTACAGGCATCAGTTTGCATATTTCAACATGTTTATTTCAACTAGAGCTCAATATTTTTATGTGAAATTAACTTATGATGAAATGCACATATTCTTAATTGTATATAAGTTGAGCTTTTATAAATGCATACACCTGTATAAATCAACCCCTGGCAGGATACAGAACATTACTGTCACTGAGAAAGTTCCTCATGTGCTTTCTCAGCTTGTTTGTGCTTTTGTGACGCTTCCCCCACAAAAGAACTCCTTGATCAAATAAGTGATTGTTGATCAGTTTATTTTTTTCAGACTACACTTTGATCAATTTTACTTCATACACATTTACTCTTACTTTGAAATATAGATTGTATAACACTTTCTAATAAGTTAATATTTAGCTTATTTAGACTAACTCATGGTGCTATTTCTGATAAAAAAATTAAAGTTTTAACAACAGTAAATTAGAGTATCCAGTTTTTACTTGGCACGAATTATTTCCCAATGACTTGGTTGATTCTTCTAACATTATACAACATGGTTGGTGAGAATATATAAATTGAGATGTGGAAATCTGGAGGTAACCATATTCTAAGATTCTTTGGGTCAACACACCTAATTTCTCTGGCCAGCTGTTTGCTGTGAAGATTTTATTTGAGGATGTATTTACCTCCTCACTAAGCCTGATAGATGTTGGTTCACTCTTTTTTTTCCCTCCCAAATCTAGAGGCATTTTTATTTTACCTTTTTGAGTATAGTTGACATACAATGTTGCATTAATTTCAGGTGCACAACATAGCGGTTCACCTCTGTACATGATGCTGTGCTCCCCACAAGTGAAGCTACTATCGGTCACCATGCAACACTACTACAGTCTCTGACCATATTCCCTACGTTTCCTGTACCTTTCATCCCCATGACTTACTCATTCCATAACTGGAAGCCTGTATCTGGAACAGAAAGCTTTGTTCCCAGGACTGTCTTAACTCCTGATGTTCCATTTTTGTATGCTGTTGTGTCTGCTTCACCCCCAATACTTCACAAGGACAGGATTGATCTGGATCCATGCTGATGTGGATACACAGAGCTGTGTAAAACCTCCACTGTCCAGATGGCAACTTGCTTGAAATGCCAGGTTCTCAGAATGACCTGTAACTAGGAAGCAAAAAAACACCCCACAGTGTCTTTGGTGACAAAGAAGTGGTGTTTTAATATGTACCCGAAAGTAGCCTAGCAGAAAGGGTATGGTCAAAATGAATGAGTTCATAAAGTTGTTCAGGGGCTATAAAGTACTCAAATGGAATTCTTTTAAAGTGCCTTAAAACTTCCATTTTTTATTTTTTCATTCACATTAGTCACTGTAACACACTTTAATGGAGCATGTGACTCATGTTCTGAAAGGCCATGTAGCTTCTTCAACTGTTACTTACATTTAGGCATATTTTGCTTTTTCAGTGAATAGTGAACTATAAGCAATGGGTTTATTTGACTGTTTTTGGCTATAAAAACCCAGAGTAAAACTGAGTTAGAGATATGATATGGTAGGTGCTCAGAAGCTTTTTTTTTTTTTTTTACAGTCTTGCCCCAGAATACTCGATAGAAATTTATAGTGATTTTTTTAAAGGTACATCATTTAATAGGAAATTTAATAGGAAGTTTGTTTTCTTGCTTGTAAAGGAATGCAATAAAATATCCCAGCAGTTTTTAAAAGCACAATATATGACCCTTAGAACCAAATTGAACAAATACTCAACAGTTATCTACTCAAAAATTTAAGCCAGGGGCACCTGGGTGGCCCAGTCAGTTAAGCATCTGACTTTGGCTCAGGTCATGATCTCCCGGTTCAGGAGTTTGAGCCCCATGTTGGGCTCAGTGCAGACAGCTCAGAGCCTGGAGTCTCAGTGGGTCTGTCTCTATCTCTCCCCTCCCCTCTCGCCTCTTCCCACCATCTCTCCCTCTCTCCTCTTGCTCAGTTTTTCCCTTTCTCTCTCAAAATAAGCATTACAAAAACTGAAAAAAACAAACTTAAACCAGAGATTGGCTATATATCATTAGGGAGAATACAGAAAGTTAACTATCTATGTAAAGTTAACTAGGCCAGAAAAAACAATCCCTATACACATGCTTACTCTATTGTTTTCCAAGCTACTTAATTTATTGTTGCTCCTTTCAGAGATGAAAGGACAGGAGTAATTTTGGCAAACACTTGCTCAAGTTAGTACTGATAAATTAACTCAGAGCCATGTTTTAAGAAAAATAAATTCAGCTTCTAAATCTAAGCAACTTTCCCCCAGTAGGAGACTTCAATTATATTGTAAGATGAAATACCTAAGTAAGAGGTGGGTGGGGGGTGGGGGTGGAGTGTGTGTGTGTGTGTGTGTGTGTGTGTGTGTGTGTGTAACTCGTACAAACGTGTGACAAGGTAGAGAATTGTGGGAAATGGTGGGGGAAGTTTCCCCTTCTAATAATACCCTTCCCTCTGAAATAGAAAGAAATATCAGTGATCATGTCTCCAATCCTGCAGAACTCCTGCATTTATGATATGCTCATCCTCCCAAAAAAGGCTGCCATTTATGCAAGTTTTTATTATATTTTAACCTTCAATTAAAAGTTTAAGCTTCTAGGACAGGAGAGCAGTCAACAAACTCCTTTCTGTTGAGTGGGGTATCTTCCCCTTTTTCTCTGTGTGTCCTACCTGTTCTTGAAGGGTCCGCATGAAGCCCAACCATCTTGAAGCTTTTCTCACGTCAAATGTCTGCCTGTTCCTCCGTTTTGTGAGGACCTATTGTATTGACTTAAAAACCTTTTGGCATCATTCTTCAGGGCAGATAATTGCTCACTAATTATGGTATATATTAGCCTTGTCTTAATGATGTAAATTCCTCTGTGCAAGAGCCCTCTCTTAACGTTTCTTTTACATTTTCTACCTTTTCACCTTTTCTAGTTTAGTGTTTTGGAGAGCCTTCACTCAATAAGTATTGTTGGCTGATTGTCTGAATATTGAGAGGCCACTTGTCTCCATGAATGTGATGAACTTCATTTTTCCTCTTTCCTATCAACTTAGAATTAATAGAAGGATTATTTTGAGGCAAAATCATTTGGCATTTTGTTTCTTTTTATCTTCATTTTTAAGTTACCATGCAGTTGGCCATATTTCAGTAATAGTTTCAACATTCACCCCTTTTGGGGTGCATATTATTTGGGGTGCATGGGTGTCCCCATTAAGCATCTGAGTCTTGATTTCGGCCCAGGTCATGATCACATGGTTTGCGAGTTTGAACCCCGTGTTGGGCTCCATGCTGACCGTGTGGAGCCTGCATGTGATTCTCTCTCCCTCTCTCTCTGCCCCTCTGCCCTGCTCACTTGTGCACATGTGCTCTATTTCAAAATAAATACATTTAAAAATATATTAAACATTCACCCCTTTAATAATTCCTTTCATCTGCGAAGAACAAATTATTTTTCTAAAATAATTTTCCAGAATGACTCTGTAGAGCAGTTAGGCCCTATTGAATCTAGAATGTAAGAAAAATCGAACTCTGAAGTTCAGCTTCTGAATGACTTGGGAGCAGAGAATGTTATACACTTTGCTTTGTGTATTCTGGTCCGAAATGTAGGGGTTCTATCAGCAGCTGAGCTCTTTGTGTGGACATGCTTTGATGTGGTTGGGGTCTGAAGAGAAGCACTGAGCCAGAGAAGACTTACTGGCTTATCCATCTTCTTAGTCTTTTGTCTAGCTGTGTCACATGATTGGATGTATCTCCCTGCCTCAAAAACCAATGACAATCAATGTCGAGGTCACAGTTTTTCCTACACAGTGTTACTAGTTGTAACTTTATGCCAACAAATTTTCCACATGTCCTAACAAATTAGGGAACCTGTCAAAACTGGGACTTATGTTCCCTCCATTAGAGGAGGCATGTACTCTTGGGGAGGCTGGGTTGAACTCAAGATTTTTGTATTAGTTTCTTGTTGCTGCTGTAACAAATCGCCATGAATTAGTGGCTTAAAACAACACAGATGTATCATCTTAGAGTTCTAGAGACCAGAAGTCTTAAACTGGCCTGCAGGGCTGTGTTGTTTATGGAGACTCTAGGGGAGAATTCATTACCTTCTCCAGCTTCTGGAAGCTACTCACATTCCACAGTAGCTCAAGACCATGTCACTCTGGCCTCTGCTTCCATTGTCCTATCTCCTTTGATTCTCCTGCTTCCCTCTACCATTTGTAAGAGCCCTTGTGATGACATTGGGCCCACTCACCTCAAGACCCTTAACTTAATCATGTTTTTGAGGTCCTTGTTGCCATGTAAGTAACATATTCATAGGTTCCAAGAATTAGGATGTGGGCTTCTTCACAGAGCCATCGTTCTGCCTACCATACCCTAAGTCTACCCCTTCCTCCCAGTGACACAGCTGTCACCCTTCAGGCTGTCACCTCTAAAGTGTTGGACAACTGCAATTGATTTCTGTTAACCTGGAATTTGATTTTTATCCAACAAATAAGATGGAAGTATTTTCCCTGATATTGGTATATCTTAACTTATAAATGTTGAATAATTTTTAAAAATAGCTCTTCTTTCTCTCTTCGCTTGACTTTTCTTCTGTTTTTATTTCAAGTGTATTTCAAGTGCTTTTCACATTGTGGTTTTCTTTTCATCTGTAGAACAAACTTCACACTCATTAAGCTGTTTCTCCCCTCCCTGGCCCTTGACTATTAATCTCTCAAACTCTAGTCTTTTTCCCTTGGGGAATTTCTCGTTCTGTTGTGATTTGTGGTCCCCCCCCCCCCCACCTTTTCATGTGGTTTCTTCTTTTCACCCTCTGGTCCCTCCCTCACAATTCTTGTATCTTTGTCTTTTTCATCTGACAATAGAAAGTGATGTACATTTTGAACTTGCAACACTGCCATTTATCAGCAGAACATAGTATAATATCCGCTTTTGCTGATAAGAGAGTGGCAAAATTAATGTCAGAAATAAGCTGCTTAGTAACCTAAGAATTGAGGAAAAACCCATTCATATACAAAGGTATCTGAAGCAGGAACAATTTGTCCATCTTTTCCAATAATTGTGAACATTTTCCTTTTTGACCTTTCTTATTGTTGTTGGTGCTGATAGCACAGCTAGTGAAATAAATTAGACCCCTTTTTGCTTTATTCATGGGTAAGGCTGTTCCAGAATTTTCACTGGTCCAAAAGACTAGAGCATTTAGCAGTGGTTTTCAAGTGTGGTTCTCAGGCCAGCGGCATTAGAATCACCTGGGAACTTGCCAGAAATGCAAATTATCAGGCTCCACTCCAGACCTACTGGATCAGAAGCTCTTGGGGTGGGGTTCAGAAGTCTTTGTTCTAACAAGGTCTCCAAGAGATTCTGATATACAGTCAAGTCGAAGAGCCCTTAACTGTATTGTTTGGTCACCCTAGTGGGTGGGGAGTGGGGGAAGGATGAACTCTTTTTGATCTCTTTCTAGATCATTTTATGTGTTTACTAGTCCCAGTGTCCAGGGATGTTGCTTCCTATAAACTATGTTTACTGAGAATATTTACAATTTCAGTACACCATCCAAAGTCCCTTTATTTTGCCTTGGAATTAGTAATCTGTGGGTTGGCATCAGGAAGAAATAGTTCTTACTTGGAGCACCTACCTACAGGGCGTAAAGCTTAGGGGGTATCAAAGTAAACACAACTCTCATTCCTGGAACCCCCCTGATTTGTTCATATCTCTGATAGCCCTACTTCCCATCTTTAAAAATGTGACAGTTATCATAAGTGTTAATGTTTCAACTCCTTGAAATCTTTAAAATGAATCACCAAGTTATTGCATATGGAAAGAGGAACTCTCTCTCCCCTTGCTGCTTCTGCAAAGTCCTTCAAAGTAAAATTTATATCTACCACATAAGCATGTGTTTATGGAAAATCAGGTCATCCATAGGCTTATCTCCAAATGTGGTGAAAAGTCCATGGGGCCACTTAATTATATTGAACTGTAATTCACATGCAATAGTGTGCATCCATTGTTAGTGTCCATTTTGCATTTCAAGGAGTCTTGACAAATGTGTATACCAGTGTAACCATGACCACAGTCATACAGAAAACTTGTTCAAGCCCTTTTGGAACCCATCCCTCCCAACCACTTGATTTCAGGCAACCACTAGTCTTTTTTGGTTTTTAGTCTTTTTTGCTTTGGTCGTCTTTATGCTTTTTCTAGGATTTCTTACAAATGAAAGGATGGAATGACTAGGCCCTGTGCATGTTCAGCTGCATAAGAAACTGGCTTCCCAAAGGGTTGAACTATTTTACATGCCCACCAGCAATGCCTCAGAGTTTCCACTGAGCTGCTTTGACGTGCTGTGATAGCAGACAGATAGAAATTCCATGTTGATATCTAATGTGTATATATTCCCATTACACACGTGTGTATAACTGCCTGTGTGCATAAATGTGTAGAGAAATATGGATCAGTTTTATTGTATGAAGAACACCAATTTTGCTAGTAAATATAAGATCTTTCTATAGAACATAAAATTCTAACCCATGAGCATATACACAAACTGTTACACTACGTGTAAGTGATTTCTGTGTCTTTCCCTTAATATGTATTTACTTTTATCATTTGCTGGCTATTACTAACAGGCAAGTGGCAAACTTCAGAAAAAGAATAGCAACCCTAACACAAGAAAATTGTTATTTTTTTCCCCTCCAGCTTGGGAAAAGGTAAATGTTCTATGAGTGTGGTATTCGTTTAGTTGGGTATAGCTGAAGCCTCCAGTACTGCATGATGCAAGGTGCAAGAACCTAGTAGATACACAGTGGGCAATGGGGTGCAGATGAAGGAAACTGAGGAAGAATGATCCTGCAGGGAACAGGAGGAATAGACTGGCAGCAGGGAAAAAATTCTCAAGGAGGCATGTTCAGGACCCAGGGGTCAAATGAGGATGGAATGAACGGATGCAGCCGCCATGGAGACAAGGAGACTAGATTTACACACATGTCGTCATGACACTGAGAAGAATGTGCAGAATATCCAACAGAAGTAAAAGCAGCATGCTAAAAGGGAAGACGGTGACTCATTCTGTAGCTGAGGTGGAGAGGAGAAAATTGAGGAAAGCTTCAGGAAGAGCAGTTAGCAGTGGAACAGAAGAATAGAGTAGTAAAATGAATTCCATCTGTATGTGTGAAATGCTGGTATTGTTGAATACTGTTCCTAGAGGGTGGGAATAAAAAATAATGGTGGGGTGGTCAGATTACACAGGATTGCGTCCTAAAGGTATGATGGCTAGTTAAGCTGCTGCTGTTAATTTATGTCCCCCAGTGAGCAGAGTCCCTGGAAACGGCCTGAGCCAGGGGCAAGGTGCCGGTATAAATTTCAGTGACTCATCTCTTGGGTCTAAAATAGCAGGCTAGAGGTCAAAGTGTAGTAAAGGAAGGAAGTCTTTGTGACACATGTTCCTCTCAAAAGCAAACTCAGACCCAGCATACGTAATGCAGTTTCTCAAACGGGTGTAGAGAGATTGAGGTGGGCGATGGGACTTGAGCCTACATCAAATCTGTGTTTTCTATACAGGGACACTTTGACTTTTTTCCCCACTGGGCTGCCATTTTCCAAAAGACTTTAGGTATACCTTTGGGCATAAATATATTCTGTTGGGATACATGCAAGGGCTCAGAGACTCTTAAGGGAATAGCTGTCGAGGTTTTAACTTCATATGTGCTCTTTGCTAAAGTTGATCTTCCTTAGAATGCATTTGCTTTCTTTTCTCCCTTTTTACTGAAGGAAGGCATTCCTCTTGTCTTCCTGGAATTTTAATATGGTATGTAGTCCTGTAATGTGAAACATCCCAAGTGCTAACCCTGAGGGTGCTTTGCTTATGCAGAATTCAAGACCTATTCATCAGTTGATGGGTAATTAAAAATAAACTTTGGGGCACCTGAGTGGCTCAGTTGGTTGAACATCTGACTCTTGGTTTTAGCTCAGGTCATAGTCTCATGGGTTTGTGAGATCAAGCCCCTCATCGGGCTCTGACCTTACAGAGCATAACCTTCTTGGGATTCTCTCGCTCTCTCTCTGTCTGTCCCTCCCTCTCACACACTTTCTCTCAAAATTAATAAATAAAAACTTAGAAAAACGAATTTGATGATGGACCACAGTCTTTGGCTTGAAGCTCCAAAGGAGTTTAGAGATTTCAGTGCTGTGGCTGCAGCTACTCTTCTACACTCCTCTGCTTATTTAGGCTAAAAGGATTTATCAGCATTTGTGTATAGAAATAAAAATTGGAATAAAATTGATGCTATACCTTTGTTATCTTGGCATTAGGGAACATTTGCCCATGGATGTGTGAGTTAATTTTTTAAAGCTCTATGTATCTTGTCAAGAGGTACATTTCAAGTCCAGTTTTACTCTTTATATTTAATAATTATTGACCAAAATGTTGTAATATTTATGTGATTTTTTTCAGCTGTTTACTGGTAACTGTATAACTCCAAAGAAATTACTTCATTCGTAGGGGCTAAATTCAAATTAACCCAAAACTTAAAATTCTAAATGATAAGCCAATTTTTGGTGGGTGTAGGGATGTATAATAAATAGTTCAGTCAATAAAATACTTGGAATAAAGATCAATTCATTAGGATAAAACTTGCAGAAGTAGAATGGAAATGTGAAAAGGAAATGATAAAACGTGAATGTTAAAGAACTTATTTTTAAATTATTTTTAAATAACCTTTTAACGATAAGTACCAGTTCACTATAGGATTTAGATTCTTATGGCTTTGAGTGATATAATAGCTATTTTACTTAAAAGTCGACACTTACAACATCCATTGTTGTAATTGCATTGTTAACTCTTTTGATTATACGATGAAAAAAATTAAGGTATTAACTTAAAATTGACTTTTAGTTGCATAGTTATTTCTAGGCTGTTCTAGAGGGATAGAAGTACAGATTTTTGAGAACCAATGTTATGGGTAATGGGACATCACTGAAACATTTTGAATAGGGGAACACCTGACAAGATTGATGGCTATGAAGAGGTATTCTTCTAAGTAGACGATGGGGAGGGTGTATCTCAAAGATTGGAGGTGATGAGAGACTAGGAGCAATAAAATAATGAGTAGGATTTAACATAATTTCAATGAGTGATGTACCATTTAGAATGTTTCTCACAGCAAAGAAACTTCAGTTTGGCTCAAATAACAAAATAATTATGTTCCCTAACAAGAAATCTCAAGGTAGAGTGACATCTGTGTTGGTTAACTCCATGAATTACGGTTTCTATGTTATGCTTGTGTCAAAAAATGGCAAAGGTCTTAGGGGCCACCATGAATAGCTTAGACCAATCAAGACTTATATCCTGGACCTGGGGCTGGAGCACACCTTGCCCTGAAGCACATGGCCTTAGAAGGACAGTGTAGTTAAGTGAAAACCAAATTGAGGTTTGTGGCAGAAGAAAAAGAGGTAAAGAATTCAGGGGAAATCCCAACCTTTTTAATTTTTTTTTATTTTTTATTTTTGAGACAGAGACAGAGCATGAGCAAGGGAGGGGCAGAGAGGGAGGGAGACACAGAATCCGAAGCAGGCTCTGGGCTCTGAGCTGTCAGCACAGAGCCTGACGCGGGGCTTGAACTCACGAACTGTGAGATCATGACCTGAGCTGAAGTCAGATGCTTAACCGACTGAGCCACCCAGGCACCCCCGGGGAAATCCCAATCTTGGGCACAGCAGAGAGTATAGACAGTGGGCACCAGTACCTGACCCAGGATTCAGAGTCCATAGAATTTAGCTACTAACTGCATGTGGAATATAAATTGGTGGGATTAAGTTAGGCATGCCCTTTAGGTTTCTGACCTGGTCATCAGATAGATTATGGGTCCATTTAATGATGAGAGTCAGAAGGGTGGGCAGATAGGGTAGGCAGAGTAGTCCCCCCCCCCCCCACCAAGATGTCTGAGTCTTAATTTCTAGAATTTGTAAATTTTACCTTACTTAGCAAAAAGGGTGTTGCAGATGTGATCAAGGTTAAGGACCACCTTGATGGCTGGATTAGCCTGGATAATACAGGTGGTCACAATCTCATCATTAGTCCTTGAAAGCAGAGAACCTTAACTGATTGTTGTCAGAATAAGAACATGAATGAGAGCAAGAGAGTGAACTGGAATGTTAGAAGACATGACAGGAGAAATCCAAAGTATGAAAGGAACTTGGACTTGATTTAGGATTGCTGGCTTTGAAGATGGAGGAAGGGAGCCAGGAACCAAGAAATGTGCATGGCCTCTAGTTGCTGGGAATAGTAAGGAAACAGATTTTCCCCCTAGGCCCTCCAGAAAGGAACACAGCCCTGTGGGCACCTTGATTTTAGCTCATTGAGACCTCTGTGACACTTCTGGCTTTAAGATAACAGATTCGTATTTTAAGCTACTAGGTTTGTGCTTTTCATTATGGGAGTAATAGAAAACAAATGCAGCTGGTTTGCCCAGGTTTTCCACTGAGGAATGCATATTTCTTCAATAGATCCTGAATTAGATGTGCCAGAGGTTAGCAGTCTAGGGCTGTGGGCATCTAGTCTCTTGATATACATGCTTGCTTTAGCAAAGGAGAAAACAGAGTTATGCAGGAGCACTTTATTTGAAGCTTTCTTGTTTTCAGTGTTCTATACTTTGTCATCTTCCTTGAAATTAGGATTTGGCATGGATAACCTCAGGTTCCCTTCACCTTGAAAATTTTGAAGATCTTTGCCTTAGATAAAACAGAACACTTCCCTACCCAGTATAGTCTACTCTCTGTTGAACATTAGGAAAAGAGGGAGAAGTACATACAAGAATTATTGGGGAACATAGGAACATAACATTCATTATAAAATCTGAGTGTGGGCCTCCAGTGCCTTGTTTAGAAATGTAGTATTCCTAAATGTTAGACATTAATCAACATGGGCCCTGGAATTTTTGTGTTGAAATCACTCCTTTTACATCAAGGTAAGTGAAACATAAGGTTCTGAACAGAAACCTGTGTTGTCCTAACTAGCTAAGGGGCCACATACCCACCATCATGAAAATCTGTGTGTTGGCATCATTGTGGATTATTCCATCACATGATCCGGGGGAGGTGTCGAAAGTGTTCCCCTTCATGAGCACTGGTATTCCTTGTTCAGAGATTTTCAATATCATAAGGAGAATCTACCACTTGACAGAGAACTGTTGCCTTATAAAGCTGATGCTATGGTCTGAATTCCCCAAGTGGGGCAATTTGTTAGGTATAGGATAGGATCAGATTGTAGAGGATAGCAGTGGGGAAGAATGCACACCAAAGTCCGTCCTTTAGGGCCACCCCTTGCCTTATACCTGTTTAGCATGAGTACTGCTCTGACCGAAAATCCCATTCTGCACAAGGTTTTGAAAAGGTAGAATGTCTAATACAACGTCTGTCTTGAACACAGAGATGGACACTCTTGCTAGTCTGAGGGGTGGACTGTAGTTACTGGGAACATGAGGGTCCTACTTCATTGTTGTCAACTCCCCTGGCTGAAGATCCCATTCATACCCATCCTCACCCATTCAAGGACTCCCAGATGCAGATTCTGCAGGGGGAAAAAGGGCCATAGATTTCCTAACAATTCTCTCATTGACAGGGAGTCTGTAATGTGATTCCATCTGGATTAACTTTTGTTCTTGTACCCTGGAAAACTTTGTTTAATAGTTATCTAAGCATTTGAGCAATAATTGAACAAATGTCTTTGAACTTGTCCAGACCTGGGCTTGCCAAATGCTGTGGTGAGACTTGAAGTGGTTAAGTCCACCATGAATGAACCCCTTAAGCTGCAAGGCCTGTATGTTTGTGCCTGATTGTGTTGCTGGGAAAAGTTCTTTGGAAATTATGACCTTGACCAGACTTTGAATAGCTGATCAACATGAGGCCATGAGAGGGGAACTTGGGTAGCTTAGTAGGTTAATAGCCTGATTCTTGGTTTTGGCTCCAGTCATGATCTCTTCATTTGTGAGATCGAGCCCCGAATTGGGCTCTGTGCTGACAGTGTGGAGTCTGCCTGAGATTCTCTCCTCCTCTCTCTGCCCCTCCCCTGTGTGTGTGTGCACACATGCATGTGTTCACATGCTCTCTCAAAAGATGTGGCTGCAGGAGGAAGATCCACTTAATGTCTCTAAACAGACTTACAGTGTCATAGGGCATTGGTCATAGGGGACTCTGTGGTAAGCCTTGTCTTCTCTTGCTCTGCCAATCACTATTCAAGGTGTACCACCATCAAAAATGTATCCTTGAAGACTGTTTAGTAATATGTTTTCCCCTACACTTTCTGGGTCTCTGTTTTAGTCATTTCTGGCTGTTTTAAAAAGATAGATTGGGTGGCTTAACAAACATTTCATATCCTTCTGGAGTTTGGGAAGTCCAAGACCAAGGTGCTGGCAGGTTCAATGTCTGATAATGTTCCTCCTCCTGGTTTGTACATAGCCATCTTCTCTCTGTGTCTTCATATGGCCTCCCATATCATGTGGGGAGGAACAGATCTTGTGTTTCTTCTTTATAAGGTCACTAATCCCATTAGGAGGCCCTAGCCTCATGACCTAATCTAACCCTGACTCTCTCCCAAAAGTCCCACTTCGAAATACCATCACCTTGGGGACTAGGACTTCAGCATATGAATTGTAGGGAACACAAACATTCAGTCTATAACCATCTCAGTAGAACAAGAAAATGAGACAGATTGTTCTGTAATTTTTTTTAAGCATAACACTAATACACTATCCGACAAGGATAGCCATTTTGGGGGGCTTTTGTTGCTATAGGAAGGAGGTTAATATTAATAGTAGTGGGACTTGGGAATTACTTTCAGATCTTGAGCCCATATCCTGAAGTGATTTTGAAGAAAAGAAAAGCAGAATAAGTCAGATTTTTTTTTTTATTAAAAAAATTTTGGGGCGCCTGGGTGGCGCAGTCGGTTAAGCGTCCGACTTCAGCCAGGTCACGATCTCGCGGTCCGTGAGTTCGAGCCCCGCGTCAGGCTCTGGGCTGATGGCTCAGAGCCTGGAGCCTGTTTCCGATTCTGTGTCTCCTTCTCTCTCTGCCCCTCCCCCGTTCATGCTCTGTCTCTCTCTGTCCCAAAAATAAACGTTGAAAAAAAATTAAAAAAAAATTTTTTTTTTAATGTTTATTTATTTTTGAGATAGAGACAGAGCATGAATGGGGGAGGGTCAGAGAGAGAAGGAGACACAGAATCTGAAACAGGCTCCAGGCTCTGAGCTGTCAGCACAGAGCCCGACACGGGGCTCGAACTCACAGGGCTTGAGATCGTGACCTGAGCCGAAGTCGGAGGCTCAACCGACTGAGCCACCCAGGTGCCCCCCCCCCCGCTTTTTTTTAAGAACAGTCCTGAAAATGGTGAGGGGCATATGTGGGGTGCCTTTGTTTTGTTCTTTTTTCATAGCATCTCCCTTCTAGCCTGGCCCACGGTAAATGTTCAACAAACACATTTTGTTTGAATGAATCGATCATAAGTGGGAGTGGTTTACAGCAATAACTGGTCGAAGAGCTATTTCTTTAAATGCCATTCAGCTTTGGGCACCATGCTTGGAGCTCACTGCATGAAAGTAATGGGTTAAAGGTTCTTTCTCATCCTGATATCAGTCACTTGGGACTCTAACAGTTAAGAAACTCTTTAAAGCTGGCTGGTCTGGAAACAACATTAGGTCGTGCAGAAGTACTTAAGGGAGGCTTGTTTTTCCTTTTTTGTCTAAAAGTGAAGGCTGGTGGGAACTTAGTCATCCGTGAGTCTACCCTCAGATTGTACCTCTGCACCCCGTGGGTTATTACAGAAGATGTGTTTGTGGTATTTATTGAGTACATACTTGGGCGGTTTACCGACTTGACTCTAATAACCAGTGACAGGAAGCTTCTGGCTGAGGTTGAGATGAACAGACAATGGAGTTGGCCTGTCATACCCCATGAAATGAGGTTTTCAGGGACTGGGACTGGGGTTTTCAGTTTTCAAAGCAGGACCAGTTGGTCACCTGGGACTGAAATCGCTGCCCTTTGCTGGCAGGCCATAACGGGCTGACCTGTGTACTTCTTCCCACCCTGCCATCTCCCCTGAGTCCTGTCTCTGCTCTGAGGCATGGTTGGGGGGAACAGTTTGAGGGTACATGTGAAGGGAAAGAAAAATGGGACTCAGTTTGAGTCACATGTAATTGCTCGTTTCAAATTGTGTTAATAAGGAAGAGTATGTTTACTGAGACTTGAAGCTTTCACTCCGTGGGGACATCAGAACCCATCACCTCATTCCTCAGGGGCCAGGGAGTCAAACTGCTTCTCTGCCTCACAGCAAAACCAAGATGAATCTGTGTGTCTATTAAACTGCAGTGAGAATAGGGTTCAGAACCCCTCCTGCCCCTGGAGGTTGTTGTTCAAACACAGGTGGTTTCTACTTGCCAGTCTAAGTACCTCTTACAGCGCAGTGAGGCTGGGGACTTGCCCATTCCATGAAAATATGCTATGTTATTTGTGCCTTGACCAGGATGCCCCTGAGTTTGATGGGGTGACTCCAGATTGGCTCATGGAGCCCATCTCTGACGATGCAGTGGCAGGAAGTCTTCTTGGCCACATTTCTTTCCTTCAGTTAGTGCTGTGAGGGATAGAAAAATGAAGGGACTGGTGGGGCCCCTCCAGAATAAGATCAGGGAGGCAACTCTAAAATAAGGTAGAGCAGGTAGCATGGGCTGTGATATCCCAGAGGAGGTAGAAATTCTTTCCCATGACCACAGGTAAGGTAAGAGAAAGCTCTTCCAGATTTTTTTCTGATGTGTGTGTGTGTGTGTGTGTGTGTGTGTGTGTGTATTTTTTTTTTTTTTGAGAGAGAGAGTGCAAGCTGGGGAGGGGCAGAGAGAGAGAGAAAGGGAGACACAGAATCTGAAGCAGGCTCCAGGCTTTGAGCTGTCAGCACAGAGCCTGACACGGGGCTCAAACTCATGAACTGTGAGATCATGACCCGAGCTGAAGTCAGATGCCTTAACCAACTGAGCCACCCAGGTGCCCTTCTGCCAGATTTTTAAAGTTAAGTTTTGGAGCAGTAGCAAAAGGGACCATCAAACTGGAGATACTTATTTTGATAAGAATGCTGGTCTAGTCTAAATGATTATTTTTTTTTAACGTTTTATTTATTTTTGAGACAGAGAGAGACAGAGCATGAACGGGGGAGGGGCAGAGAGAGAGGGAGACACAGAATCGGAAGCAGGCTCCAGGCTCTGAGCCATCAGCCCAGAGTCTGACGCGGGGCTCGAACTCACGGACCGCAAGATCATGACCTGAGCTGAAGTCGGCCGCTTAACCGACTGAGCCACCCAGGCGCCCCCTAAATGATTATTTTTAAGCTTTCTTGTTTGTAATTGCAATTGGAGAGTGATGAATAATGTTTGAAATGTTTTCTATGGTTTTTGGAAATACTATATGTAAATGTTTAAAGTTGTATGCAAATTAAGGAAAATGGAATCTCACTTTCTTGTTCATGTGCACTTTTGAGAAACATTATCTTAATTTTGAATTGGATATCTTGATCTATCACTGGTGAGTCTTAGGCTGAGCCACATGAAATTGATATTTTTGTTGATCAAAATGACTGAGTAATAATTTCATATGACTCATCCTAATATATTTATGCCTTTGGTCTTTCTAGATACATGTAGATTAATCTATGAAGCTATTACTCTGTAGCGAATGTATTAATAAACCAAACAGTCTGCTTCGACCCCTCCCTGCTCTGTAATTTTTGCCCATTCAGATTTTTCTTTTCCTGGGTTTTAAAAGGGACAAAGTTAATTTCAAACCTCTGATGCAGCTGGAATGTACTAGAAGATGGGAACTTTCAATGAAGGGATGACATTGATGGTAGAAGGCATCCTTTTCCACACCATGACTGAAATTCCAACACTTACTGTGAGGATTTTGAGGGCAATCCTTGGTCATGGATGTTCACATTGATACTGTAGCAATGGGCAAACAATGGAAAAGGGATCAGACTTCCTTTATTTCAGTTCAGTCTTTCCTATTTGGGTATATTGCCTTATTTGGCTCAGAATGAGCCTCAAGGTGTGTGTGTGTGTGTGTGTGTGTGTGTGTGTGTGTGTGTGTGAGAGAGAGAGAGAGAGAGAGAGAGAGAGAGAGAGAGAGAGAGAGAGATGCTTTCTTCACCTTAGAAAGCACTTCCTTTGAAGTTCTAGGTGAAACACTCCCGGTGTGGTGGATACCATGTCGTGATGTCCTTGATGAATGTGCTGTGTTTGGGAAGCCATCCGTAGTTTTAATTCTAAAAATAATTCAGATTGGTGACCTTACTAGGATTGTGGGTTTTATGTTGTTTTGAAATTTAGTATCAAAAGAAAGCATTTGAGGGTTATCCTGTTTCAAAAAAAACATTGCCATCATGGACTGCTTTATGGGCTGTAAGGCACTTTTCTGAATTATTGCATACACGTGACACATGCTTGTATGTGCTTGCCTTTATTAGCAGAAACAGTACCTTGGTGGTCACATGTGTTAATTTATGTAATGCTTACTCTAGTACAGACCACTCTCGTTTTGTTGGAACAGAGCCATATGTAGGTGAAACTTGCTGACCATAAATACTTTGCTTCTGTGACTACACACTTCCTGGACTGGAATCCCTTATTTTTTAATTTTTTTTCAACGTTTTTTATTTATTTTTGGGACAGAGAGAGACAGAGCATGAATGGGGGAGGGGCAGAGAGAGAGGGAGACACAGAATCGGAAACAGGCTCCAGGCTCCGAGCCATCAGCCCAGAGCCTGACGCGGGGCTCGAACTCACGGACCGCGAGATCGTGACCTGGCTGAAGTCGGACGCTTAACCGACTGTGCCACCCAGGCGCCCCTGGAATCCCTTATTAAATAAATAGCAGGTGCTAAATGGAAACCTAGAGTTTGAATGGCAACCTTGTCAAGAGATTTTGGGGGTAGTTATGCTGAAATTTAACAAGGGCGTGTTACTCAGTCTTGCTCCTAGAATCATCCTTCACTCCTTCCTTTCTCTAATCCACATGTAGTATGTTGTATGTTGTTGAATGCTGTCTGCTTTACCTTCCAAATGTACCTTTTTTTTTTTTTTTTTTAATACCATTTCCATTGCTGTCACCCTGGTCTGGGCCTTATTCTCCTTCACCTGGATGACTGGCCTCTCTTCTTCCAGGCTCACTTCCTGCATCCCCACTCCTGCTGATCTGTTCTCACCTTAGCCAGAGTGACCTGTTAAGTATATGTCAGACCCAGTCCCCCTCTTCCTAGAATCCTCCAGTGAGTCTTCCTCTTATTCCTAGTACAAGTCAGGATCTTGACCATGGCCTTCTAGGCCTGCATGGTCTGACCTCTTGTCATCACCATTACCTCATCCCTAGCACCCTCAGCTCAGCCACACTGGCCTCCAGGCTGTTCCTTGAACACACAGGCATGCCCTCATCGGAGGGTCTTTGTGTTGGCTGCTACTCTGTCACTAATGGGCTTCCTTCCCCTCTCATCTCCTTCGCTAATTCCTTCACCTCCTTCAAGTCTACGTACCTTCTTATTTTTTCTTAATTTATTTTTTAATGTTTATTTTTGAGAGAGAGCATGAGCGGGGGAGGGGCAGAGAGAGAGGGAGACGCAGAATCCGAAGCAGGCTCCAGGCTCCGAGCTGTCAGCACAGAGCCTGAAGTGGGGCTCAAACCGAGGATCCATGAGATCATGACCTGAGCTAACGTCGGCGACTTAACCGACTAAGCCACCCAGGCACCCCTATGTACCTTCTTATTAACCTCCATCCTGTTCTCTACCTTTCTTTCTTCCATAGCACTTTGCATTTTTCAGATTGCATAATTTAACTATTTATTGGGTTTAGTGTTTACTTTCTCTCCCTTCTCTAGAATGTATGTGCCACCCTGGGGGCAGATTTTGTTCAGTGAAGTGGCCTTAGGATCTTGATAGCTCAGCCTGACCCCCACCAGAGGTTCAGTAAACATCTGTCAAATAAATGAATGCTCGCACAGGGTGATGGATGGGCCCTTCTCATCCCTTCACCATGAGTACTTCTTTTTAAAAATCCGATTTAACAGATCTTAAAGCCATTTCATATTGTTTTAGCTTCAGACTTCGTATTTTACATATCCAGTAATGAGATGGGTCAAAAGAAAGTTTAAAAAAAATAGTATTTGTTCTAACCCATTCTTGATTACTCTGTTAATGAGAGATTAGCCTCTGCCAACACAATCTAGGAACTTCCATTTGGTTTTTAGAGGTTTTGATTGGGGTGAGGCTCTTTTCGGGAAGGGACTGTTCTAACATCTGTGGAAAATAATCCCACACCTTTGATTCTACTTCTCTGAAACCAACTGATAAACCGAATAAAAACGTTGGACATTGTAATTTTATAAAATGGCTTGAATAGTCCCCGAGGTCATGGTGTCATTTGAACTCACTTTCTCCCCTTCCTATTTGTGCCTCCTGGGTGTGGGAAGACTTGGGTGGTTTAATAGCTGCTTCTCTCCTGCTTTCCGTGGGATGGTCCAGGCCCTCTTTGCACAGACCCGCTGTTTTTTCTCTCTGCCAGGTTCCTTCTACGTCCAGCTAGGAGTATTTAGTTATCTTCAGCTTCCTTTACCAACCCACGTATGTAGGTCAGTTCCTTCCCCTCCAGCTAGGCTGCCTCCTGGGAAGGTACAGGGAAACCCAGGAAATGAAGCCATCACAGCTGCCTCTGAGCTTGCTGTTTTAGGCATCTGCTGGTCCTTTCAAAGTGGACGGGAGCCACTTGCCCCCAGGTCTTCAGCCTTCTGTGCTCTGGCCTCAGTGACCCTTTACTTCCTGCCACTTCCTTACAGGTGGCCTGTGTTCCCACCAAATGGGAAACTTGCCACTTCAAAGACACAGGCATGCCTGTGTGGGTGTGCTCCCCCTCCAGGAAACATCAGGGCCACCTTCCACTCCACACGTTCCTTGCTTCCCGCCCACCCCCTCTCTGGAGGACCCCATTACATTTTGTGTTTCTCTAATAACACCCAAAGTAGCAGCCTACTGTGGTCATGGTGTGCTTCAGTCCACCAACACAACTGTCTTAACTTCCATTCCAGACTGGAGATGCTTTGAGGGCAAGGACTGTGTGTGCTCGATTCTGTGTGGCCCCATGTGTAATGCCTTGCTGTATTTGGTAAGTATTTCATGGAATCTTGGAATGTTACTGATTGGAGATAGTATACTGAACATAAAAACATTGTTCAGGCTGGGATTTCTGGAACTGTCCTGATGTATAAATTTTCGGTCCCTTTATCTTCCATAAATATAATTGTATTTTTCCAACAACATGCACTGATGTTTAATTTGGAGAACTACAGTTGCCATAGACTCCAACTAGCAATTTAATCCTTCATATCTGTCTATTGTGACTGAAGGAAGTTTCAAGGTGGATGAGCTAGGCTCCCTTTTTTACCTTCTGTGCCTTTGTCATGATAGCATTAGGGAGTCCATTTGGGAATTATTCTTAAAGCTCTGTTTTCATACAAAATGGGTTATGAATACAGCCTTGGTAATAAATCTAAATACATACTTTTCCCCACTCAGACTAGAAGCTATCTCTCAGCCAAGATGCAGTACCTCTACTGGGTAATATCCATACATCCAGTCATTCATTTCAGCAAATATTTGAGTGCCTACTATGTGCCAAGTACCTAATATGGATAAATCAGTCAAAAGTTCCCACCTTCAAGAAGCTTGCACTCCAGGAGGTAGAAGGTGGCAAAAAAAAAAAAAACCCGAAGTACAATGACCGGTGTGCTGGATAGTATGTGCTGTGGAGAAGAGGGGGAGGACAGTGCTGAGCGGGAGTGAGGGGAGCTGCAAATTAAAATAAGATGATTGGCGGAGGCCTGAAGGCAGTAGAATAATGAGCCCTGAGGATATCTGTAGGAAGAACATTCTAGGCAGAGGGAACAGTGGCTGTGTGTGGGAGTGGCTCATCTAGTGCAGGAATGGCAAGGATACAGCTCTGTGGTAGGGGGTGTGGGGGAAGGGGACTACCTGTATTGGTGCAGGTGGAGGGAATTGAGACCACTTCAGTGCCCTGCTTGTCCACTTCACTACTGACATTCTGAGCTGGATAATTCATTGTGGGTGCTGTCCTGTGCACTGCAGACTGTTCAACAGCATCCCTGGACTCGACCTGTTAGATTCTAGTGGCGTACCCCCGCCCTCCAAGGGTGATAACTAAAAAGGTCTCCAGACGTTGTCAAATGTCCTCTGAGGTGCAAAGTCACACCTGAGTTGAGAACCAATGCTTTAGACCAAAGTAAGGAACTTAGTTATTTGGAAGAGTTCTTTTGTTTTACTTATTTTTGAAAGCTTATTTATTTTTGGGAGAGAGGGAGCAGGGGAGGGACAGAGAGAGGGCATCCCAAGCAGGGTCCATGCTGATAGCACAGAGTCTGATGTGGAGCTTGAACCCACGAACTGTGAGATGATGACCTGAGCCAAAATCAGGAGTTGGATGCTTAACTGACTGGACCACCCAGGTGCCCCAGTTCTTTCATCTTAACAAGACTTTTCTGGTTGCCATGATGAGAATAAATGGATTAGGGACACAGCCAGGAGGGGGAAACAGGGGAGGAAATTCGCAAAAGTCCAGGAGGGAGGTGAGCACACCTAGAACCAAGACTAAGGTGGGCTAGGGTTGGTGAGGAGTGATCAGATTTGGGATATTTTGAATGAAGAGCCATCTGGATTTGTGACAGACTGGATATCAGGTGTCAAAGAGGAGTCAAAATTAGCTACAAGGATGTGGGCCTGAGCACAGAGCTTGCAGGTGAGACCCTGGATTCTGGGGGACATCTTGAGTTTGGTTTGAACATAAGGCATTTGAGAACATTGATCATCCGGATTTCTCCCTCACAAATACCCGTGACATGGGTATTCTCTCCTTTTACAGTAAAAGGACGCTGAAGTACACAAAGGTTATTGTTGACTATACAAAGTCACATAATCTCTATAGAACAAGAGAATTTTAATCCTGAAATGTCTACTTACCCCATAGCTCCTTGATACACTTTAAAGTGCTTCTTTATGGTTCCAGAAGTCCCCAACATGAGATCATAATATCGTATACCCCATAGAAAGTAACTCAGCAATTGTTCATGGAATGAAGTTCTGCTTAAATGCTAACATTTCAAATGGAGACCACCATTTCTTTTGCATTTTGTAGGCAGGATTGAAAGCAAACTTTAGAAATGATTTTGTGTAGTAAAACAAGCCACCTGGCATATTAGGAAATAGGGTTTGTGGGTTAATTGTCTCTAAGTCACCATTTCTCAGTTTATCCTGTTGAGCCCTATCAGTTAGTTTCCTGGCCCATCAAGGGTCCTGTGGTCATTTGTGTTTGGCAGCATGTCCTGGGTCCTTCTTTTGGTGATCTACAGTGCACATTAGGGGACTGCTTCTCTTCCTCCCCTAAGATGTATTAAGCATCCCCTAGGCCCAGGTTGCTGTTACACCATTTTTCTACCTTGGACGTATTTCTACAGGTCTGCCCTAATCATGGCTGTGTCCCAGCATCACCTCAGTCTGTATGTTCTCTCAAATAGACACATCCCTGGAGCTTAGATATGGTACTAGCAGGCTGTTTAAACCCCTTTAATTTTTCTACCAAACTCTTCTGACCTGTTAGCTATGTGCCCATCAGACCCCTGAGTGATGAACCTGAATGGATTTCTTGAACTAGATTCTGAGGTCTTTTGCATCCTCTGGCATCTAAAAGAAGGTTCTTTTTCTCTTTAGTTATATATTGTGCATTTAAACTATGGGACCCAACAGGGTAATTACAACACTGGAGTTGTCAGCAGTTTGAATCATGGAGCAGGCGTGGGGAGCTGTGCGCCATGATTGATTCCTTGGGTGTTTGTAAAGTCTTGAAGGTGATGTGAACTGAACTGCTTTAAGAGGTGCCCCCAGGCCTCTCTGCTATAATAAGTTATGCAGTCTTGTGGTGGCTTAACCTAAAACAAGCTGCTGCTGTTTCTCTTTTCTTTGAGAATCATCACTGCCAAGGGAGCAGTGTTAGGGGGTGTCTGATAGTTTATCTTTGATGAGTTCTTGGTAGGGCCAACTTCATGGGCATAGGACCAGTGCAGTTATACAGAGCCCAGACTCAGAAAGGCTCTGTGTTTGGTTTAACACTCTCTTGTCACCATCTTGAAATTCCTACTAACAAAGGGCATCATGTTTTCCTTTGGCAGTGGGTCCTGCAAATTATGCAGCTGGTCCTGATCCTAAGAGCTAGCCCCAGTTCTTCACTTCAGAGCTTCCAGGGCTCCCAGAGGTTTAAGGATTTTGCATCTGGAGGGCATTTAAGACTGACTTTCAGTGCTAATCTGCTGCTTTTTACACACTATAGTTTAGGGTTCGAGAGTTGCCATATCCATTAACTTTGGAGAAAGAACATCTTTCTAGATGGTGGACCTATTCAGAGGAATGGCTGTCATAAATGGCACTGGTGTTCAAAAGGAAGCTATGTGGATCCTATGCCGTTCTCAGAGTCAATGTTCTGGCTGAAACAAGGGCTAATCATCTATATATAAAACCAGCTTTTTAGATGGGATACAGGATGCTTCCTGATCAGCAGTATCACCAAGGTAAAAGTTAGCCATGGCAGTTCATTCATTCCATAAATTCTTATGAAGCACCTATTATGTGCTTGGCACTGTGCTAGCAGGAGGGGATGGGTGGGATCTTGAATTTGAGTTCCCTCCAAGGCTAATCCTGTGACAAAACATTTGAGTGCAAGTCATTTATTGGAAAAGCGATCCCAGGAAATTCTGGCAGGAGAATGAGGAGGTGAGACAAAGAAATGAAGGGATTCAATAAAGGGTGTGTCATCAGATTGGTTATCTCTGTGGGCAACTGGGACACAATCCCACAGCAGACCCCTGGAAGACTGTGAAGAACAGGCCTTGGAATTGTCCTGTAGAAGGACTTGGAGGTTGGGTATTTACCCGCTAACCGCCACTTGTCTTTGGCTGAGGGCTGCCCCCAAAGGCATTTTTGGCCTGCCTGTCTGTGCAAGGATGAACACAGCTCTTGGCCAAAGAAAGGTTTTAGGCAAAGAATCATAAGCACTTGGAGGAGGCAGCTGTGAGTGAGTACAAGATGGGTGGGTGCTGGGGGCGAGGGAGTAAAGCATGACAGAGGTGAGACTGCCATTTTGGATAGGTTTGTAGAGGAGGCCTTCCTGAAGAAGTGACATTTGACCAGAGACCTGAATGAAGTTTAGGAGCCATGTGGATATCCTAGGCAGAGGGACTAGCAAGTGTGAGGACCCTATGCAGCAGCGTATGAGGGGGGTTGAGGAAGAGTGTGGAAGCCATTTTGGATGGAGTGGGATAATCAAAGGGGAAGAAGGGTAGGAAGTGAGGTAAATAGGGTACCCAGGGACTTTGGATTGTATTCAGATTATATTGGGAATCCATTGGAGAATTCTGAGCAGAGAAAGGACATGATCACATTTAAGTCTTAAAGAATGGTTATGCCTTCTGTGTAAAGAACATACTGGGGAGGGGATGGGGAGAAGCAGGACGATGCTGCTTCTTGATTGGAATTCAGAGTTCAGGGGTCTAGAGTCTCTTGGGAGGACAGATGACTATGGTCTGCTAGGACAATGGTATATACATGCGGCCCAAGCAGTTGCATCCAGACTTACTTCCATGTTCCTGCTGTAGGCCACAGCTCTGGATTTTTGTTGGCTCTGAGAAGCCCTGCCACTCTGCCCCTTTCGTGGTCCTGGGTCTCCTTCTCACCTCAGTCTGCTCTGCCCTTTTCCAGCACTGCTGCCCTTAAGTGCTTCCCTGATATGCACTCTTACCCTTGCTGTGCTCTGGCATACGGTTTCTACAGGATCTGAAGATCTTACCAGAGCATTTATGTTTGAGCTGCTTTTCTCACTTTTGTAATTCAGTGTATTGCAGCTGAGCTTTTGGGTTTTTGTTTGTAGCAAAAGGATTCATGCAACCAAATTCCTCACCTTCTTAAGGAAGGTTGGCTCTATTGGCTTGCTGCATCACACACTATGGAGGCTCTGAGTTACCAACATCTGACTTAGGAGCAGCAGCAAAGGTGCTACCATGGCTTTGCCACTCTGCCAACCTTGGCTCATCATGAACACTTGGGCTGGGAAGGAGATAGTGCTCTTGCCTAGGCCATGGTAGAGCAGAGTTGTAGGAGACACCACCAGGGGAGGGGCTGGGAAGTTCCATAAACAGGGCTTGAGTGGCCATGCCAGGGATTCCTCAGGTGTGGTCCCCATCTTTGTGGAGTTCACACTCTGGACACCCTTCATGATGCTGCTCACTGAGGCCAGCTTGGTAGATCTGAAGGGCCCCACGGCCCATCATTCTGTTTCCTCTCCCCCATGGAGAGAGAAAGGAAGGGTGGGGGGCCAGTTGACCTGCTCATAGCAGCCATAACATGAGGTACTTTCCACTTAGTTTATCCAGGGTGATAAAATGGCAGCCGCTGGAAAGGAGGTGGTGGTTTTCAACAGGAAGTTCAAGAGACCAAAGAGAAAGTAGAACCAGAATATGTTTGGAATTTTTGGCCTTGTGCAATTTTTTTTTCTTAAACAAAAAGGAATGGAGAATGTCTTTTTTTGTTTGTTTTTTCAAGAATGAGAGGCATCTATCAAGGAAAAACAGAATTCTAGGATCATAAGGAATACCTACTAGACAAGAGGTGAAAATATATTGTGATTTTTGGGAGTTTGGTTTTCTGAAAACTTGGTAACTTTGAGATAGTATTTGGCCATTTGGTTGCTGGGGTTCTTGATGATTTCTTAAATAATGTGGCTTCTTTTCATTTATGTCCTGGGTTTTTGCTGACATAGACCTTTAATCAGAATACTAAAATTTTCAAAAGCAAAATTATTTTTTTCTGTAAAGTGTGGAAAAAGTATCCTTAAGCATGAATTTTTTTAAAAAAGTTTTATATTACTCTTATGTACGTTCATTTTTAACTTGGTATTTCTTTGTGTTTTTAAACAGATAAGTGAAGACATAGCTGCCTTTAGTAAGATTGTGAAGTAAAATGTAAATTTTCACATTAGAAAAAATGATTTTTACTCGTCTGCTGGAACAACAAGGTGAAGGGTGTTGATCATGATAAAATGTTTGATAAAAGGACTCCAAAATCACTTGTCTCAATACCATATAGGCATTCTTATCAAAATATACATTATAAATGTACCCCTACTGCAAAACCACTGAAGGGTGAACTCAGGAAGGTTTAGCTACATTTTTCTGTAAAACATGGTTTTGCATACCTTAAAATCTACACGTTTTCCCATTTCCTTCCATTCAAATCCATCATTGTTTAAGAAAACTGAATCTCCCAAATCATCCTAATGGAATTTGCAGTGTTCGTAGAAGGAAAATGTGTCAAAGGCTTGCGAATTATGAGACCACGTTTGCTGGCTTGTTTGGCGATTATTCCATGCGTTGTCCTCAAGTTCATTAGGAAAAATATTTTACTTGTTGGTGTCTCTCTGTGCACATATGGAGTGTAAACTTTGACTTTCAAGGGATGGCAGGATCCTAGGACCACAGGAAAAAAGTTGGGTTTCTCTCTGGGAGCTATTTTATTTTCAGTTCAGTTTTAGGTTCGAAAAATAGGTTGAAAACAAAACCCAGCAATTCCTAGCCTAATGAGAATTCAGTTGACAATTGCAATTTGTATCAACTGTCCAGTTATTTATAAAATCAGAAATCAGATTCTTTTCAGCGGTGTCTTGGACTGGGCTTCTCACACTTTAATATGGATACGAATCACCTGGCACTGTTAGAATACGGATCGTGCTTTTCATAAAGCTTCCAGATGGTGCTGATGCTGCTGGTCCGTGGGAATCCTTAGAGGAGCAGAGTCTTAGGACAACTTGATTTGGGACCCATCTTGCTTGACTGTGGGGCCTGGATCTACGTGGGGGAGGGCCTGACTGCTTTGGAAAAAAGATTTCAGAGGTAAGTCAGCCTGAAAAATTTTCCAGTGCAGAAAACCCTTTTCATACAGACATCACTGTGGAGTGCCTGTCTTCCCAGAAGCAGTTGAAATGGAGAGATGTGGTAAAGGGGGAAATGCTTGGTTTTTGTTTGTTTGGTTTTGGTTTTGGTTTTCTGTTTGAAGTCTGGTTTTGGAACCTCTAAACTGCTTCTCTGCCCAAACCCACAGTTATCCAGGGAGGGTTCCTCAAAGCTTGGAGGTCCCTGAAGTAACTGATTTGCACTCGCAGTAGAGGGCATCAATTGTTTATGACCTCAATTGGAAGCCCCTGAGACATGATCAGGAATGCCAAAAGCAGAGGTTACCCTGTTGATCAGTGCGAGGCCCTTGATGTTAAGAAAAGTACTGGTTGAGATTACAGAGGAATTTCAGGTAGTAATTACAAAGGCAGCAGTCTCTTCTCCTTAGCAACCATCTAAGCAAAGGGAGCAGAAGCTTGGAATAGCAGCGGTCCCTACAGAGAAATCTGTGTGCAGACAGAATCAAAAGCAATTGGATCAAGTTTGCACTAATGACTTTGGGGACCAGAATGCCCTGAGAATGGAAGAGGAGGGCCTTATTATCAGGGGTGACCTCAAATTTGCAATTACAATGACTGTTGAGCATATAAATGGACACCTGGGTGGGAGGATTGTGTAGTGTGGGTGGTACTCAGTGAATTTCTTTATCTTGGACTTTGGATGGAGAAAAGTTTTTCCTCTGCTTCTCACAAGCTCAGTAGTGACAGATGGTTCTTATTTTCTTGCTGGTTTCTGTTCCCAGAGGAATAAAGTGGGAATTGATGTTCAGGATTCAGCCTATATGAAGATTCTTGCATTAGGGTGGGCAATTTAGGAATACAGGACATTGACTGTGATTATTAAACCAAGACAAAGAAGGGCTGTAGAAGGTTGTGGACTGGTCCTGTGACCTTGAGCAGGCTGTTATCTTTCTAGCATTGTTTTACTGTAGTGAGGGTAATAATTCCTGCCCTCAGTGGGCTGGAGACCGTGTTCACAAAGTGTCTAGCAGCATATTTGTTATAGAGCTTTTCAGTAGGTGGAAGAGTTCTCTGAGGTACCTTAAGCTATAGCTTATGATTGCATTTCAAGATGAGAGCTGGAGTTCTGATTTGAATGTAAACTTGAGTTTCATCAATTGGGTATAGCAACAACTAACAGATGGTAGAGAATACAAGATATCAAGAAAGTAAGATCTCCGAGTAGGAGGACAACCAGTAAGTATTTTTCACAAATGTGACTAACTTCTGAGCCCTTTGCACATTGAGGTAACCAGTGAAATGCCTGGGGCTCTAATGATAAGAAGAGAGTTAAGTTCTGGTTATTCTAAGAACTTACAGAATCTTGGGTGCTTCGAGACCAAGGACTATATGAGTCTCTTCAATTCTTTCTCTTCCAGTCACCTCGTAACAGAGTGACTGTGATTACCACTCAAAACCCATTGACTATGCATTGATCAATTCCAGATTCTCTCTAGGACCTGCTCTAGCATTCACGCTGTCTGGTGCAAGAGCCACTCATACATAGCATGTGGCTTTGAGCACTCAGCATATGGCCAGTTCAAGCTGAGATGTGCTTGCAAGTATAAAATACACATTGTATTTCAAAGACTTAATATAGAAAAAGTAACAGTATATATAAAAGTATATTACTAATTTTTGTATGTGGAATACTTGTTAAAATATTTTGGGTACATTGGCTTAAAGAAAACATTAAAATTTGACCCGTGTTTACTTTTTTGTTTTTTTTTTTTTTTTGAGGGAGAGACAGAGTGCAAACAGGGAAGGGGCAGAGAAAGAGGGAGACACAGAATCTGAAGCAGGCTGCCAGGCTCTGAGCTGTCAGCACAGGGCTGGGCACGGGGCTCGCACCTGTGAACCATGAGATCATGACCTGAGCTGAAGTTGGATGTTTAATCGACTGAGCCACCCAGGTGCCCCTGTGTTTGCTTTTTGTTAACATGGCAACTAGGGGATTTAAAATCACACTTGTGCTCGCATTTTATTTCTGTTGGACAGTGCTAGTCTAGACTGCACTGAGACCCATATAGGAATTAACTGGAGAGGCTTACCTCCTCAAACTCCCATCTCAAAAAGTTAACAAAACAAAACTTTGTAGTGGCTTATGGGAGCTTCCTGATCCGAGTTCTCTTGTCCTTTCTCAGCAAAAGGAACACTCTGATGGTGCAAGTTAATCATATTTCTGTGGCAAACACAGTAAGTCTTTCCAGATACAGTCTCAAAGTTTTTACATCATTTATATTCAGATTTTTCTTAATAATGTTTTAAGTCCACATTTGACAGTTGTTCCCTAAGGGGCAGTGTTTATGTGAGGGTGTCTGTTTCTAAAACACATAGAAACAAATAGGCAAAAGAATCTTTAAACAAGAGAAAAACTACACAGTGCACTTTTAGTCAACATTGATCTTACTGTAAAAATAGTAGAAGAAAGAAAATAAGGTAGTTTTGCATCAATTTAATGGTATCATAATTACTGCTTCTCTTTCTTCATAGAATGCAGGGAATCAGCAAAGAAAATTTATTCTTCCTGCTTCTGAGTTGTCAGGGAGTTATTGAAAGCGAACCGCAATGCCATTTCTGCAGCAGAACGAATGTGAGAGGAGAATGGTAAATTAAATAAGGGCGAGATGATTTAGCCAGCTGCTTCAGTCTCCTGACTGATGGCTCATAAGATGCAAATACATGTAGGGCTTTGTGCTATTAAATAGAGTTATGGTTCTCAATTTGAAATGAATACGGTGATGTGGCTGAATAGCCATATTAATGGGATATTTTTGGTCACCCATTTGTCCTTCGATTATCTCAGCTCCAGAGATGGGAGTGATCAACACTGCGCCTTAATCACGGGGAGTGGAGGGATGGCCTGTCGATAAATTGGGATTGAAGAACGGCCCGTGAATTCTTTTACCATATCACTGTGTTCCCCAATTTTAATTTAACATACCATTTCTCTTTCTTGAAGGCTATCTATGGATATAAAGGAATTTTTAAAACCTCATTCAACCCTTGGTGAATCCTCAAAGTTGAGAGGGACATCCTGTGGCTGGTAATTATATGGGAGAGCTCTTAGTATTTCAAAGGTGTTTAGGTGTAGTTGGTCTATACTGTTTGTTGTATTGGGGGGGGGGGTGCGAAACATACATTACCAGTGAGACCCTACTAATAAATTGTTACTAAATGTTTTTTCTTTTCTTTATAACTTTTTTTTTTTAATTTAAATTCCAGTTAGTTGGGGCACCTGGGTGGCTCAGTCTGTTAAGCATCTGACTCTTGATTTCAGCTTAGGTCATGAACTCACAGTTTGTGGGATCCAGCCCTGCATTGGGCTCAGTGCTGATAGCACAGAGCCTGCTTGGGATTCTGTCTTTCTCTCTCTCTCTCTCTCTCTCTCTCTCTCTCTCTCTCTCTGCCCCTTCCCTCCTTGTGTTCTCTCTCTCAGAATAAACAAACATAGAAAATAAATTCCAGTTAGTGAATGTAGTATAATATTAGTTTTAGGTGCACAGTTTAATGATTCAAGTGTCACTAAATGGTGAAGTACTTTAACTTCCTTAAGAGATTCCAAAATAGTTTCTACTCTTTTTGTCTTTTAATGCTGGAGTTTCTGGATTATAACACCAAGTCACCTTGACAAAACCCCCAGAATCCTAACTAGGGAAATATACTGGGCCAGCCTCGGGAAAAGGATTGTAAAAATGGAGGAGTTTCTGTATTAGTCACTATCCTATGGTTTTCTCTAGGTAATGGTGGTAGAAAGTTTCATTCATTCAGTAAGCATTTATTAAACACTATAAGGCTTGTAAACCCAATGTAAGATCAGGAGAATAACCCTAATGGACAGCATGGTGGGTACTTGGCTCTCCTTTGGCTTTTTCAGTGTCCCCTGTCCCCTGTCTCCTGAAGGACCAGGTTAGCATAGCACTTGACTGCTTCTCACCCTTGAATCTCAGGTGGTGGAGATCATGAAATCTAAGGGGAAGTTGTCCAATGCCATTTGTAACTTGTCTGTCTACTCCTTCAAAACCATGTTGAATTTCTTCAAAATCATTACTCCAAGTCTTGAAACATTAGGTTATCTTCATAACAAATGGTTTTAATCTTAACAGTATCCTTCACTTTCTGAGAGAAATGAAAATTTTCTTTTTTTTAAAAAAAATTTTAACGTTTATTTTTGAGAGAGAGAGAGTGTGAGTGGGAGAGGGTCACAGAGAGGGAGACACAGAATCCGAAGCAGGCTCCAGGCTCTGAGCTGTCAGCGCAGTCCCTGATGCGGGGCTTGAACTCAGGTGAGATCAGACCTAAGCCGATGTCAGACATGTAACCGACTGAGCCACCCAGGTGCCCCAGAAATGAAAATTTTCTATTCTAAACTCCAGGTTACCCAGATTTTTATGAATTCAGTTGATGGATAGAGTATATGAAACTTCTGGAATTATGTTTTTTAAAATTTTTTTTAATGTTTTTTTTAAATTTATTTTTGAGACAGAGACAGAGCATGAGCAGGGAAGGGGCAGAGAGAGAGGGAGACCCAGAATCTGAAGCAGGCTCCAGGCTCTGAGCTGTTAGCACGGAGCCCAACACGGGGCTCGAACCCTTACACTGTGAGATCATGACCTGAACCGAAGTCGGATGCTCAACCTACTGAGCCACCCAGGCGCCCCTGGAATTATTATTTACTATTTTGAGTTTTAGCTCTTCCTGCATGGCGGTTCATATGCTCCACTGCATTAATCCTCATCTATTTATATTTCAATCACCTTGTTCATCTGTTAATCTATTCATCTGCAAAATTCCTGCCAAACTCCGCTATAATAGCTGATATGCAATATATTACACAAGAGTCATTAAGGGCAAATGAAAAAGAATGGTATTCTGACTTTGATCTTTATCTGGAATTCTCCATGACTCTCCTGTAGTGTCTGATGGCAGCAAATGTTCCAAAAGTTAGCTGTTGGATAGTCTCAGCTTTTTATCTTCATTCTTGGCATTTTAAAAATTGGATGCCAGCTAGTCAGTACAGTTTACTGTGTTGCAGTTTCTTAAATATCATTGTTGAAATGAAACTATTCATTGTTTTCCAGAGCAAGCAATTTTAACAGTTTTGATGCTAGTTTTCAACTTCCAAGTCATCTCCTGTTTTGTTTTGTTTTGTTTTGTTTTTACACTCTGCATGTAACCCAGCAGCCAATCCTATTGCCTCTACATTCAGAATATATACCGAATTGACAACTTTTCATAATGTCAGGTGTCACCAGCATTGACCAAGCCATGGTCCTCACTACTCTAGACTTTTGTAGCAGGCTGTTAACTGGGTTCTCTGCTTCACCCTTGGCTTGCTACAGTCGTCCAAATAGCAAAGTATGGATCCTTTAAAACTTAAGTCAAACTATGTAACTCTGCTCCTTAAAACTCTCTAGTTGCTTCACATTTAATGGAGAATCAGATTCAATCCATATCTTTGAATGATCCCTTTTTCCGATTTCATTGCCTTCTAGTATCCCCTTGCTCACTCTGCTTTGCTCACACACATCAATCTTATAAAACACACACTCCCCTCAGGGCCTTTGCACCTGCTATCTTTTCTTACTAGTTTCCTCTTCTTCCAGTTCTTTACAAGGTTTACTCTGTTATTTCTCTCATTTCTTTGCTCAAATACCACTTAAGAGCCCCTTCTGAAGTCCCTGTTTAAAAGAGAACACCCCCTGCCCCGCCCCGCTTGCTAGAAATGCAATAAATAGTTGTTGAATGGGTAAAGCAACTATTTTTCATGGAAGACATTTAATTTCCTGTTCCATTTATGGGAATAGATAAGGAATGTATAATATTCTTAGCAGAAGATGACACATAAATACTACAACAAAGTAAAAATAAGACATGGTAAAAATTCTAAACCATGTATTTAGTTAATTTAAAGTACAAACTGTAACAGAACAAAGACTCAAATTTTTGAAAAATGGAGATCTTTTTTGGAACAGCCAACATTTGTAATGAGCTCATTAATTTATGCAAATGTGTAGTGTTGTTGGTATAGTTTTAAGTATCCTTTTTCTAAATTAGTAAATACTCCTTTTGTGATCAAATTTAAACTATCCATGTACTTGACACAATACCCTTTTATATCTCTGTGTATATGGTATATATACAATTCTATATGACACATGTTTAATTGTCAGTAATTCATGATTTTTTTACACTAATGGAAGTTATGAATTAGATTGTTATTTCCTGTTGTTACTTGGGAATCTGTTATTTTTTAAGACTTAATTTTTTTTAAGTAATGGCTACAGCCAACGTGGGGCTTGAATTTACAACCCCAAGATCATCAAGTCACATACTCTATCAACTGAGCCAGTGAGGTGTCCTGGGAATCTGTTATTATCGATGAATTATTATTTGTAGATATTAGATATACACATGCAAACTTATAGAAGGAACATTTCTTCTGTAATGAGAAGATCATCTTCATTTGTAACCGTGTGAATTTACTAAATTGTTTGGCTTGTTGTTTTAGTTCCAAAAGGAATGTTGTATATTACAGACTTAAAGGTAGAAATATATGGTACTGTGAAATCTGATCTTGAAGATTCACAATTTTAAAATCACAGTAAGCTCTCATGAACCACCTCCCCCTTAGAAAGGCTGAAATAATCAGGCAAAAAATGGATAGTACCACGTCGATGAGGATACAGAGCAATTGGAATTCTCCTACATACAGTGCTGGTAGGAATTTAGAATCATTCACCCACTTGGTGAGAAAAATTGGCCGTTTCTTACTCTGTTACACATATATTTAAATATGACCCAGCAATCCCACTCCCAAGTGAAATGAAAACTTTGCTCACACCAAAATTCGTATGCTAATATTTATGGTAGCTTTATTTGTAATTGTCAGAAACTAGAAACAGCCCAGACATGCTTCAGTTGGGGAATGAAAGAACAGACTGGTACATCCATACGATGAAATCCTACTCAGCAGTTAAGAGGAACAAGCTATTGATGGAAACCTCAACATCGATGGATCACAAAATGCATTATGCTATGTGAAAGGAGTCAGACTCAGAAGGCTACAGAATGTAGGATTCCATACACTAAAGGTGACATGAGAACAGAAAACAGATCCATGGTTTAGAGGAGGGGCTGACTACAAAGGGGCAACAGGAAAGAGTTTTGGGGGGTAACAGAACTGTTTTATGTCTTGATTGTGGGGTGGTCACGTGACTATGCATTTGTCAAAACTCCTAGATCTATACACCAGAACAAGGGAATTTTAATGTATGTGACTAATAAGGATTTTTAAAAACTTCTATTGAGGTATCATGGGCACACAACATTAGTTTCAGGTATATAAGGTAATTATTCAGTATTCGTATATATTGCAAAACGATCACGATAAGTCAATATCTGTTACATAATTTTTTTCTTATGCAAACTTGTAACATTTACTCTTAGCAACTTTCAAATATGTAATATAGTGTCAGCTATACTCTCTGTGCTGTACATTATATTACTGTGACCTACTTATAATTGGAAGTTGGTACCTTTTGACTTCCTACACCCCTTCACCCATCCCTCATCCCTGCTTCTGGCAACCATCCATCTGTATCCATGAACTTAATTTTTTTTTTATTTTTAGATTCCACCTAGAAGCAACATATTGTGGTGTTTGTCTTTTTCTTAAAGAGAAACTTTTTTTTTTTTAATTTTTTTTTCAATGTTTATTTATTTTTGGGACAGAGAGAGACAGAGCATGAACGGGGGAGGGGCAGAGAGAGAGGGAGACACAGAATCGGAAACAGGCTCCAGGCTCCGAGCCATCAGCCCAGAGCCCGATGCGGGGCTCGAACTCACGGACCACGAGATCGTGACCTGGCTGAAGTTGGATGCTTAACCGACTGCGCCACCCAGGCGCCCCCGTCTTTTTCTGACTTATTTAATATAGCATAATGCCTTCAGGGTCCATCAATGTTGTTGCAATTGGCAAGATTTCATTCTTTCTTGTGGCTGAATATTCTATTTTATATAAATACCACATTTTCTTTAGTCATCCCTGAATGGACACTTGTTTCTATAGCTTGGCTATTATATACACTCCCATGTTCATAGCATCATTATTTATATCTTTTTGAGTTAGTGTTTTTATTTTCTTCAGATAAATACGAAGCAGTGGAATTGCTGGATCGTATAGTAGTTACATTTCTTTTTTTTTTGAGGAGCCACCATACTATTACCCGTAGTGGCTGTACTGATTTATATTCCCACCAACAGAGAATGTAATCTTAGAGTTGAGTAGGATATTAGTTGTGGGCTTGTTCATACATGGCCTTTATTATGTTGAGGTATGTTTCCTCTGCACTCACTCTGAGAGTTTTTCCTTCTTTTTTGTTTTTTGAGAGAGAGCGTGCATGAGCCAGGGTGGGGGTAAGGGGAGAAAGAGAGAGAATCTTAAGCAGTCTCCATGCCTGGCGTGGGGCTTGATCTCCCAACCCTGAGATCATGACCTGAGCCGAAATCAAGAGTTGGACACTTAACCAATTGAGCCACCGAGTTGCCCCAGAGAGTTTTTATCATAAATGGAAGTTATTTTTTGTCAAGTGCTTTTTCTGCATCTATTGAGATCATCATAGGATTTATATCCTTCTTTCCGTTAACGTGGTATATCATGTTGATGGACTTGTGGGTACTGAAGCATCCTTGCATACCTGGAATAAATCCTACTGGATTGTGGTGTATGATCCTTATAATTTATTGCTGAATTCATTTTGCTAATATTTTGAGGATTTTGCATCTGTGTTCATCAGGGCTAATGGTCTGTCATTTTCCTTTCTTATGGTGTCCATATCTGGTTTTGCTGTCAGGGTAATGTGGGGCTTACAATGACTTTAGAAGTGTTCCTCTTTATTTTTTTTGGAAGACTTTGAGAAGGATTGGTATTTTTCTTTGAATATTAGGTAAATTCACCAATGAAGCTGTCTGGTCCTGGGCTTTTGTTTGTAGGGAGTTTTAACATTACTAGTTCCAATTACCAGTAATTGGTCTGTTCAGATTTTCTATTTCATCCTGATTCAATCTTGGTAGGTTGTATGCTTCTAGGAATGTACCCATTTATCCTAAGTTGTCCAGTTTGTTAGTGTATAATTGTTTGTAGTCACCTTTTATGGTCCATAATATGCTATAGTATTAAGATATTAGTAGTGTCTCTACTTTCATTTCTGATTTTATTTGAGTCCTCTATTTTTTCTTGGAGAGTCTAGCTAAAGGTTTATCAGTTTTGTCGATCTTTTCAAAGAATCAGCTTTTTTTTTTTTTTGGTCTTTTCTATTGTCTTTTTAGTCTTTGTTTCATTTATTTCTGTGCTCATCGTTTTTTTTTCCTGCTAATTTTGAGGGTTTTTTTGTGTTTTTTTGGTTTTTTTTTGTTTGTTTTTAGTTCCTTCAGGTATACAGTTAGGCTGTTTGAGATTGTTTTGTGCTTCCTGAGGAAGGCATTTATTTCTATGTACTTCACTCTTAGCAATGTTTTTGCTGTATCCCATAAGCTTTGGTATGTTGTACTTTGATCTTTGTCTTAAGATATTTTTTATTTCACTTTGATTTCATTTTTGACCTGTTGTTTGGTAGCATGTGTTAGTCTCCACATACTTGTGAATTTTTTAGTTTCCTTGTGGTTGATTTCTAGTATCATGCCATTATGGTGAAAAAAGATGCTTGATGGATTTTCAGTCTTCTTAAATTTCTTATTACCTGTTCTGTAGCCTAACAAATGATCTGGTTTGTGAATGTTGATGGGCACTTGAGAAGAAATGTGTACTCTGTTGCTTTTGGATACAATATCCTGTATATATCTGTTAAGGCCATCTAGTCTCACATGTCATTTAAAGCTGATGTTTCCTTATTGATTTTCTATTTGGATTATCTGTCCATTAATGTGAGTGGGGTATTAAAGTCTCCTGTTATCTTATTGCACTCTTTTTCTTCCTTTATGTCTGTTGATATTTGCTTTATATTTTTAGGTGCTTCTGTATTAGGTACATAAATATTTACAAATGTTATATCTTCTTGGATTGACCCTTTTATCATTATGCAATGCCCTTATTACATAATGACATACATAATACATAATGACATTACATAATGTCTCTTCTTACAGTCTTTGTTTTAAAGTATATTTTGTCTGCTATAATTATGGTTACCCCAACTTTCTTTTGGTTTCCATTTGCATGGAAATACCTTCATTTTCATTCTCTGTGTGCTCTTATATCTAAAGTGAGTCTCTTATAGGCAGCATATAGATGGGCCTTGTTTTTTCTATCCATTCAGTTACTCTGCCTTTTGATTGGAGAATTTAGTCTATTTATATTTAAAGTAATTATTGATAGGTGTGTACTTAAGTTAATTGTTGTTTGGCTGTTTTGTACAAAACACTGTTCCATTTGTCTTTTGCTATCTTCCTTCATGGTTTGATGACTTTGTTAGTGGTGTGCATAGATTTCTTTCTTATTTTTTTGTGTATCTACTATAGGTTTTGCTTGGTCATTACCTTGAGACTTACATGTAACAAGTTATATTTATAACAGTCTGTTTTAAGTTGGTAACACATTCTAAAGCTTACATTTGTACTCTCCCCTAGTCATGTTTGTTTTTGATATCACATTTTACAGTTTTTTATCTTGTGTATACCTCAGCTCATTATTGTATTTATAATTATTTTTACTACCTTTGTCTTTTAATCTTTATACTACCTTTATAAGTGATTAACCCACTGCCTTTGCTATATATTTCTTGTGAGATTTAGACTTTGCTATATGCTTGTTACTAATTAGTACCCTCTTTTCAGCTTGCAGAATTCCATTTAGCAACATTTGTAATGCTGATTTAGTGGTGAAGAACTTTTAAAAGAAGTTTTTAACTTTTGCTTGTCTGGAAAACTCTCTCTCTCCTTCAAGTCTCAATGATAACTTTGTTGAGTAGAGTATGCTTAGGTGGTTTCTTCCAGCACTTTGAATATATTGTATAATTGTCTTCTGTCCTGCAACATTTCTTCAGAGAAATTCACTGATGAACTTAGGGTGTTTCCCTTGTACGGAACAGGTTGTTTTCCTTTTGCTACTTTTAAGATTCTCTCCTTGTCTTTGACATTTTAATTATAATATATCTTGGTGATGGTCTCTTTAACTTTATTGTATTTCGAATCTGTGGGCTTTCTGGATCTGGATATCTGTTTTCTTACCAAAGTTGGGAGTTTTCAGTCTTCCTATTTCTTTAGTCTGTCTTATTTCTTCAAATAGGTTTTCTGCCCCTTTCTCTCTCCTCTTTCTGAGATGCCTGTAACGCAAATGTTGGCCTGTTCCAGAAGTCCCTTAAAGTCCCTTCTTTTTTTCCTGCTCACATTGGGTGACTTTCTCTGGCCTGTCTTACTGATCCTTTCTTCTGCTTTTTCTTTTTTTCTTTTTAAAAAAAATTTAAGTTTATTGTTGAGAGAGAGCACATGAGCAGGGGAGGAGCAGAGAGAGAGGGAGACACAGAATCCAAAGCAGGCTTCATGCTCTGAACTGTCAGCACAGAGCCCAACATGGGGCTCGAACTCACAAACCATGAGATCATGACCTGAGTTGAAGTCAGATGCTTAACCAACTGAGCCACCCAGGCACCTCTCTGCTTTTTCTGATCTGCTATTGAACTACTTTAGTGTATTTTTCAGTGTAGTTAGTGTATTCTTCAGTTCTGTGGTTTGTGTTTGGAACTTTCTCGTGTATTGTCTGTTATATTGTCAGTGTGTTTTATCTCCTTTTCTCCCCAGCTTGGTGAGCATCCTTAAGATTGTTACTTTGAATTCTTTACCAAGCAAATTACTTATCTCCACTTAATGAAGTCCCCCCCCCCCCCGAGGTTTTATGTTGTTCTTTTATTGGGAACATAGTCCATTGCTGCTTCATTTTGCTTGACTCTCTGTGTTGGTTCTATACAGTAGATGATACAGCCACCTCTCCCATTCTTGAAGATTTGGCCTTGTGAACTTTATTGTTCAATCTTGCTTTAGTTCTTGGTGGTCTCTCAAATGTTTGTGATTGTCCAGGGAACCTATTTTATTTTTAATTGATGTCAGTAGTTGAGGGTGTGGCAAGATCAGTCAGTGTCCCAAAGGTGAGAATGTCAGCACCTGAAACCAGACCCTCAGGCCACAACATTTTAAGGAATGCTGTGAAACTGTCAGCATAAGTCCTACTGGCCCCCAGAGCCAGGCAATTGGAAGGTGTACCCTGGGCATCAGTTGCAAAAATCAGGGCTCCAGATGTGTACATAAAACTCCTTTCTGGGAGGTACCAGAAAGCTGTAGTGAGGTGGAAGGAGAGTATCTAGAGATGGTGTCTCCTAGCCTGTGTTCCCTGAGAGTACTTCTGTAGCCTCTAGATATACGCCAAACATGAATCCTGCTGTTAAGGCTGGGGGTCCAGGACTAGCAAGTAGGCCTTTCACAGAGAGGCTGGGGGTATTGCAGTCTGTTTTCTGTGTGTTTCCCTGTGGGTGATTACCTGCTAAGAACGGTCTCTCTTATGGTTATTGCCCCATGAGACCCAGAAACACGGGCTCCTCTGGCTACCAGAGCTAGGTGATCAAGGGGTATCCTCTGGGCAGCAGTTGTAAAAACCAGGGCACCAGTCTTAAAACTGGGGTACCAGGTATGTAATGTACAAGAGCTCCCATCCTAGAGGTGCTGGTGTTCTGGAGCACGGCAGAGGGAGAGTGCAAGAATAGTGCCTGTCCTCCAAAACCTCAGGAAAGGTTGCAGTCACCCCTTAGATGTATGTTTTATTAGAAGCCTATCTGTCAGGCTGCAGCTATGATGGTAAGCTAATAGTCCTCTTTCACAGAAAGACTGAGCTCCTGGATCTGTTGTCCTTTGCTGTGCCCTGGGTGCAGTAGCTATTTAAGAACTCATTCTTTCTTGGGTTACAGCCCTGTGGGACCCGTGAATAGAAGCCTGTTGGTCACCAGAGCCAAGAGATCTAGAGGTGTCCCCTGGTAGCAGCTGCTGAAATCGGGGCACTAGACAAGGACATAAGCTCCTTTCTGGAAGGTACCAACGAACTGGAGCAAAGTAGAGATCACAAAGGTGGCATCCACCAGCCTGTGTTTGTGGGAGCACTTCTGTGGGCTCCTCTGAGTGCACCAGACCAGAAGCCTGACCCTCAAGCCAAGCTCCAGGACAAGCAGATAGGCCTCTTTGGCAGGAAGGTCGGACTGTGTTTTGGTCTGCTGTCTGTGCAGTGCCCCAGTACTAGTAGTCAGTAAAGAATGGTTTTTCTCATTGTTACATTCCCATGGGACTCATGTATGTAAGCCCCTCCACTGGCCTCCAGAGCCGGGCAATTGAGGGGCGTTCCCTGGGCAGCAGCTGCAAAAACCAGGTCACTAGACATGAAAACCGGGACATGAGATGTGTGTAGAAGCTCCCCTCTGGGTGCTACTGGCACTCTGTGTGCAGTGGAGATAGAGCATGAAGAGGACACTGACAGCTGCAGTGAGGCAGGGGGGGATTCCAAAGGTAGCACCTGCTAAAAAGGGGGAAAAGAATAAAGAGGAGAAAAAGGAAAACCTGCTGCAGAGAGAGATTATACAAGAAGGCCCCCATTGAACCATAAAGATGGGACTGGCTGGAAAGGAAACAAAACAAGTATGATGGTTTCTCTTGGCTTCAGCACAGCAGGAGAGTAGAGTACTTTAAACTTAGGAAACGAGTCTCTGTCACGTGGAGTCTAGGCACTTTTCTATGGACTGCTTCTGTGCTGGGCCCTAGTGGGTGAGTTTGCAGTCTGCCTACAGGCCTTCTAAGAACTCTTCCTTAGTTCCTCATCCTCCTGGGGTTCTTGTGAGTATGAGCCCTATTCTCAAATCCAGATGTATTGGCAGCTCATGTCTCAGGTGCTGGTCTTAAAAGTTGGGTTGCTTGATGTGGGGTATGAACCCTTTGCTGCAGGTTTTGGGTTCACCCCTGATTGTGCGTTGCCACATTGGGGGTGGGATGCATGACAAGGTTATATTTGGTTGTATTTCAGCCTGTCCTACCCACTTCAGTATGGTCTTCCTCTCATTTGCCCAATGTTGAAGGGGTCACTCTGCCAGTTCTTAGGGTTTTTGTTTTGTTTTTTCAGAGGAAATTGTTCCATGTATAGCTGTAGAAATGATATCTGTGGGAGGTAATGAGTTCAGGATCTTCCTATATCAACATCTTATACTAGAACTTGGAATTTTTTTGATTATTAAAACCGGTTATGGGTGGCTCAGTTGGTTAAGTGTCTCACTCTTGATTCCGGCTCAGCTCATGATCTCATGGTTTGTGGGATTGAGCTGCACTGACAGCATAGAGCCTGCTTAGGATTCCTCCCCCGCCCTCTCTCTCTGTCTCTGTCTCTCTCTGTCTCTGTCTCTGCCCATTCTTGTTCTCTCAAAATAAATATTTAGAACAATCAGTTCTGCCTCTGAACCCAGGCATTGATAAAGCCTGAGTGTCCTAGGTGGGTGTGCACATCTAAGTCTTAGTAACTCATCTCATTTTACTTCAGGTGCTATGGTTTTCTAGAGAGACTCTTTCCTGATTCAAGTGGCATTTGTAGCTTGATGGACGTTGATTCTGATGTCAAAAGTAGTAATGGCAGAAACCCTCCCCATAATCTCTTAGCAGCTGTTTCATATCCTCAGAGGGACCCTCCTGACACAGTAGTGACAATACTATAAAAACTGGGATTTTGTCCCGAATATTAGAGGTGTAGATAAACTGTCTGCTTTAGTTTCCTCATAAAACCAAATAGACATGAACAGGAAACAGCATGGTATTGTCCATACAAATTACTCCCAAGTTGTGCATTTGGAGCCCTTCTATTGACTAGGGTACCCATCTTAGGGCTCTGACATTGCAATTATGTGTTCTGAGTCTTGGAGAGTTTGCAGAATTCAGTCTTATCAATAAAAACCAAGTTACTGCTGCACTGCTATATATCGGGTGTTAGTGGGCCAGCTCACAATGTGATTTCTCCTGAAACAGATGGTTGATCAGTTGTCTGTTGCCAAAAACTATGTGACAAACATAAATACCAGTCTGAAAATTCTGTCATTCGTAACAAGAGAACATCAAGCGTTGAGTGGTTCTTCTGAGCCTCACCATATTCTCTTTCCTATTCTCACTTGCTGACTGGAAGATACAGTTTATGTTTGTGAAGAATATGAATATATAAAGGTTCTTCAGGTCTTGATTCTCTGTTGAAATCAGCTCAGTTGCCAGTTTTTAGATTATTTGGGGGCCTCTACCTTAGGTGTATCTGCTCCTCTACGGCTGTCTCATGAGTGCTATAAACCTAGATTGATTATGAAATCACCTTCCTACCAACAGATTAGAAGTGAATCAGAACAGGGGTGCCTGGTGGCTCAGTTGGTTGAGTGTCCAACTCTTGATTTTTGGCTCAGGTCACGATCCCAGGGTTGTGGGATCGAGTCCTACACTCAGTGGAGAGCCTAAGATTCTCTTTCTTCCTCTGCCCCTCTCCCCTGTTCATGTGCTCTCTTTCTCTCTCTTTCTCTCTCTCAAAAAAAAAAAATAATAATAATAATAAAAGCGAATCACAATGGATTAAAATGACATTTTTCTCCTTGGCATTACTCTAGAGCATCAGTTCTTGAGTTTCTGATGTTACTATTCTTGGTTTACTTTGCACAGGATTATTTTCTCTCATGGGTAGTTATTTGAGTATAGAAACGAGTGGGAAAGGACTGTAATTGAACGCCCACTCGGGACTGCAGGAATGTGATAGGCACTTTTTGTGTATTCTTCCATTTAACTTTACAACAGTGAGTGAGGTAGATAATTTTGCTGCTTTACAACCAGGGAACTAGGTCCAGGAGAGGTTAATTGTCTTGTATTCTCAAAGATCCGTTTCTCTCATTCCATAACCCGCTCTCTTTATACTCTCCAAGTCTCCATTTGGGAATAGTGTTTTCTCATTGCATTCCCACTTTCTGTAGTGGATGGAGATTGCACTGGTCTTTTGAGATTGAGCCCTGAGCTTTCTGTCAGACCTGGTCTGAGAACCAGGTCTGCACCTTGTTTTACTTTTCAGAGTCCCAAGAGATTTGGCCTAATTTTATGTATTTTACAAAGCTGCCATTACACACTTATCCCTTGTTTCTTTCTCCTCTGTGGCTACCGGTAAAAGAAGATTGAGTCTCACCGTTTCATGGCTCTGAAGAGCAAACCCACAAGACCTTCTCATTTTAATAATTTTAATCACCAAGGAGAAATAAGAGAGAGAAAACAACAGAAAAAAAATGAGAGTTTCAAAAATAGTTAAAAAGTCTTAGTTCTTGAGACTAGTCAATATACCATAGCTCTTGAAATTCTTCTTAGGCATTATTTTTTTTTAATTTCTTTTTTTTTAATGTTTATTTTTGAGAGACCGAGCATGAGCTCTGGGGGAGCATGAGGGGAAGAGAAAGAGAGGGAAACACAGAATCTGAAGCACACTCTAGGCTCTGAGATGTCAGTACAGAGCCCAACGTGGAGCTCGAAATCATGAACTGTGAGATGATGACCTGAGCTGAAGTTGAATGCTCAACCTACTGAGCAACCCAGGCACCCCAGGCATTATTTCTTAGAAACTACTAGATGTCTCTTTTACAGGGATTATTTTTGTTGAGGAACTGTGGTCCAAACCAGATTCAGGTTGGTACCACTGATGAAATTTTCTCTCCCAGTTAGGTCACGTTTCCAGTGATTGTTCAAGCACCAAGGGTTTCATTACAAACCGGCTATGTAAGAGACTTTCAGAAAGCAAAGATATTTCATGTTAGAATGTGCCACTTGACTGGGAAATGATATTAGGCTTAGTTTAAAGTATTTTTGCTGCCCAGGACTGGGACCCATAGCCACATGTGTCCATTGAACACTTGAAATGTGGCTACTTTGAGTTGAAATGTGCCATCAGTGTGAATGACTCACTGAATTCCAAAGACTTAGAAGGGGGTGGGGGTGGGGAATCTCCATTTTTATATTGATTACATGTACATGAATTTTGTAATTCTTAATTTTGAGCTTACTGTAGATTCATATGCAGTTATAAAATATAATACAGAGAGATCCCCTGTTCCCTTCACCCAGTTTTCCCCATGGTACCATCTTTTGAAACTATAGTATAATAGCCCAACTGCGACATTGACATTCATGCAATTCACTAACCTTATTCAGATTTCATCATTTTATGCATGCATGTGTGTAATTCTTTGCAATTTAATCACCTGTGTAGATGCATATGACCAGTACCACAGTCAAAATACAGAATTGCGTTGAAAGGATTCCCTGTGCTAAGCTTCCGTAGCTATAGCAACCCGCCTCTCCCCCATTCTCCCCCCTACCCCCAATTCCTAGGAATCCCTAATCTGTTCTCCATCTGTGTACTTTTGTCATTTCAAGATTGTCATATAAAGGGAATCTCCTATAGTATGGAGCCTTTTGAGATTAGCTTTTCTCACTCAGCAAAATTCTCTTGAGATCCAACCAAGTTGTTGTTATCAGTTCTTTCCTTTTACTGCTGAGTAGTAGTCTTTGTTTCTTCTTACTTTTTAAATGTTGCTATTAGAAAGTTCAAAATTACACTTGTAACTCACCTTTGTGGCTTTCATTGTATTTCTATTAGCACTGATGTAAGTTCATGTTTGTCTGAAGTAATCAAAAAGCATATTTCCGTTGCATTTTCATTGAGTTTCAGGCATTCCTGTGTTAAATGGTGTATTTTGTTCTGCTGATTGTAAATCAGCTTATTTGGAAATGAACAAAAGGACAGTGCCTTTTGAAACAGACAGGGCACCTGGGTGGCTCAGTCAGTTAAGTGTCCTACTGTGGCTCAGGCCGTGATCTCCTGGTTCGTAAGTTCGAGCCCTGCATTGGGCTCTGTGCTGACAGCTCAGAGCCTGGAACCTGCCTCAAATTCTGTGTCTTCTTCTTCTCTCTGCCCCTCCCCCACTCACACTGTCTCTTTCTGTCTTTTTCTCTCTTTTTCGCTCTGTCTCTTGCTCTGTCTCTTTCTCGCTCTCTCTCTCTCAAAAATATTAAAATTTTTTTAATAAAAAATAAAATCATTTCAGGAGAGTTAAATCATCTCAGGGTCTCTCCCTTTCTCCTCCCCCAGTTTTTTGGGGTTTTTTTTTGGTCAGTTTTTCAGTAAGAAACCCTTTGTATTTCTGTCTATAAAAGAGACTTTTCATAAGGTTAGGCAGCAAGAAGGGGTGTCTTACAACTGCTGCCAACGCTATTCAGTACACTGGTTTGAGACTAATTAAATGGCTCCTATTTATCTGATATTTTCCCCCTAGAGAGATTCAGAAATATATTTTTTTTCAACTTAAGCTTCAAAAAGAAACCAGCTCAGTTAGCTTATAGTGGAGGGAAGAAGCAGGACACAGGGACACTTCAGAGCAGATTAGAACTGAGGTGACGGATAATACCATTTTCAATTAAATTGCCTGGGGAAATTAGGTAGGCAGAGAATAATTACCTGAGTTGGCATATATCCAGGTTTCTGAAACTAAGACCCTGCTCGAATGTTCTGAGGATCACTGATGACCACAGGCAGCCAGGGACCTTGAGGGCTGTCTGATCTCAAACATATTTAAATCTTCCGGCTGCAGTGCATGGCAATTTTAAGTCAAATTAGGTAGCATGAGAAACTCTGTCAAATAAAACCTTGTAAAAAAAAAAAAAAATCAAGACCTCCCACCCCCAGCAAGCCACACTGCAAAGCATCATATTAAAGGGAGGCTTCTCTGACAAAATTTCTATTTATACATAATATAGAAAATACATCTGTAAATATGTTAAATATACTACAAATTAGAGATTACATGTAATTTTTGAATACTTAGTAGTCATAGTTAAACTTATATTTTCGTAACTTCTGCTGTGTGACTACCACCAGGACACTGGAGCTGAGATGGGAACCATAGGAGAAACCTAGAGAGGGCTGAGTGAAGTATCATGGTAGTCTTTCCCTCGCGCAGAAGGCCCTGGCAAGGTGACAGCCCTTGGTCATGCCTTGCGAGGACCAGGAAAGAACACTGAGTAAATGTCACCTGATTTGTGAGTTCATCCAACCTAGTTGTGGAAATGAGCCTTGAATGTAACCGTACCTTTAATGCAGAAGTCAAGATGCAGTATTGTGTTCCCCACCCCAGCTCTGCCTCCAGTGACCTATTACTGTGACTGCTAAGCCTGGGTTTCTTGGGGTCCGTGCCACTGGTAGCGCCTGGTGCCATGCTGCCCCTGCTTTGTCTGGGTGGGGTTGATGGAAGAGAAACGAGGTTGTTCAAGTATAGATTTTGTCTTTTATCTTTACCTAGAGAAAAGCTCGCTTTGCTTTCTACAAAAGGAAATGGAGCCAGTGGTTTTTCTTTGCTTCTAGTGTTCACTTTTGCTTTGTTCCTATCTTTTCATAATCTCTGAATTTCAGAATGCAGGTATAGGAAAATGGGTGTGGAAGGTGTAAAAAAGGAACCAGTTACATTTTTCTTCCTCTCCGCCCCCCCCCCCCCCAATAGAGCTATAAGGGGATAGCAGAATGCTTGGATTGTTTCATAGCCTTCCTTGAATAAGGCGGTTACTGGTACATGGTGGGGGGGGAGGGAGGGCTTTATGCAAATTACAGAAACACACCCCTTGGCGAGGCTGCAGCCCCCATTTGCCCCCAGCCATGGCCATGAGCCAGATCTGAGTGCAGTGCATGTGTACTCAGCCCTCACCTGTGCTGTATGGTAGGTGCAGAAAGCACCCCTGTCTCCCAGCACTGGGAGCACAGATGGGTGCACAGCCAGATGCAGCTCTTAAGAGTAAGTGTACAGAGGGGCCTGGGCAGCTCAGTCGGTTGAGCATGCAACTTCCGCTCAGGTAGTGATCTCACACCTCGTGGGTTTGAGCCCAGCCTCAGGCTCAGTGCTGACAGCTCAGAGCGTGGAGCCTGCTTCAGGTTCTGTGTTTCCCTTTCTCTCTGCCCCTCCCCTGCTCGTGCTCTGTCTCTGTCTCTCAAAAATAAACATTAAAAAAAATTTTTTTTAAGTGTACTAGGCCAGATCATCAGGGTTTGAAGTCCTGCTTCTGTGCTTCCTTGCCATGCGCCCCTGGATAAATGATGTAACCACTTTGTGCCTCAGTTTCTTCTTCCGTAAAAAGTGTCTACCATAGGGTTTGGTGTGAGTTAATGACTTCATACACATAAAACAGTGAGTTAATACCTGGATGTAGTAATTTCTCAGTAAATGGTAATTATTGCTATTGTTATTCTCCTAAATTGGTCAGATTTGCTCTCTAACCTGTTTTTAAAAGGATATTTCTTAAAAGCTGCTTTTTTCTGTAAAAAAAAAAAATCTAATAGGCATTGTGCTTGTAGATGTATGAAGCATCCTTTGAATTTTCTATATCCTTTCCCTGTAAATATTGTAGAAAATATAACATGTAGGAAATGTAATTTAACTTAAGCAATTTCAGCCCATGGCGTGTGCTTGCTTTTCATTTTGTTACCTTATCATCCTACTCAAATGTTAATATTCTAGATGTTTAGTTTCATGATGGTTCAGTTTAACTGAAAGGGGAGAAACTTCTGCTCTGGATTTGGAATTTGGAAAGTACATGCATTCTTGGGTTGGCTAATGGGATCCTAAGAACATTAACTACTCCCAGTGACCAAAGTGAGAGTTGTTAACAACAACAACAAGGGGCGCCTGGGTGGCGCAGTCGGTTTAAGCGTCCGACTTCAGCCAGGTCACGATCTCGCGGTCCATGAGTTCGAGCCCCGCGTCAGGCTCTGGGCTGATGGCTCAGAGCCTGGAGCCTGTTTCCGATTCTGTGTCTCCCTCTCTCTCTGCCCCTGCCCCGTTCATGCTCTGTCTCTCTCTGTCCCAAAAATAAATAAACGTTGAAAAAAAAATAAAAATGGTTATCTATTAAAAACAACAACAACAACAAAAACCCATACTCTCCGGTTTTAACTTTCATGTATTCTCTCCACTGGCCAGTTAGCTTTCTTGTGACATGACCTCAGTTCCCATCCTGAGAAGAAAACCACACGCAGAAACAAACGTATGCTCACAGTTACTAGGTGTAGTAGGCAGAATTTGGGGATGGCTCCAAGGCGCCCATGCACTGGTATATGCACCCTGAATAATCTGTAGTACTAGGATTATATCACTCCTGTGATTCAGTTATGTTGCATAGCACAGTTGGCTTTAAGAGTGAGAGATTATCCTTGGTGGGCTTGCCCTAATCAGGAAAGCCCTTATAAAGGACTGAAGATTCAAAGAGAAGTATTCCACACAAGGAAGGTTCTTCGTCTCTGGCTTTGAAGATGGTGGGTGTGATGCGGCAAGGAATATAGGTGGCATCTAGGACCTGACAGTGGCCCCCAGCTGATAGCAAGGAAACACAAGTCCTCAGTCCTATGGCTCCAAGGAAGTAAAATTAGCCAACAACCTGACTGAGCTTGGAAACAGATTGTACCTCAGCCTCCAGAAAGGAAGCCTGGAAGACACCTTGATTTTAGCCTTGTGAGACACTGAGTGGAGAACTGAGCAACTGCGCCAGACTTCTGACCTTTAGGACTAAGAGCCAGTAAATGTGTGTTGTTTAAAGCCACGAAGTTTGTGGCAGTTTGTAATGCGATCATAGAAAACCAATACATAGGGGAAACTAGGGGAAAGAATGTAGGTGGGTCATTGCAAAACCATTACCATTATTTAGGGGGCAAAAAATCCCCCAAACACCTCATGATCTCCTACAGAGAGCCCTCAGTTACACATTTTAAAGCTGATTAGCCACAGTAAATGACAGATACAGAAGCTCTAAGTTTCCTGGGCCAAGTTTAGAGCTGTTTCTCAAACTGGCAGTTGGAGACCCAGCGAGGGGCAAAGGGATGGCTGAACTGCTCTCGGGCAGGATGTTTACTGAATAGTGGTACAGGGTGAATATGCAGAGCAGGGAGGCGGAATCCTCTTCACTCCATGCTTATAAATGTTTCTGACTACGTCTTTAATTTAGGGCTCACTAACTTGGAGAGGGCGAACAGGAAGGCGTAGGAGAGGGGGCTGTCTGGGTGGCAGTGATGGGGCAGCTGGGGGGCTGTGGGGAACTAGAAGGTGATCATTTAAACATGTATGTAGCCAGATAAGGCCCATGGAAGCCTCTCCAGTATAGCCTGGTGGGGAGAGAGTACATGTCGGGCAGACAGAATCGGAGGGTGTGAACTCGGGACCTGGAGTTTTGTTTTTGTCCACTGGCCTGTCTTCAGAGCTGGGAACAGGGTCTGGCACACAGTGAGTGCTCCATAAATGTTTGTTGAGTGACTGAAGAGACAAACATACTAATACATATGCAGAAATAGCAAATGTGATTGCATTGGTGAGAAATGCTTCTAAAATCCAGTTACTTTTAGTGTTGTGACTAGGTACCACTCTGGGCTATCCTTTTGGCCTGCTGTTTACCTTTCTTAACCTACAGCTCCATTTGAGGACTGTTTTGGAAGTCATTAACTATGGAAGAAGACCAAGCCAGTGTTGAGCGCTTCTGGCTGGCTGGCACTGCCCCAGGTACCTGGTGTGTGTTTCTTCTCCTTTTATCCTGACCCAGACTTCCAAGGTGGGTCTTAGTATGACCTGCCTTTGACAGAGGGGGAGACGGTTTCAGAGAGGCAAGGTCCGTTGCTCAAGACCACATGGCCGGTAAAGGTTGCCCTCAGCTTTATCTGATTGTCAGGCCCCTGCCATTGCTTGCTACTCCGAGCGTGTTCTGCAACCAGCGTTGGCATCACCTGACAGCCTGTTAGGGCTGCAGAATCTCTGGTCCCACCTAAGACCTATCCCAGACAGAATCTGCATTTCATTCAGATATGTGGGTGGTTTGTATCCATATGAATGTCTTGGAAAGGACATTAAATGCCAGTCCTCCTGTGTTCAATATATAGATGTGCAGAAACAGGCCGGGCGTTGTCACCCTCAAATACTGGGTTCTAAACTTGGGTTATTCATGGGCCACTTGTATGGATTTGGCCAAATTTTTCATCTGAATTTGTTACTCTTTTCCATATAAATGTATTTGCTTAAAAAGAGAATATAATTGGTAACAAACAAACCCTATAACTATATGGCAATATAGTAATATTACTGTGGTAAATAGCTGTGAAACTGTATTTATAGTAATATACTTATGTTCGATAGAAAAATGACATTTTCTTTTTTTTTCAATTTTTTTAACATTTTTTTTTTAATTTTTGAGACAGAGAGAGACAGAGCATGAATGGGGGAGGGTCAGAGAGAGGGAGACACAGAATCTGAAACAGGCTCCAGGCTCTGAGCTGTCAGCACAGAGCCTGATGCGGGGCTCGAACTCACAGACCATGAGATCATGACCTGAGCCGAAGTCGGACGCTTAACCGACCAAGCCACCCAGACGCCCCGAAAAATGACATTTTCCATAAAGAGAAGATAAGTCTTAATATACGTGCAGTTGTACATTAGCTCTCCATGTACCATTGTAAGTTAACTGTATTTTACATGTAAGCTACGCCATTAATAATAAACTGTAATCTATTGTAAGATATTTCTCTATGGACCCTTAATGGCAATGTGTTTCGTGTTACGACACACTGCTGTGATAGATTGTAAAAAATGGCCACCAAGTCTTCCCTTCCCTGCACCTATGCCCTTGTTATGTGCAGTGTCCCACTAATGGATGAGACTTTCTCCATCCTTTATAGCTGGGCTTGACCGTGTGACTAGCTTTGCCCAAAGCCACGTTAGTTAGTGCATATGACGCAGCAGAGGCTGGCGTGTTGGGTTCTGACCTCTTGCCATTCTTGCAAACTTGAGATCACTATGTGAACCAAAATAGTTACATGTTTTAAGCAACAAAGGTTTGAGGTGGTTTGTGATGCTGTACGCTTGCTGACATGAGTATTCTCAAACGCTGTTTACAAAACAATTTCCGTGTTCGAGAGCAGATCAAAGAGCAATGATTCTGTTTTGATTCAGTCTTGCCAAGTTATTCTTCATTTGAAAACAAAATCCTGATATTGAATGTCTCGGAAAGGGCATTAAATGCCAGTCCTTCTGTGTTCAATATATAGATGTACAAAAACAGGCCTGGCATTGTCACCCTCAAATACTTGCACATTTTTATCCCCATCTACTGAGAAATCAAAACTTGACCCTCGGCTACAGCTTCCCTGTCGCTTTGAAATAAGACTCTAATGCTAATAAGTCTAAATGCTGTGGCCTGTCGTTACTGGTGGTTTGCGGTAAGATGTTGGTGCTTTGTTACGGTTTGGAAGTAGTTCCGTGCATGTGCTTCTCTTTGGTGAGAGTGAAATGCAATTGTGTTTCCCATCACAAGGTATCCGTGGAGAACTGTGATAGCAAATCTTGTAGAAGTGTAAATATTCACCACTTACTGGGTTTCCTTGAGCAGTGTGAAGAAGTGTTCTGTCGTTTTTGAAAGAAGCCAACGAGTATTCATGGGTAGACTCACTGAAATGCAATCTTTAAAAAGACAGCTTTAATGAAATACAATTTACGTACCATAAAGTTCACCCATTAAAATGTACGATTGGATTTTTTTTTTGTATATTTAGAGTTGTGCAACCACTACCATGGTGTAACGTAAGAACACTTGGATTGCTTGTGTCCAGGAGCATTGACTGTCTTCCCTGCCCCTTCAGTCCTACACAACCGCCAATCTGTCTTCTATGGATTTGCCTAGAATAGGATATTTCATATACACAGAATCCTACAACATGTGGTCTTTTGTAACTGGCTTCTCTCATTTAGTATAATGCTTTCTAAAGTTTACCCATGATATGTATGTATGATATATATGTATGTATGATATGTATCCCTGTTGCATTCTTTTACTGCTGAATAAAATTCTGTTGTATTCCATCTGCATTTTGTGTATCCATTGATCAGTAAATGGGCTTTGGGATTGTTTCTACTTTTTGGCCATTATGAATAATGCTGCTATGAAAAAGTACATGTAATCTTTTTATATGGACATATGTTTTTATTACTCTTGGGTACCGGCCTAGGGAATTAGAGAAGGCAGAGGAAAAACACATCTTGTCTTTAAGTCTTTTGTTACAGAAGGACTTGGGTGGCAAGTAGTTTCTCAAAATGAGGAGCATGGTACAGCAGGGTCCTTAATCAGTGAGTGTTTCTGGAACTCTGCTTTGTTTCATAGTCCCAAGAGGCATAACATAGTTATGTAGTTGAATTTCCTGGCTATCGGCAGGCCACCTAATTATTCACCTGTTCAATGAAGATTTCCTGAGCACACTAATATGCTAGACACTGAGCAAGGTGCTAGGGATAGCTGTGATGGTTTTCAATACTTTCTTACAATACTTCATTACAAATATAAATTTAATATGAAAACAGGGTGCGTGCCATGGAGGAGGCAGTTCCATAGAGGCTAAATATGTGTCAAGGTGCCTGGGGTTGAATGCCAGCTCTGTGTGATTTCTGAAGAGTCATTTCTGAGTTTTCTCTCCTATAAAATGTGAATAATCACAGTATATACATTTTAGAGTGTTTATGTGGATTATATATGATATAATTCATGCCTAGAGCCTGGGTCAGAGTAAATATTTGCTAAATCAATAAACAAATGCACATGATACTAGATATTCTCTATTTCTGTATTTTTAAAATGGAATATTTTGTTCTTCTAGAAAATTTGGGATGAATTGGATTGTTTTTCACTTTCAATTATAAAAGTAACAGGTTTCGTGGTAAAATAGCACACAATGGTAAAATGTTAGGTTAAAATGCAAAGGTCCTTTTTTTTCCCTCTTATGTCCTTCAGCACCAGTTCTCCTGGGACAGCTACACTCAAGTTTCTTGTTATCCCTCCAGATACATTCTCTGCCTCTAATAGGATTTACACATAGGTTAGCGAGGTTTGTTTTAACACATTGGGGTCATAGTACGCATATTACTCAACTACTTGAGTTTTTAAAAATTAATACTGTGACCTGATTTTTTAAAATCTGTACATATAGATCCAACTGTTTTTTTTAATGTGTTTTTATTTTTAGTTTTTGGGGGGAGCGGGGGGTGTAGATACAGAGGATCTGAAGTGGGCTCTGTGCTGACAGCAACAAGCCCGATATGGGACTTGATCTTCTGAACCCTGAGATCATGACCTGAACCAAAGTTGGGCGTCCAACCAACTCAGCCACCCAGGTGCCCTGCTTCTTTCTTTTTAATGGCATATAGTCTTGCATCATGGATGAACCATCCTACCTAGAACCTTACTGTAGACATCTCTATACATCGATGATGACTTTCTCAATAACGCAGTTCACATTTTACAGACGTCGTTTTCCCATGTTTCAATTGCCAGTTTTCTTGAAAAAAAATTTTTTTAATGTTTATTTTTGAGAGGCAGAGACAAGGAATGAGTGGGGAGGGGCATAGAGAGAGGGAGAGACAGAGCATGAGTCAGGGAGGGGGCAGGGAGAGGGAGACAGAGAATCTAAACCAGGCGCCAGGCTCCAAGCTCTCAGCATAGAGCCCAACGCAGGGTTTGAACTCATGAACCACAAGATCATGAGCTGAGCTGAAGTCGGATGCTTAACTGACTGAGCCACTCAGGTGCCCCTCAGTTGCCAAATTTTCCACCTCTGCTCCTCCCAAATGCGAATGGATTTGCTTTTAACTTCTGTGTACTTCTGATACCACCTGGAACTTCCCACCCCTCCCAACCCCACCTTGGAAAGATCTCAAAACCTAAATTTCCACCAAACCAGAAATCTAATGTCAAATCCAGAATCTACATCACTAACTTGTTAACAAAGACAACAAAAAACATGTAGCAAAAATATACTTTTTGTAGAAAGATGCAAATCCGTTATAAATCTTAGGTGTTCAGCACTGTTCTTCATTGAAGTGGCAAACTTTTTCTTACAGTTCATCTCAGGACGTTTGACTGTTAATCAGGAAAAGATTTATATTCTAAAAGATCTTAGATGGTCTTGTTCAACTGTTCCTTAATTATCACAATAAGAGGTTGAACAGTAGATCAGCACAGCGAAGAGGATCTATAAACCCTGTAGGCTGGCGTAGCGGTAACATTTCTGATTTGATGACTGTGCGTCTTTGTTCATTTGGAAAGTAATGTCACTGATGTATTAATGTGCCTTTCTAATGTGTGTGTGTGTTTTTAATATTATAGATTCTGATTTTGAAGTACACAAAGCTGTTTCTTACATGAGAATCCTAAAGGTTCCTCTCATTGATTTTTCATTGCTCTGTGTCTGCTTGCTTCACAGAGGACGGCACTGTGAGTTGAACTAAGTGGACATCACTTGCAGTCCCTTCCACATCTGCCTGGTGAGTATTCTGCATGCTGTGGTAGAGTTTCTAGTTGTGGGGTTCTAGAACTTAGCATCTGTAAGGTGAATCCCCCTTCATTTATACTGATGTCCACCCTGAAGTGCCCCTCAAAACTGATTGACAGCTACTTTCCTTCGTGCAATGGAGCATCAGTCCCCTGGAATTTTCCAGATTCCAGTTCATTCATTCCACCAACCTAGGGCACTTCACCCTTCACTAGCTTTTCTCCTCGCTGTCTGTGGTAGTATTGCCTGCATTTAGTGAGCCATTAGATATCATTTAAGTTCCTGTTCTCTGCAGTTATTTCTGAGGGAAAATGTAGGACTTGTATTCAGTCCTATGCAGATAATGTTTAGGAAGATTCCCACAAATGTGGAAAAAAATCACAATTACGCTCATTGTCAGCTAGAATCCACCATCCATTCTGTGGGAACTACCTGTGGAAATGACAGAAATAAATTCTCCCAGTGCCTCTCTAAAGTTCCATTTTATAAATCTCCAAAGAAATGCTGAAATGGGGGCCAGTAATAGCTCTATGTGGCCAATTATTTTTATTTATAAACCAGAAGTTGCCAATGCTTTATTCTAGAGCCAGGATCTTGATGAATATGAGTTTTTTTCTGACTTCTTAATCAAATTCCTATTTTTATAACTTCTGTAGGAACTTATATAGGACTTTTTGTAGAGAGTCCTATGTTATAAGGGGAATGCTTGGACTATGTATCATTTCTTCAACAGGCAAGAAGTCATTTTATAGTGATGCATGATAAAAAATAACTAACAACTTCACTGTTCATCCTGAGAGGTGAACCCCAGCTTACAGGCATTTTAAATCAATGTTACTTTTTTCACCACCTTGCAAGTCCTGTCACACACTGTTACCTTCCAGCAGGGTCTGTGGCTGATTTTTTTCCAGCCTTTCTGTGAGGGGAGAGAAGAATCACACTTCTCTAAGTGATCAGTATTTAATGGTGACACAAGACTATCAAGAGAGTAGATTTATTATTGAGTGTCCCTACCTATTTTTAGTTGAGTGCACTGTGTTTTACTGCTTCCCATGGATGATTCATAAACTATGTTTTAGCAGGAAAACCAGAGTTGGGGTAGGAGTTTCTAAATAATTCTCTAGGGATTTTAAATCAGGATAGGCATGACATCTGCTTTTTAGCCTTTATTACATTCTTTTTGGACTGTTTGCTTTTGCTGTGCAATAGTTGTTATTCTTAAATAAGAGATCATTTTCATCGGCTTATTATAAATGAATTATGTGTGTGGTGAAAATAAACACTTGATTCAGAAGTTTAAAAACATAGCTTAGAAGTTGTTTGTTAAACATTTTAAGTTCCAAGAAGAAGTTTTTCCATATGAAGTGGTATAAATGCCAGGCACTGGATTTTACAAAGACTTTGGATGAACTAGGGTCCCAAGACAGCTAATAGAGTATGTGGGCTCTTTTTCCATTCCCTCTTCAAATAGGACCTGATTGGACCCAGTGCCCCACATGTCACCAGGTGGTGGTTACCCTTACCTTAGTCTTGCCTTCCTCCCAAAGAGAGAATTTATTTTCCTCCATCCTCTATTAAAAAAGCTCGAGGCGCCTGGGTGGCTCAGTCGGTTAAGCGGCCGACTTCGGCTCAGGTCATGATCTCGCGGTCCGTGAGTTCGAGCCCCGCGTTGGGCTCTGTGCTGACAGCTCAGAGCCTGGAGCCTGTTTCAGATTCGGTGTCTCCCTCTCTCTGACCCTCCCCCATTCATGCTCTGTCTCTCTCTGTCTCAAAAATAAATAAACGTTGAAAAAAAATTTTTAAAAATGAAAAAGCTCAACTCTAGCAACATTCAGTTGTTGAGTATCTTGTATTATGAGGCATTTCATTTTCACATTGAATTGAAATCTTGTTCTTTTATAATGTCTTCCCAATTCAAAATTGGAAACCTCTAAACCTGGGAGCTGGAAGTCTTCTGGTTTTATCTTGAACACCTGCTTTCTCTGTGATTCCCATCATGAGTACCTATGACTGTACATTAGTTCTAAGCATTTGTGTTAAGCCTGTTGCTTGCACCATAGGTATTCATAATATATTTTAATTCTTGTAATGGTACAAAGTGTATATTCTTATTTATGTCCCATTCAACTTGGCTTTTTAGCAGTGTTAGGCTTAAACTCCTAAAATAGAAAATATTTACATAGAGAGCAAAATGACTATTTTGGGATTATTCTTGACATTATATTTCTAGCTTCACGATGACTCTTGGTAAAGAGGAATTTATAAGTCAAACCAAAGGTGGTCTTCAAATATCATGGAAAGAAAGAAAACAACCCTTGATACCTTCTTTCCTGCAGTATTGAAATTTGGAAGATTTACCTAAATTTGGGGCTTCTTGCTTTCTGAATGATTTTAAATTGTTTTTTATTAAATATTGATTATATACGGAATGTACACTGTTATTGTCAGGTATGAAGCTCCCCAAACTTTAACGTTGACTTCTCTTTCCTTTTGCTTCTACTTTGGAGCCTTCCAGGCTGTCCTAATGTGTCTTGCAGCTGGAGGTATAGGCATAGATATATAGTGACAGCCGTATGTTTATATGTATGGTACCAGCTATTAGGATCTTTTACTTATTTATTTATTTATTTATTTATTTTTATTTATTTTATTTTTTAATTAATTTATTTATTTATTAGATCTAAGACCTGTGTTCTAGGGTTGCTGCAGTGCTCTTCGGGAACAAAGATGATTCTTCGTAAATTGTGGATAGTGCAGTTATTTTAAACTCTTAAGTATTATAGATAGAAGCTCTTATTTGTCGTACAACAAGAATCTGGTTTCATGTTTTCTTAGAGCCCATTCATGCATGACAAGAGTCTGGCTGAGCTCCCCAGAAGCAGACTTGAGATGAGGGATTTTTGCACGAGTGTCTTATTAAGGGAGTGCTCCCAGGAGAAACAAGTGAGTTGGAGAGGGACAGGGAAGAAAGAAGCAGGGGGATTTTTCCGAGCAAAGTCCCTGCCTCAGCCGTGATCCTGGAGGAGCTCTGGAGCATACTTGCTCCTGAGAACCACTTCCTTCTGCCCCAGAGCAAGGGGCCAAGCTTTCCCATCCTTGCAGCAACCATTGGCTGTGGACTGGTTTGGGGGGAGGCTGTGAATTTGAGAGCATTTGGGGTCTTTGCATCTGCTGAGGTAGCAGCTCCAATAGTTAAGGGGTATTCCTCTTAAAAAATCTGCAAGTGCCGGGGTACCTGCGTGGCTCAGTTGGTTAAGCCCCCGACTTTGGCTCAGGTCATGATCTCATGGTTTGTGGGTTCCAGCCCCACATCTGACTGTGCTCCTGCTTCAGATTCTGTGTCTCCTCTCTTTCTGCTCCTCCCCCGCTTGCACAGGTGCACACATACACACTCTCTCTCAAAAATTAAAAAAAAATTGCAAGTGTCATCTCTTAGAAGCAAAGCACATACAAGCCAGGAGATGGGCACACAGGACAGCTAAAAGGGACCCAGTGGTGACAGGACATGGGAGTGTCTGTTCTACCTAGCAGCAGCCATGTCATTGAATGCCATGTCATTCCTTCACTCCTACAGACCTACTTGTCATCCCTTAGACTTTCAGCCATATATTTCCTGGTACAAGTTTTCTGCATTTCGAGAAGCACCTTAAATTCACTTTCTTCCCCAGGGAAGTTAATAAGCTACTGCTTCAAATATTTTTAAGTCCAAAAGAGATTACAGTGCAGAGAGATACCTAGGTAATTTGCAGTGAGTAAAATTTCTACATATATTTGACTTAAAAAAATAATAAAATCTGAAATCTCAAAGCTTTCCTTAGATGCATGTCAGCTTGAATAATGATTTCAGTGCCCTGAACCGGGAGGCAAGGATATTGTCTGATTGTATGATTGTAACTTATTCTTGCTAGCAACATTTCTGAGCATACACACTAATTGTTATTTTTCATTCTCTCTTAACCATCCTTTTAAATTGTATTCCTTAATATTTCACCTTTGCCTTTAAGAGTTTTTTTTCTATGGAGTTTTTAGGGAAATATATATGGTGTTTCCTTGGGTACCTTTAATTCAGTAGAGCACAAAATTGTGATCCAATAGAAATATGTGAGCAGCATATGAGATTCCAATTTTTCTTGTGGCCTCATTAAAAAAGTAAAAAGGAATTGGTTGTTATAGCAGCCTGAGCTGGAGGCTGGAAAGTCCAGGATCACAGCTGAAATTAATTTTAATCTATTTAGCCTAGTACATCCTAATTATTATTTTAACATTTAATTAATATAAACAGTATTGAGATTTTACATTTCTTTCATCTGGTGTATATTTTGTACTTGAATCTCAGTTCAGACCAGCCATATTTCAAGTCCTCAGAAGCCACATTTGGCTAGTGGCACTGAGCAACTTCAGAATGTTCTAGAAAAACTCTGGTAACAGGCTTACTTCCTTTGAGATAAGACTTTGTTAGGGCTCCTGAACCGCCCTGGTAACCCTGTTCAATAAAGAAGTGAGGCAGTACTGTTTTCCAGAGAAAGTGAGCTGACTTTCCCTTAATGAGCCAATGTCCTATAGCCATGGATTATGGTTAAAACGATTGGGTTTGGCAGGTAAGCTGTCACTAATAACCTGCAGGAATGTGGAATTCTAGTATCACTTTTTAGAGGAAAAAGGATCATGAATGAACAGTAGTATGTGGAAGGATTCTAAAGAGGAAAGGATGGAGTCTTGGGTAATGGAAAGATGTGTATATGTACATAATGTGTGTTAGGGAAGAAGGTTCTAAAAAATTTGGGGTACTTGCATGGAAACCGATGAGGCTGGAGTACTAAATACACAGTAAGAATGGAAGGTAGTGGCTAGATTATGACCCAGTTCAAACCTTACATTTTCCAGTGTATGGAGTAAGGTATCTGATGATGCAGTTTATATGCTGGGGTCTGTTATAGTTATTTATCGTTGTGTAAGAAATCACTTCAGAATGTAGCAGCTTGAAACAGCAGCACTCACTCACTTCTGTGGGTCAGGGGTTTGGGTGGGTTCTGTTGTGCACTTCTGGCTTGGGGTCACTCCAGCGGTTGTATTCAGATGGCCTCTGAAGCTGAAAGAGCAAGAGGCTGGAGTAGCTGATGGCTGACTTGCCCCCCTCTCTCTCAATATAGATTCAGGATTTCTTCAGATGGTCTTTCTTCACGGGCAGCTGTGGGCCTCCTCACAGCATGGCGGCTTCAGGGCAGCCAGAAGGCTTGCGTGGGCTCTGGCAAGATGATTCCAGCTGACAAGCTGGAAGCAGCATCACTTTATGACTTGACCTTGGAAGTCATGCTGCATCATTTCCGTCATATTATTCGGTTATAGGTGAATCACAAACTTGCCCAGTTTTAAGGGGGAGGAGACTTAAAAGCCCACCTCTCAGTTGAAGGAGTGTTAAAGTCCCATTGTGTGAAGAGAATGTTAGAAATACCATCTGCCACAGGGACCCTCTCCTACTATACTATACACATCTCGACCTCTTTGCCATGATCTGGGAATGCTCTAGGATGAACGGACCACTCATTACTGGGCACGTTTCTGCACAGTGGCTCTTTCCCTTTCCCTTCCCTGGTCAGCTAGACTGGGCTGCTCTTAAGAAGACTCTGAAGTCTTCTGCTTAGGCAATGAATGGCCAGCTGGCCATTTCATGGATTGGGCTTTTCACATGTAGCTCATGAGAATGCTGCTGTTGAAGTCATTATGACATTAAAATTGTTTCTTTGTGTCATTTCCCAAAAACCCCTGAGTGGTCATGACAGCAAGAACTTCTCCCCTCAGTGTTACAGGCACCCATTTTGAGTTGGGCATACAGAGGCTTTTCCAGATGTGAAATATGGATTTTCCCCCTGCCAAATGTAAATATTTGCTTTGTTTGGTTTGTTTCTGTAAAAGGGAGGGGAAAAAATAAATTCAGTAGAGCTCCCCAGTCTTTGTACATTTTTGTGCTATATCAACAAAATGGCAAAAGCCCAGTGGAAATGGCTGCATTTAAAAACTCCTTACCTACTTTTCTGAAATGAAAACAGGAGCAAGGCATCTGGTCTGCTGTCCTCAGGTGGGAAAGGGCAATTTACTGAGGCCTGAGGACTAAAATAAACACTCCCAGGAGAGGAACCAGCTTGTGACCTTGGGCCATAACCACCTCACAGATCAACTGCTTCATTTCTTGCTGTATTTTGTGGCCCCTGTTGGGGGTGGGGGCAGATTCAGTGTCACAAAAGCAGGAGGAGAGCAGTTGGAAGAGGACCCCAGTGGCTCGGTTGGTGAAAATGCTAACAGGATCTGCTGACCCTTCTTCCTGTGTGGCCAGAGGACCTGCGGTTTAACAGTGAGCATTCAGGTAGCTGGGAGAAGGCAGTACTCAGAAAAAGTTAGCAGCAAGAAGCTCCTGTGATGGTAGTGGTGTTCCTACTCCTTGAGTAATGATATAGCAGTCTAGAATTTGGGTAGGTGCAGCCCATTTTCTCATCGGAGATATGTCAAAGAGTCCCTGCAGGACTGATAGAAAAATAGAAGTCAAACCCACATCCCTAAGCAATTAGAAATTTACTTGTTCCTGGTGACCTCTGTACTTTCTCACCTGGGTGGACACATGGTGGTGTTGGAGTCAGAATGGGAACTCTGAAACCTGGGGCCTTGGTTTTCCCATCTGGAAAATGAGCAAGCAGACTGTTGCCCAATTCATGGGTTTTGGAAGTCTTTATGGGAGATGATCCTGTAAGCTCTCCTGAGGACGAGATGGTGCGTGTATGGGACCTGTCTTATACTCCGTATGTTCTTCGTGTTTTCCTTTCCTGTGGATGTTGCTGAGGCTTCAGACTGGTTGCTAGTTAACTGGCTGGCCTCTTTCTGTGCCTCTGTAGCCCTATGCTCTTTGTTCAGTACAAAACTAAAGGAATAAACAGTCTGCAAAGGACCAGCCTTGAGGAACTCAGATACCATTTTGTCCTTACTTTAAGGACCTCCTATCCAGGGGTGCTGTGCCCTCTGGCACTCTACAAAGTGACTTTTCTGTGGATTCCAGACTATGCACAGATGCTGCTCTTCTGTGAGGAAGACCATCCCTATATTGAACCATCTTCTTTTCATGTGTTGGCAGTATTTCTGCTGCTTCTTCCATCCACATTTGCCAATACCACTGTCTCTTCTGGTGCTCCTTTCTGCCATCCTCAGGGACTTCGGTCTTAAAGACCTGGCTACTTTGCCTCTCTTGTCATCGTCGTCTTCTTTCTTCTTCTTTCTTCTTTCTTCTTCTTTCTTCTTCTTTCTTTCTTCTTTCTTCTTCTCCTCCCTCTCCTCCTTCTCCCCCTCCTCCTCCTCCTCCTCCTCCTCTTCCTCCTAAATTAAATTCACACAACCAAAATTAACCATTTGAAAGGGAACAATCCTTTGTCCTTTAGTGCATTCACAGTCTTGTGCAACTACCACCACCTTTATCTAGTTCCAAGATATTTTCATCACCCCCCAAAAAATTCCACAGTCATTAAACAGTTGCTCCCCACTTTCCCCTTCTGCAGTGCCTGGCAACCACCATTCTGCTATTGGATATTTCATATGAATGGAATCATATATGAGACCTTTTATGTCTGGCTTTTTTTCCACTGGATGCAATGTTTTAAAAATTCACCTATGTTATATTACATATGTCGGTACGTCGTTCTTGTCATAGCTGAACAATGACATCTGTTGTATGTGTGTACCATAATTTGTTCATTCATCCATTAATGGGAAATTGGGCTGTTTTCATCTTTGGCTATTGTGAATAGTGCTGCTTTGCACGTGTGTGTATGTATTTGAGTCCTTTCAGTTGCTTTGGGTATCAAATGGAATTTCTGAGTCCTGTTTTAATTCTGAATTTAATGTTTTGAAGAATTATAACACTCTTCTGTACAGTAGCTGTGCCATTTTGCATTCCCACCAGCAATGTAAGAGAGTTATGATTTCTCCACATCCTCGCCAACACCTATTTTCCTTTTCTTTTTATTACAGCCATCTTAATGGGTGTGGAATTATACCACATGTGGTTTTGATTTGCATTCCCTGATGACTAATCATGTGCATCTTTTCATGAGGTGGTTGGCTATTTGTTTACCTTCTTTGGGGATTTGTTCAAGTCCTTTACCCATTTTTTAAGTAGGTTGATTGCCCTTTGATAAAAGTTCTTTATACGTGATTCATATCAGATCTATGGCTTACAGATACTCTCTCCCATTCTGTAGGTTGTCTTTTTACTTTCTTGACAGTGTCTTTTGATGCACAGATTTTTTAAATTTTGATGAGGTTGAATTCACTTTTTTGTTGTTGCTCTTGCTCTCATTGTTGTATATAAGAATCCATCACCAAATTCAAGATTATGAAGATTTACTCCTATGTTTTCTTCAGAGAATTTTGTGGTTTAAAGCTATTATAACCATGTCATTGATCCATTTTGAGTGAATATTTTTTAATGTCAAGTCAGGGTCCAGCCTCATTCTTGTACATGTGGATATCCAGTTGTCTTGGCACCGTTTATTGAAGAAACTGTTTTTTATCCATTGAAAGATCTTGGCATTCTTTTTTTTTTTAATTTTTACTGACTTTAAAAATGTTGATTTCAGTAGAGTTAACATCCAGTGTTCTATTAGTTTTGGGTGTATAATACAGTAATTAAACAATTCCATACATTACTCACTGCTCATTACCATAAGTGTACTCTTAATCACCATTACCTGTTTCACGCATCCCCCACCCACCTCTGCAATGGTAACTATCAGTTTGTTCTTTGTAGTTAAGTGTCTGTTTTTTGGTTTGTCTCTCTTTTTTCTTTGTTCGTTTGTTTTGTTTCTTTAATTCCACATGTGAGTGAAATCATACGGCATTCTTGACAATCAGTTGGCTGTGATGTATAAATTTATTTTTTGAGTCTCAAATGTGTGAATTTATTTATTGAGTCTCAAGAGTTTATTTATTGAGTCTATTGTTCTGTATGCCTATTCTTATGCCAGTATCACATTGTTGGGATTTCTGTGTCCTTGTTGTTGTCAGTTTTGAAATCACAAAGTGTGAGTCTTTCAGCCTTTTTTTTCCCCCCAATGTTGTTTTGTCCACTCAGGACTCCTCCTCCTCTTTTATTACTGTTTTGACCTGTAGTGATTCTTGAATTGTGGTACTGCACCTCAGGACAAAGGAGCAACCCAGTGAATAGTCATGTATTTGCATGGGGGGCTATTATAGGCCTGGTAGAATCCAAAGGCTTTTCTTGCTTAAGATCATTCCTTAGGAACATTGACAAGAGCTGCATTGGTGGTATTCAAAGCAAACCCAGTATGCAGGCTATTGGGTTAAAGGGGCTCATTAGAATTCTAAGGGGCCCTTTGGATAAAAGCAAATGTACAACCTCCTGTTTGCTGTGATAACTAGATACTGTTTTCTGGTTTGTGCATATGTTCAATTGTATTAGTCATGGTCTTCAATTATATAAACAATTAAAAAAAAACAACAACAAACCTCTCCTATAAAGGAAAACTCTGACCTAAGCATCAAAATCATGAAGAAGTCAGAAGGTAGAAAGAATGAGGAGGTGGGAGAGTGATTTTGTGACTCTACCGGGATCAGTTGCTGGGGTGACTCACATTTGTTTCCAGTGTGTTTGACCTCTGGTCCATTCCTTTGAGAATATGTGGGATTCTCCTTTTGGAAATAAGTCTTATCTGTGAATCCTCGGCAACTGCTTTTTAAGCATTTCCAGATGGCCCTCAAAGTCCTCATCTAATAGAAGCTGAGAGATTGCTCCTGGAGGGGGTCGGGGTGGGTGCTGGAGAAATCAGCTTTAACCCCTAGACACTCCACACTAGGAAACTATGAGAAACAGAGATGTGTTTTCTGTTTGACCCTCATTAGAATAAGAGTTTGGAAGCAGACTGCATTGTGTGTGGGTTATATACATGTATGTGTATTAATAAAATCATTTAAAGCACTCAGTGGAAAACCCAAATAAGTGTACAGGAACAAGTATAGACTAATAAAACAAGGTAGAAAGAAAGGGATTTTGGGCAAAAGACCCAGGCCATCTATGAGAGTGTGGGGGGTAACTTCTTTCCCAAAAACTGATGGGCTTTTTTTTTGTACTTTATTTGGTAGCTTTAGTATGCATTAAAAATCTTTTTTACAATAATTCTTTGTGTTTAAGATTTTCATTGAAGCTTAAGAAAGGAATTATAAGAGTGACTACAAGGGAAAAAAATGGGAAACTTCACATCCCTCCCCCCACCCCCAGACCGTGTTATTAGTCATCCAGGGCACTCATAACAAAATGTCACTGCCTGGGTGGCTTAAACAACAAAAATTTATTGTCTCACAATTCTAGAGGCTAGAAGGTATCATCAGGAGTGGTTTCTCCTGAGGCTTTTGTTTTTGGCCTGCAGATGGCCACCATCTTGCTGTATCTTCACATGGACTTTTCTCTATACTTGCACATCCTTGGTGTCTGTGTCCACGTTTCTTCTCTCTAGAAGAGCAGCAGCCAGATTGGATTAGGTAAGCTTACCCTAATGACCACATTCCAGTTGAATCACCTCTTTGAAGGCCCTGTCTCCAAATCCAATCACATTCTTAGGTAATTGGCAGTTAATGCTTCAACATAAGAATTTTTGAGGAGACACTGTTCAGCGCATTACAGGCAGTGTAGGTAAAGGCAGGCATAGGTTAAGTAGGACGCCAGAACTTCGTGACTCAGGGCCGTGAGGGATAAGGAAAAGTTGTGGGAGTAGAGTCTATGCACTGCTAATGGGAAAGAAGCTATTTCCCTTAGTGATCAGTGTGTCACTTAGCCTTTGCTGTAACAGACTACTACTCCCCCCGCCCCACCAAAATGTAGTGGCTTAAACCAGTGACCATTTATTTAACTCACAATTGAGTAGATTGGCAATGTCGACTGGCCTTGGCAGGGAAGTTCTACTGATCTCCATTGGGCTCACTTAAGAATCTGTGGTCAACTTCTGGGTATACTGAGGATTGGCTGGTTTAAGATGGCATTAGCTGGAATGGCTCATTTCTCCTCCTTTGGCTCTTGCCTTCCAGCAGTCTGACTTGGGCTTGTTCACATGGCAGTAGCAAAGTACATGGAGCGAGAGCAAGGGGGAGAGAGTGAGTGTGTGCAAAAACATCCCAATTATTTCTGCCACATTCTGTTCACCAAGGCAAGTCACAGTCTAGCCCAGATTGAAGAGATGGGGAAGTAGACCCTTTCAGGTGAATGGCTCTTGGACTAGGATTATCTGACTGTAAAATTTCTGTGGCCTCTTTTACTTTATATTCATAATACACTTGGCCTGTCCTCACAAATCATTAAATAGCAATCTGGAAAGGAATTGCAAGTGCATTTATTTATGAGTGAGCAGTAATTCTTCCCAATTTGGGATGAATAGTTTAATCAGAACATTTATTTCAACCATGGGTATCTGTCTTTCCTGCATGGCTTGGTCTAGACAAATCACTGGGAGAGATCCTAATTGGGAAAATGCTAAGTGAGAGCTCAGTTTTCTTCCCTTATGCTACTTAGAATATTGGATACTCTGGAAATAAGGTAGTCTAGTGGAAACCTTCAGCTTTTTCTCATGGATACCAGCCTCATGAAACTGGAGCAGGAGAAATGGGATCTCTGAGGTCTTCTGTAGGAGGATATTGAGCAAATTCAATTCTAATGCCTTATATGGGAGAATATGATTCATATAAACTCTCTTAGAAGAGAGTTATTTCCAGGGTGCCTGGGTGGCTCAGTCGGTTGAGCATTCGACTTCAGCTCAGGTCATGATCTCCCAGTTCTTGAGTTCAAGCCCCACGTCGGGCTCTGTGCTGACAGCTCAGAACCTGGAGCCTGCTTCAGATTCTGTGTCTCCCTCTCTCTCTCTGACCCTCCCCCCACTCGTTCTCTCTCTCCACCCCCCTCTCAAAAATAAACATTAAAAAAAAATTGCCAGATTTACTAGTCATACCCACATGGGAGTCTGTTAAGGGAACCCTCCCCAATTCACTCAGTGTCTCATATTAAAAAAAACAAAAGCAATGCTGTGTGTAACAGTTGTTCCTTACAGGCTGTATGTAACAGCCTCCCGTTGTGGGGTGACTCCAGCACGCTGAACTTTCATGGAGATTGAGAACACGTGAGCATCTTACAGGGCAGAGAAAGGAAAACTGATGTGTAGGGTCTGAAAGTTCCAATATTAAAATGTAAATATGGAAAGCAAAAAGAAACCTATTTTTAGTGCATTTCCACAGAAAAATCATTTGGCAGATTCTTAGAAAGTTATTCACTTACAGTATGACTCCTTCAATTTCACTCCTAGGTTTCCTTCCCAAGAGAATGAAAACTTCTGTCCTTACAAAGACTTGTAAATGAATGTTCATAGCAGCTTTAGTCATAACACAAAAGTTGGAAAGAACCAAATATCCAGCAACAGGTGATGGATAAACATATTATGATGTATGCATACAATGGAATACTGCTTAGCAGTGAAAAAGGACCAAGTTATTGGTGCAAACCGTAACTGGGGTGAACCTCAAAAACACCCTGTTGGGTGAAAGATATGATATGTAAAACGGTACATATGCTGTTATTTATAGGATATTCTAGACTGGAAAAATAATCTGTAGTGACAGAAAGCAGGTTGGTGTTTGTGGCTGGTGTGTATATAGGGAAGGGTGTGGGGGTGGGGATATCAGGGGGGCCTGAAGAAACTTTTGGGTTGATATAAAAGCTTCCAGTATCTTGGTTGTGGTACTGGTGACATGGGTGCATTTGATTATATATAACCTTTACCTCAATCAATTTAGCTCTCCTAGAGGAGTTACTCCTGTTTCTCATACAATAGATCTATAGTAGGGCAATGTGAGATTTTTATGATCATTAAGAGGGGACATAGGTTTGTAGAAGCTAATACTAGATGAGGCTTATTTGTTAGGCTCATTTTTCTCTAAATTGTACGTTGTTGGAAAGACTAAGCAAGAACAAGCCCATTGTAGACCTGGCTCAAGTGACTAAGCCAACATCTTTTTAATTAAGACCAAATTTGGGAAATTCTTTAATTGAATTGGGGACACTTCACTTATATAGCTGAACTATGGGAGGGACAGCTGGGTAAAGTTAACAGATCATTTTCAATATTTGATATAGCACAAAGGAGTAAAGATTGGGTTTATGGTTCATAGATAATATACTCGCATCAATCAAATCTTATTCTTTGAAAATCAGAGTGTTTTAATAGTAGGTTTATGTTGTATGTGTACTATCCAAGTTCTGGAGGGGACAAAAGTACATAAGAACAGGAGAAAAATAGTCCCTTAAAATTATTTGGAAGTGTCCAATCCAGTCATGCAGAACTGGCTGCTAAGATCCTGTTTTGGTCTGTTCTGTCTCTGATTGTTTAAAAGATAAAGCTGTGAGGAAAATGTTTGTCATGTGTTTATTTAGATTCAATAGTTGGATGTAACTTAGTAAGAGCAACTTTTCTTTTAGCATCAAAGGGTTTATTAATTCACAGATGTCATTCATGCCCCAGAGTGCTAGAGACAGTGATTTATGTTGTCAAAGGCTGGTAATGCTAAAATGAAAGCAGATTTTGTTTTGCTTCTTAGCCAAATTACAGTCTGCTTGGAGTGACTAAAATGTATCTCATTTTTGTTTTGTTTGGGTAATTCAGAAATGAGTTTCAGATTTTGTCTTTTTAATGTTTTAATAGTAAATGATAATGATGCTGACTCAGAAAAAAACTATAGTTCCTTCTTAATTAGTGTTTTCTGAATGGTCTTTTTATTTTTGTATTTTGTGTCTATGATTTATTCATTCAGCAAATATTTATCTAGTGTCTACAGTGTACCAGCACCAAACACTTAGAAGAAAGCAGTGAACAACACCTGTCCCTGATCTTACAGAGGGCTATTTTCTAGTAGAGGGAAGTAGATAATAAGGGAATAAACAGTGGGGCACCTGAGTGACTCATTTGGTTAAGCATCTGACTCTTGATTTAGGCTCAGGTCATGATCCCATGATTTGTGAGTTTGAGCCCCCATGTCAGGGTCTGCGCTGGCAGCTTGGAGCCTGCTCCGGATTGTCTGTTTCCCTCTCCGTCTGTTTATTTATTTTAAATAAATAAACATTAAATAAGTGAACAAATGAAAGGGCAGGCAAATTTCATATAGTGATAAGCATCAAGAAAATAAAATGAGATTGTATGATAGAGGCTGACTTAGGGTGGGGTACATGATTCATTTGGATTTACAGACAAGGATTCATTTGGGTTTATGGTATGGAATTTACTCATACGGGAAAGACTAGAGAAAAAATATGGGTTTTATTTTGAAAAAATCAAGTGTTCTGCTTTAAACTTTAACATGCTTCGTATTGGAGTGGAAATGTCAAGCAAGTCATTGGATATAGGAGTCTGGAGCAATTGGATGTATGAGAGTTAGAGATGGAAAGGTGAGTGAAGAACGTAGATGGCATTTGGAGCTCTGGGACCATCTGAGATCACCTAGGAAGAGAGAATATAGAGAGAAGAGCCCTGGGTCACCGAAATGTGTGAAGGTTAAGCAGAGCAAAAGAGGTCATTATTGAGAACAAATGGCTGGTGAGCACAAGAATAAATAGGAGAGTATGGAATTGCTGTCACTAAGAGAAGAGAATGTTTCAAGGAAAGAGTGGCTAATTGGGTCAAAGCTGTTGAGATGGTTGATGAGGACAGAAAAAAGCCCATTGAATTTCACAATAGGGAAGTCACTGAGGATGTTGACAGGAGGTGAGAATTCTCATTGGAGTGGTCTGAGGAAAGAGAGAGGGGTGAGGAACCAAAGTTGGTTTATGTTGACATATTTAAGAAGTTGAGTTTGAGTCAATATTATCATTGAGAAGGGGTGCAGGGAGGGGAGATTAGAGGTTTTGAGGAGAGTGTATTCTAAGAGAGTAGAAGAGTAAACACGCTAAAGAAAGCGTTAGACAATCTTTTAGTGTTCATTTAAGGGTCTTGATCTTAAGTTGAAAGTGAAGATTGATCAGTGTTGCTGTGCCTTTTTCTCCACCTAAGTTCAACTCCATGACCACAGTTGCTTGGTAGACCAAGAATTCGCTGTAACCATGTTGGGGAATTGGCAAAGGGAGTATGATGGAGGGAAAGTTGGGAGGTGGGGGAAGAAAGAGTAAGTAAGATATGATAGGCAGTGGGGTTTGGGGGTGGGTAAGAAAGGAGAGAGGCATGAGAACTGTGATCGGTAATGAAAGAGTGATAGAGTCCTTGAGTCACAGGTCTCCATGAGATTGGGAATTGTTGGGCTTGAGAATTATAACTGTAGAGCAGATTACCAATGATTGTACAGGGGAATGGGTACTTGCATGTGATTTTTATAAGGTCAGCCAAATGCTTATGAGCATGGGTGACTGCAATTGGGTGGATAAAGATACCATTGGATGAAACAAAGATACCTTTGGAGGTTAGCAAGTCAAGCATCTTGACTTCACCGTTGCTTCTGTTAAGCCATAAATGATAAAATACATTGATGCCGATTTTATAGAAAAATATATAACAGCGTCTAAGACCCCCTTGACTGCAATATTGATGTAAATGTACTGTATTTATATAGACCAGACTTCTACTCCCTTTAGTGGAAAATGTGACTTCCAATAGCCAACGAACTATACATATTAGAGTCTCAGGAATCCAAGAGGACAATTTTCCAATTCTGTTTTCGAAAATCCCTGGAGGGGCACCTGGGTGGCACAGTCGGTTAAGCGTCCGACTTCAGCCAGGTCACGATCTCGCGGTCCGTGAGTTCGAGTCCCGTGTCGGGCTCTGGACTGATGGCTCAGAGCCTGGAGCCTGTTTCTGATTCTGTGTCTCCCTCTCTCTCTGCCCCTCCCCCGTTCATGCTCTGTCTCTCTGTCCCAAAAATAAATAAATGTTGAAAAAAAAAAAAAAAGAAAATCCCTGGGAATACCAGGAAGGGCTTAACAACTGATCCCGAGGGTTACACAGAACCACTTGTCCATGGCTGGCCAAGTTCCCAGCTATAGAGGCAGGTTGTTGGGCAGATAATCCCATAAATGCCTCCTATAAACACCAGTTGTTTTACATCATCTAGTGGGTAAGAATAAGGCTTGGTGTAGACACACTTAGTGGACAAACTCTTATTGAAGAAGAATGAATGTGATTTAGGCTCCACAGTCACTGTTTTTGGCATCTTTCATGTGTAATCTGGATCTTGTTATTAACTTACCTTTCCAGTTTAGTTCAGCAGGAAACTTAGCAGACTGTGATTGCCTTTATCTATTCCAGGCCAGATATCTCCATTGCCTAGATGCCTTGCTTTGTCTGTTACTTGTTTGTTTATAAAATCTCTTCATTGAAGTGTAACTAACACACAATTAGAAAAGCGCACAAATCATAAGTGTACAACTCATTGGATTTTAATGAAGTGGGTGCACCCAGGGTACCCTGATACTGAAATAAGATATCCCCCAGGAGCCTCCCTTCATGACCTCTTCCAGTCACTAGCCCTTCCCTAAGGGTAACAACTTTCCTGACTTCTTACACTGCAGATTAACTTTGTCTCTTGTTTGCACAGGTGAACCTGGTTACGGTGAGCAGGTATGCTAGATAGCTCTAAGAGTGTTTAAAAAAATGTATTTAACATTTATTCATTTTTGAGATGGGGAAGACAGGACAAGTAGGGGAGGGGGAGAGAGAGAGAGGGAGACACAGGATCTGAAGCAGTCTCCAGGTTCTGAGCTGTCAGCACAGACCCTGATGCGGGGCTCTAACCCACAAACTGCAAGATCATGACCTGAGCTGGAGTAGGACATTTAACCGACTGAGCCACCCAGGTCCTCCAAAACTAAGACAGTTTAAATGATCTTCCTTCCAAGGCCTAAAATTCTTGCTGCTACTCCCCTCCTCCTCCCACAGCAAAAAAGAATAACCTTCCAGCATAAAGACATTACCCTCAAAGTCTGCTGGTAATTATGTAATGATATAAATCGATAGGACACAGGGTTCCTTTTGTAGTATCCAGGCTCTTTCCTTTTGGTTTTGCTTTTTGTTTATTTTTTTCAAATATGAACCTCAGGAACATTTTTTTTTTATGAGACTCCTGCAGGGAACAGCCTATTTAGACCAAGGCTAATTGGACAAGGCAATGTTTAATCTTTCATTTTGTGTGTCCGTAATGGAGACAGCTCTTCTGATAAGGGTAACAGATGCTGACTTAAGTGCTCTCTGTTCTTCTGCAACAGAGCAGGGCTGGGAGATGTCAGGCACCAAGGCAGAGTTTTCCTGGACTCATTTTGAATTGATGGGAGAGGCACTTAGTCCAGACAAGCAGGAGCATCCTACAAGAGTTTCTATGGAAACCGGCAATGTCTGATGAGATCAACTGCTGAATGCCATTTCCTCCAATGGGGGCTTAGGTTATGTGATTTTGGATAAAACTTGGCCTGGAAGAAACCAGAAGTTATTTCCTGGGAAAGGACAACAGGAATACTTCTATTTAACCAACAGCACACAGCTTGCTCTTGTTATGTATTACCCCACACAAGGCATTATGATACCTATGTGTTAGTTTTCATTCTAGTTACTTCCCTAAATATTTTTTTTCCTGATCTATTTACTATGTCACAAATAAACAGATTGTGGAGCGATGGGTCAGTCTCTCACGGGTCTTGAGCGAGTGGATGAAAAAAGACAAAGTAAGAACTTCAGAGTATGGTCTTTCCTGTATTATATACTTTATTTATCCTCACTTTTATCCACTGTGTTTTATTTATTTATTATGTTTACATACTACGAAATGTGTAAGTCTTAGTTCATGACTTTATGTGTGTGTGTATATATCCATATTACCACTTCCCAGATCAAGGGGTGCATGTGTGTGTATTTAAGTGACTCCATAGCCTTTATTCTGTGAGTTTAGGGATCATTTTCTCACATTTCTAACCTGGGCCACCATACACAACTGCTCATGTTGTGCCATAAATACGTTGTACAAAACCGTTTGGGGAAGCCTCATTTCAAAGCCCTAATTTCGAAGAGGTGCTTAGTGTATTTTCACTGAATTGAATTTGAATGTAGCAGAGTTCACTTAACCAGGGTGGGTTTGCACACCCATCTTGCAGTTTAGAGTTACTAAGAATCTCCTCTAATTCAAATCAGCTGCTTTTGCTAGCCATGCATTCATTTACTTATCAAGTGCTTTTTGAGCCCTTACAATCTATAAAGCATTCTGCCAGATATGATCTAGACATAAGTCAGACACAGAATATGCCTTCCTACAGCTTCTAGACTACAGTAGAAGTTAAGCAATTACAGATCAGGACAGGAAGTTGTAAACTGTGTAAAGAAGGTCAAGCCAAGCCCACCAAGCATCTGTTTGTCCTGGATCTTGAAGATAAAAGCGTTTGAGCAGAGGGAGATAATGGAGGCAGGAAAGGACAATTAGGATAGAGGAGGTATTTCTTTGGGCTACAGCATAAGATAACCAAAGGGAAGTAATTGGAGAAAAACAAAGTGAAGAAGGTCTGATTAAAATAAGAAGGAACTTTAAGAAGGAACTTGGGGTGTCTGAATGGCTCATTTAGTTAAGCATTCAACTCCAAAAAAAATTTGTTTCAATGTTTGTTTATTTTTGAGAGACAGAGCCGGAACATGAGCAGGCGAGGGACAGACAGGGAGACAGAATCCAAAGCAGGCTCCAGGCTCTGAGCTGTCAGCACAGAGCCTGACATGGGGCTCAAACTTACAAACCATGAGATCATGACCTGAGCTACAGTCAGACACTTAACTGACTGAGCCATCCAGATGCCCCAAGCATCTACCTCTTGATTTCAGCTCAGGTCATGATCTCAGGGTCGTGGGATTGAGCCCTGCATTGGGCTCTGTGCTGTGCATTGAGCCTGCTTATGAATCCCTCCCTTCCTCCCTCCAACTCACTCTCTCTCTCTCTCTCTCTCTCTCTCTCTCTCTCTCTCAAAATAAAAGAGGAGGAGGAACTTGAATGTTGTGCTAAGGAGTTTGGATTTGTTTCCTAGAAACTCTGGTTCTCATGGTATTGTTAAAGCCAGCAGCATTACTCAGGAGCACCATGTAGACTCTGGGGTTCCACCGATTTACTTGCCTCAGAATCTTTGGGATGAGCCTCAACAACCTAGGTTTTTCACAAGCCTTCCAGCTGGTCCTTATGCATGTTCAGGTTTGATAACACTACCCACCACCACCCGACTCCTGAGATCACAAACCAGTGGTATTGCCAAAGTTTGCTAAACAAGAGAGGAATTCCAAGTGGTGTTGATGGTTTTGTGCAGAATGAAATGCTGATTAAACAAAGTTAGACACTTTTCTTTACCACAGGATTCCCAGAACCCAACGTATTCTAATGTTAGTTGTGAATCTCCCAGTGGGAGTTCTGGTATGTGGTGTTTTGCAAATTGTTTTTCCATGGTATCTTTTTTTCCCCCTCTTTATTAGCATTTTAATAAGAACTAATAGGGGCATTAGTGTTGCTCCTAACACTCTTGGGCACATACTAAGGTGTGCAGTGATGAGCCAAAGAAAGCTTTTCATCAGAAAGGAATGGAGTAGCATAAAGGGAGCAAGACTCTGTATCATGTAGACGTCTACTGTGGGTTGAGACAGTTGGGTTGGTTGGGGAGCTGCAAGCAGGGGCTGGTGGTTTGGGAAGAAGGAAATGACCTTGCCCTGGTGTGAGGAGGCTCCTGGAGTGGTCCAGGTGGGAGCTGGCATTGGAATCATGGTGCTGGGAAGAAGTATGGGGTGGGGGGTCAGGATATTGCAGGATGGGCTTGGAGTCTGTGGATGCAGCACTTGAATATACTTCTTTCACATTCAGCCGTGAAGATGGTCTGCTGTCACTTCCCCACAAGCACAACCCCTCATGGCCCACAAAGATGGTTTCTGAAAATGGGTATAGTTCTGTATTGACAACCGGAGGGACTGGCTGGTTGATGAATACAGGCTGCTGTGTGTGCGCTGCGTTGGAGGAGGTGGGCTGGACACTCCAGGGTGTCCTCTGTATGTAGGCATAGTTGTCCTTCAGCCCGGAGCAGGAGTGCTGGGAAATAGCCCAGCCTTTGATTTCCAAATCTGATCTTACCATTCCAGTCCTTTCTGCAATGACACTGTCTCCCCGCAACACCACATTTCCAGGCAGCTGCTGCCTCAACTGATTTTGATACTACAAGACCTGTCTGATTTTCTGGGGCATGAGGGGAAAACGGAGTTGTCAGCAGTTCCTCATTACTGAGGCTCTTAGTGCAGTTTTCCTTGCTATAATGATGGTGCTCAAAGATAGATCATGTTTGACGGACGTTCTGACTTACCTCAAAAAATGGCCTTCTGGTGCCTATGGATTGACAACTGGGTCATCTATGTTGAATTATTCAATAGGAAGAGTGTAAGATTTAAATTTCATTTTTAGTAACAGTAATGTATGCATGTGTAAAAAGAAAACATAGTGAAGATGGACAAAATGGTCCAATTCCTGAACACCCCCCCCACCCCAGGTTCTTTGCAATCAATCCCTGTAACCATCTCTGTTTTTAAATCTTCTGTTGGTCATAGCTATAATCTAGATTATATTCTCATCCTCCAGTATTTAATCAGTTTTGGACATTAGCTGTTGATGTAATAAATAAGGATTTAACTCCTATAAGTGACAACCTTGGTTTTTTTTTTTGTTTTTTTTTTTTGTTTTTTTTTTATAATTACATTACTGTGTATCCTTCTTCTGTTAGTGGCCTGTGTTAGTTTACATAGCTTTCTTGAGCCTCTGTTTCTTTTTCCTCCAACATTTGAAGGTCTCTTGACTTGTCCACCAGGTAAGGTGGTGGTGGTGGTGGTGTTTGATCCACTGTCCTTTCCTGGAACTTTCTGTCATTTCCACTTGTCTGAATAGTGTCCTCTTCCACATTGTCAAACATTAGAGCATTTTCTCTGTTCTGTTTTCACATCTTGGATCATGATCATTTTCCCATGTCATTATGTATTCATTACAAACTTGATTTTAATTAGGGGCATAGTATGGAATGTTAAGTATATCTCTTTATTTCCTTAACCATGTTGTTTCCTTCTGTTCCCCTTCTGCCCAGTTTTCTGCTCTCTCTGCAATATCAGTTCATTGTAAATAACTTTATATCCTTAGCCTTCTAGAATTTATTTTTTATGCAACCATTTTCAAGTCTTCTGTGCTATGTCTAAGCTTAATTCTTCCTATTTATTAGCTTCTGCACCAGCCAAGCTCAAGCCATGCCCATTGTGACCCCTTCCCACCATATTCTAGGCTGCAACTTTCCCTGCTCTGATCTCAGCACACTTTTGCGTCCTTTTTTTTTTTTTTAAAGTGTTGTTTTTTTTTTTTTTTTTATGTTTGTTTATTTTGAGAGGCAGAGACAGAGCATGAGCGGGGAGGGGCAGACAGGGAGAGAGAGAATCCCAACCAGGCTCTGCACTGTTAATGCAGATTTGGGGCTCTAACCTGGGAACTGTGAGGTCATGATCTGAACTGAAATCAAGAGTTGGACGCTTAACTACCTGAGCCACCCAGGCGCCCCTGTCTCCTTTATCTCTGCCTTCTAATCCTGTTTACTCTGGACTCTTTCTCTTCTCTTCAGTTATCAATTATCTTCTTTATTCCTTTACTTTCACTTGGGGGCTGGGGAGAATCTCTGAGTTCAAGAGGGAGAGAGGGGTGACAAGCCGGTGAGTTCAGCCCAACAGCCCCGGCTGCTTAGGTTATACTTTTGTTGCCTGCTCTCATGTCCTGTGGCCCCCATCAGAACTTTGTTACTGTGTTTCCCTGTGGTGGCAAAGAATTGAATGATTTGAGTCGCAGAAATCTTATCAAGTGCATTGAATCAGTTACACTCCTTCTTCTATATCCATTCTTTTCTCAAGGTTATAGCATGATGGATGATTACCTGTGGAAGAAATATTTAGGCTTAGTTTTCTTTGAAATACGAGCAAAATAGTAAATAAAAAACAGGTAGAAAAAATTTTCGGTGGAATTAGTTTTATTGTTTGACTACAAAAGAATTACCCTTAACAGGAAGGCTTCTCTGATTTCTTGATACAAATAAAAACTTTATGGGTGGGGTAAATTTCTTGCCCGAGAAGCAGGGATTGGTGAATCAGTCTGTCATTGTTTTAGTTCTCTCATGGCAAACAACTAAGGGCATGCATATGTGTGCAGGAGTGTGCATCTGTATGCACGCCCTCCTCTAAAACTCCATAAGAGAAACCAGTAAACCAGAGACAGAATGGGAAACAAAGTTGGTCAAGCATAAAAGAAATGGAAATGAAAGAACTGTGATTAATGTTGACCAATGCTGAATATGATTGCGCAGTTCAAGATAGTTGTATGATGAATCCGCAGATACGTTCATGGGCTTATGCCCAAGGTACCAATGGAAATGGGAGGCTTTAAGGGCATGATCTGAAGAGGCCCAAATGAGGACTCCTTTCCTAGAGAGCTAGTCTTAGTAGGAATCAGGCAGGAAGGAATCTTGACAAAGTCCTCAGAATCAGAATTGAGCTGAGGCATGACCAGATTATCAGGCATTTTGTCAGTTACCCATGTCCCTGATAATGCTGCATAATTGTCACCCCGGAATCTCCATTCATAACAATAACAAATTTATTAACTTGTTATTAGTAACTATAAACTTATTTTTGGTCACGAGTTAATGGGCCAGCTGGGCATTTTAGCTGGTTTGGGCTAGGCTCATTGGGCTTTCTCCTGCATTTGTGGTCAGCTAGTGGGTCAGTTGGGGGCTGACCCAGTCTTGGGCCCAATCTTGTCTGACTTCAGTTGAGATGACTTAGCTCTATTCAGTGTGGTCTCTCTTGCTCTGTCAGGTTCGCCTGGCCTTGTTTATGATGGCTGAGTGAAGTTCCAGGAGGGGGAGCCGAAGCGTGTAAGGCCTCTTGTAGGGCCAGACTTAGAACTGGCACATGTCATTTCTGCATTCTGTTGGCCAAAACAAGTCCCAAGGCCAACTTCAGAGTCAGAATTATAAAAGACTTCTGAGTTACAGGAAGATGGAAGAGGATACAGGGAGACTATTAATATAAGGCTTCAAAGCAATCTAGGAACCCAAAAAGAAGCCTAGAAAAATTGTAGGGGGTTCAAAGACGAACAATCAAGATCATTAGCAGGATAGACATTCTAGAAAGAAAGGCTACAGAAATTGACTTGGTGAAGCCAGAGAGCAGAACATTGGTGGGATTATGAGTTTGGAGGATTTTATATGAAGGGAAGACTGCTAAGCTTGTTCTTTATGGCTGCTCACATTAACGCAGAAGAAATTTCTCTAAGGAAGAGGCAAGACTTGCTGTCGAAGAATGACTTCCGTGGGGGTTCTCAGTGACTCTGTGATTCTCAGTGGTGGTCAGGTGCATTTGGAAATCTCCTGTGATGGTGGCGCAGCCATTTTTCCAAACCTGTGTTTGAGAAGGAGTCATTGAGAGAAGCATTTGCCAACAGGGGACTGGAGCAGATTACTTCTCAAGGTCCTTTCTGACTTCTCTTAAGATTGTTTGAGGTGGCAATTTTGTGTCCTTTTTAAAAAATTTGGTCTTTTCATTGTTTTTGTTTTTTAAACTCTTAGAGTTTATCTGGGAGGTCAGTTCTTCAGAACATGGCATGAAGGAGAGGTAGTAAGACAGTTATTAAGAGGATGCTTTAGAACCAGACTGCATGGGTTCAAATCCCAGCCATGCTGTTTCTTAGCTGTGTGAACTTAGGTTACTTTGTGCCTCATCTTTCTCATCTGTAAAATGGGAACTATTTATTATTAATTAGTGTTTCATGGGTTGTTACGAAGCTTCCTTGAGCTTATTTATGTAAAACATAAGAACTGTGTCTGGAACATAGTAAGCCCTCATTACATGTCACTTTACATTAGTAAGGACTTAAATGTCTCTCTACTGGGCACTCAGAGGTCTCTCTACTGGGCATTCAGAGGTCCTCTCAGCCAAATGCTGGCATTGAATTGTCAGTTCATTGTCATGTTTGAGAGAGAAGTTGTCCCTTATGAGCAGTGATCTTGCCCCTCTCTGTGATGCTTCATCATGAAGTGTCTGCTTTAAACTCTCAGGGATGGCATTCTGCAACATCACTGCATCTAAGTCCTAAATCATTTCCCTTTCTTTCCCACATCTTCCAGAAACCCCTCAAGAGAGTTAGGTTTCATTTCCCATTACAAATTGAATTCAATTAAAAAGCTGTAAAAGAATGCCATATAATGTCACAGAGAACATAATGACATTTCCAAAATATTTTTGAGAAACTTGAACTCTAAATCAGTTTAGTTCTGCTAGTAAGGAGGCAGATTTAGTCATGGAAAGATTTTAATCTGGCGGCTAGCTTTTATCAGAATTATGGATCCAATTGGGGTTAGTTACTTTTAGCAATTGAATTTTGAAGATGAAAATCAGATGATCTTCTTTCTGAACTCCTGAAGAGGAAAAAAATAGGTAATAATGGCTACAATCCTGGAGGTAATATCAGTCTGCACATGGCTGAAGCCTGTCATGGCCTTGTTAGGAAAGCAGTTTCGTCTGTCTATTCAGGAGTCCACTGTGTTTACTTGATGGTCCATAAAGTTTGTATTTAGGTAAATTTAAACTCTTGTGTTTTTGTTCTTTTGAAAAGTTTAAACTTGTTAAGTGAAGCCCCCTTTTGAATTTACAAAATAACATTCAGTTTTGCAGGACTCAAATTCTGACAGTAAGTGGTAGTGGTTATTTTTCTTTCAATAACGACAATACTTATGGTACCTAGGTCAATAGATGAAAACATTAAGGATTTATTATTCTTGAGTCTGAGTGCATTGGCCAGTTCTGAGTAAGTGGATATGGTTTGATCTCAGCTGGGCTTGCTCATGGGTCTGCCTCAGCTGATGTGTTATCTGGGAGCTGTCTGGTCAAGGATGGCCCCTCTCAGACCCCTGGGAGTTTGCCAACTGTAAGCTGAGGATGTGCTGGCTAGACCACATGCCTCTCATCATCCAGAAGGCCCATTTACGTGGTGGAGACAGGTTTGTTTTTTTTTTTGCACGCTAATACATAATGTAAATTAAGTCTAGCTAAACATTTCCATGTTATTGACAGAGACTAGAAGTTGGTAAAGTCTGTTGAGATCTAGGTAGGAATTGGTACAAGATTATTTCAGCTGTGTTCTATTGGCCAATGCAAATCCCAAGGTCAGTTCAGATTTAGGGATGAGGCAACTGACTCTACCTCTTGCTGGGAGGAGCTACAGAATCACATGACAAAGGACATTATGGTTGGCCGCTAAATGACCCCAGAAGTCCATGTTAAATCCCTGGAACTGTTGATGTTACGTCGTGGAGCAAAATGTATAATTAAGGATCTTGACAGGAAGTGCTTATCCTGGACTTTTATCCAGGTGGGCTCTAAATGCAATCATAAGCATCTTTATAAGAGAGAGGCAGAGTTTGCAAGAGACCCCCAGAAGAGGAGGTGATGTGAAGACAGAAGCAGAGATTATGCAGATACGGCTTCAAGCCAATCAACCAACCCCAACCGACCAAAGTGGGAATTGAATCTTCCCCCAGAGCCTTTGTAGGAAATATAGCCCTGCCAGTTTCAGACTTCTGACCTCCAGAACTGTGAGAGAATAAATTTCTCTTGTTTTAAGTTACATGTGGTAATTTGTCACGGCAGACACACACAGTAGACTAACACAGGTATCGGGTATAGGGAGAGAGAGAACTGAAGATATTTTTTTTTGCGATAATCCACATACACTTCTAAATTTATATAATTTTGTGTAGTGCTTTTTCACTTAGCATGACAAAACATCTTCCCATGTTACAGAGCTCTTGAAAACACTATCTTAAATAATTGCATGATCCAATATGCATTTATGCATGCATGATACAATGCATAAGTAATTGTATGACAATACATAATGTATATTAAGTTAGTCTGACTAAACATTACCTTGTTATTGACAGTTAAGTTCTTTGGGCTTTTCAGATGAAGCCATGTGCATGAAGCAACATAGCTCTGTGCTGTGAATCACCAGTGAGTTTTCCTTTTGCCACTTTACTCCATCACCCATGGTATCTCTTGTTGGGGTTACTATAATCCTCTCCTTGATAATCTCAACCTCCCTCCAGACCACTGTACAGATTGCTCTACCAGATGAGTTTTCTTAAAGAAAAATCTCCATTCAAGTCACTTCTGGCTAAACACTCCTGGTGATGTTCAATTGCACATGTTCTTTAATCCAATGTTTAATACCCTTGTAGAAAAGTTGTCTGTGTACAGTTACCTGTGTCGTTTTTTTTCTGCAAGGCTTTGGGCTCCCTGAGGACAGTGTTACCTTCCCTACCTTGGTATCTCCCCCATCACCTGCCATGGTATTTTGAAGGTATATGCTATCTGCTTGCATGAGTGAATACATGGGTTAAAAGGGAAAATACTTCTAATTGCCTTGTCTTTTCATGTAGGATCCCATTCAATTTGCCTGAATTTGAAATTGATTGGGTGAATTGACTGGTTCTAGCTCAGGGAAGTCTTAACATTTTAATGTCATGAACTCGTTGGGCATTTGGGGAAGCCTGTGGATCCTTTGCAGAATAATTCTTATAATAACCCAGGATTATCAAAAATCAGTTATATTGCACTGTAGCTGTGAATTGTGATATTGTAATAGGTATTCATCTTTAATGCATAAAATAATATTTAGTAGTAGGCCTATTAGCCACTATAATTTCAAGGTAGTTATGAGGGTACACAGAATTTCAAGATATTTCAACAACCATAATGTGATACTCAAATATCTGTGGTTCTGTTGGTGACAGAATCACAGATCCTGCTAAGACTCTTAGGGTTTGTTGCCTACATCCATAATTAAAGAAGACTAGATTTTAATGACAAGCTAGTGTAAGTTAAGATGAACCTTTGTTCCCATTTTAGTTCATGGACTCCTTGCCACCTTGAATTCTCTAGGCCCCAGGTTAAGAGCCTGGGAAGCTTGTTTTAGAAGTAGTTCTAAACCAAGTCTCTGCCTAGCTTAATTGTCTTGTCACTTAGAGCCTACACTAAATGTTTTTGAAGTACTTTGTGGGGTTATGGGTCAGCAAGAAATTTCAGAACATTAGCATGTATACCAGAGCACCTGAGATATTGTAGGCACTGTGTAAAACCTTTTTGAATAATGACACAACCTTCTTTAAGGACAGATGGAAAATCACTTTTGTGCATCCCCTCCAGTAGGGTGGGAACTGAGGCCTTTAAAATAGTTGTAACTTGGCCCATGCTCCCACTGCTCACACCCCTGTTTCTCATTTTCCTGGGCAGTTTCTCAGTTGAATTGAGTTGTTGAGTTGAATGTCTCCCTAATGGGACTGGGTTATCCAGTTGCTTGCATATTGTGTGCTCTAAGAATATGTACCTTTCATATTTATTTGGGAAGCTTGTTTCTTCTACTTCCAAAGGGGCTTGGGGCTGCTTGTCATCTGAAACAAACTGCAGAACAGAGTGATTATGGTAGGATACATCCTGGGCCTCCCGAAGTTGGTGGGGAGACAGATGTTCCAGGCCCCCAGGTGATCAGATTTCCCCTCCTGGACACTGCACTGTGGTCCGAGATCTGTGGGCTTACATAAACCGGGAAGCACGGTGTTCCTGCAGTTTCCATTCCCTCTCAATAGAAACTATACAAAAATATTTTCTATTCATTTCTTAAAGGAAGCCTCTTTACAAAAAGCCTGTAATGCATTCCTTCATTGTATGAGTCCCTGGCTTATAGCAACAAGGTATTTATGTAGTCAAGTCAGATCAGTGCAGGGGTTCTTTTAACAATGAAAATTGCAGTATTGTAGATGATGTTTCTAATTGTATCAGCCACCTGTTAGCTATATTAATTATGAATATAAGATGAATGTATTGTATATATTACATATCTCTGTATCTCTATCCGTTACTGTGTCTATATTATATATGTACATCTATACCATATACACACACACAATATGTGTTACATAGAATCACATACACAGAACATCTGTATGTAGGTATATACACACATATACACAATGAGTAAAACTCACGCAGAATGGTGTTTACCCCAGAGCTGGAACTTCTTTATGTGATGGACATTTTTCTTTCAAGCCATCTAAATCCTCTTGACTTTGAGGCTAATACCAAGTTTGGTTGAGACTAATACCAAATTCGAAAGTCTTCTACTACACCATGTTAACTTGAATGTTTGCTGATATGGTGGGATAAAAAGATAGTCTGTAAAATTAAGCATAAATGCATGCAGTAATCACTTGAAGTTCTCCAAGCATAGCTCTTTGTTAATTTTGGCACCTCTTGTGCATATCACTAGAGTGTGTAAGAAGGGCTGCCTTTTATGTGAGATTTAGTAAAAATGATGTGAAGAGTGTGTTATTTTTGCTTTTTGTTTCGTTGGATGAAAAACTTAAATCTGACCTAGTGAATCCTTCAACACATCAAGAGCTATATATCTGTTTTAAATTTGAGTATCATAGCTATGTCTTCAAATTCCTTAAGGCCCAGCTCGAGGCTGGTTCCTTCACAACTTTTGCTCTGATCTCCTATAGTTGATTTCTCAACGTTAGTGGCTTAAAACAACACAAATTTATTATAAGTCTGGAGGTCAGAAGTCCAAAATGAGTCTCACTGGGCTAAAATCAGGGTGCCACCCACGCCGCATTCCCATCTGAAGGCTCTAGGGGATGATCTGTTTCCTTGTTGCCTTTTGGAGTTTCTAGAGGCCACCCGGGCTTGTGGTCCCTTTTATCTTCAAAACCATCAGCGGTCTGTGAGATCTTTCTCACAGTGTCATTTCTTACTTCTTACTCCTCGGCCTCCTTCTTCCCCTTTGAAGGACTTTTGTGATGACGTTGGGTCCACCAGGATAAGCCAGGATAATCTTTGTTTTAAGGTCAGCTGACTGGCAGTCTTCATGCCATCTGCAATCTTAATTCTCCTCTGCCATGTAGCACAACATATTCACAAGGCTGGGCATTAGCAAGTGGGCATCTTTAGGGAGCTATTATTCTGCCTGCTGTGTTCCCTAAGCCAGAAATGATTCATATGCTTTTCATGAGGTTTTAGTGACAATGGTCTCAACTTGCTATTATTCACATGCATTTATATATAAATGCATAAATTATTATTATTTTTGGTCTTTAACCTACAGACAAGACATGATCACGTCTGTGTCATATCCATGCTTTCTGCAGCCTATAGCAACACTGAAAGAACCAGGTGAATATATTCCGAGCAAATGGATGATTCCATATAAAGCTTTATCCAAAGACACATTAGTTAGAAGGGAAGGAAAGTCAATTACAAAAGTATAGAAAATGGAAACAGGCAAAAATGGGCAGATTATCATCAGTACTGCTACCCACAGGAGAATAGTTTCATGTGTGTCATTGCGTCTAAACAACAATTTTACTGGTCAAGGAATATCATCCACTTAATAGAGTTATTACAGTTTTCCTCAGTGTATATTGTATTTCAGCATTAAACATTTCGTCAATGTCTTGGCTTTTTTAACGTGAATCGGTTCTTTGAAGCCTTCCTTATGAACTGTGGGCATCCTAGTCTCTCATATCTGAATCTGGAAACTGGAAAGTGGTGACCACACCGGGGGTTAGATTCCCTGTGGGAAGACCTGCTGAGTAGTTCACCTGCACTTGCCAAGTGGTACCCACAAGCCATCCTCAAACTCAGAGCTTTTTGGCTTTAAAGCACTTCCAAACACATGCAGCTTTTCTATGAAGTACACGTAAGAGCAGAGGGAAGTGAATAATTTCCCACAAGAGGTTCCGAAAGCCAAGATTTTTTTTCTCCCAGGTGTTATCTTTAGACTGCATATGAGTTACTCTACTCCATGATGTGTTTATGTAGTTCTAAATACATACTTAAAAAGTTTAAACTCTGTTCCAAATATAAGAATTGTCATTTTGAGAAGTATGAGCCCATATTATCTTTACCATAGTTTGGTGATGTGGGCAGGTGTTATTTTCCTGTCTTAGGTGTGAGGAATTCAGCTCACAGAGTGTAAGTGGCTTTTCCATCCATCACACAGTGTATATGGATGCAGCACAATGAGTAATTTGAATCTAGATGACTTCACTTCAAACCCCATGGTTCTTAAACATTTTAAGACTACACAAACTACATTTTCCTGCCTTGATGTTTTCTAAGTCAGGATCTAAATAACACACCATTTCACAATATGTGTTCCATGCCACATTAATCCAGTGATATTCCCTGTGAAAAGAAAGTATTTAGTAATCAAGTCTGTAGTTAACAATACTTGAAAAATTAAAGCATGTACCAGCTTAGTAGTGATTTGCATGCATGGAAAATCCAATAGTAGAGAAATGTGTTTTAACTTTTTATCCCAGCATCTTCCAAATTCATAAGACCACAGAACCCTTGCCTTCTGCCTCCTTGCTCCCATAATAGCTATTAGTATCTTTTGAGAAAGGGACAGATTCCTCGGTCCTGGGTTCCTAGTTGGTCAATCCTGATCATGCTGTCAGCCACAGTTTGCAAATGGAGGAGCTACTGGGCAGAAGTCGGCTTGGCCTTCTGTTTCTACTAGAAATGTTTTTAGCAGCAAGTACTAAAGAACCTAAGTGCTTTTGGTTTGAACCCTGCTAATGACAGTATGGTGCTTGTACCAGCTACACAGATAGCACCTGAGAGCTTGTTACAAATTAAAAATTCCAGGCCCCACCCTTGATTTGCTGAAAGGGTGTCTGCATTATAAGAAGATCCCCAGGTAATCCATATGCATAGTAACATTTAAAAAGCATTTATTTGAATGATTAGGACATTTTTTTTTTATCTAAGAAGAAATTCAAAGGAAGAGGATCCTATTTTGATTGGCACTCTAAGGGCCATCCAGAACTCAGAGTCCTGTTTCTTCATGGTGGTAAAATGGCTGCCAAAGCTCTATGTGTTTTGTCTTCTTCTAACTGCATTTAAATACAACTGGAAGAAGGCAGGTGCAAAGGGATTTTTTCTTTTGTGGACTTCTCATTCTCTCTCTGTCTCTGTCTCTCTGTCTTTCTCTGTCTATATTTGTTTATTTTTGAGCTAGGCAGGCTCCAGGCTCTGAGCTGTCAGCACAGAGCCCGATGTGGGGCTCAAACTCATGAGCCATGAGATCATGACCTGAGCCGAAGTTGAAATGAGCCACCCAGGTGCTCCTGTGGCCTTCTCTTTTATTAAGTCCTCTAACAGGCTTTCTAGAAGGCCCCTCGCTGACTTCCTCTTAGTTCTCAATCAGCTTGCTGTGGGTCACATAGACCGATTAACCAATTAGACCACCCATTAGACCATTACTGGCAACATGCAATAGGAAAGCCTTGATTGATTTCAATCTTGACCAGTACTGTCTAAAGGAAGTAAAAATGGTAGCCTCATAGAGAATTTAAAATTTTATGGCAGCCATGTTTAAAAAAGAAAAGCAGCTAAAGTTAATTTTGAGAGTGTATCCTATGCAACCCAGTATATCTGGACTATTATTGTAACAACCAATATACAAAAATTGCCAATGAGATACTTTATTTTCTTGGTTTCATATTAAGCCTTTGAAATCAAGTCTATATTTTATGCTTCTACTACATCTCAACTCAGACGCGAATTTTTGTAAGAAGTACTTGATCTGGATGTGGATCTCAAGAAAGTCACAAGTATTCACATACCCAAATTGCTTCCATGTATAATTATTTTCCAGTAATTAAGTTTCAGGTTTTAAATTTAGAGTAAAAATGTGGTTCCTCAGTCACACCAGTCACATTTCAAGGGTTTGCAGCCACAAGTGGCTGGTTGGTGTCACGCTGGACAGTGCAGGACGAGGCCCTCACTACTACTCAAAGTGTGCTCCAAGGACCAGTGTAACAGCATCATCTGAGAATTTGTTAGAACTATTGAATTTCGGGTCCCACCCTAGATCTATTCAATAAATGCCTGTATTTTAATTTAATGTGTATAAAGTTTGGTCAACATTAGTCTGTGATGTTCCCAATTTTGGCTATGATTGAAATGAACATGGGAACTTTAGAAAATACTGATACTGGGGCGCCTGGGTGGCTCAGTCACTTAAATGTCCGACTCTTGACTTCAGCTTAGGTAATGATCTTGTGGTTCGTGAGTTTGAGCCCTGCATCAGGCTCTTTGCTGTCAGCATGGAGCCTGCTTCGGATTCTCTCTCCCTCTCTCTGCCCTTCCCCTGCTCATGTGCCCCCTCTCTCTAAAAAATAAACATTAAAAAAATAAAAAGAAATACTGATATACCCAACCTTAGAACCTTAGGATCAGATTCTCTGCCGTGGGGTCCATGCATAAATATTATATTGAAGCTTTCCAGGTTATTCCAATATGCAGCCAAGTTTGAGAACCACCAGTCTAGACTAATCCTGATGGTTCTTAAGATTCAGACACCCTGCGACCCAAGTAATACTGTAGTAGAAGCTCTGGGGTAAGTAACCAGCAGTGGTTCCTTACTTGATCCCCTCTGTTCCATGGCTATTTCCAGCACGGAGAAGAGTCTGTCTGGGATCTACTACACCTGTTTAGACTATGCTTTCTTTGTCTCCTTTCTGTTTTCAGTCACTGACTCTTTCCTCTGTTTCCCTGTCAACATTTTCCTCATTATCTTCTTTGTTTTCCTGGGTAGGCAACAGGTTAGGGGTCCTGCTCTTGCTAATACACACTTGCGTCTGACCCAGAGGGCTATTGGTGACTGCCAGTTTGTTCCAGCCGCTCATCCCTGCCCTAGCTCCAGCGAAAATACATCTTGCCTCTTTGTTGTCTTGTTATTCATCGACTCTTCATCCATGTTTCATAGACACTGCCATTTTCTTAGTTCTCACACTTCCTGATGGCATTTTCAGAATTAATTTCCTTCAGCTGTTTGTAATTCTGCCTTTGTTTTGCATGTCATATTTTTTTCTTTTTCTTTGATGATAAGCTCAAATGAGGTGGGCATGAAGTCTGATCCTTTAAAGCAGCTATGAATCTATGAGCTCAAACTGAGATGTGAGTTTTATGACCACATTTGGGTGCTTTGGAAGCTGCCCATGTACACTTCTCTGGGTTCCTGGAGACTCAGAATGTGTGTATACCTCAAAACCTAGGCTTGCACATATATGCCTCTGTTGCAAACTATACCTCCTGAGGAGGGGGCTTTAGCAGCACATATTTAGGAAAAACAGGTGCTCCCTTACTAGGATTCTTCCCCTGGGAGGCTCTTACCAGCACAAACAGAGCCACATTAAAACAAAAGTGTTCAGTCTGCCCAGCTCTCAGAGATGCTGTCTCTGGTCCCTTGGGCTCAAGAACAGCCTTTTGAAACCTAAGCTGTTCCTTGCTAGAGCAACTTCTGGGCAGGATACAGTTCTATGATGAGTAATTGCTGTCAAATTTAATAAAAGGACCCCTCTAAGATTTAGGTGTGTGACATCTAGGCTATGTCATAAATAAAACAACTACATATTCGTTTGTATTTATTAGAGAACTAGATTTTAAGCAAAGTCTGTCAGTTTGTGGAAATCATTAAAATATACATGTTTTTAGTCTAAATTGTACAAGCAAGTGTGTGGACTGAGCACTGTGAAATATATAGGAGCCAACAAAATCAATTTTCATCTTAACTCTGAAAATTAAATCAGTATTTTCACTATGTAGATTGTATGATAAAAGAAGTCTTAGATTAAGGGCACCTGGGTGGCTCAGTTGGTTAAGCATCCGACTTCAGCTCAGGTCATGATTTCATAGCTCGTGAGTTCGAGCCCCACATCGGCTCTTGCTGATGGCTCAGAGCCTGAAGACTGCTTTGGATTGTGTGTGTGTGTGTGTGTGTGTGTGTGTGTGTGTGTGTGTGTGTGTGCGCGCGCGCGCCCCTCTCCTGCTCTTTCTCTCTCAAAAATAAATAAACTTTAAAAAGAAGTCTTAGAAAAATCTTATTTTTGACATTTAAGCTTGTAATGTAGGACTAAAAACGTTTAAGTCTTATTTTGAAATTGATCACATTTACAGAAATGTTCTGTAATACTTACATTGCAGTAAAAATGAATATAGTAAAGTCCTCCTGAAATTTTTAGATATTTGTTAGAGATGGTCCAATGGGTATTCAGAGAAACTCTCTGATAAATAGGGTGCACGTGACTCAAATTATGTGTAGAATAGCAAAAAGCTAAAAATATAATGTCCACTTGCTAGAATTTAGAATTAAGTAATATAAGGAACCACCTAAATTGTGGAGAGCCAGAGAAATTTGATGCTTCTGCAATGAAATGCTATTTAGTAAAAGGAGAAAAGCTATTAATCAAAGACACCCATCTAGTGAAATACATATTTATGCCTACATATGTAATGAAGTAGATCTCATTTATGCAAGAATATACCTAACAGATGGGTGTGTTGTGCCTTGCCTCATTCATAGCGTTGTCACAATCTCACCTTCCTCTGTGCCTGTGGCAGAGTCTGTAATATTTTGGTCCCACTTGACAGATTTGAAAACAGAGACTCAGAGAAGAGCAGTGGATACCCAAAGTCAGCAGAATATAAGATTAGGAATCGTTCTTACTCATCAGCTAATGGGTTCTTCACTGCGGTGTGCACTGTCTCTTTATTTCCTAGGGCCTTCAGTGACCATTCTGGGCTTTTAGACATTAAAGGACTAGCCAGTGAGCTGGAACCACCCCCATGTGGGTTAGACCAGCCTGAGGAACCACCCCTCTCTCCTCTGACTACAGAACCTCGGTCCCTTTCTCTGTAATTCTGAAAATATTACAGCTTTCAAAACTTAGTTTTCCTATAAATTTGGCAGAAACTTCGTGGCAAAACGATGCCTGAACCAACAGAAGGTTATAGATAATCTTTATTTAGCCCACTTAGGGTGAATAGCCGTAGGTTTTACTGCATAAAGAGCCAATGGATTGGGGATCAGCAAACTTTTTCTGTTTCAATGGACCGTACTGTCTTTGTGGCCGCCACTCAGCCCCACCACTGTCGTTAGCGCAAAAGCAGCCAGATACCATACGTAATTGAAGGAATCACTGTGTTCCAACAAAACTTTATTTAAGCCATAGGTAGCAGGGCAGGCTTGGCTCTCTGGCTATAATTTGTCAACCGCTGGACTAAGTGCATAGATTTGTTGGGGCTAATGCATAATGTATGATATAGGCGCCATATTACCTTTATGAATTTGAAACCTATCAGACCTCAAGTGTTTTTGGTAAGGGATCATGGGCCTGTATCAAAAATTTAGAGGTTTTGTAGAAGAGAAAGTCCTCGCCATTTTAGTCAAGCATTCAAACCTTGTATACAGGCGACTAGAGGGAAATTACAATTCAGGTATTGCCAGTACATTCATCAGGAATGAGTTCTATGATCCAGAAAGCATCTCAGCACATAGGTTCATGTTTTTCCCACATCACAAGAAGTTCAGAGGTCGGTAGTTGAGGGCTGCAGGTTGAGGAGCTAAGTCATTCCCTCAGGGATCCAGCCTCTGTCCAGATCTATTCTCCACCATCTTTAGTTGATAAGTCTTCATCCTGAACTCATTGCCTCATGGTTACAAGATGCCTGCTGCACCTTCAGGTGTCACATGCGTATTCTGAGCAGAAAGCAAAAGAAGTAAGCAGGGGGCAATTGTATATATGTTAGAAAAGCAGAAATTTAGCCACCTACCCTTTACCCCTCCAGCCGGCAAATCTCAACATACCTTTCATGGTAGTAAACAGGGTCACAAGGCTACCACTCATTGTAAGGAAACCTCAGCAAGCAAGTATTTTTTATTGGGTTCATTTTCATCACCCACTGAAATCAGGAGAAAGGATGTTGGGAGGTCAAGTTGTACCATCTGCTGAGGCATCTGGTCTTGTTTGGTGGCTGTTACATTTCATTACAGATATTTAACATTGTATAGTCTTCTCCCCCCAGGCAGCGTATCTTAAGTATCCCCAGTGTTAGCAGTATTTTCCATCTGAGTTGGAAAATTAAATCTCATTATTCACATTCTTATGTAAAGGTTATGTAACTTGCATGTGTAATCACTTCAGAATGGACTTTTTCAGAAGTACATTTTCCTAAGGAAAGGAGAGGACTTTTAGATGTGACCCTTGGTGGGTTAGCAAGGTTGAGGGGAGAGTGAAGTTGAAATAAATGGAAGGCAACTTGAACATTCAGCTTTGTAAGCAAGTCTTTGTTCTGATGGGGGATGAATGCACATTAGAGCAAGGTTTCATGGCAGGGCGCTGGTGAACTCAGAGTACCTGAAGAGAGAACAGTTAGTAAGTAAGTTTTTTAAGAGATGACTCTGCTACAAGTTTGAGAGAAAAGTAATTAAATAGCTGACAGAGGCCATTTTAATTTTTACTTGGGTATTTTGCGATTCTCGTCCTCTCTGAGGTGGTACTTGTTCTCTTCCCTGTTGGGCACTTACTTGTCCTATCTTTGGTATAGATTACCGTAATAAGAAAGGATAGAGGTGCCTACACAATTTTAAATGCGTCTTTTTGCTTTAGTAGGACATCCTAAAATGGTGCACATGGGAATAGTATGGAATGAATAGATTCACTTACTGATTTGTTGGGACTTTAAATTTAAGGGAAATTATTTTTTTCTTCAACTAAGCTCTGTGATACTGAATTAATTTTAGAATCTCTTTTAATGTAGCTTTTATGACTAAGTTATAATCATGACCCTTTATCTGTCAGATGAAGCCTAACCCCAAAATAATGTCCATTAGACCTCTACCTGCCATACTCTTAAAAATTGCAATAAGAAAACCCAGTTTTTAATCCAAATGTTAATGGTTCTTAGAGGCGCCAGGATTAAAGGGTCACCAACAACTATTTCAGAAATGGAATGGGTCTGTATTTTGATGAATAGAAATGAAGAAGCCATGAAGATAAGTATTTGGATCTGAATTCCTCTTTGGCTTCTAGATCATTCATTAACAAACTAGGATCAAACAAACTAGAATCAACAGATACTGGGAAGAAACCGTATAAAGAGAAGGATCAACATGAATAAATCTGTCAACAGAATCAGAAGAAACAAGTCAGAAGAGTAAACCCTTAAAATAATTCTACATTTTATCGTCAGGATAGTAAAGAACAGATTCCTGTGGAAGAAAAATAGTTTAAGAATAAGAAGGAGTTCTTGGAAACTAAAGTATAATGCTTGCCGTTCAAACAGTAGTATAGTGGTGAAAGGTGAAGAAACATTCGAGAAAAACAGCAAAGGAACGAACAGCTAGAAAATACGAGTGAAAAGTTGAAATGTTAGAGAATCAATCCAGTGTTCCCACATCTTCTAATACAGGACCTGGAAAGAGAAAATTGAAAAAGTGGAAGAAATACATACACTTTAAATTCTCCAAATCTTTAGACCACGAGGGTCCTCAGAATGCAAAGTAGGATAGGTAAAAAGCACATGAATGGACTAAACATATTTTCATGATGTTTCAGAACACCAAGGAAAAGGAGGCGATGCTAAAAGATTCCAGAAAAAGGAGTGGGATAGGAAACTGACCACAAAGGTGATCCTAGAAGCAAGAGCACTATGCTTTTGTGGTTTTCAGGGAAACTCATTTTAAACCTGTGATTCTATTCTCAGCCAAACTTCAAATTCAGTATGAAGGGGACATAAAAGCATTCTAAGACCTGTAAGAACTAAAACATTTACCACATCAGTCCTAAAAGAATTAATGCAGCAAAGCCAGAGGGAAATGTGGGTTCCAAGGACCCCACATGTGGGTCCCCAAATGTGGGTTCCAAGTAGATAAACCATGGAGTGCAATGAAAAAAAAATTCCAAGGCAGTATTTCTTTGGGAAATCTTTCTTTGGAAAAAAGCTGTCAAAGTCAGAATAGGATTGTTAGAGAATTCTAAAATCCTAAAAGCAAATGAAATTCTATAATGGAAAGCTTGTTCTCAGAGAACAGATTAGGTTCCAGTGTTGAAGGAGGGCCCTCCTCTCCCCAGTTTTCTTTATTATAGTTCTTTGAGCTGCACAAGACTAGTGACAGTGTTATATGGCCTTTCTTTGTGTTCATATACACTACTGGTTTCTGCGGACAGTAATTACTATGTAATCTTCATACTGCAAACGTTATTCATTTTCCAATTGACAAAATCAACGTGTAAAAAAAGTTCTAGTACCGAGCATGGTATAGATGATAAAACTTTGACAATGTAATAGTTTTGCTGGGGAAAGGTTGGGAGACAAAAAAGGGAGGAGAGCAGAAGGGAAATAGACCCTAACCTCTCATTTTACAGAGGTGGGGGGAGAAGATTGCCTCATTTAATGAATGAAGAGAAGTTTAGGGGTGCCTGGGTGGCTCAATCGGTTAAGTGTCGGACTTTGGCTCAGGTCATGATCTCATAGCTCATGGGTTCAAGCCTCACATCGGGCTCTGTGCTGACAGCTCAGAGCCTGTAGCCTGCTTCAGATTCTGTGTCTCCTTCTCTCTCTGTCCCTCCCCTGCTCACATTCTCTGTCTCAAAAATAAATAAATACTAAAAAAAAAAAAAAAAAAAAAAAGGAAATTTAAAAGCATTTAAAAATAAATAAATTTTCCACTTACAGTCATAATGGAGTAACAGAGTCTAGTTTACTCCTCCCTAAATAAAGAGAAAACCAGATAGAAGGGGGTGTGGAAAGGTTTAAATAAGGGTCTAAAAGTGAGTTGAGAAGTGATTATTGAAACAACAGTAGCTGTGATGGAAAGAGAGAGAAAGGCATACATAGGGTCAAGTGATAATTTCTAAGTTGACAAGGAATCAGGATTTGAACATATTATCTGAAGGTGCAGTCTCCAATTCAGTAACTACTGGTCATGTGGGGTTATTGAGCCCCTGACCTGTGCACATCTAGATGTGAGTGTAAATATGTGTCAGATTTCAAACACTTAGCATGAAATAACAAAGAATGGAAAATAGCTCTATAATTTTTGTATTGATTATCTGTTGAACTGATAATTTTGGATATATTTCATAAAATATATCGCTAAAATTAATTTTACTATTTTTCAGTGTAGTTTTTACAAATTATTTTCAGTCGTCTCCATGCCCAACGTGGGGTTTGAACCTAGGACTCTGAGACTGAGTCGCATGCTCTACCAACTGAGCCAGCCAGGTGTCCCTAATTTTACCATTTAAAAATTTTTTAATGTGACTACTAGAAAATTTTGAATTACACATGTGGCTCACGCCATACTTGTACTGAACAGCCCCTGCTTTACAGGTGTGGAGGTACACTAGAGAAACTGAAATCAGAAATGGTCAACTTATATATACATGTTGTGGGAATGGGTACAGTGGGAAAGGAAGACTTTTGTTTTATACTGGCACATATTTAAAATTTTTTTAAATGTTTATTTATTTTTGAGAGACAGAGATAGAGCCTGAGTGGGGGAGGGGCAGAGAGAGAGGGAGACACAGAATCTGAAGCAGGCTCCAGGCTCCGAGCTGTCAGCACAGAGCCCGATGCAGGGCTCGAACCCACATACTGTGCGATCATGACCTGAGCCGAAGTCGGACACTCAACCGACTGAGCCACCCAGGCACCCCCGTATATTTGCACATATTTTAGAGAATTGTTTTTATTAAATACTGAGCAATTTCAAAAGAATATTTGTAAAACATATGAAAAGCATGAGGGAATAACAAGATAATACTCTTAGTTTAAGGAAGAAAACAAAAACAACAACCCACCATTTACTTTGAAGGCACTTTTACCTCCCACTCCAGGCTCCTGGACTGTTTTAATTTTAATTTTAATTTTTATTACTTTTATAATGTTAAAAATAATCACAATCACTTTTATTTTACTTTATTTTTTTAAATTTTAATGTTTAGTTTTTTGAGAGAGAGAGAGAGAGAGAGAAAAAACATGAGCGGGGGAGGGGCAGAGAGAGAGGGAGACACAGAATTCGAAGCAGGCTCCAGGCTCTGAGCTGTCAGCATAGAGCCTGATGCGGGGCTCGAAGCTACAAACCATGAGATCATGACCTGAGCCAAAGTTGGACGCTTAACCAACTGAGCCACCCAGGCGCCCTGATCACAATCACTTTTAAAGAAAGTTTTTAAGCAGAGCATATAGTATGTCGGTTTTTTATTTGCATAATTTGACAGTATTAAATTTTAAAACGTGTATGCCATTCAAGTCAGTGACTCCCTTTACGAAATATGTTTTATGTTCTTTTTTTCTTAATATTTTTTTTCAACGTTTATTTATTTTTGGGACAGAGAGAGACAGAGCATGAACAGGGGAGGGGCAGAGAGAGAGGGAGACACAGAATCGGAAACAGGCTCCAGGCTCTGAGCCATCAGCCCAGAGCCCGATGCGGGGCTCGAACTCACGGACTGTGAGATCGTGACCTGGCTGAAGTCGGACGCTTAACCGACTGCGCCACCCAGGCGCCCCAAATGTTCTTAAAATGCATACTGCAAAGAACTATCTAAAGCTGATGTCGGTTTTTTAAAAGCATGTATTTTTGTATATCTATTTTATAATTATGCATATGAATATACATATGCTGCCACACATATATACATGGTGTTTGTACATATACACACGAATATGTGCATATATAATTACTAGTAACATTGCTTCTCCCAAGTCTGACTGGAAGACAAAAGGAGGGGACTTGATATTCTTGTTTTATAAATTTTCAGGGAAAGATGATCATAGAAGTGTATTATTCTTGTCTTTTTCCAAATGAAAATATTAAAGAAGTAAAATAAATATAAGTATGCTCTAACAGTCAGGGCTTTCTTAAAGCAGAACACTTTGCCTTAGCAGGTAGGAAGCAATATAGTTAAAATTTAAAAAAATATGGAAGGAAGGAATATAAAAATTAATAAGGAAGCAATATATTTAGAAATAAAAAAAGGATAAGTACACAAAAAGTGTTAAAGCCATCATTTTTCTTCTCTCCCATCCCAAATATATATGTCCAAGAGGCAAGTGTTCCCACTCTCATACTAATCCTAAAATCAGTTCCCTTCCTCATCAGGAACTTGGAAACCACCAAGTCTTTGGCCAGTGCTCATTGGTTCATTTTCTACACATAGTTAAAGAAGCATCTGAGCAAATCACACTAATGCAGTGAACTATATTTGCAGTGGGACAATCGAACAAAGGAGAAACAGGAATCATTTTAATTTGCTGAATGTAGACCATAGACATATAAGTAATATTTACTTTTTTCTAGTTAAAAATGCCCATGTGTATTGAAAAGTTTTCATAAAATTACAAAGAAGAAATGTATTTACTGCAGTCCTAACATTCAGATATAAATAGTAATATTTTGTTGTATTTCTAGTATTTCCAGACCTATACATATATTGTTTTTAAAACTTTGGACATACACTGTATGCTGTTTTATTTTTTCTGAAGAACATTGTATCGTGAGTGCTTTTTCATGGCATTGAATATTCTTTGTAAGCATAGTTTTAATGACTTTGAAATAGATCATTTTAGAGAAATCAAAATATTCTGAGAGCTTAAATTGCAAATGAATAGGTTGCATTTTTATTGTGCTTGGGATTGAACATAGTTATTCCTTCACTCGAGTTGAGCATGTAATTGATAGCATAAGTAAAAAGAATGAAATATTTACCTTCTCATAATCAATAGCGGTTTTATAACCTGTTAATATTAGGCAAATGGAAGTCTTCCCTGTGGATGTCGAAGACCTGTCCAGGAACACATCTTTTAATGAAAAATGCCTGGTTATGCACTTCTGTACCCCCCAGTAGTTGAAGAAGCAGTGACATGGAGCTATAACCTTGCATCTTAGTACAAAAATGAATCTGGATTCTGTTCTTGCCTCAAGGAGGCAGAATTTACAGGTCCACCTTTGCCGCACTGTTTACCTTTAACTAATGACTCATTTGGCATAAAGTAGCATTATCTAGGTGAACTCCACCTGTGCCAAGTCTAACACCTGTCGTGAAGATGGGATGTGGTGGTATTTGTGGAAACGGGGGGTAGGATATAGAACTCTGTCTTCTGAGGTCAAGTAGGTGAATGGGGTTGGGCGGGCGGGAGAAGGAACAGTCTTTATTGTATAGGGATCCAGGAGCTGGTGCCATCTGAGGAGAGCCACATTTAAAGTGGAAGAGCAGAGACATTTGCAAGGATTTATACTAAGAGTGTGGTAAGGCAACATGGGAGGCTCAGACAGTAATTAGGTTAGTGGGAGAGTGGAGGAATTTATAAAACTTTGTAGCTCCCACCTCTTGATGCCTTCTGTGGGCCAGCCACTTGTCTCCCATGGGGTGGGATAGGAGTCACCTGCCTGGGGAGGAGTGACGGAAGACTGGGCAAGGGTTTCTTTTCGTTTGGCCTGTAAGCGTAACAAGGTTGAAGGAGATGGGAAGGAAGAAGTAGATTGAAGTGAACAGAATCTTAACTATTAAAGGAGTTTGAAGAGTTGACACTCCCTGACATTCCATGAGGACATAAAGGCTCTTTTTTTTCCTTAAATATGAAATTTATTGCCAAATTGGTTTCCATAAGTGACTTGCAGAAGGTCACATGTTGTTCACAGGTAGCCCCAGGAAGCTGCCAACCACGGTTGGATATGGACCTTTTCAAGATGTTTCTGCTAGAAATTCAAGGTCCAGGACGAGGATGGAGAGAGATGCTTATGTCTGATGCAGGGATCATAATGCATCCTTTTCTAGGTTGGCACCGAGGGGTGATTGGTGGGATGATAAAAGAGGAAAGAGAGAGCAACAAAAACGTTAAAATCATTGCCAAACAGAAGTACCACCAAACTTGCTTTTAATTACATAGTCATTATCTTGAGGTTAGTAACTGTCCTATAGATTAAATCACTATATTACTTGTTTTTATGTCCAGCTTTGTAAGTTTTTAAAATCTTTAGAAAGGCATCTTTTTATAAAGCTTAAGTTCTTTGGGAGCTAAACCAACAACTTTTGATTATGGAGGGGTCAGTAGATTGTTTGTTTAGAACACAGACACCCTCAAGAAACCCACTGGGTGAAACACTTTGACAGCAATTCAGAAATCCATGCTGTTAGTATTTTGGACTTTGAAATCGGGAAAGAGAAATTGCAGACACTCTGCTTGGCAGAAATTCCATCCTCCTGTCGTTTCTCTCATTTGCTCCATAAAGAGCCCTGGGAACTAATGTGGGTCACTAGAACCTGCCATTACTATTAAATCCATCTTCTCATTTGTAGGGGAGCATTTATTATGTAGCTTGACCAGAAAATCCATACAAATTATTTTCTTGTAAAACTCCGGAATTTGTAACTGCCGAAAGTGACCACCACATGGAAATAATAAGAATTTCTAATTCTCTGGGCAGCTAGAAAGCCTGGCCACACTGAGACCCTTCTGACATGAGTTCAGATCTTAGTGCTTATTTTGTTGGAATAAAAACGTGTTCTCTGAATCAGAGAACTCTAGGCCACCAGCTTTCTATATTCATTAGAACCAAGGGATCATTTTCCCTGGATATTTAACATCTTTTCTTTGGATAGAATATGGGAGTATTTGGCATCTTTGAAGTACTGTTTCTCATCCTTGGCTGCGCACTGCAATCACTGGGGAGCTGTGGCCATTGCCGAGGCCTGAGCATCCTCCAGAGATTCCGGCGTAATTGTTTGCATGCAGCCCAGGCACAGGGATTTGTAAACCCTCTCCTCTCCTCAGGATTCTAACGTGTAACCAGGTTGAGAACCATCATCTTATTGATCTGTTTATCAAACAGTCTCATAAGGTGGGTGTTTGTAGGTTTGCCTGTCAAAATGCAGATTCCCAGGTACCAGCAGGGAGAATCAAATTCAGTAGTTTTAGGACAGCCCAAAGAATCCAAATCCTTAAGCAGGCCCATTTGTAATTCCAATAGAGGACACCCTTAGGCCACACTTTAAATCACTTTCTAGGGACTCTTTTTTTGTTTATTTTTGAGAAAGAGAGAGAGAAAGAGCAAGAGCAGGGGAAGGGCAGAGAGAGAGGGAGACAGAATCTGAAACAGGCTCCAGGCTCCAAGCTGTCAGCACAGAGCCCGATGCAAGGCTTGAACTCACAGACTGTGACATCATGACCTGAGCTGAAGTTGGATGTTTACCTGACTGAGCCACTCAGGCACCCCTCTAGGGATTATTGCTAAAAAGAAAATAATTAGTAGGACTAAAATGTATGTTCAGTGGTGGGTCATCAGGGATCCAGAAGTAAGTGATTCAGGCATATTTGGAAAAGATGAGAAAGTACTAGTCTGTTATAGGGGCAAGACTTCTAAGGTAGCAATAAAAGAGTTGAGTTTACGTCCTCATTCTGCTTCTCCAACCAGCTTTGTTCTAGGTAAGGCACACAATCTCTCCGGGAAGGCAAGCACTTTGCCCTTCAAATGGGGACTTTGGGAAATAATCTCAGGTCTTCTGAAGCCCTAATACTTAATGATTCTCTGATGCTAAAAATTTTCTGTTGGCATCAATTCTTGCAGACATTTCCAGCAGGATTCTAGATGGATGTATTAAGACGGTGAGTCCATATACCTGGTTCCTGGGCCAGCAGCATCTCCATTATCAGGGCACTTGTTAGAAATGCAGACTCTGAGCACTGTCCCAGACTTTATTGAAGCTGAGGGAATGGGGCCACTATTCTAAAATATACTTGGAAAAAAGTTGAAAAATGTTCTTTTTACTACCCACAGTGAAGAAAATCACCTCTATGGCTATGAACTTTTTACCCTGTTTAAAAATAAGACCATATTATATATGTTGGCCCGCTGATTCAAATTGAAGGGGAATCTGCAAAAGCTACTGAAACACAGAGCCTTGCTACACAAAATGTGGTCTCCTGACCATCAATATTCTATTGCCTGAGAATTTGTGTGATTTATAATATCTTTGGCTCTGCCCTTGTACTGGATCAGAATCTCCTTTTTTTTTTTTTTTTTTTTTTTGCTTTTTTCTTAAGATCTCTTGGTAATTTATTTACGGGTTAAAGTCTGAGAAGCGCTGCTCTGGATGAAGATGTTAAGACCATATGTCAACTTTCCCTTACCTTCATAATATTAATTATATAACTTTCAATAATCTCTTCCACGCATATCTGTAGTCAAATCCAGAAAAAAATTTGCTCGTATTTCAGTTAAATACTTGGTAGCTATCACTTTCATTGTATTTTACCTATTTGATGCCTTTCAGCATTTTTCCCCCACTCTTCCTTGAAGAAAATTACACTTTTACTCATTTCTTCCTGTTTTCCCCTCTTTTGAAACTACTGTCTCAGTCTGAACCCCTGTGCTACTTGAAAGTAATTTTTTAACTTATTTTTTCTAGTATCTGGCTTAATTCTTTCTTTAAAATAGATGGGTGGGAGCAGAGTGTTGGTGGGTTATTTGGGGGTTTTGTTTTGATTCATTGCTATGTCTGTTACCAGTCTCAATAAAAGGATAAATTAGAAGATGAACATGGCAGAATTTCCTTTAAAAGGGAAAAACGTATTAAAGGATCCATTAATTCCAGCAGTAGAACCTTCTCCACTAGCAATGAAGGGAGACAGCCCTCTGCAGTGGCCACCTTAGGTAGGCATGAGCAACTTAGGATTTCACAGTTCGAACAAGGCAAACTTAGGATGAAATAGATGGAAATGGAACACAGCACACTTTGTGCATACTCTTGTGTAACAACTTTAAAAAATAATCCTTTAAATCATTTTAACTTTTAGGTACTCTGGTCGCAGTTCCTGGGTTCCCAAGGCCCGTTTTCAGCCTTGTCAAAAAATGTGTGTGTTCTAGGGGCTCCTGGGTGCCTCAGTCAGTTGAGCATCTGACTCTTGGTTTTGGCTCAGGTCATGATCTCACAGTTCCTGGGTTTAATCCCCGCATTGGGCTCCACGCTGGTAGTGTTGAGCCTGCTTGGGGTTCCCTGACTGACTCTCTCTGCCCCTTCTGTGTGTGTGCTCACTCTCAAAATAAATACACTTAATATGTGTGAGTTCTGAAAAACTTTTACTGGCTCCTTAATAGGAGATGAAAACTACAATATTAAAATTACGAAGTGTTTCATTAAATACCTCCCAAATAGGTAGTTCATGAACTATTTAATCAACTATGACATTGTATCAACTTCATGAGTACCTAAAAGTTAAAATGATTTAAAGGATTATTTTTTAAATACTTCATGTACTTGTATATAAACACTTGCTGTGGGTAATCCTCCTGGAGTTCGTATTACTGGAACTTCAGGAACTGAGAAGAAGAGAGGGGAGGATTTCAAGAAGAACGTCAGACACTCTTAACAACACAAAGGGAAAAGGTGTTAAGGGGCAAAGAACCAAAATCCACTGCCCATGAGGAACCTGTGCTATAGAAAAAACATGTAATGAGCTCAAGCCAAATTTGTCTACTGCCATAGAACCCAAAATACCTACCTTAATTCATTCCTCTAATAAAAACGTACTGTGCATCTTCTGTGCAAGGCGTTTTCAACCATGCATCCATGACTCTTCCCCTCAGTGAGGAATTTCTTCTTTGAACCTTGTCACATACGTTGCCCAAAATGCTATGCTTGTTTTAGCATGTGAGCAAGGTGGATAGGCGTGTGGAATTTGCTCAAGTATCTTCCCTAGAATGTAAAGTGTATGTAGTTCAGTCCCCAGGCATCTGAAAATGAGGCTTATTCCTAATGCTTCAGGCTCTGGTTGCCAAGCCTCATGGGAAGTTTCTCTTAAGACAAGTCTATAGCACTTACTTTAGGCTTAACTAATGTGTTTAGATGTTAACAGAGAAATAAAGATGCATTTAAACTCCCCAAGGGATGCACAACAGAAAACCGTTGAAGAGCATGAGTTGTTCAGTAGTCAGAAGGTTCATGTTCTGTCTTCATTTGTCAGGAATGGTAGTGACCTGGGCTATGACCTCCCCTAGCTAGGGATTGAATGGTCTTGGTTCAGGAACGGACAGAAAACCTGGATCTGACCAACCAGAATTAAACTCAGTTCTGAGAGTTAGGTATATGTGGAAAGCAGAGTCTCATTCCGCTAGCTTTGCTACAGTGGATTATCAGCCTGGTGCTGTTGCCAGTATGAAATAATTTGTTAAATTAATATGTCATCATTCCGACACAGTAAGCAAGGACTGAGTGGTACTGAAAAATCTAGAAAACAGAAGATAGCTAGCTGTACTTTGGCCATGGATTGCTGAATTTCAAAGGAATTTTTCTGGAACTTCCAAATAACCCTGTCTTAAGAGATCATGACATGAGGCCATTTTATAAATCAAGTTTATATCAACAGAGATCATGGCAGGAAAAACAAACAAAGCACCCACTCCAGGTGTTTCAAGCATAAAAGATTTAGAGCAGGCATTTAGGTGCTTCCAGAATGGCCTGAACAGCTAGAGAATGAGGAACTGTAGGCCACCACTGGACTTTTGAGTACAAGGGCATGCCACTTGTTACTGTTGGTGCTGCAACTCTCTCTAAACCTCTTTTAAACCTTGCTTGCCAGGAGCACCAGCAGCAGGAGGGTGGCCACTGCCCTTCAGATATTTAAGTTGTTTCTAATTGTTTCCAATTCTAATTGGAACCAACTGCAGAGGAGTCTTGGGCGTTTAGCAATGAGCTGGCCTCCCCTGCTGGGAAAGGTAGAATGGAGATCTACAGAGACCATCCACAACTATCCTGCAGTTTTGAGAAGTGGGTTCTCTTCTTCCTCAAAAAATTAAAAATAGGTCTACCGTATGGTTCTGCAGTCCTACTTCTGGGCATATAATCCAAAGGAAATGAAATCAGTACCTCAGTGATCTGCACTCCCATGTTCATTGTAGTCTTATTTATGTTCGTCAAGATGTGGAAAAAACCCTGTGTCAATGAATGAATGGGTAAAGAAAATGTGGTGGGTATATATGTGTTTACAGACTTGTGCCTGCACACATGCAAGTATTATTCAGCCTTGAAAAAGGAAATCCTACCATTTGTGACAACCTGGAAAGATCTATACTGCCTGATGTCACTTATACGTGGAATCCAAAAAAGCTGAACTCATAAAAGCAGAGAGTAGAATGGTGGTTGCCAGGCACTGGGGGAAATGAAGACATGCTGGCCAGTCTTGTGGGATGAATAAATTTTGGAGATTGAACATACTGCATGGCAAATATCCTTAATAACTTGAAAGTTGCTGAACATATATTGTAAATCTTCTCACCACACACAAGAAATGTTAACTAGGTGAAGGGATAATGTTAATTAGCTTGATTGTGGTAATCATTTCACCGTATATACCTATATCCAAACATCATTCTTTACGTCTTAACTTTACACAGTCTTCATTTTTATTTTGTTTTTTAACATTTATTTATTTTTGAGAGAGAGAAAGAGAGAGTTGGGAGGGGGGCAGAGAGAGATGGAGACATAGAATCTGAAGCAGGCTCCAGGCTCTGAGCTGTCAGCACAGAGCTCACACAGAGCTCAAACTCCTGAACTGTGAGATCATGACCTGAGCTGAAGTCGGATGCTTAACCTACTGAGCCACCCAGGCACCGCACAATTTTTATTGTTAATTAAACCCAGTAAAGCTGGGGGAAGAAGTAGGTTCTTTAAGGATTTTATAAATGAACTCCCTTTTTGTTGGAGAGAAAACCCACCTCTCTACCACAATTTAAAATAGTGTTAAGTATTAAGCTTCAGTTTTAAAAATTCATGTTTAAATTTATGGATAGTAGAATTTATATTTTTGATATAAATTGTATGAGTCTTAACAAATGTATGGAGTCCTACAGCCACTGACATAATCAGGATGCAGAACAGTTCCTGACTCCAAAAAGCTCTTCTCTTGCCTGTTTGTAGTGAAGCCCTTTGTACATCCTTAACCCCTGGCAGCCACTGATCTCTTCTCCATCATTAATAGCTTTGCCTTTTCCAGAGTGACCTAGAGTAAAATCATACAGTGTGTAATGAATCTGACATTCGCACAATGCATGTGAGTTTCATCTATGCTGTTGTTTGTACGGATAATACCTTTCTTTCTATTGCTGAGTAGTATTCCGTTGTATGATTGTGCTATTTATGACTTTGGAGAGTATTCCGTATTTCCTTTTATTCAAAATCTCCATGTGTATCCTGTTTTGCCTCTTACTCTTGGTAAAGAAAGGAAGAAGGCAAACATCTTCCCTTTCTTGGGTGACCTCAGACTAAGTTTTCTTTATTGACAATCAGATTATATCATCTAATTATGATTCCTGAATAGCAGAATAATTAGACAAAGCTCAAGAAATGGAACTTTTCCATTCTAATATTTAGACCAAGTACCTAGAATGTAGCAAGTGCCTATTCTTACCACCTCAGTGAGTTTTCTAAAATATTAAATACTTTTTAAATGAATTATTTGTTGATTGGTGCCAGATTAGAACTGCAAGGCCAGTGAAGGCCACCTAAATTTCCATCTCAAAAAAGGGGAAACATTTTTGGCTCTATTCAACAGAGAGCCTTTCCTCTAGACAGATTTCAGCATATTCTGATGATTCATTGTAGAAATTGGTTTATCAGGTGCAGTGGGAGAAAGCACTGTTAGCCAACAGCTAAGAAAAAGAGAAAAGATTACATCATCCACTTTCAGGTTCCTGAAGCCTCAGTGGGTAAAGCTTTGGATTCTTCTAGTTTTGAGGATTTTATCCCCCACCTCTTCTCTGAAGGGTTCTGTGACCATTTTTTTTCTCAAGACTCTTGGTTGTCCATTTGAGATCTTATTTGGACTCTGACTATACTTTCTGAGGCCCAGCTGAGCAGTCAGGGGTGAAGAAACCAAGATGTTTGTTTATGCTTACTGTATCGCAGACCTTGTATTATATTCATTGTCCCCTAACTTTTATCAGGTAGGTGGTAGTAATATCAACATGTAACAGGTAAAAGAGCTGAGGTTGAAATATGTTAGTACTTTCCCAAAATTCATGTAGCTAGCTCATCAACAGCTTGAACCCAGGGCTGCCTGGTAACTAAGTCCATGTTTTTCATGACTACGTTTTGACTTTTCCTTTGCATGTTAGCTTGAGGTCATTTAGAAGACATTCACTCTGTCAGCACTGTTTTGTATACATATAATTATATGTATCTATAATTAAGATGATACTTGCTTATCTGGTTTACTTCTACAAATCATTTCTGAACAATGCGTGGTATGAGTAAATAATACATAAAATGATTGTGGGCCAGTGAGATGGTTAATTAGAAACACTGAGCTGCTCCCAAGAAGGGTTGTCCAAATGCAGACAATAGTGGAATTCTTCATAGCACTTGTGCCTGGAATCAGAAGACACATTTAATGTGCAGGCTGCCTCCATCAGTTGAGGCTTTTAGAGTACATACTTATTAGATTTGAGAGGGACATGTTTTGACCTCCCAATGTATAAAAATCTTAACAGAACTTTTTTTGTGATGGGCTCTGCTATATCATTTGAAAGTAACTTGATGAAACTAAGATCAGGGCCTTGTACCTAAAACTTTATAGGTGCTTTAGTACATTAAAAAAAAATACTCTGTTCATGAGGATGCTGATTGGTGATCAGAAGTCCAGGATGGAGCATTACTGATGCTTTATATGCTGCCATAATTATTATGGTAAAATACTTACAAGGTGCTAACTCTCCAACCTAGTTGGAGTCCCCCACATTAAATGGCATTTTGGACAACATTGTTTGAGCATTTTCTAAGTACATTTCATTTTGACAAGACATATACTTCCTAGGTGGTTCTTTGCAAAGCATATAAGTTACAGGAGCTCTGCCCTTGGGGCTGTTAGTAAAACTGTTTTTTGGGGATGTTCTGGTCCCAAGGGTCAGTAGATGTGATACATTTTAGGGTGAGCATAGCCTTAAAATCAAAAGATGGTCTTGGTTGGTATGAGGCAAGGTCAACTTGCTCTTTGTTCTAATGAAAGGGTAAGTCTTCACAGCTTGCTTACTGGCAACAATGAACTTATCTTGTAAGCTTCTGGTGATAAGAGTTGTTTTTCTCATTTGATTTTGCCTTTGCCTCTTTTGGCACCTGGTACAGTGTCCGATACACAGCACATCCTTTCTGTGATTTTTTTTTGTGTGTGTGTTTTGTGGTTTTTTTTGTTTGTTTTTGTTTTTGTTTCGTGGAAAAGATTATAAAGTTATATGGGAGGAAATCTGCACATGTAACTCAGAGGAGGCTGAAAACTCTCCCAGAAGATGGAAATCTTTAATTTGTTTGAATCCTCAGTAGATATTTATTAAAGAATAATGTATTAAGCGCTTGACATGGGTCAAGTAGCACACAGGAAGGATAATTCCTTCTATTTCTGCAAAGCATGCAGTCATCGGTGGAAGACCTGTAGATGGAGCATTATTGTTCTGGTACCACTTTGGTGACGACTTCTGCCTAACATTTATTGAGCAACAATTAGATGTCAGGCTTTCTTTAAGTCATTTCTATATGACCTCATTTAGTCCACAAAAAGGCCCTGTTGAAATAGGCACTGTGATTATCTCCATCTTATAAATGAGGAAACTGAGGCACAGAGAGGTTAAGTAACCTGAAGATCACTCAGCTATAAGAGGTGTGGCTGCGATTTGAATTCAGGCAAGCTGACTCCAGAGCCCATAGTTGTAGTACCAGAGTCTACCGGTAAGATGGGAGAAATGTGGGATCTCCACTGGGGGCCTCCTCTGGAGTTGTGGGTTAAAAAAGCCTTCCCATTCTCTCTCTTTGCCTCTATACCCCTCTCGTGCTCTCTAAAATACAATAATGATAATGATGGTGATAATAATAATAATAATAATAATAATAATAATAATAATAGGTGCCTGGGTGGCTCAGTTGGTTGAGCATCTGACTCTTGGTTTCAGCTTGGGTCGTGATCCCAGGGTCATGGATCAAGCCCCCACATTGGGCTTCATGTTGAGTGTGGGGCCTGCTTAGGATTCTCTCTCCCTCTCTCTTTCTGCTCCTCTCCCCTATGTGCACGTGCTCGCTCTCTCTTAAAAACAAACAAACAAAAAAAAGCTTCCCAGAGTCAGTGGCATCTGTGTTAAGTCTTAGATGATGGGTAGAATTAGCCTAGTAAAGGAGGAGAAAGTGGAGGCTGTAGAAGTATTCTGTTCAGATGGGACATCATACACAGCGTTGGTCATTATAGTTGCGGGGGGAGGGGGGGGTTCATGTGTGTGTTTGGGGTAGTTAATAAAAGTATTATGTGAGAGCCGGATTCCGTAAATCTTTGTTAAGCCATGCCATTAAATGAATTTTCTTCTTGTAGATGGTGGTGAGCCATTGAAGGGTTTTAATCAGGTGACATGATGCAACTTGGATTTTTAGAATAGTTAGGCTTCTTTGTAGAGCATAATGGGAAGGGTAAGTGAGAAGACTACATGTAGAGAATAACTAGGAGGCTTTGCTGCAGCCCAGAAAAGAAGTGATGGAGACAGCCTGGAGCATGAAAAGGGGGCAGATTTCAGGGAGATCCAAGGGGTAGAACCAGTGGGACTTCATAACTGATTGGGTGGACAACAGAGAGGGCCCAGGGGACAGAGTCACATTTAGAGTATTTTGAAGCATTAAATGTGAATTTCACAGTTTCTGCTTCAGGCCAGCATTTGACTGTTCTCACAGTCCATTTCCCTATAGAAAGGGAAGGGCAAGTTCAATGTCAGAGGAATGATGTGCAAAGTTCCCTATGCACTGCCAGCCCATTTGGCTTTCCTTTAGAATGCTGTGGTTTCTTCAGTTCATATTACTTGTGACACAGTCTTTCAGTAAACTTTGCATGTGTGCAGTCTCTAAAGAACAGCAGTGCCAATCCCTCTAATTTACCATAAAAAGAGAATGAAATGCACCAGCAGGGTGAAAGGGGCTCTGTGAATCTTCTCTAGCATCATGGGTGCCATACTCCTTAGGCGTTAAGACTGAACATGTCTTTTACCTCCAAATAATAAGATTCGGACTCTGTTCTATTTTTATACATGTGAACACACATTTGAAATTGTGTGCATATATGAACCTTCACATGTATGTTTGGGAACACTCATTTCCGTCAACCTTGAGTAATGCATTTTTGTAGCGGAAAGCTATCCTTAAATGTACCATAACATTAAAGAGAAACATATCATTTGTCCTATGAAAACCTTGCCTTTTGCTTTTTTCTCTGTGCTTTGTTTCTGGAATATCCAGGCAACAGAAGCTGTTCCTTTGGAGGGTTTCTCTCCTGGCTGATAGGTTTTATCTGTTGCTCCAGTATGAAAATCAATGTATCACGTAAATATCCCTCATTAGCTGACAGTCTTGCAGTTTCTGTACAGTCCGCGTTTTCAAATGGTAAATTCCCTGCCTGTGTAAAAAAATTGTAAATCTGTACTAATTACCTGGTCCTTTTGCTCTTTCCTCCTTTTAGCTTTGTAATATTTGTTCATTCAAGTGTGAAAAAGATATAATCATGCTTAACATGCTTAAATTTTTTCTAGTTTGGAACTCTTCAAATGTAATGGAGGTTCTTTTAGAGTTGTGCCATACCATGGGTAATGCTAACATCAACCACATGGACAATGATTTATGAAAGTCCTTATGACATAGCATTACAGGGTGGGGGAAGCAGGTGGCATATTATAAAATGGGACCCTATTCAGATGAGAATAAAAAGAAAAACAGAAGAAAGAATCAAAGAACAGAAGAGAGATAGCTGTTTATGGAGTGCTTACTTTGTCCAAGTAAAGGGCTAACTGCTCTATCTGCATGATCTCATGTGACCTTCCCAAGAGGTAAGCAGTGGTAGGATTACTTCTTCCATAGTTGAGAGTGGGGTTGGGAAATTTATCTAGCCATCCTTGTCCAATTCTGTACAAGGAAAGGATAGAAATGATTTTGGACCTAGTATTTCCATTTCAAAGTTTGTGCTTTTATTTATTTATTTTTTAAGTTTATTTATTTAGCAAGCAGGGGAGGGGCAGAGAGAGGGAGAGAGAGAGAATCCCAAGCAGGCTCCACACTGCCAGTATGGAGCCCGATGCAGAGCTCAAAACCATGAACTGTGAGATCATGACCTGAGTTGAAATATAGAGCTGGACGCTTAACACACTGAACTACCCAGTCCCCCCTCAGAGTTTATGCTTTTAACCAAAACACTGTAATTTAGGATACATGAGGGACACTTCCAAGGGAGAGTGCAGTAGGAAGGCAGGGAAGAGGAAGGAAGGAAGGAAAAATATGGGAGAGATACTGCATAGTTAGGCTAGCTGCTTTAACAAAGAGGGCCACAAATATACAATGGCTCATGTATGGTTCATGTTATTGTTTTGCTGCTCATCTAACAGTACAAGGCAGGTGAAATGGTTGGGGCTGCCATGTGTTTGTAGTTATTCAGGGATAGAGGCTGATGAGAGCTCTGACATCTGTATTATCTAGCTTCCACGTTCCTCCTGGGGATAATGTCCACCTACATAGAAGAGGCAAATTGCATAGAGAATGAATGTGTGGAGGGGGATTTTATGGGCATGCCTAGGTGTGACATTCATCACTGCCACTCTCATGTCACAGACCAGCACTATCGCACTGCTCTACCTAACTGCAAGGGAGGCAGGTGAATGTGGGTATGTATGGGCCTCAGAAGGGGAGGAATACATGGATTTTGCTGATCTGCCAGGAAACAATAGGTCACAAGTTCCTATTAGAGTCAAGCCTCTATATACATATTTGTATTTTCCCTTTTTTTCCCTTATTTTTGAAAGAGTGGGTGAGCAGGGGAGGGGCAGAGGGAGAGAGAGGATCTGAAGCAGGCTCTGTGCTAACAACAGAAAGCCCGATGTGGGGCTCGAACTCACAAACCACGAGATTATGGCCTGAGCCGAAGTCAGACACTTAACTGACTTAGCCACCCAGGCACCCCCGTATTTGTATTTTTCATTCTCTGTGCTTTGTGAAAGAAGGATCATTTGCCTCATTTTACAGAACAAAGAATGGAGATTCAGGGAGTTGCCCAGTGTCATGTAATTAGTAGAGTCAAACCTCCAGCCTGGCTCAATTTTTTCCCTGAGCTTCATTCTTTCTTCCCATCTTAATATACACATTATCCCTGCCACTAGTTAGTTCACTGCCACAGTCTAGTCCTTTGATAAGGAGCAATCCCAGAAAGTAAGATCCAAATCCCAATTCTGTGCTAGTCAAAATATGGCCCATGGACCAGCAGGCAGAATGGAGATCGCCAGGGAGCTTGTAGAAATGTGTATTTTAGTCCTCACCCCAGGCCAGCTGCATGGGACCGGTCATTTTAACAGGCTCACGATCTGGATGCAGTATGCAGCCTGAGAAGCCATGGACTCAGCTCCTAGAAGCCAGCTTCTTCATGGGATCCTATTGTGTGACTGTGCTCTTTCTTCCATGCATGAGAAGAGGTAAATTCACTCTGTTAGTCATGGAATATAGCCAGTTGAGCAAAATTTCAGCCTTTATGCAGGGTAAACATGTTTAACTTAGAAAGGACTACTTAGCAACATAATATTGAATGACCGCTCAGCCCAGTTTTTAAAAAGCATGGGATATTTCCATAGATGAGCTGGAGAGGCCTGAACAAAACAGAAGAGAAGAGAACTTTGCTGTTTTGGTTTGTGAGCAACAATTTGATTTTCTAAAAAGAGCAGCTTTGTTTCTTTTCCTGAGAATGTAGGAGCACTGAGTTCTTAGTCTCAGCCCGTGCAGTTTCCCTGCTATGGTTTATCATTAGGGCAAAAACAGATGAAAGACACACACTATGAAACCATCTGCCCTCTGATTCCAGATTTCCCACAGTGGTCCAATTACTAGTGTATCCACTGTTAACCTTGTATTACAGTTACAAAAAGACCACTGCTGGTGAGATTGTTAATAGTTGATGAGTGTCAGGGAGGGTCTTTGGTGTGGTTAGACCAGTTCCCTTGTGAGTCTTCCAATATTTGTTTCCTTTAGAGCACCATTCACTGCAGAGGATGAAGGAAGCTGTCAAGGACCCCAAATGCCATGATAGATGACTGTGGACAGCCTTCCTATGTGGGAGTCCACGGCTTGAGAGGCACGTAGGCCAGGCACTCCTGTTTTGAAACCATAAAACTATTTTCCAGAAGTTCTTTTCTGTTGATAATTTTCTTCCACATATGTGATGTTTTCCTTCAACAAATCAGGAACAGTACCACTGTTCTAGCACACGACTGCATGATTGCCTTAGAAGGCAACCTTATGCTATTTTTATTCAATTAAATCTCACAAGACACTCAGAGCAAATGTTTCCATCTTATTCTCTTGGAAATCTGGACACTGAGAACAGAAACTTGCTTAAGGTCAAGGCAAGCAGAATTCCAGTTGTATGGAATCTCCCGTGCAGTTTGAGAGAGCTACATAGGATGATGCAGCCAGCAAAGATGAGAACTGGGGGTCCAGTGTCATCTGATGCAGTCATTGCTATGAGATTTCATTGGCAACTAACATGCAAAATGATCATCGTCCATACATATATGACTGTAGTGGGGCATCTCAGCCAATGATTCTTAGCTCATTCATTCATTTCTTGTCATTTATTTAAGAAGTGTGTATTGAGAATTTACCATGCACCAGGAGGACTCCAAAATGATAAAGGTTCACAGACCCTGCCCCTGCCCTGCCCTATGGAGTTCCCCATCTAGTTAAAAAGTTTGATTGTATTTCCTTCCTTGATGGTTGCATGTAACTAACAGATATGTTGTATGCTAGATATCTTCCCTTAAGCAGGATGGCTGATGACTTTATGAAATTGTGGGCCCCAGAATCTGGAGTTTGGCATTTGGCTAGAGAATGGGAAAATCTCTAAGGATAGATTATAAAATGAAACCTAAAGTTAAATACTTTGCTTAATCATTTTTTTTCTGTTTATTTCATTTATATTCCTTTGTAAGTATTGAATGCTCCCTATGTGTGAGACTTCATGTGGGGTATGCAAAGATGGATTCAGTTTCCTGTGTGTCCAAAATTTCTTTCAGGCTTAGACATGAGCTAGGAATAATTACAGTGCTAGGTGTAAAGTTTCATTGCCTGGGAGAGGTGCATGTAAAAAGTTGTGGGTTCAAGGGAAGAGAGAATGAGATCTCATTTGGAGGAGGAAGTGACATCTGAGCCAGACAGGATTGTAAAATGGGGAGATAAGTGGACAGGGGGTTTATTTTAGGCAGAGAGACAAATAGGGAAGAAAGTACAGAGATGAGTGACTAGCAAGACATTAAGGTGAACTGTGAGATATGAAAGCTATGTCAGAAGTATCAACAGTTGTCTTACTCAGCAGCTTCCGGGAGCCCATCATCATGTTAGTAATCCCTTAGGGAGATTGGAGTATTTTTGATGTGTTTTTATTCTATCTACCTACCTACCTACCTACCTACCTACCTACCTACCTACCTATCTATTGAGAGAGCAGGGGAGGGGAAGAAGGAGCGAGGGCTTGGAGGGAGAATCCCAAACAGGCTCCATGCCCAGCACAGAGTCTGACATGGGACTCAGTCTCATAACCCTGGGATCATGACCTGAGCCAAAATCAAGAGTTGAACGCTTAACCACCTAAGCCACCCAAGCGCCCCTGGAGGATTTTTTTAAAAATCCAAATAAGATGTGATCATTTAAAAAATATAGAAGGTGCATAAAATTATAAAAAGGAAAAAAAAAACTTGGCAAGAAACCTTCACCCAAGTGAAACCTCACTCTGGTTGACACTTGAGTATTTTCCTTCAAGTCTTTTGTATTTTGTTTGTGTACATCTTTTTGAGTAGTTGAAACCGTGTGATACATTCTTCCATTTAAACCCCAGCATTTACCTGTGTTATGAAAAGCTCTTTGAAACCGTCATCGTTAATGGCCTTGTAGTGTTCTGTCCTGTGGCTTTGTCATACTTGACTTCACCCTATTGTTGGAGGTCTAAGCTGTTCCACGTTTTCCACTACAAACAGACTGGCTGTTGGCCAGCTAGCACCTTTTGTATTTTGCAGATGGTTAAAGCCAGGATACTTAGAAGAGGCTGAGATGGGGACTGACTTACTTGGTTGCTAGGAGCCAGAAGGAACCAAGAGACTCATGTACACAAAAATCAGCCCTCTGGCTAGACCAGGGAGCTATGAAGTTTCTAGGAGTGGGGGTGGGGGTAAAGATTAATTAGCTACTAGGGGATGTCCCCTGAGAAGTTTGATCTGAGTGGGCCCCCAGGAAAGAGATCAGTGATCTTCAGGCCCAGGGGCATTTGGTTACTCCCATTTTCCAGGAGAGTTTGGGCCAACACATTGGCTCTTCACATTGGATTCCCAAGTTGGGACAAGGAGGCAGGGAGACCTGTGAAAAGGCAAGTATGTTCTGCTCCCTTCTTTGACCTGGGGAGGTAGGATGGGTAGGGAGGGGAGTGAGATGCTGCCCTAATTTTTTTTTTGAAAAATGAGATTTTTCATCCCATTAGTTGGAGTTATAAACCAGAAAAGCATTCTCCTCAGAAAGAAAAATGAGGAAAAAACTAATGCCTGCCTTGCTTGGATTTTTAGTGTTACCAAATACCTTTGTGTTTGTGACTTATTCATTGTATACTGTGGTCCTGGCCTGCTCCTCGTTGACCCTCCTTATCTTTGGCCCCAACTTATCTTCATGAAAGTTCACTCTAAGAGAAGAACATTGAAATGGAGGCAGACAAAAGTCCTCACCGAGTGTGGTCCAGTAAATCCAGATGTTAACTCCATTGTAAATCCCAGCAGACACAGGTGTATCAGAAGTGTGATTCCGTATGCTGGATGTGTGTTTGTAATAACTGTGCCTGAAGGCCTGCTCGAGTTACGATTCAGCAAAGGAAGGAGACAGGAAGGAGACTATTAGCTTAGGGCAAAGAAACATCTGTTCCAGGAGACCCAAAAAAAAAAAAAAGTATACCACATTTTTCATAATAGATGCTGCTTTGAAGGTTTCTTTGGAATTTCCCATATTAAATCATGCTCCAAACTGTCTTAGAAACTACACTTTTTAAAAGAGCCATTCTATTAGGTTTTTGTTTTGTTTTGTTTTGTTTTTGTTTTTGTTTTTGTTTTTGTTTTGAGAGAAAGCAGAATTCTCCACTCTGAGATGAGGTGGTCTTCATTCAGATATTGGCCTCATGATTTAATAGCTTTGTGACTTTGGAAAAATGATTTCATTGCCCCAGATCTTAGTTTCCCTAGCTGTAAAATGAATGCAATCCTAACATCTGTCACACAAAGTATTGATACAGATTCGATGTGAGAAAACATTTTTGAACACAATGGGAAATAAAGTTAAACCCTTGAAAATGTGACTATTAATAATCTTCAAATTAACCAAGTGATATTCGGCATGTAAAGTAAAATTTTGGAACCATATTTTTCTGTCTATGAGTCATATTTGTAGGCTATGCACATTATCACATTCAAAACAATTCATGGTATATTAGGTTGAAATAATGGAATGAAAATACTCCAGCCTAGGAGAGTCAAAGTAAGTCAGCTGAACTGTGAAGTAACTACATATCTAAACCGAATTCTAAAATGTTTTACGATATTATGTTTATCACATAATAGTGTATTACCTAATTTTGCTCAAAACATGTTGGTTCTTATATTTAAAATGATAGTCTTGTGTTTAGTTGGAAATATGGAACTGAATTATTTTGTAAAATTGAGAAGGAGTTAAATTTAGGGTCCCTGGGAAAACTCTATGGTTAGATGGTTAATATTACTTATTTAGTTTAAAGTATTGAAGCATTAAACACACTCAAAAATTTCAATAAATATTACATAACTATATTATTTGGGTGCCAGTTTACAAATATATGCCATATGAGTTAAACAAAAGTAAAACATCCAGAAGTAAAAATATGGCTAAATATTGTAAATGACTATTTTACAGGCCTTGCTATAAAATGCTATTATAACATCCAGGTGCCCTAACTCAGAACCTTCATGATTCTTACTTATCGTACAACCATTGCCTTACTTATTCCTCTGAATGGAAGGGGAGCCATAAATAAGAACAATTTGGGAGAATGCAAAGGCTGACCTGGAAAGGGATGTGGAGTGAAGTGTAGACACACACTTTGTTATCACATAGCATAACTGAGTCTTTCCTTCCCTCATTCCATATTCATTCCTTATTCAAGAGTCTCTAATCTCGCCTCTTAAAATACCAGTCACTCTGCTAGGTACGGGGTTTGAGAAGCAGGTGGGGAGATTCAAAGATAAGATACAAACTTCTTTTTTTTAATGTTTGTTTATTTTTGAGAGAGAGAGGGAGAGCTTGAGCAAGCGTGAGCAGGGGAGGGGCAGAAAGAGGGAGACACAGAATCCAAAGCAGGCTCCAGGCTGCTGTCAGCACAGAGCCTGATGCAGGGCTCAAACCCACGAACCTTGAGATCATGACCTGAGCTGAAGTAGGATGCCCAGTCAACTGAGCCACCGAGGTGCCCCAAATACAGACTTTACTGTGTCAAGTTGTTTGTGGTAAAATGGACAGATTTGTGCTCCTGATAATTACTGTCATCCAGAAAAATGATGTTGCTAAAGTCCTTTAAGTCCTTGCTAAAGTTTTAAGTCCTTGCTAAATATCATAGGTAACTGACTTTAAATTATTATTCTCCTCTACTCATATCCTGGATGGCTTTGCTAGCTTATTGCTCCCTTATGATTTTTTTCTGAATTCCTTTAACTCTTCCTCAGAACTTCTTAATCCTTTTAAATAGCTTTTTTACATAATATAACTAAAATGTGCACATACTGCCAGAGCCATATAGAGTCAACTCTCACCCCACCCATCCTTGTCTAGCAGGTGTATCAGTTAGCATTTGCTATGTAACAGATTACCCCAGAATTTTGTGGATTTAAAAAACAATTGTGTTCTTTTCCACAATTTTGTGTATTCATTTGGAGGTGTTACTAGTCTTGGCTGGCTCAGCCAGGACTGGATGGTCTAGGATAGCCCCAATCATGTATTTATTTGGAGTGTCAAACAGGATAACTGGTTTGATGGAGGCTTCTCTCCATATGGCCTCTCCTCTTCCAGCAGGCTTTCTTAGTCTTTTAACATAATAGTCTCTGAGTTTCAAAGAGAAACAAGAAAGAATACCCCAGTGTGGAAGGGCTGTACGTGCTTTTCATGTGTCTGATTTGCAGCAAAGCTGAGTCATATGCCAAACCCAGATCCAAGATCCGCTTGGAGAAATCTCCACATCTTGTTGGGAGAAGCTGCAGGGTCACCTTGCCAAGGGGCAGGATACAGAGAAGGGAAGACTTTGTGACTGTTTTTGCAAACAGTCTATGGTGGCTCAGGAGGGAGTAATATATGTTTGAGCCAAGAAGGGTCACGCCTCCTCTTTGGTCAAAGCCCATTGGCTGGAACTAGACATGTGGCCCCTTGCATGGATGCAGAAAGAGATGTAGAGTAAAACGTTTTGTGCAATTAGGTGTTAGGTTGTCTCAAATGATAGTTAGACCTCACCCTTTAACTCCATAAAAATCCATTCAGGCCTTTGAGAGTTGGTCATATTCAGAGACACCATCAATTTCCATCTTCAGGCTTTCAGGGATCGGAGGTGGGTCTTCTAATGATATGGATTTGTGGGAGGTCAGAGTTGTATGAAGTGGTTTGTATTTTCAGAAGCAAAATGATGGTAGAGGTTATTTCTCCTGTCTCTAAATTCCTGCAAAATATTGTACAGTTTGTGTTGAATTATCTATCTGCCTCTTCTCTGCTGGATTGGGTTTCTAAGTGTGGAGGCTGTGCCTTACCACTGTCAAGTTCTGGTTAGTGTCTAGTCCAGCAGGGTTACACTGAAATAACTAACACAGTCCCTTGGAGAAGAGGCAGAAGGCTGTAGTTAACCCTAGGACCCTCATTTATTCCCTTTACATTTTGTTAATGTCCCATTTAATTGTTTGCTCTCCCTCCCCAAGTCACCAACATAGAGTCAACCAACATATTGGACCACCAGATTCCTCTGTTAATTTCTTCATTGCAGCAAAGTCAGAAGAGGAATGCATTTATTTATTCTACACAAGTATATATTGAACACCAACTTCATGTCACACATGTTTTATATGACAGATGCAGCAGAAAATAAAATATATAAAGTTTCTGCTCTTTTGGAAGGATATAAAAAAATATATTAAATAATAGATATCAGATGTTGATGTATTTTATGTAGAAGAATAGAACAGGTAGAAGGAAAGAAATCCTGGTGGTGGTAGTGGGTGGTATGCTATTTTGTAAATGAGAGGCATATACAAAAATATAGTGACATGCGAACAGTGATCTGCATGTAAAGAGCCAGGCAGATACTCAGAAGAGCAGTCCAAACTGAGGAACAGTATATGCAAAGGTCCTGAGACAGAATTATGAATGGCCTCTATGAAGAACAGGAAGAAAATCCGTGTGTTTGGAGTCAAGTGAGCATGGGAAAGGAATAGGAGAAGGGAGGAGAGTGGTATAGGGCTACATAATAGAGGGCCTTATAGCACAGTGCACAGACTGGCTCATATTCTGAGGAAGATGGGGAGTCATATAAGCAAAGGATAGAAAACCAAAGGCTTTGAGAATTCTATGGGCTTGGGGACAGAAATGGCAAAGGGGGAAAATGTGTATTTCTATTCTATGATCTTTTTTTCTCCCTCTCATCCATCACATACCTGTGTAAAAAAATTTACTTTCAAGATTGACTGTGTGCTAGCAAATCATTAATATCTATGAAAATACATATAATGATATTTGGACATATGTTGGAAATACTGTCTTCCACCAGCAATAAATAGATTAAGGACAAATAGACTATGTAGCTTTTGCTATTAATTCTTGAGATACATTCTTTTGCTATTAGTTCTTGAGAAAATTCTATGAGATACATTCCTTCTAAAACTGAGTCCTATGTTAATGTATTGCCTGTATTATAATTTAGGCTCTCGAAAGGATAGTTTTTAGACTAAGTCTAGACTACTTAAATGGTTTTAGTAAAACCCAACTAACTGTATGTTATAAATAAAAATAAGCAATTGTCTAACTTAAAATGGCCTTCCTGTCATATGGCTTCACATGGGATGATGCAGAGGGGTGTAGGCATTGACTTTCTTGGTGAAAAAACAACCCTCATGAAGATACTTTGTTTTTTGCAGACTTATTTTCTATAAAGAAAACCATCAAGCACAAAGAGTGCTTAAGTGTGGTAGAAATACTTAAAAAAAATATTACAACAGTAACAATAAACATAAACAATGGACAACTTTTTAGAAGTATTTAGAAATACAGTTACAGTCAATCTCATGGAATTATTTTAACCAAGCCAAACCAGCCTTGTTATGAACATACTCGTTTCTTTCCAGGGTAATTTGGTTAGAACTGAGTTACTGGTTTCATGTGACTAGCTTTGGGCTGTTGTATGCATTTTTGGTCAAAGAAAAAATTGAATTATCATTTTTACTTGCAGTGGCCCTCAGTACATAAAGCCTGATCTTCGGTCCCTTTGCACAATGTAGTCCTCCTAGTCCTAGAATTCATAGAAAATTTAGGGGTTGGCAGAGGCTAGAATGCTCTGCTAGCAGCTGACGGCTGCTAATAGAATCCATGTCTATTATGAAATAATTCCTTCAATAATATATAAGGAGCTGCATTGTTCCCAGAGTCTTCTATGTATGTCATCTTGTCTACCTTTGGGAACCCCTTCAGAATGACATGCATGACCATCTTCAGACGGGGAAATTTCTTGAAGAGTGATTTGTGGAATTCTCCTTTGGTTTCACGGTAATTGGTTGAATCCGGTCTTAAAATTAGTCTTTTCCTCTCTGAGTGCACTCTTGCCCACTGGACTGAGTCCGTGTGTCTCATGTAATTGTGAGCTCCCTTGTGTAGGTGTGTGTATTGAGGCATATCTAAAAATAGGCTGGAGTTTAGGATTTCGAGCTTCTTCCCTCCTCCCACCCCATTTACTATGTATTTTTTGGACGCAGCTGCCTTCATTTGGATTTAATAATTAAGTAGGCTGAAAATATCAGTAACCTATAAACATATTTGGTATGTATCTCTGCCCATAAACGCTCACACTTCAAAAAACTTTTGCAGAAGTGAGTCCTTATTTGGCATATTGGGAGGATGTTACAGCTATGAGGGAAGAGGCTGATTTAAGTTTGGAAGGTAGCATTTAGGGGAGATTCTTTGGTGTCTGGTTCTGCATCCTTAGCATCCATTTCTGCAGGCTTAAAGCCTTTGTGCTCATTGCCTAAGAATAGCTGAGAACTATTCCATTCTTTTGACCATAAAGGGAAATGTCAGTTCTGTAGTCAATCATTTAAGCTTTGAAATATGATCTACTGCTTTGCAGAGAACTATGAAGGCACCTTGGAGTACTACATCTACTTTAAAACACAGCCACAAAATGCAGTGAGAGTCCCAAGTCTTTAAGACTACGGGAAGGAGGTCATCATGAGTCATGACTTTACAGAGAGAGGATTCAGATCGACTGTTCAAATCTATAGGAAACTAAATAGAAGGGAGGGCCTGAGGTCCAGTGAGAGGTTGTTTTCATGAGCCCTCAGCATCTGTGTATACACTTCCCATCACTAGAATCTGTATATTCATGTAACCAGGAATGCTTCCATAGCATCTTCCTGGGCACAGAGCTGTGGGCCAGGTGATGTCTTCAATCTTATGCCTGGAGTCAAAAAATGACTCTACTTATGGGGCATCTGGTGAAACTGTGGGTGCTCTGTAAATTTCAGGGAGTGCTTTTCACTTACCAGGGAGCATCATCATTCTCCAATGTGTTAGTTACGAATGAATATTTTATTAAAAAAAAAAACAAAAAACTCTGACAGTAATTTCACACACTGCTGGAGAACAGGCTTCTGCTGTTTGATTATATCAGATAAACCTTACACCTTCCCTGAAATATAGGAGTTAAAGAACTTAAGGCAGCAGACTCACCTGACTCAGGTATAGACCTAAAAGACTTTCTCTGATTAATCATCAGGCATTCATAGATGAAAATATTAGGAGACAGAAGGGACTAGGAGGATAACTCACATTATTATTGGCACTTAAATTAGAATTTGTCTTAAAAATACCAATTTACTTTGATAAATGCTACCCAGGCCTTAACTGTGTTTGTGGCTGATTCCTTTGTGAAATGAAAGCGTCAATGCACAATGAACTGTTCTGATAAGCTGCTTCACAGGTTTAGAATATATTTAAAGCTAATCTTCAAGAACTAATATGTAATGATGCTATTTTATTTTTATGAACCATGGTTTTATATCCCACTGTTTATCTGATTTGAAATGGTTGTAATGTTTGGAGAATGTTAATATTGAACCATGCCAAAACCTTAATAAACTTAGTCTTGAACTAATATTTCAGGCTCATGTGGGATTTCTGTATGCTAAAATAGTTTTTAATATTGCAGAAATGCAATAGTGACCTTTCCATAAAACCTTAATAAAATTACTTTGTGATATAAACTGCAGAAGAGAGGGGAACTTTCTTGAATGAGACTATGCACGATTTATCTGCATTTCATGGTTTATCTTCTATCTCATTTCTTCAGATCCCTTGTGTTTTTCTTTCCCTTTAGCCAAACAGTGATTTGAATAATTTAAACTAGAGAACAGATACAGAATTTTCAAAGACATGTTTTCCCTTTGCACCAGTGTCATTTACCTGTTGCTGATGTACCAGTTGTCTTGATAATTCTAATAGTCTCCATGCTGTTTAAAAGAAGTAAACAAGATAGAAAATTTCACCCATAAGTTTCAGGTATTTAATATTGAAAATACAATTGGGCGTCACACATAGCTGCTGCTTAGCAAAGCAGTGTGCAATGGTTTTATGACAAGTGTTGAGTAAGAATAGCGTACCAGTTTATAAAATTAAAGTGATGGATGTTTGGCAAACAAACTGCACCTTCTCAAAATTGAAATGTTGGCCAGTATCCTGAAATTGAAATTCTTTGTTTCCCAGAGACTGGCATACAAATGACCAAAAATGACCAAAATCAGAAGACTGTAGCTTGGGCTTTATAATATATTTTGTTCTAGTTTAGGGTGGAAAAAGTCTTAATTAAGTGTAGTCACTGTGAATCATTGTTTTCTAAACTGCTTTCTGTGGTCTTTTTGATGGCTTGGCTCTTGCAAGAGTCTTTCAAGTTCACAAGTCAAAGACAAGATGATGGCTGTTTAAGTAGAAAGTTGTGTTTTTTATTAGTTCCAAGACTATTTGCAAATACAAAATTGTACAAGCATTTCCCAATCATTCTGTATCTGTTTATCACTTGAATTTTAACCAATATTCGTATACAGAATAAACATCAGAAAGCATTTCACTGCATACTTGCAGTTGAGAGAATGCTCAGACTACTTTGGGTGAGAAGAATCTGGAAAAGGGCTGATAAGATCTAGAGATGGACTAACCCTACTTTATTTTCTGAAAAGTCACTAGAGGGCATTTATTTCCATCTCAGTGCAACAATCCTTTTACAACTTCTAAGAACAGAGGGACATCTCAGTCCTTAGATGATGAGAAGTGTCTACTCTGAAACCTGAAAATTCACACTTTTCATTGTTAAATAATTTTCCTGATACTGATTTAAAGTTACATTCCTTTTTTTCAAAATATAAGTTATTGTCAAGTTGACTAACATACAGTGTATATAGTGTGCTCTTGGTTTTGGGGGTAGATTTCTGCAATTCATCGCTTACATACAATGCCCAGTGCTCACCCCAACAAGTGCTCTCCTCAATGCCCATCACCCATTTTCCCTTCTCCCCTACCACCCCCCATCAACCCTCAGTTTGTTCTCTGTATTCAAGAATCTCTTAGGGTGTGCCTCTCTCTCTGTAACTATTTTTTCCCCTTCCCTTCCCCCATGGTCTTCTGTTAAATTTCTCAAGTTCCACATATGAATGAAAACATATGATACCTGTCTTCCTCTGACTGACTTATTTCACTTAGCATAACACTGTCCAGTTCCATCCATGTTGCTGAAAATGGCAGAATTTCATTCTTTCTCATTGCCAAGTAGTATTCCATTTTATATATAAACCACATCTTCTTTATCCATTAATCAGTTGATGGACATTTAGGCTCTTTCCATAATTTGGCTATTGTTGAAAGCACTGCTATAAACATTGGGGTTCACGTGCCCCTATGAATCAGCACTCCTGTATCCTTTGGATAAATTCCTAGTAGTGCAATTGCTGGGTCATAGGGTAGTTCTATTTTTAATGTTTTGAGGAACCTCCACACTGTTTTCCAGAATGGCTGCACCAGTTTGCATTCCCACCAACAGTGCAAGAGGGTCCCTATTTCCTAAGACCACTAATCTTTGGTACATAGTTTTTCCTCTGAATGAACACAGAATATCTCTATTACTCCATCTTCCATATGAGTGAGTTTCAATACATGCCATCTGTCAGAATGGGGATTGCATTGGTATTGGACCAGCAGTTCATGGTCATTGTTCTTTCCCAGCTTCATCAGTAGGGCTGTGGGACTCAGCCCAGTTCACCGGTTCTTGCCTTCTGTTCCCACCCAGTTATAGGAAGAGCTTAGATTGACTCTGAAATCTCTGGAAACTTCTTTTATTAATTGTTGCTTAAATGGCATGACTTCCTTCACCAACTCCTCTGTTTTGCTGATATGCTTCTTAAAATTGTGACATTGAATTTACAAAATAGTGCAAAGCAGTGGCAGGATCTGAGAGAGTTTGCTGAGATTGTTCTAGCCATTCATTGATTTCTTGTCTTTCCCAGATCCCATTAGGGTACAAACAATGACCTCTTTACTATTAGCTCATGAAGACTGTCGTTCACTGAAAGTTCAGATGGTTTTCATATAAAAAAGCCAGTTTTTAGAAGTTTTTAATACATTATTTAATAAAGAGTGTTATGTTAGTTTCAGGTGTACAATAAAGTGATTCAACAACTCCCTACATTACCTAAGTCCTCATCATGACAAGTGCACTCCTTAATCCCCATCACCTATTTAACCCATTCCTCTACCCAACCCCCCTCTGGTGACCATCAGTTCTCTATAGTTAAGAGTCTGTTTCTTGGTATGTCGCTCTTTTTCCCTTTGCTCATTTGTTTTGTCTCTTAAATTCCACATATGAGTGAAATCATATGGTATTTGTCTTTCTTTGACTGACTTATTTTGCTTAATATTTTACTCTGTAGCTCTATCTATGTCACTGCAAAAGGCAAGATTTCATTATTTTTTATGGCTGAATAATATTCCATCTGACACACACACACACACACACACACACACACACACACACACACATCCCACACATCTTCTTTATCCACTCATCAATAGATGGACACTTGAGCTGCATTTGGCTATTATAAATAATACTGCTATAAACATAGGGGTGCATGTATCTTTTTGAATTACTGTTTCTGTATTCTTTGAATAAATACCTATAGTGCAGTTACTGGATTGAAGGGTAGTTCTCTTTTTACCCATTTTCCACAATGGCTTCACTGGTTTGCATTTCCACCAACAGTGCATGAGGGTTCTTTTTTCTCTGTATCCTTGCCAAAACCTGTTGTTTCTTATGTCGGCTTTTTTTTTTATTTGGTCCTGTAGGTTTGTTGTTCTTGTTGTTGTTGTTGTTTAACCAACATGAAGATCTTTGTGTTGATTACTCTTACATGGATCTTGATAGTTTGACTCATTCTTGCAAGCAATCGTTTTGTAGTAGTGAGCTCAGCTGGGACATATCAGGACATCTAAAGTGCTAGGAGTGCTGGTGGAGATGTCGTAGGAGGCAACTGAAAATGAGGAGTGGAATTCTGGAGAGGACCAAAGAACAGTGATATTGCAGGATCACCACGGGAGGGAGAATGAGAACAAACAAGGATGGAGGACAAAAGTGGGAAACCAGGATGAGTTGACTATAGGGTGATGGTAGAAGTTAAATTCTACAGAGATTGAGAAATCTCAGGAACGAGATAAGGATACTGCATGTAAAGCCTTAAAAGTCCAGCTTCTCAAACGTCATTTCGGACAGAATATTTAACATAGATTTCATATTTTAAAATACTTACAGAGAATTGATAGTTAGGAAATGGTCATATGGAGCACAGCTTATTTTTACTATTTAAAGAAAATTGGCCATGGGAGTGTGTGACATAGATGGCCAACATATGCCTTAATGATAAGTGTTCCTGTCTTTTAAACTTCAGATGTTTTGTCCAAAAAACCTGATTTAACTCATTCATGTAATGGCCATAATTGAATCCTATTTCCTTTCCCGTTTTACCTCGAGGGTTGGTTTCAATTAGGGCAGAAGAAAAATAAAAATATTTATCATGGCTTAGTCACACTTGTGATTTTATTTGAGTAAAGCATAGGCAACCACATAAATTTTATTAAAATGCCCACCACAAATACTCCAAAATAGCGCTGTAGGCCAACTAATGTCATGGACTAAGTGGTTAGATCTTGATGTTTTGATAATACTAAGTTTTCTCTATCACATTTAAAAGATTCTAAAAACAGAGCTAAGCATTAAAGATAACAGTGATCTTTTTAAAGTGGAAATTATGAAAACATTTAAAAATAAATGCAAGAAACTTGAATTCCATTTTCTTTTAGATAACCAAAAATATCTCCTGATTTGGAAGCTGGAGTAACAAGGATCTGTGTGGGGTGAATTTGAAATGAGAAGTTGGATATTGACAGTAATATAGGCATCTCCTTTATGGAGGTAGTCCTTAGTTTTGGTTGAAGTACTTCTTATTAAAATATCTTATTAAATACAATCCCAAGAAGAGATGACTTTCCCTCATTTGGGTTGGAGGCCATATATATGCAAAATGTTTTACTGAATTTAAGGAACTTTCATCATGAGGATCAAGGTCAGACAGTGAGAGTTTAAAATCAAAAGGCTTAAGTGCTAGTTCTTAACCATAATTTGACACAATCTAAGCTTTCTGAGCTCCACTTTCCACACTCTGCATTTCAGTTATGATTTCCAACTTAGAGAGTTTGTGAACATACTTGGTAAAATGTAACTATCACTTGGTAAAATGTAACTTGGTAAAATGTAAAAGAGTTGTGAACATACTTGGTAAAATGTCCAGCGCCCTTATTTTGAGAGCTTTGTGAAGCTTGGCGGGTCAGCACGTTAGCCCCCAGCACCTGCATTCAGAGCTGAGTTGTGACAGGAGCTGCGTTCATATCTCATTACTTAAGGACGTCCTCTTCTCTTGCCTAATGAGAATGTCATTTTCCTCCTCCATGGGTCAGGCTGTTGCTTCTTCCTGGTGTCTTTAAAAACTTGCCTGAAATCTTGTAGCATTTTAAAATATGCTGGGTCAAACTTTACCCCTTAAGAAACAAAATAATTGATTGCAGACACATGGGCCCAAATGATTTTCAGCAATTTTACTTATTAGTGTGGACACGGGGTGGGGGGAGGGGGTGGAATCCGAGGGTTTGTCTAACAAAGGGGCAGGGAATTTCATTCAAGGAGCTCCGTTTTTGCTCTTTTTCCCAGCCTGCTGATATGGCTTGAATTAGAAGTTGGAGACATTTGCTAAAATAAAATACAACATGAACCCTTGGGAATTGCTTCACATCCTACTTCTCTGACCTCTGATCTCCTTCCCATTGCCTCTGGGCTTTGTGAGAGTGAGGGATGTTTTTCAGTTTCTATATAAGCAATGGAAGCAAACACATTTTAAAATAATCCAGTAAAAGCACACATCGTATGAAAGAACAATTATTTGAAGGCCGTTGACCTTACCAGAATTGGGCAAGCATTTGGCATCTTTAAAGTCTGCTTTGCTACTGAAGAGCTGTTCTAGAAATGTCACCGTGTCATTACCTTGTCAGTTGCTCTTCAATACACAATAGTAATACATTGTTTTTAATCTTATTTGGAGCCATTTGAATGTGGCTTTAATTTTGGGAAATAAAATCTATTTCAGGAGGACATACAGGGCTTTTAAATAACATCTACATTTATTTGAAGCCCAAGTAATGTTTAATCAAACCAACTGGAGCTAGAAGGGTTCAGAAAAATGACTGCTTCAGCCCCTGAGACTGTTTGAGTCTCCTTACAGGCAAGGAAATGAAGGCTCTGAGAGCTTAGGGGCTTCCTCAAGGACACGCAGCTAGTTGGGGCAGAGACGGGACTGGAATTCAGGTCATCCATGTCTGACCACCCTGCTCTTTCTAGACCCACAGGCTATACAGGTGCTATTAATTTAATATTGATTGTGGAAGTAATGAAATCTATAATTCAAGTCAGACCCAGTTTTTCGGGTGTGGCCAAATTACTTAACCATAAAATTTGGATCATACTAATTAGAAGACCTATTAGAAGACCTGTTTCAAGTGGTGTGAACGTTGGTGCTGGTGAATGGCAGTGAAACATGAAGCGTTCAATCCCTGCTGACCTATCAGACAAAGCCAAAGACAGTGTATGTTCTAATACGTACACGTAGTTTGGTTTTTTGTATTTTTTTGTTTTTCTAAGTAAACTTGACATCCAATGTGGGGCTCGAACTCACGATCCTGAGATCAAGAGTGGCATGATCTACCGACTGAGCCACCCGAGTGCCCCTGAGGAATAGTAGTTTCTATGTGCCCTCTCACTTACAGAAACCAACACACGGTAAGTTTTCTGCCTCATTGGATATCATGGCTAATTATGACACCACATCTGGAAAAAAGGAAACCAAAATCCTGAAAATATGACCGTTCTCTTACAAATGAACTGAGATTAGAGATTTTTGCTTCCTTTTCCTTTCAGACTTCTTATATAAAAATTGCATAAAAAACAAAGAAGAAAGGTTTGTGGGTCTTTGAAAGAATTTGCACAAATAGAAAAAAAATCAACCTTCTAAAACCTTAAATTCCAAGTAACTGTTTTTCTCACTATCTCTAGGAGTTTCATCTCTGTCCTTAGTTTAAGCATTTGAAGAGTGGAGATGGAACAGTTTTGAACATGTAAGTAAGGAGGTCATTGAATTTGTGTGAGATTTGACTTTATTTGGATTAAATCTCTTTGACCACAGGTTATTTTCAAGTCGGGTAGTACCTCTGTGTGTGTGAATATTATAAAAGCTGTTAAATTTGGATACCTTTTAGCTCAAAACCTAAGGAAACATTTTCTCCTTTTATGGTCTGGACTCTGTTCCAATATACGCAGTCCTAGGCTTTATCCTCTTCTTCTGACTCCTGTGTAATAATAGCAAAGGCCTATTTATAAATTTGCTTGGAGAACACTTAAATATCAGGAATCTTGATTAAATTTAAGAGCTCATTGTCTCTGTGTGTTTATTTTAATAGGAAAATAGTTTTTAAAATAAAGGATTTCTCAAGCCCTTGAATTGGCACCTGCTCCTAGTCCAAAGCAGTTGCCCTGTTTTTGTGAAGTCCTGTCTTGCAGTCCTCAGACTTATCCCATACACCCTCCTGAGGCAACATTCAGATAGATTATTCAAGCAAGGATAAAATAAAAATCTTTCCTTTGAAACACTCAGATAATCAAGGCAAGGTGAAACCTCTAAAGAGAGCTTTTTTTTTTTTCCTCTTGACATGTATGATTCATATCGGTGATGCTTTGCCTAGTAATTATGGCAGAGCCAGTCCAAGGGCAAATGAAGGGCAAAGTATGGAGGACTGGGCATAAGAGAGAGAAGGACCTTATGAGCAGTCGGGTAGGGTTTCCTCTAAAGAGGCAAGCTCTGTGGAAAAGAAAACCACATACCCCCTGAGAACATGTCTAGGGTGCGTCCCCACCTTTGAGGACCCAGGTGCCAATCTGAGCCGTCCTCAAGCTGACCTCAGAGGTCAGAGCTTAAGGATGGGACCCAGCAGAGGTGAGGTTAGGATGTACAGTCAGCCAAGAAGTGATTCATAGGCTCAACCAGCTGCAGAACCAGGTGAAGAATGGAAACTCATTCTACAGACTGAGTTCCAATTGGGCACCAATGGGGGGTCAGGGGAAGAGCAGGGTATGAGTTGGGAACAGGAGCCTGGGAACAGAATTTCAGGATCTTGGAGAAAAGGGCAGGTGCACGCAAAAATGGTACTGACATGTACATTTGGGTAACAGGAAAAGACTTTATTGGCCTTGGCCTTGGTTGTTTTTAGGTTTGTTTGGGAGCTCTCTCCTCTATGCACCTCCTCTTGCTCACCCATTCTCTCAAAATAAACAAATAAACATAAAAAATGAGGTTCAGCCATGGAAAGGGAAGAGAAAGATGCAAAGGGCTCAGTATATTTGGGGCAATGAGTTAAGTTTCATAAATCCAGTGAAGAATGTAAGTGGCAAACTGATACTTTTTGAGTTTTTTGAAATGACCCTGCTTTTCAGTGCAGCTACAGGCATGTTTATTCTAGAATCCTCAAGTTGTGTTGTTTTGTTGTTGTTGTTCTTGGTTGTTTTCTGTTTTGTTTTTTGTTTTTTTTAAGTAGGCTTCACACCCAGCGTGGAGCCTAACATGGGGTTCAAACTCATGACCCTGAGATTGAAATTTGAGCTGAGATCCAGAGTCGGATACTTAACTGACTAAGCCACCCAGGCTTCCCTAGAACCCTCACGTTTCAATGTGATCTTTCTCTTCAGCAGTTTTGTTCATTGCAGCTTCTTAAAGATTGAGTTTTCTGGGTGAATATTTCCCCAATATTTTTTAATTTTTTTTTAACGTTTTTATTTATTTTTGGGACAGAGAGAGACAGAGCATGAACGGGGGAGGGGCAGAGAGAGAGGGAGACAGAATCGGAAACAGGCTCCAGGCTCCGAGCCATCAGCCCAGAGCCTGACGCGGGGCTCGAACTCATGGACCGTGAGATCGTGACCTGGCTGAAGTCAGACGCTTAACCGACTGCGCCACCCAGGCGCCCCTCCCCAATATTTTTTAACGTTTATTTATTTTTGAGACAGAGAGAGACAGAGCATGAATGGGGGAGGGGCAGAGAGAGAGGGAGACACAGAATCGGAAGCAGGCTCCAGGCTCCGAGCCATCAGCCCAGAGCCTGACGCGGGGCTCGAACTCATGGACCGCAAGATCGTGACCTGAGCCGAAGTCGGATGCTTAACTGACTGAGCCACCCAGGCGCCCCTTTTCTGAGTTTTTAAGAGCAATACTAGCACTTATAGTTTGTAGTTATCAGGGACCATAAAGGTTTGGGCCAGAAGAAGGAAATATTTAAAGTTATTTGGTAGGTGGCTTCACTGTCTATGTTGTATATTAAATAAATAGCTGTAGATTAAATAAATCTACATTGTAAATTAAATAGTTGAGTTTTGGGTTATGTCACCCTTTGTTTGCTTTCTTCACGTCACCTGTCACCCTGAACTGGTTTCTTGAGACTTAACCCTTAAGGATGAAGCTTGAAAGAAATGGTTGTAGAAATTACCCATTTACTTAAGGCCAGCTTGGTATCTACTCTTGATCTTGGTGGGAATGTGAGTACCGGGACCCAGAATTTCCATATCCTTGATTTGCAAGGCCTTCTGAAGAGAAGTGTGCATTCTAGGAAAATGGACTGTCTTTATTTCTTACCTGAGCTTCATTCCCAAATGCCTAGCAGGTCTCTTTCTCAGTGAGCTAGTCTGGGCCATAGATTAAGATCAAAAGATACTGTTTTCTCCTCTTGTCTTCTCTTTCTTTCTTCACCTTTTTCCTTTTGGTGAAGACTTGATATAAGGCAGTTGTTCTCAAACTTTACCTGACATCAGAATCACCTGGCCTGCTGGACACAGCATGGATTTTTGGGCCCCACCCCAGATTTTCCAATTCAGAAGGTCTGGGTGGGGCCTGAGATTTTGCATTCTAATAAATTCCCAGACGATGTTTACTGACTGGGTACCACACTTTGAGAAACACTGATCTAAGGCAAGTCCATGTGACCTAAGCCTCCTCTGGTCTTTTCACTATGCTCCTGCCTTAGTCCCCAAGACACTTGAGTCCCCACCTTGGCTATCCAGATATTATCATCAGTAGTTTAAAGTGTGTTCTAGTTAAGAAGAAACTAAGCCTGAGGGAAAGGTCAATCCAAACCCCCATTCTCCTAGTTCCCTCCCTGGAGCCCCTGGACTGGAGGCACAAAACTATAGACTACTACCTTAGCTGCACAATCAAGAACACCATGAATAAGATCCAAGAGAGACTGCTGTTTGTAGAATTTATGTTTGAGCTCCATCTAAACGTACCTAAAGTACTTATTCTATCATATTGCTTTTTTTTTGTTTGTTTGTTTTCTATTCCTCAGACCTTATCGGGGCCCTTATTGTATGAGTGAGGAGGGCTGAACTCTTTTGAAACATTGTTGCATGTGACTAATACCTGCTACTAAGGGAGAGGCCCTAAGGGTAAACTCTATACACCACCATATATTCTGTTAGTTCTGGTCTTGAAAAGAGAGACGCATTCTTTCACTTGTGAGAAAGCAAGGGGGATAAAAGCCCAGTCCTTGTTTATAAGTATTTCACATTTGCCTAATTATTTTATTTCTCGGGACTGCTATAATTCTCAGGGCTGATTAGGTTAATTCTGTTTATCTTACATACTCAGTAGTAATAAAAAAAAAAACTTTTGCTGTTTGCTATAACTCCTTAGTCATTAAAAACAGGTACTCTATTTCAGAGGCACAAAAGAAATAAAATGCCTTTACTTCGCAGAATTTTTACAGCATGTATAAAAGATAAGTCTTGCTAAAACAGATTTGAAATTAATTTATATATTCCTTATCCCAGGTTCCTACCACACACTACATATTTTCATATTATAGAAGGTGATTTATTTTTCTTATCAAACAAAAATTTCTTTTTTAGAAGCCATGTCTATGATTCAACTGTAAATAAATATCATTAATCTGCAAATTATATCTTTTCTTCTGAAAGATCAAAATACTAGTAAGCCAGGGACTCCCTAAACATTTAGAAATAGGACACCACAGTTCCTAGAGCTCTTAGCTTCTGCCACTGAGTTCTTTTCCCCACAAGGTTGCTCCCTAAAGATGGGCATCTTTAAAGGGCTCCCTAGGGGCGCCTGGGTGGCGCAGTCGGTTAAGCGTCCGACTTCAGCCAGGTCACGATCTCGCGGTCCGTGAGATCGAGCCCCGCGTCGGGCTCTGGGCTGATGGCTCAGAGCCTGGAGCCTGTTTCCGATTCTGTGTCTCCCTCTCTCTCTGCCCCTCCCCCGTTCATTCTCTGTCTCTCTCTGTCCCAAAAATAAATAAACGTTGAAAAAAAAAAAAAAAAATAAAAAAAAAAAAAAAAAAATAAAGGGCTCCCTAAAGTTGAGTCCTTCAATGGGAATTAACTGTGTGGAAAGAGGTGAGTAGCAAGGCATCAACAGGTCAGAGAACCCCAGTCATAGACAACTACTTTTAATACAGTTTGAACACTCACCCTATTCAAGGGCTCTTGGGAGGCTGGCACATGAACTCAGATGTCATTTTCAAGGAAATTGTTGTAGGCAAGCAACCAATATCCAAACAGTCTTTTGAAACCAGTTCTTTTCTTGGAAAACTATATACTTCATCATATGCTGATTTATTTGAAAATTGGTCATTACAGACTGAATTATATGTTAACAATTATTCATTATATTCAAATTAAGCCACTCTTAAATACCCCAGATAAACAAGCATCTTCTAGATTTTTTATAAAATTCTTAAAAATAATGATGCATATAATATTATAAATATCACCTAATACATTTATAAAGGCAGTTCATTTTTGGGGTGCCTGGGTGGCTCAGTCAGTTGAACGTCTGACTCTTGATATTGGCTCAGATCGAGATCTTACAGTTCAGGGGATTGAGCCCCCTGTTAGGCTCTGTGCTGACTGAGTGTGGAGCCTGCTTAAGATTTTCTCTCTCTGTCTCTACCACCTCTGCCCCTCTCCTCAACTTGTACTCTCTCTCTCTAAAATAAAAAACATAAAGGAAATTCATCTTAATATTTTTATTAATCTATTTTATAAGTATTAATTTTAAGAAAGTTATGTTTGCCTTTTATGATTAATGTTGAGCAGGGGGAAATAGAGACAAAGACCAGATGTTTACTGTTCTCATTTTATTTCTATTCTGTTTGTGTGTTTTATAAACTCCAGGAATTATTTTGAATCAGGTGGCACTTTATCGATAAACCAATTTATTATATATTTATGATAAATTTTGTAGATTTATGGCAATGGCCTTATGTTTTTATTTTTATAGTTCAGAGTTCATTAAAGACTAAATCCAGCATAACCATAATCTGTTTCACTTCCAAATATAAGTAGAGTAGAAATTTTAGATATAATACCCAAGTTTTAATCAGTATTACTTAACGTAACTCCTTCCTAAGAACCGGTCATAATTGGTGTGTGTGAAGGCTCCCAATGTACAGTCAAGGTTTTAAATGTCGAAAAGAACACTTCACAGTTTTATTTATTAGTTTCTTCCTGCTCTTGGTTCTTACCAGGAATTCTGGTGGAAAACATGGATCTATACGAAGAAAAGACATTTAATGTCTTTTTTTTCTTTAGCAAACATTTTTTTCCTGAATACAAAAATTTATTATCACTATAAGTATTTTAAAACACAGGAAGTATTAAAATATCACCTAAACTTCTATCACCGAGACATAACTACTATTTGTGTTTTGTATATGTTTTGCTAATCTTTTTCTCTTGTTAAAAAATGTGTGTGTGTGTAAGCTGTATATAACACATAAAAATTGGGATCATTCTTGGATACAATTTTGTAACCAGCTTTTTTACCTCCTTAATAATATGTTGAGAGAATTTATATTTGTTTGAGTTGTGACTGTTTTTAGAAACTCTTCTAAACTTGCTGTTCAGCAAACAACTATTCATTCGAAACATTATTTTTAATGAGTACAGAATATTGAAATACTGTAGTGTATTTAACCAATTGCTTAGTGATACTTATATAAAGAAACTATTTTTCTGCCACTAGCAGCATCACAGTATCTTTGTGCATGGATTTTGTATGCATACTGGTAAGATTACTAGATCAAAGAGTATGGACATTTCAAGCCTATAGAAATGGATTGCAAAATAGTTTTTCACCAAACTATCAAGAATGCCTTTACCCCCAACCCTCAACAGCATTTCCTATTATCATTTTCTTAATCCTGCAGCCTTTACATGCTTTTTGAAAATGCTACCTAATGGCTTGATGAAAACGGAGGTATTTTTAGCAAAAGGGGAAAATTGTCATTAATGATGCAATATATCAGTGTCAGATTCTCATTTTGAGGAAAGCCATTTAATCAAAAACTCTGGGTGATTAGGTCGGTCAGTCAGTTAAGTGTCTGACTTTGGCTCAGGTCATGATCTCACAGTTCGTGTGTTCCAACCCCGTATTGGGCTCTGTGCTGACAGCTCAGAGCCTGTAGCCTGCTTCAGATTCTGTGCCTCCCTCTCTCTCTGCCCCTCCTCCACTCACACTCTGTCTCTCTTTCTCTCAAGAAATAAACATTGAAAAATTTTAATAAAAAAATAAAGAACAAAAGCTCTGGGTGATCTGATATAGCTTTCCATCTGTTTTTAGAAATATAAGGATATCTTATTTAAAGATTGAAGAGCAAGACATTGACATGTGCTTGATAGTCACTAATTGACTTTACGTCAGTGGAAATTTTATCCTAACCCTCCGTGTTCTGGAAAGCAGCTTTAGTTGTTCTGATCATGGGGTCACTTAAGGTCATGGGTTATTTGGTTTAGTGAGATTTGTATGGTTGGATAGGGAAGCAACCAATTCTTAATAGAATATTTTTGCCATAAGGTTAAAGGTAAAAGTTATACTTCAGGAAGTTCATATCTGAGCCATGGTGCATTTTTGTTTGAGAGCTGTATGTTATGTGAAAGCAAGTGATTCATTGTTGAAGCAATGAATTCATTTGTTCACAAATAGAAACAAAAAAATGGAGACTGACTTGATTGCTTTGGGGGAAGCTGCAAGGTTTATTTCACGTTTGTATTTATTGCGGAGGTGCAAATTTGTTAAAAGACCATTGGATCCTGGGAAAGATGTCTGTAGAAATATCTTTATTCCTTTCCTTGGATTGCTGCAAAAAATTACCACAGACTTGTGATTGAAAACAACAGAAATTTATTCTCTCACAGCTGTGGAGGCCAGAAATCTGAAATGAAGGTGTTTACAGGACCATCTTTCTCCAGGCAAAAGGGGGAATCCATCCCTTGACCCTTTCAACTTCCTGTTGAGACTTCTTCCTTCAACACTCCTTGGCTTGTGGTGGCATCTCTCCAGTCTTTGCCTTTGTGGTCACATTGCTTCATCTTCTGTGTGTTAAATCTCCCTCTTCCTCCCTTTTATGAGGACACTTAAGATTGCATTTAGGGCCCGCTTGGGTGATCCAAGATAATTTCCCCATCTCAAGATCCTTAACTTAATCACATCTACAAAGTCCTTTTTTGCCATGTAAGGAAACACTCAAATTTCAGAGGTTAGGATATTGGGTATCTTTGGGGGGCCATTATTCAGCCTGCCATACCCAGGACCTTAAATAAACCTGATTTCACATACTTCCCTCTGTTGGCATATGTCCAGAAACAAAAAACTCTTTACCAAAATTTTGACCCAACTGTCTGGGGAGGGGGTGGGGGATGGGCAGAGTTGACTTCATAATCGATCCAGCATATCTGGGATAGGTGAGGTCTCATAAGGCTTGAAGACTACCCTGTAGGTCCGGCCAGGGAGACAAGAGAACAGATTTAAAGATTCAGGGAGGAGTAGGCCAACAAATAGAGCTGTTCTTCCTTAGTTCTTGTCACCTGAATGGATGGAGGGTCATCTCCATGTGAAATGCACATGTCTAACTTGAATATTTTGGTCCCCAATAGCCTGCCTGAGCTCCCTTGTTGGCCTCATACTGACGCTTTCAGTTTCTCATCATCTTTAGAAGGAGCTTTTTACCACTTGCTATGAAGCAAGGCCTTCGAGGACTCCCCTCCTTTCTTGTCCCCTCCACAGTCCAGGGAGCTTTTCCTCTGCAGCCAGTGCAATAGCTAATCTTTTCCAGTTGCATAAGAATTGAGAAACAGTGAGACTATTTAAAAGCCCACTGGCCTCCTTCCAGTAGCTGCTCACTCCAGTGTTTACTCTGGAAAAGGTGCCCAGTTATATATCCATTCTTTGTGTAAATTCTCCTTTACTTCCTGTGTCCCTCAAGGAGAAGGAGGACCTTTCCTGGGAGCAGTGTATGGAGACATGGTGCTCTAGGGGGGTGGAGGAGGCAACTGACCCTTGAAGTATCTTGTGAGGCCTTAGATGGCAAGCCAGAGAATGGGAGAAGAGGAGGCTTTGGCACGGCAAAGGGAAAGCATTTCTGTTTTATCAGTTAGCTGGTAGGTGGAGCTTTGAGATGGTTTCAAAAAGGACGTCATTATAGAGTGGCCATTACCTCCCCTTGCCTTTTAAAACAAGTAACTGTCCTTTTAACTTTCTCTGGAGTTGGCTGGACTGCAACATGTACCTTCATTTGTTCCCATTTTAAAATCAATTACCTGTATCAAACTGCTGTTAAAGGCTTGGCCCACTTTTTGAATCTGTAGGTCAGAGTTGTACCATCTACATAAAATAAGCCAGCCGCTCACTGCCCCTAATGCTGAACCCAATGAAGTATTTCAGAGGCAGTGTAAAGTACAGCCCCTGCCTGCCAGTTTGAAGTTGGGAAGATTCAGGGTACTTCAGTGTCATTTTGTGAGAATGCCTCTTACCTTGTTCAGAACCCCAGAGCTCTGAAAAAGTAAGCGATGAAATGAGCTACCAACACCACTGCAGATCTCTTGAGAGATAAAGGTCTAAAGTGCCCTCTTTCCATCAGCCCCCGCTCAAGTCCTTCACATAATGAGACCATTCTGATGAAGCTGGTAACCAAGGTAGAGATGAATATTTTAGTGGTAAAGACAGTAATGAAATCTGAGAAACATCCTGTACTGAGGACTGCATTGTGTGCCCTTTCACTGAAGAGATCCTTGGAGAACCAGTTAAACCAATGAAAGGTGACGAAAGCTGATAGAAGCTTTCTTTTCATTTTTGATATGAGCATTTTATATCAGAAGCCTCTCATTACTATTTTCTTTAAAATAAAACCAAAGGGAAATATTAAAAGAGATGGTTGGCAGGAGTGAAAAGATGATGGAGCGCCTAAAATTTTGCAAAGGGGAGTGTTTTGCCACTGATTTCTGAAGTCTGGTTTACCACCATCATGTTGTTTTTTCATCTTTCTTTAATGCTATTGTTTAGTTCCCTTGATTATCTTGTTGATTATTCTTGTTACAGATTATTCTTGTTATAGATCCCTGAATAACACATCCATGATAGCCTGAGGGGCATCTGCAGGTCTATATTGCTCTGCAGATCTGTTTTATGGCATAGAAAGCATGAATGTACATCACTGTACCAGAAGGTTGCTTCTAAGCCACCTCGAGTGAAGGGGCCCTGTGTGTGTGTGTGTGTGTGTGTGTGTGTGTGTGTCTGTCCATCCCCAATACAGACACTGGGAAATAGACATGGAAGACACAGAGAAAAGACAAACTGATAGGAACTGAGAGAAGTAGGAAGAGAGACCCAATTATAGTCATTTTGGGGCAGACAGAGTCATGGACCTGACAAAGCATCTCTGCCTTCTCCCATTGTCTGCTGCCTGGCTCATCTTCGTGACTTTATTTACATGGGAAGCCTTGGTGCTAATTAATGGAGGGCTGCTACCTACCTCAGCTGGGCTGGTTAGCATGACCTTCATGCTTTCAACAGCTTTTAGCCTGGTCACTAACGACTAATGGAATCGTTCCTCCTCCAAACAGCAACGATTGCCATTGTGAGGAAGCTACCTCGAAACATGACCTACTATGTTGTTCTTTCTTCTCCTTTAAATTGTTTGGGACTAAAGAATAACTGCATCTGCCTATATGTGGGCTTTTTTTTGTTTTCCTTTTTTGAAATTTGCATTCTTATTTACGCAAGCGGCACATAAATGCAGGAATATATTCCTGTAATAAAAATGTCCACCACAGAGATCATACTAAAGATACCTTGATTTTCAGCCCCAGTCTTTATGTCCTTCCCAGAAGTAGGTAGAGTCATACATCTCCAGATTTTTTAATTATTTATTTACATACACAAATACGTACGTAGAGAAATATATGGGTTTGTCTTGTGTGTATTTACGTAGGTGGTATTACACTGTTCATATCCTTCTGTAGTTGTGGATTTAGGTGAATGGTATCACACTGTTCATATTTCATATCATTCTGGGACTTGCTATTTTTATTGAATGGTATGTGTTAGAGACCTTTCACACTCAGGTTGATTTCAGCTTGCAAGGTATGCTAAGATATGCACGTACCAGACTTCTCTCCTTAATCTCTTTAGCTATTGAATCACATTGATCTGCTTTCAGTGATGAAATATCCCAAATTCTTCATTTAGCAACATTCTGGGATAGATCTATTCATATTTTAGAATTTTTTCTCTGTGAGAATTGAACTCTAAGGTTGGTTGGTGTTTTGTTAACCTTATGTTGTCATTATCAGGACATGATCATGGACTTGTGAAATGAGTCAGGTAGTAATTTACTTTTTTTCTATGTCCTGGGAGAGTGGTAGGTATGTGGGATTTGCGTTTTCCTTGAAAATTTGATAGAACTCATCTGTAAACCTATGTGGGTCTAATCTTTTATGTTTTTCAGTTTGATTTTCAGCCCCATGTTTTTTTTCTTTTTTTTTTTTTAAATTTTTTTTTCAACGTTTACTTATTTTTGGGACAGAGAGAGACAGAGCATGAACGGGGGAGGGGCAGAGAGAGAGGGAGACAGAATCGGAAACAGGCTCCAGGCTCTGAGCCATCAGCTCAGAGCCTGACGCGGGGCTCGAACTCTCGGACCGTGAGATCGTGACCTGGCTGAAGTCGGACGCTTACCCGACTGTGCCACCCAGGCGCCCCTGTTTTTCAGTTTTCCAAGGTCACTGTTCAGTTTCTTCTTTTTTGGGTCGACTTTATTTTAACTTTGAAAAACCCATCCACTTTATATAGGTTTTCAGATATCTGGGTTAAAGATATATGTAGTATTAGTGTTTTCTATCCTCTTTGTAATTACACCTCCTTGTTATCATGAACATTGTGAATTTATACTTCTTCCTCATTCTCTTTCTTCACCCATACTTCTCTCTCCCCGACACTTGCCCCAACACTTGCCAAATGTTTACCTAATATATGACTATTCAGAAAGCAATTAACTTTTTATAAAGTTTATTTTGAAAGCGCAAGCACGGGTGGGGGAGGGGGAGAGAGAGAAAATCCCAACCAGGCTCCACATTGATAGTACCTAGCCCACCATGGGGCTCAAATTCATGAACATGAACCATGACATCATGACCTGAGCCGAGATCAAGAGTTGGAGGCTTAACCAACTAAACGACCCAGGCACTGCAGAAAGCAATTAACTTTTACTGATCATTTTAAAATTATTTTTGGCTACATATGACATCCCTAGATTTTGATGTGTAATGCTCCCACCTTTCATTTTTAAGAAAGGTGTAATTTCTGCTTTGACTTTTCCACTTAACTCAATTATTTAGAAGTCTGTGTAAGTTTGTGTTTAATTTGTATGTGTATAGATTTTATGCATGCATTAATTTGTAAGTTGTGGCCTAGTTGTGGCTAGTGAGCATGGCCACCTTAATGTCTGCCTTTTGAAAAATGCTGAGGTTTCCTCTGGCCAATTAAGATTCAATTTTGAGATTTTTATATGTGTGGGGAGTAGCTGCAATATAAAAAGTAAGTGAAGAACATAGATAATAATACTATATAATAATTACATGTTATATATTGAGGACTCAATGTTATATATTTCATATGTATATATAAAGAGGGAAGGTTATATCTAAACTCAGTATCATATTTAAAATATGTTAAGTCATCTAAATTGTTTTGGTTTGGGGGCACCTGTGTGGCTCAGTCAGTTGGGCTTCCAACTTCAGCTCAGGTCATGATCTCATAGTCTGTGAGTTTGAGCCCTGCATGGGGCTCTGTGCTGACAGCTCAGAGCCTGGAGCCTGCTTCAGATTCTGTGTCTCCCTCCCTCTCTCTCTGCTCCTCCCCTGCTCATGCTCTGTCTCTCTCTGTCTCAAAAATAAATAAAAACGTTAAAAAAATTTTTTTAAATTGTTTTGGTTAAACTAGTAAGTGTGATATTCAAATCCTCAATATTCTTGCATTTTTGTTTTGTTCCATTAATTTCTGAGAATCATGGTCTCCTAATGTGTTTGTGACTTTGCCAAATTTCTCTGTATTTTACCAATTTTTCAGTATATGCTCTGATGCTGTGTAGTCACATGCTTTAATGTTAATGACTTCAATAATTTTGATCATCCCTTTTCTCAATATGATTTATCAGGGTCTCTTGTTTTCCCTGAATCTATTTTGTCTGATATGTTCCTGTGATACCTGCTTTCTTTCCTTCTGAGCATGTACCTGTGAGATCAATTTTTTTCATCCCTTCATTTTTGAGCTTCCTATATCATTTTTTTTTTGTAAATGTTTCTGGTAAACAACCATAATGCTACCTAATGTAAAAAAGCCTCTGTATTTTTTTTTTTTTTTTTTTTTTTGGTAAGTGAAGTTAGCCAATTCATATGTATTATAGTTAGAGATATGTTGTCATTTTATTTTGTGTTTTCCATTTATTGTATTATTTTTTAATTTTATTTATTTTTGAGGCAGAGAGACAGAACGTGACTGGGGGAAGGGCAGAGAGAGGGAGATACATAATCCGAAGCAGGCTCCAGGCTCTGAGCTGTCAGCACAGAGCCCGATGTGGGGCTCAAACCCCCAAACTGCGAGATCATGACCTAAGCTGACTGAACCACCCAGGCGCCCCATGTTTTCTATTTATAATGTGTTCTTTTTTCTCTCTCCTTCCCACTTATTTTCTTTTTAAAGGGGACTCCTGTTTCTTTGTTCTATTTTCCCCTCTAATAGTGTGCAAGTTTTACTTTCCATTTTTAATTTCTTACAGAAAAATTCTTTTTAAAAAAATTTTTTTTCAACGTTTAATTATTTTTGGGACAGAGAGAGACAGAGCATGAACGGGGGAGGGGCAGAGAAAGAGGGAGACACAGAATCAGAAACAGGCTCCAGGCTCCGAGCCATCAGCCCAGAGCCTGACGCGGGGCTCGAACTCACGGACCGCGAGATCGTGACCTGGCTGAAGTCGGACGCTTAACCGACTGCGCCACCCAGGCGCCCCCAGAAAAATTCTTAAACTTCTATTTTTCTGCCAACGTATAGATTCTTACATACTTACACGCCACTCCTAAAATGGTTTACCTCCCTTTGGTCCATTCTTCCTGCCTTCTGACCACGTCAGCTGCTCCAACCTCTATGCTGATATAATCAGGAATTTGGAAGCTAGATTATGATCATTTCTTTACATTTCTTTTGTATAGTAAGTAAAATTTAAGAGTAAGCTTGCTCTTTTTTTCTTCTTTTTCTCTATTACTTCCCATATACCTTCTCTACATTTATTTTTCTTCTTGACAGAGGACAATACTATCCCAAATCTTTCAGAGTAGGTCATTAAATCTCTCTGATACCTTGCATGTCCATAAATATCTTTATTTTCTCTTAAAAATTAAACTTTTATTTGAATGGATACCGAATTTTAATCCCAAATTCTTGTCCCTCAGACCTTTGAGTTTATAATACTGCAGACCACATGTCCGATTGCTGTCTGCTTATCAGTCATCTCTGGAACTTCGTGTTTTTTGTTCTCCTTGTCACCCAAAAGTATGTCTAGGTGTGTGTATCTTACCCCCCCCCCCCCGCCACCAACCCCACCATTTCTACTTCTTGCATCAGTGGATTTTTTTCAATTGAGGACTCAGATATTCACATTGAGGACTCAAAACTGAACACGTAAATACTCAGATTTCAGAAGTGTTCTTCCACTTTTGCTGTGATTAATCCCATCCTTTTACTGGCTTTCTTTCCTTGTAATAGAAGAATTTGTTCTGCTGGGTGGGTGGTCAACCTTTGGTTTTCATTTTCCACCTCTCTAAATTTTTCCATTGTGCTTTCTTTTTGTGTTGAGTTCTATGAGAATCCCTTGGCTCACCACTTCATTTGAGTTCTCTTTATAATTCAGGCTCACCTGTTCAGAGTTTGATTTCAACAATCTTTTTTGAAATTACTAGAATATTAAGTTAATTATGTTTTTGGAACTGAATGCACTTTTCCCTTCCACACTTAGCCGTGCTTAAGTCAAAGTCAGGTTCTGTCCATTTGTTTAGCTGTATTTTTTTGGGTGTAAGTTCTATTTATTATGTTTGGTGTCAGTCCTCCATGTTCTTGGCATTGCTTAAATATTTGGTGATTCCTGGTTGGATGCTGACATTTCATTTAAGATGTCCTGCTCACAGCTAGTACAGGTACAGGATGGTGCCTGATGCTAAGAAGCGTAGGTAGAAGGAGCACTCACTTTTTCCTGAGTGCAGGCAGCCACCCTGAAGAGTGCCTACATTCTCTTTCAATGTCATACATGCTGCCTGTGCTACAAAGCAGACATTCTGTAGTCCCCTCACTGGCCCAAGTGAGGAAGGGATGAAAGGGTTATTGTGAGAACCAAGAGCAATAAAAAATTCCAGCTCTTCCTCCTTGATTCTGTGACCCATCATCCAGGCATCAACTTCTGTCCATGCATCCACCTTCAGGCTCATAGTGTAGGCTTGTGTAACCACCCACCCCTTTTCAACAGGCCTCTCCTATAAATAGGGTCAGGTTCATGATTTCTTTCTTTTATCTGATGCCATCTGATTAAAATATGTATCTTATTATTTTATATGATGTGAAGAGGGAGGGGAAGCTTCCCAAATGATCACCTCTGGTTGATCACCTCTTTGTTGATATCACAGTTGACCCTTGAACAACATGGGGGTTAGAGGGGCTCCAGCTCTCCACGTGTTCAAAACTTCATACATAACTTTTGACTCCACCAAAACTTAACTGCTGATGGCCTACCATTGACCAGAAGCCTTACCAATAACATAAACAATTGGTTAACACGTATTTTGTATGTTATATGTGGTATATACTGTATTCCTACAATAATGTAAGCTAGAGAAAAGAAAATGTTAAGAAAATCTTTAGAGAAAATATGTTTAAGTACTATGCTATAATTTATTTTTAAAAATCCTTGTATAAGTGGATGCATCCAGTTGAAACCCATGTTATTCAAGCGTCAACCATATTTCCCCAGGTTTTGAGACAAGGAGGAGGGAAGATGGAATCAGATGAAATAAAGAAGGAAAAAGAGACATTTTATGGGCTTATTCTGTGTGTATGAAGAAAAGCTTTCACAAACATATAAAGTGATTAACCTTTGATCTTTACTTGTTTTTAAATTTTGTATGCTAATGAGATATTCTTTTTCATTTTTAGGTCTTGAATATAATCATGGCCAAACCTTATGAATTTAACTGGCAAAAGGAAGTTCCTTCCTTTTTGCAAGAAGGAGCCGTTTTTGACAGATATGAAGAGGTAAAGAAGTGTTACTAATTTTTTCTCTCAAAACATTCTTACAATTACTTCATTTTAATTTTAGTATTGAGTAAACAGTCTTTGACATAAGTAAGAGTACCAGTGAGATTTATAAGTTGGAATAGTTGGAAAGAGGCAAGTTTTGAGATATAAGGATAATGATACTGTAATTTATTGAGCACTTACCATGTGCCAGATACAATAATGATAATGATGCTGTAAATTATTGAGTGCTCACTGTGTGCCAGACAGTCTTCTAAGCACTTGTGTATATTATTGTTTAATTCTTCACAACAACCTTTTAAGATTGTTGCTATTATTGTCCTGGTTTTACAGATGGGTTCATGTAGTAACAGTTGTTGCTTAATGAAGTGCTTTTGGCAGACTTTCCATGCAAGACTTTGTATTTGTTGTAAAAGGAATAGTGATTGGACTTTGTGCTAGTCATTTGTTTTGCTCTTTCCATTCATGTAGAACAACTGGACCCAAGCTTTGCTTGCCCCTATTTCTGTCATTTATTGTTTCTGCCCTTGCAAGGTGACAGTGGCTCCAGACCTTCTATAGAGCAGGGGCTTGGGGCCACCAATCTGTTCACAAAGTTTAGGTTAGTAAAGTGAAGCCTCATTAGCAATTGTAAGCACATCTTTTTTTCTTAGATTGTACTTGAATTTGAGGTGAGTTGAGGGAGAGAAGGTGATGAAGTTGTTCCCTCTGAGGCAAAGTGAAACGTGAAACTTGTTAAGACTTCATGTAAAGTCAGGATCGGTTCCTCTTGTGTGGAGAAAGCAACCCTTCTGCCCTGCTGGTGGGAATGCAAATTGGTGCAGCCACTCTGGAAAACAGCACGGAGGTTCGTCAGAAAATTAAAAATGGAACTACCCAGGGCACCTGGGTGGCTCAGTCGGTTAAGCGTCCGACTTCAGCTCAGGTCACGATCTCGCGGTCCGTGACTTCGAGCCCCGCGTCGGGCTCTGGGCTGATGGCTCAGAGCCTGGAGCCTGCTTCAGAATCTGTGTCTCCCTCTCTCTCTGCCCCTCTGCCGTTCATGCTCTGTCTCTCTCTGTCTCAAAAATAAATAAACATTAAAAGAAATGTTTTTTAAAAAAATGGAACTACCCTGTGACCCAGTAACTGTACTACGAGGTATTTGTCCAAAGGATACAAAAATGCTGATTCGAAGGGGCATGTGCGCTCTGGTGTTTATAGCAGTGCTACCCACAATAGTGAAATTATGGGAAGAGCCCAAATGTCCATCCACTGACGAATGGATAAAGGAGATGTGGTTTATGTATACAATGGAGTGTTACTCAAAAAGAATGAAACCTTGCCATTTGCAAAAAGTAGATGGAACTAGAGTGTATTATGCTAAGTGAAATTAGAGAAAGACAAATATCATATGATTTCCCTCATATGTGGAATTTAAGATACAAAACAGATGAACATAGGGGAAGGGAAGCAAAAACAAGATAAAAACGGAGACAAGCCTCTCTTAAATACAGAGAAGAAATTGAGCGTTGCTGGAGGGGAGGTGGATGGGGGGATGGGCTAAATGGGTGATGGGCATTAAGGAGGGCACTTGTTGGGATGAGCACTGGGTGTTACATGTAAGTGATGAATCACTAGATTCTATTCCTGAAATCATTATTACACTATATGTTAACTAACTTGGGTTTAAATTTTTTTTAAGTCAAAAAAAAAAAAGAATTAGTTCCTCTTGAAGTTGGTGAAATGTATGTGGTGGCTAATTGTGCTGGCCCACTCAGCGGTTCAGATTGTCAGGGCTTTTCATAAGGTCTGTGGGCTGGCGTGACTGTACTTGTTGACTTGGTTTTTCCAAACCGTGTATCATAATATCCTCTAGATTTATACATGGTTGCTTTGTAAGTAAACAAAATTGAGAAAGGCAAAGGATTGGCCCCAATGTGGTTACTCTTCCTAGTATTGAATTAAAATATTGAAGTGACAGCTATATGTATGACAAAATTTACTCCTTCCCAGAAGGAACAGCTAGCCACATTCTGCTATAAGAAGAAACAAAATATTCTGCCACCTGGAGGCAACCACTACTAATTCTGGGCAGTTTTCTTTGTCTTTTTCCTATTTCTTTCTCTTTAATCTTTTGAAAATATAAATCAGAACTTGTGATTGCTGTGTTTCAGATGCTTCCATGATTCCCTGTTGTGGAATAAAGCGAACTACAAGGCCGTCCTTAATCTGGGTCCCCCTTCATTCTACAGACTTGTTTCCCACCAGTTTCCTTACACTCTCCGTGTTAGCCATAAAAATCCCCCGGCGATTCCAAGATACTTTTCCGTTACATGCTTTGTGCATGCTGTTCCTTTTTCCAAAATGCACTTGTTCCTCCTAGTTTGATTGGTAAACTCCTCCTCATCCTTCAAAACCCAGTTGAGAAATCTCCACCTCTTTGATACCTTCCTTGAACCATTGAATAAGAATTGGTAACTCCTTTTTGTTACCACTAAACCTACCTACCCTTGCACACTATACACTGCATTCACATTTTATTTACTGTTTTTATGTCTCCTATTGTACTCTGAGTTTCTTGAGGTCAAAGACCACACTTTACTTATCTTGCTGTCTCTGGGGTCTACTAGGACATGTGCAACTGCCAAACTCACTGTAGATGTAGTGTTACAAAGGATTTGAGTTAGAAGTGGTTCCAGCACAGTCTGGTTTTGTTGTTTGTTCCTTTTCTTGATAAGTGAAATGGTGAGGGTACTTGATAATCTTGAAGATCTGTGTGGGGACCTGAGCCTCAACAGATTGAAAATATTAGGATAAATCGTATGACATTTTTCATCTTTTAATAATAATAAAAAAAAAATGACCCCTGTCAACAGTTTGATGGAGTTCAAGCTTAATACAAAGTAAATTACTCCAAATGGCTACTTGTTTCTACTTTATTCAGTGTGGCCAAGGAAACCCAGGACTGGCTTAGACACATTTATAGGTGCTTCTCCCAAGTAAACCACGTCTAGATCGGGGACTAGAGTCACTAAGATAATAGCCATTGTCCTCTCTTTCTTTTTTATTTTTTTAATTTTTTAAAATTTGTTTATTTTCAAAGAGAGTGTGAGTGGGGGAGGGGCAGAGAGCGTCCCAGGCAGGCTCCACACTGCCAGCGCAGCCCAGTTTGAGGCCTAAACTCACAAACTGTGAGATCATGACCTACGCCAAAGTCAAGAGTCAGACGCTTAACCGACTGAGCCACCCAGGCACCCCACCATTGCCCTTTCTTATGAACTGGTAGGACTTCACTCCCTGAATACACCAGAGTGTCCCAAAGATTGGCAGTTTCCGAAGGCAGCACCTCAAGCACTGGAAACCTTTAGGATTATTTAAATACACTGCATGGCTTCTAATAATTTAGAGAAGGTCATTTTGAAGAGATTAAATGTAACCACTGGCTGAGTATCTTGACTACTGTCATATGAGCAGAAACATATTGGAGAAAAAAAGTACTATTTTTTACACTTTTTTGACCGAAATGTGGTTTGATGAACTAGAGGTTCATTATCGCTTGAATTATTTTTATTTCTCGGGGTGATTTGCTTTGGTTATTAATCATCACCTCTCACTCATATTTAGGAAATACTGATTACCTGGGCTTCTAAAGGCATTTGCTTTTCACCCGGGTCCCTCTGAAAATCTTGAACACGTATTGAATACAATCTTGCTCAGCTTTCAACGTTAAGTGATATCAAGATTTTCAGCAAAAAAAAAAGTTTCAATAAAGCAAATGCCTCTCTTCATAACATATCAAACAAGAAAGCCACAGTACTTCGAGTTGGACTGTAGCCACTTTTTTATTACTGTTTCCCAGTCCTGTAAGATTCAGTTCTTTGGAGCCAGGACCACCAAAATATTGAAGGCAACAAAGTGCAAGCAGAAAAGGTTTGTTTCCACAGTGAGTGTGAACAGCAGTGAGAAACAGCAGCTGATAGCAAATGGGAGGAACAGAAACTGGAGAAAGCACAGCCCAAGCGCCCCAAAGGCGTCATAGCAAAGGGACCGTTTATGAAGGGACATAAATGCCTTTAGCACCATATGACAACTAACATTATCATAATGGCCTGAAGGAGCAGCCAAATATTAAATGACGTTCCACATGCTTGTTTAAAGAAGGCAGGAGAGTCTGTCAAGCTGTGGGTGAACCCTCCCTAGGTCAGAAAAAAAGCAGCGTCAACTGGTGACGATTTTTAAAGTACATGTTATTTTGCCAATAAGTGTAATCAGCGCAACTGCATTTAAGCATTATTGTATTATTTCTGTGTTTCTTTGGAGGTGGGCAAAATTGTTAGAGACACAGCAGCCTGCACGGTAGCCTCTTATTGTATCCCTGTGCCATTTCTACATCTGTTTTTTAAATTTTTTTTTGCATTTATTTATTTTTGAGAAACAGAGTGAGACAAATTGAGAGTGGAGGAGAGGCAGAGAGGGAGACACAGGCTCCAAAGCAGGCTCCAGGCTCTGAGCTGTCAGCACAGAGCCTGATGCGGGGCTCGAACCCACGAACCATGAGATCACGACCTGAGACGAAGTCGGACGCTCAACCAACTGAGCCACCCAGGCGCCCCTCTACATCTGTTTTTTATGTAACTTTACTTATAAGCTACTTAAATGCAAAATAGATTTTGTGTCCTAAGGGATGCTTATTATTAAATCTTTAAAGCAGATTTCAAAAAAAAAAGTTAAAAAAAACCAAAGCGGTGATTTTTCTATTGCCAAAGAGAGAAATAGCAATACTTTTTAGAACACATGTGACCCAAATGTCTCTAACTCAGTCTCCTGACTTTCCTTTAATAACCTGTTAAAAGGCTGAAGACCCCCATCCCCCTGGCTATGCCAGGCCCTCCCCAGTCTTTCCTAGAATTCCTACATGCTTGCATACTCTTGGTGATGACTCCTATCCTCAGTGCCTTCTTACCTCTCTGTTCTCAGGACTGTTCCCTGCTCTGGTTTATTTCACTCTCTAAATCCTTTGCATATATCATCAAATCCCAAGAATCTTTCATTTAAGATTTGGTGGTAGCCGAGGAGGACTGGACCCACAGCAGGGCACACTTCAAGATTAAATGTCAGAGATCATGCTCAACAAACTTCATTAGCCAACCTGGCCAGATAGTGTTTCCCATGGTCTTCTCCTTTTGCCCCCCTTTTCCACTAAGATACATGTTCCTGTTTCTCTAATTTTCTTTTTTTTTTCTTTTATTTGAGAGAGTGTGGATGAGCAGGGGAGGGGCGCAGAGAGAGAGAGAGAGAGAGAGAGAGAGAGAGAGAGAGAGAATCTCAGGCTCCATGCTCCATGCAAGCCCAATTTGGGACTTGATCCCACAACCCTGGGATCCTGACCTGAACTGGAATCAAGAGTCAGATGCTCAACCGACTAAACTGCCCAGGCACCCCTCTTTTCTTTTTTAATCTCTCCCTCAGAGTCCTTTTCTAATTTATCTACTTCCTCTTTTCCACATGCCTCTTCCCCAAATTAAAAAAAAAAAAAATTTCTCCCTCTCAAGCCAAACAAGCAAAACAGAAAATTTTAGTCCTTTCTCTCCCTGAACAGTTTGGAAGTGAGAGTTTGAGGTAAAAAGGGAACCAGAGTCTTTTGAGACCTTCACGTTTGTATGACTTTGAAGGGCAATGAATGTACTTAAAATTTAAAAGAGTTTTATCCTGAAGAATATCTTGTTGCCCTTCTAGCTGAGTGGTCACCAACAGAGCTTTGCATGACAGACGGGGTCGATATCTGTGTTGCCCATTCCCAAGTGTGGCTGTCCAGCACTTCAGATGTGGCTGGTGAGGGGTGCCTGGGTGGCTGTCGGTTAAGCCTCTAACTTCAGCTCAGGTCATAATCTCACAGCTTGTGGGTTCGAGCCCCGCGTCGGGCTCTGTGCTCACAGCTCAGGGCCTGGAGCCTGCTTTAGATTTTGTGTGTGTCTCTCTCTCTGCCTCTCCCCTGCTTGTGCTCTGTGTCTGTCTCTGTCTCTCAAAAAGTAAACATTAAAAAAAAATTGTTTTTATTTTTTATTTATTTTTTTTTTTTAATTTTTTTTTTTCAACGTTTATTTATTTTTGGGATAGAGTGAGACAGAGCATGAACGGGGGAGGGGCAGAGAGAGAGGGAGACACAGAATCAGAAACAGGCTCCAGGCTCTGAGCCATCAGCCCAGAGCCTGACGCGGGGCTCGAACTCACAGAGCGCGAGATCGTGACCTGGCTGAAGTCGGACGCTTAACCGACTGCGCCACCCAGGCGCCCCTGAAAAAAAAAAATTGTTTTTAAATGTGGCTGGTGGGATTGAGAGAACTGGGTTTTTAATTAATTTTAATTAAAACATACTTAACTCCACATGGCCAGTGCCTATGCTATTGAACAGCATGGTTCTAGACCGCAAGCTCAAACTACAACCAGAGTTTAAAATACCGTCCTCCTTTCCCAACACACAGAAAGAGTTCTGCTCTCACTTCGTTGGAATCTACAGTTTACTTCAGCCATTTCTTCTTGATGGCAGCCAGAGCAGAGATTTAAGTGTTTTATACATGACTCACCTCAGGCCCCACCCTTCCCACATCAGAGATCCCCTGGTGGGGGCCACCCCTTTTTCTCACCCATGGGACTTAATTGTAACTGAAGCAAGGAGCCCTGGTGGAGTGTCTTTTTATGGCAAAACCTTGGTCTTTATACTAGCTCCTTCCCCTTTCTCCCTCCAGCCCCTCCCCTAACACACACACATATGGAATCTGCCAGGATAAGGGAAACCATTGCTGCAGTTATCAGACCCAGTGGAGTATCAAAGTGCAGAATCAGTACCAACCTAAAGTAGGGCTGAGTGGGACAGGCTGACTTTGGCCTCTTTCCAGGACAGCTCTGAAATCACGTCGAGGGCCATGCAGTGAAACTCCAAAAGGCCCAGGCAGCCTACACACCCCAGGCTGTTCATCAGTGAAGTGAAGAATTTTCCAAATATAATTTTCAAAAAAACTAAAACCACAACCCTCATAGAAAGTATTTTGGCTTCAAGATTTATTTAACCCCTCAGTGAGGACACCAGCAGGATGATAAAGCTAGTTCTAAGAGCACTGGAGGTAGAAAATTGTACTGTTAACCCTGAACAACCCGGGGTTTGGGGCAGTGACCCCCATACAGTGAAAAATGCACAACTAACTTTTGCCTCCCCCAAAACTTAACCACTGATAGCCTGCTGCTGACCAGAGCCTTAATGATAATATAAGCAGTTGATTAACGCATATTTTGTATGATATATGTATTACCTACTGTATTCTTACAATCAACTAAGCTAGAAAAAAAATGTTATTAAGAAAATACTAGGGGGTGCCTGGATTGCTCCGGCTGAACACCTGGACTCCTGATTTCCACTCAGATCATGATCTCATGGTTTGTGAGTTTGAGTCCTGTCTTGGGCTCCACACTAGGAGGTAGCATCATGGAGCCTACTTGGAATTCTCTGTCTCCTTCTGTCTCTGCCCCTCCCCCACTTGCTCTCAAAAGTGAATATTTTTAAAAACTTGAGGCAAACACATTTATAGTACTGTACTGCATTTATTTAAAAAAAAATCCACACATAAGTGGATCCATGCTGTTCAAGGTCAACTACATATAGTCAGGAGAGGAAAGTGGACACAAGTTTTGTCAAGTAGATACAGAACTGATTACTGTCCTGTGCAGCAATAAAACTAAACTGTAGCAGTTGTCTTTTCTACCAGACACAAATCACATGCATCTCTGTGGAACAGAAGACAATGGCAACTTATCTAGCTTACTCTGCAAAGAATCTGGGCCCTAAAAAATAGTAACTAGTAAGTCGAACAAAAGTACACTGTTCTATAGCAATAAATCCTCCTTGGTTAGGCCTCTTAGACAGTGCTGTCTTCAGTGTCCAGAGGATATATAGCCATTTTTTGTCTTATTCCCAGGTTCTGGATCATTTAAAATGAATTGTACCTACAGGGCCAGGGTATTAGCCTCAAAAAGTTGACAGCAGAATTTTGTGTATTACTTGTATTTGCAGTGAGTGATAAAATTGCACTTCTTTAAACTCCACTTCATGCGAATGAATTCCCCGTTCCTAAACATTATGAGGAAATGTTTTTGTTGTTGTTACTGATTTTGGTGGTTTTTTTTTTATTTTTTTGTTGTTATTTTTGAGACAGAGACAGAGTGTGAGTGGGGGAGGGGCAGAGAGAGAGAGAGAGAGAGAGAGAGAGAGAGAGAGAGAGAGAGACAGAATCTGAAGCAGGCTCCAGACTCTGAGCTGTCAGCACAGAGCTCAATGTGGGAATTGAACTCACGGACTACGAGATCATGACCTGAGCTAAAGTTGGACACTCAACTAACTAAGCCACCCAGGCATCCCTGATTTTGGTGATTTTTAGGGAGGGTGCTTTTTAGTCCTTACAGTAGAAGTTTCTTCCATGATGAGCATTCACTAGGTGCTCTACAAAGGGTGTTATGGTCTAAACGCTGTTGAACAAACGGTTGTTTCATTTAAGCCCAGAAGAACCCTGTTGTTAGGTCTGTCTCTAGCCTCCTTTTACAGATTGCAGAACCAAGGCTTGCAGTGGTTAAACCTCTCACCCCGGTGCCATAGCCAATCACAGCTGAGCAGAAAGATTCCATGTGCTAGCCTGCAGTGGTTCTCAAAGTGTGGTCCCTGATCAGCAGCACATGGAACCCTTGCTAGAAATGCAAATTATCAGGCCCCACCCCAGACCTACCGAATCAGAAACAGAATCAGACCTACAGAATCAGAGAGTGGGCTCCAGCAATCCTTGTTTTCAGAGCTCTCTGGGGTGATTCTGATGATGTAGCTCAAGTTTGAGAACCATGAGGCATAGCACGTCAAAGAGTTCTAGACTTCCTTGGAAAGAAAAAAAAATGAATGCATTTAAAGTTGTTTGCAGCTAATCTCCCCCAACCAAACGATGCAGTTAAAGAGGGGAAACCATTCAGGAAAATAAACTTTTCTTTTTCCAGAGGAGTTCAACATAATGGATTTTATTTCCCTTTCAGTGTGCCAGGCACAGTGCTAAGCACTTGACCTCAGTCATCTCTTTAAACCCTCAGTTGGTGGTAAGGATTAAGTGGGATTGTTTCTCACATTACACAGATGAGGAAAGAGAAGCCTAAATTAGTTAAGGAGTGGCCTACTATTCAATGTGTAGTGACTGATGGAGCCTGTCCCCAGAACTGATTGATAAAGAGAACACACGTGAATCACAGCTACCTGTCCCATGACTTGGGACCTTGAAATGGCTGCCATGTGCAAATGATGGCATTCAAAATATGGCACGTTAGTGCACTGAGTGTTTTAACCTGAGGGAGTTTGAGAAAATAGCAAGTGCCCTCCTTCGACCTGGAAGAAGGAAGCATCCTTATCTCCAAAGACAAAGGTACTCCGAGAAGAATCTGAACAAACAGGCCTTTCTTAAGATCCCCCAGTTTACTACACTTAACCTCATACTCCTTGACCTATCATATTTCTACATGACCGTCCACACTATTCATCATACCTAATACAGAAATACTCAGATTTAACCGTTTTTTCCGGTCTTCATTTTCTTATGCAGACTCCCATGTCTCGTGTTAAAAAAAAAAAAAAAATCATCTGAGTAAATGTGAAGATCAAATTGGCTTTGTTCAACAATTCATGAATTCATCTAAGCATCCAGCAAACAGGAAGGGGCTCTGTTGATCTGCAGGAAGGGAAAGGTTTTTTTTAAAGCAAAGAGGAAACAGAAAACGGGACTTACTAGTGAAGAATGCATTGTTTTAGGCAAAGTTGCCCTCCTGAGGGGACGGAGGGGATCTATCAGTGGACTACATACTAGTGCTGACCAGAAAACCCCAGGCTGGCTGGTTACAGGTCACATTACTTAGGGAGATTGAAATTGCAGTAAGGTCAGGCATTAAGTCTTGGTTTTCTGACATGGGGTCTTAATGTAAGTGACTCCACTTGGGGCATATGGTTTTCTTTTTAATCATACATATAACTTATAGTAAATAAATGTGTATGTTCTTCTTTTGCTAATCTGTCTTTTGTCAGTTTAATTTTCAGACCCAGCCAGGGACCCTAAGAGGATTAAGGAAAATTTTTTTCTTCCCCTACACAGTTTTTTGAAGATATGTATGATTTTTAAATATTTATATACACACACACATATATGTATATGTGTGTGTGAATATAGATGTCTGTATACGTACATATGTATATATACACACACACACACACACACACATATATATATATATATATATATATGAAAGGTACTTAAGTCTTTTAGTAACCTATGTGCTGTATGTATCTCAGACCATAATTATTTACATTACTACATCCAGGAGTTCTTAATTTGATTCTTTTAAGGAGATGAGGATGGAAAGAATTTATTTTTCAGGTATTTGCCCCTCCCAGCAGATAGGTGCCTCATTAGTGCTCCTCAGAACACTAATACCTCTACCTTATAGTCAATAAGTATCCGCCTATAGAAAAGTATTAATCAGGACTTCTTTAGACTTTAGTTTTTTGGGGAAAAAAAACCAACTAGGTACAATGTACTCTATGGAAGGAACATAATATTTTCTTTCAACCAATGAAAATAGACAAGAAATATCCTCAGTAGGGAAGCCTGTCTCTTAATACTTAATATTGATAGATTAATAAACACATGGTTTTTACACTTAGTCTTAAGGCCATAGATAGCAAATAATTGCTCTGAAATGATAGTGTGTCCGAAACATGTAATGAAGTGTGTGGGTTGAGCTAATATGGCTTTCCCAGGTGGGAGGCCAACGTGCTCTTTCTACTAAGGAATTTCCCTGATGACACTTTGCTGGCTCCTCTCCTGCTCTTCTGTAGATCGTCTTCTCCCAAGTATCTAAAAGGGCGGATGATCCTCTTAACTCTGTGAAATACAAAAAGGAGCCTAGTTTTTGGATACTCCCCCAAGCCAGGTCACCAGGATATTGTTTGCAAATAAAGAAAGGGTTTGTACTACATGGTATTTAGGGTAAAATCTTTACAAGAGAGCTCTTTCTTGAAAAGTCTGAAATACACATAGTTGGTTAAGGGCATAGGTTTGGAGTTAAACAGAAATTATCTTTAACTTTGGATTTGCTACTCAAAAAATGGCACTATAAGCCAGTCTTAAAACCACTGAGCATTAAGCCACAGCTTCCTTATCTGAAAAGTGGGGATGATAACACCTACCTTGCAGGGCCATTGTGAGAAATAATTAAGAGGGATATTTTTAGAATGTGAGTGAGTGTATACCTGTCTTCTGGTTAAACCTTCAGTGGCTTCCTACCTCATTTCAAATAATTTCCGAATTCCTTCCATAGCTTATAAGCCCCCTATGTGACCTGCCACTTCACTGAGCCGTGGATGTTCCCTGAAAATACCAGGCACACAATCCTCGGGGCCTTTGCACTTGCAGCTCCCTCTCTGGACTGCTCTTCTGTGAGCTCTTTATGCATGCGCGCACATGTTCACATACACAGACATTAGCCTTTTAGGTTTTTGGGGTTTTTTTCCTTCATATTTATCAGTTTTGATAGATTGTTTTTTGTTCATTGTCAAAATTCCCCCTAGAATATAAGCCATGAGAGCAGATACTTTGTGTTTATTTACTGCTCTATCTCCAGCAGGGAATTCATTCATTAAGCACCTCCAGTGATCCAGTGATCCTTAGCTACACATCTGGGAGTCTTTTTTTTTTTCCTATTTTATTTTATTTTATTTTTTTAATTTTTTTTTCAACGTTTATTTATTTTTGGGACAGAGAGAGACAGAGCGTGAACGGGGGAGGGGCAGAGAGAGAGGGAGACACAGAATCGGAAACAGGCTCCAGGCTCTGAGCCATCAGCCCAGAGCCTGACGCGGGGCTCGAACTCACGGACCGCGAGATCGTGACCTGGCTGAAGTCGGACGCTTAACCGACTGCGCCACCCAGGTGCCCCTTTTTCCTATTTTAAGTGGTTCCTAATGTTTAAGGAATTCTAAGGGTACCAAGGAGCTGGAACTGGAGGTCCTTCTGTGGGGGGCTCTGGAGAATGGTTAGCAAGAGGTCCTGTCTGTGGCAGCCGTGGAGGTATGCCACTTACGTCTCCTTCCGGGGGACCCTGCCACTAGTTGTGTGTCACCAGACAACCTCTAGCTGCTGCAGCTGCTGATGACATTCATGCTGAGATCCCCAGCCAGTGAGTGACCTGGAAGAGATTCTGGAACCGTTCCTTTTCTGCCCCAGATGAGGCTGGTGGGCAGTCCTTGCTCCAGGGCTTCCATCCACCTGGTGGAGACCCTTCCTCTCTCCCTTCACAGGTCTTAGTTCTGCCTCGTGGTTTGAAGGCTCTCCCTGTCTGCTCCTGCCTCCTCTCCCTTATCCCTGATGCAGTTAGCACTCCCTTCAGTGTAGGATGATGCTAAGCCTTTGGATCTGCAGTTTTCTACAGCTCTCGTCTCACTATAGAATTCTCTGGGTGATAGCAGTGGACTTTGTATACATGTTTCAGTAATTTCTGCACTTTTTGCAGACTGCAAGAAGCGAAAGAGCCAGGATTGGCCCTAAGATCCATTGGGACTGTGTCTTTGAGGCCCAAATATAAGCTGTTTCAGAAGACAAAGTGTAAGGGAGTGATATAGCATGCAACTGGTGTAAAGGCAGGCATTTTTAAAAGCTGAATTACTGAAGTAGGAAATGTGTATATTCAGAGGGAAATTCCATGGAAGTCCTTTGCGGTTCCTTTCCCTTCAATGACTCTGTTCAACTTGGACTACCATCTCCAGATAGCAGTAGCTCAAAACATTCTTTCCTCGACCTGCTTCTTCAGATATATGTCTTCTCTGTCACTTTATTTCTAATCATTTGCTCAGTGCAGTTTATAATTCTGGAACAAATTGTGGTTTAATTAGGAGCGTTTTACTGAAAAGGATTTTCCAGCTTATGGTCATGCTTCAAGCCCATCTGCCAAGAGCACATCTCCTGTTGTTCTTAGAATTTTAGGTGGTGGCCAGGGGTGGGGTGGGGGTATTAGAGAAAAAGTTATTTGGGCACTTGTTGAAGAATGATAGGGCAGACTATGGTCAAGAGATGACTGCAGTGGAGGTTATACACTACTCGGGGAGAGGTTGAGCTCCACTCTGAATACAATGAGGAAGAGGGGGATTTATAGCCAAGGAGCAGGTGGAAGTCACCTGGAGACGGTGGAAGTTGAGGCACCTGATCAGATATCAACGGTGATCACATCCTGATGGTAGGAGATTCTGGCTAAACCAACTTAGCAGGATTCCAACTAAAATCAATCAGTGCAAAGACAGACATGGAAGCCCAAAAGTGGAGGTCTGGCTGGGAAGAAGATGCAGAGGACCCCACCTAAGGTTTGCTCAAGGAGAGAATCTTTGGTGGCAGGGGAGAGGTATGGGGAGGAAGGGGACATATTTGATTTTAATGTTTGTTGTAAATATTTATTACAAAAGTAGTTCTCTTCCTCCCTGGCTCTGAGTAAGTTTGTCATCTTTAATTTTTCCTTATTTTAATTGCTAAAGTCACTAAGTTTTGACTAACATGACAGTTTTCCTGTCCAAGTAAATTACTTTCAGTGACCACCCACTCCTCCTAAAACTGTGTTTCGTTGACCTTGTTCTTCCTTCTGCAAGCTAAGACGTAGTGACTGAATATCCTAGGAATAATTACTTCAAGTGTTCCATGGCAAGAATCAGGGAGCCTGTCCCAGTGTCCTGCCACAACACAAGAGGTCTCTCAGAATGTGACATTCCAGATTTGGCTTCAGAATACCCACATCAGAGGTTCTTCAGGGAGGGAGAGGGACAGAGACAGACACAGTCTGGCATCTCACACTGGCAGACCTTAAAAATTTAATCCCAGAGCTTTATGTCTGTATCTGGAAGTAAACGGGAAAGTGGAAATTCACAAATACTGATTCCCATACTTTAAGCAATCAGAAACATGGAGTTTGACTCTCTTATGTGGCCCATCCATGCACATCCTCCCCCGACGCCAGTTCAAATCCTACTTGAGCTGACTACAAATTACCAAAAATAGGGTCAGAGGCCTTGTTAATAATAAGCACCATCAAGTTAAATTTCAGGGTTTTAAAAGATATAAAACTTGAAAAATCAGGAAAGGTGTTATGCTTTTCCCTTGCTGCTTTTCAGTAGCCTTCATCGACTCTTCTAAGCCAGGTCACTTGGAATGTTGAGGATATTCTCTTTCTTTCTTTCTTTTCTTTCTTTTCTTTCTCTACATCCAAGATGGGGCTCGAACTCACAACCCTTAGGTGAAGAGTTGTGTACTTTTCTGACTGAGCCAACCTGGTGCCCCGACATTCTTTGTTTCGGAAGAAAGGAAAAAATGAAATGGTTGGGGGAAAAATGGAAAAAGTGAAATGATTAAAATTTTCCACTTGATATCAGAAAAAGAGTTCACTGTATCTCCATCATTCCTGAAATGAGCAAGTTATATGCTCATGGATGGTTATTGAGGGGGAGACATTTTCATTTCTGTTCCTATAAAATTTAGAACAACAGGTCTGGCACCTTGTGCAGCTTGCCAAATAACTTCCTGGATTGCCCTCTCACCATCTGAGAGCATCATCCACCCCGTCAGGGAGGTGCAGGGCAGGGGCTCCTAACCCCAACAGTATCTCCTTGGGTCACTACTCACCAACTGAAGAGGCTAGAAGCTAAAACTGTGTTCTGAGGGCTGAGCCTGTGTGCCTGATTTAGCCTGAGGCTGGCTTGTGCGGGGAACAAACATGACCTGACCTCCTTGTGCAAAAAACAAAATTTCACTGAGCCGCGTGCAGTAGTAATTTACAAACTCTGGGTTTCCTCCATATTTCAGCTCCCAGATTTGCATTCTGGAGCAGTGGAAGTAAGCACACAGCAGTACTGTTGCTCATTGTGAAGAGATGCTCTCCGTGCCGCCACGGAGATGTGTTTCTGCTGCTTATTATCTGTGTCCTCGTGGGTAACTTGCTAACCTCAGGATCAGTTTACTCATCCATAATGTAGTGATGGTGGTATTTACCTCCTTTGTTCTTGGATGATTAATTGTAACTGATAACTGGCAACATTAGTAATAGTTACTTGTACAATGTTACTAACAGTCAAGAAAAATTTACTGGGTTCAGATTATGCCTGAAGCTCTCAAATGCCCAGAGGTAGCCTGTGAAATGGGCAGTTGTTACTGGTTGTTCTCCCTGCTTTAGGGGATGAAGAAACAGAGCTCAAATAAGCTTGTAACTGTCCAGCCACATCCGGATCTGGTCTGTCTGATCCTGAAACCAGTGTGAAATGCCCAGTGGTTTCTGGTGTCCATGAAATGATTTTTGTGCTATTGACACATGTTTCTACCACATCCCAAAGTAAGCTGTGATGCAGAGATGTGTACCACTAGATAGGATGAATGGAACAGGGGTTTAGCCTAAAGGGAGGGAAAGAAATATGTGAAGGACTTCAAATTACAGGCAAATTTAGCAGTCAGCCACTCTGTGGACAGCAAAAATGTCCCATAAAGTTGACAAAAGTGAGCTTCAGAGCTGCTACTTGTGATCCTAGTGGCCAAAGCAATGCAGGAAAGGCCATCATGGGACTGTCTGCCGGATTATAAAGGAAGCAACAGATCAGGAAAAACCATTTTACTTGGTACTAGATCCTAGAAAACACTCTGACATGATGTACGCAGCTGTGAAAAACACCCCTCCGAAATAACCTGTTAATAAGTACCATCTGTGCAGCTTGGGGATTCACAGGGAGGCCTCAAGACATACTGTAATAAAACCTAAAAAGTTTCCAGCGCCTTCTAACCCTAGTGATGGTTACTGGCATTCGGTGACAAGAAGAGCGGAGCCTCCAGATAGGACTGCTGAACAGTTACCTGGGCCCAGCCCTGACAATGGCACCCTCCCTTCTGGGCCTCAGAGCAGGTACGATTCAAATGTGTGCTTTGGTGGAGCCAGCAATCCCAGCTCTGCCCTGTCAGCTATTCTGTACTGGACCAGATGCTTCATTGCTGTGTCTTGACAGCCTCCTTTATAACATAGGAGTAAGAATAGTACCCTCCTCGTAGGAATGGTGGGAGGTGAATAAGGCAATGTGTCTGAAGTGCATGTAGCATCGCCTGGCGCTCAGTAAGCATATCTACTAGTAAAAGCTGGCTCAGGGGCACAGAGGCAGTACTCTGTGTATTTGGTGCCACAGACGCCTTGGGGGTTGCTTATCAACATACCAAAACTGTATATATCCATCTTGATTTCTGGTTGAGCATTAGATAGGCGGAGCAAAGGTTTATATTCAATTTAAACAGTTTAACCTAGTAGGGACATCTGTCTAAAGAATCAAAGGCCATGGAAAGGAATCCAAAAGCTGCGAATGCTCTTAATGTTACGTGACCAGTCTCTTCACAAGGTAATAGTGCATAGCAACGGTCTGGGTTGGAACAGCCATGACCAGTGTCTTCCTGCTCCTCTGTAGAATGTGAGCTGAGAAGCCCCAGTGTCTATCATTTCACAGGGTCTATACATTAGAAGGGAGATTAACAAATGCAGTGAACATTCTGGATCCTTCCAGGGGGAAACCATATCCATGAGGGTAAAAAACAACTTCTGGACCCATCTGTTATAGCAGGTCTATAAATCATTTCTGCTGACAGAATGTCATCACCAAGGGCTTTAGTTCTAACTTGAAACCAAGTAAAAAAATTGTGATTCTGAGAGAGGAAGCGTTTGTGCAGAATCAGAAAGGCTCCGCTACCTCTAGCCAATTCCTCTGGAATAAAGAGCTGAAATAAATAGGCCACGTGGCATCACTTGGTCTCTGAAGTTCCAGGATCTTGATAGAAAGCAGTAGCTCCTGGTTAACTATTCCAGACTCCACCTGTGTCCCTAGTCTGTCGTCTGTTTTCATGCCAGTGGTTTATAATGTTATTGAAGTTTGATAAGACCTCTAGTGGCATTTCGGTAACTCAGATGTCACTTGTCTCTCTCCAACTTTAACAGAGCCCTTTTCTCTTCCTGTCAGTTCTTATCAAACCAGGAAACAAGGACAGTGAGCCCCAAGTTTCCCCAAAGGTGGAGCCTGCAAACGCAGGGATCGTTTACTGACCGTCCAGAAATCTGCTGGTAATAGGCACAAATTAAAAATCACCTTTGTTGCACAAGACTTGTTGATTTTTTTCCAGTACTTTATAGCCCCATGTGGTTCTCATGGCTACCATGTGTAGCTGTGCCCGCCTGGCACATTTGCATCATCGCTGAAAGTCTATTGGACAGCACTGATCTAGTCTAAAGCCTTGCAGAATTGGCAGCACATTTAAATGAGATGGTATTTGTGAAATGTCTTGCACAATAGGCCCAAATTAAATAGTACTAGCTGTTTTCTAATGACTACTACAATTTATTCAGCACTTAGCTTGTCCCAGGCACTTAGGCTTTCTCAATTGTGAGAGCCCTATAAGGTTGGGATCCATTTTCTTAATTTTACAGATGGGAAAAGTAAAGTTTGGTGAGGTTAGGCAGCACCACCACCCAGATTCTCCAGCAGATGCCTGCTGAGGAGACTGGCACTGGAGCCCAGGAACTGTGAACTACAAAGCCTGGACCCCAGCACCACCTCTAGAAAGAGCGTCCCCTTTCTAGAAAATAGGAGACTCCTGCTATGATGTGAATGTCTCCACCCATTCCACCTCTCTTTATCTCCCCATCCAGTCACAAGCACAAAAGAGCCTCTGCACAGCTGTTTAAGTAAAGTGGTGTTGACATCTTGATTAGCCAGCCCCAAGTCCCTTTCCCTAGCTGGTGGTAAGACTTGACCATTCCCTGTTTGATGATGAGGCTCCACAGTAGAGAGTTGTAGCATTTGTAATGCTGGTGGGTAATGACAGTGGGCAAGAGGGCAGGAGAGCAAAGGTAAGAAAGAGCACAAATTGGGGCATCTGGGTGGAGCAGTGTCCGACTCTTGAGCTCAGCTCAGGTCTCAGGGTTCTGAGCTCAAACCCCGTGTGTGCTCTGCATTGGATGTGGTGCCTACTTAAAACAATAAATAAATAGACACACAAGTAAAATCAACTCAACCACCTGTTACCTGGAAGCCCCACTGAATACCTGCCTCCTCTTCAGAGTATTCAGTCTGCTGAGATTTCTGCCATTCCTCACATGAAGAAATGGGATTAAATTTTGTTTAACCAAAATACTTTTAGAATTGAAACAGGAAAAATATTTTAATGTACGTCATCTTGAAAGTGACCTGAATCTTTGAAAGACAGGTTGTGATATTAAGTAATGTTGAAGTGGCATGTGTTAATAGGGGGAAATATGCTAAAAACAGTGTTGAGACACACAGCTTTTAAATATACTCTAGCCTTGATGAAATGGCAGAAGTGCCTCAGGAAGCCCATCGGAGCACCGAGCAGGGATCCTTGAGGCAGAAAAAGGTTTTTGCCTGTAGTGATTCCAGCCAGAGTGATTCTTCGCACCTCTCAAATAAAATGCCTCACCCTGGTCCCCTGCCTGTTCACAGTTCCACAAAAGGAGTTCTTGTGCCTTTCACCCTGTCTCTCCCAGGGGCCTAAGGAAAGAATGAGGTTGGGCTGGAGGAGTTAACTAGTCCTTGAGCTCTAAAGTGTGGCTGTGTCGAATTTTAGGAGTCCTGTGAGAACTGAAATTCTGAGCTCCCTGGAGGAAGTTCTGTTCTGGTTTGTCTCCTTACCAGAGAATCCCATCGCCATTTGTTAACTGCCAAAAGGATTTGCAAAGGAGAACGAGACCAGCTTCCTTTGATGATCCACCCCCCTGCCATGCCCAAGTCTGGAGGGCGGTTTTCCTGACAAGGAGACGGAGAATATTACTGCCTCAGCTAGGTCACAGGGCCACAACCCTAGTTGTGGTCAGTAACTCTCCTTGTGACTCTGTGTGAAATTTAACACAGCTGGTAGGGGAAAAAAAGAATGGAGATTGTGTACTTAAACTCACCCTGAGGGCCAGGTTCTTCTGCGTGTTCCTGGGAGTGGAGAGAAACCTAAATAGATTAGGTTTCCTTCCATGATTGCTGCATACTCAGATTTGTTCTGATTTTTATGGGGAGTTTGAACACGTTTAGTCCAAGAATCTCGTGGACAGAGTGGACAACATTATTGTGAACTTTGTTGGGAACCTTGTCTTTAGCATGGGTCAGGGCTCCTTGGAGCTCCCACAGAGAATTTCTCTCTGGCAACTGCTTCTCCTAACAACCAATGTGTTTTTATCTGTGAACTGTATGGGTTCCTAGTCAATGGTGTTTTCTCCCTTTTTGCTTTGGTTGCTAGGGAGCCCAGAGCCAAATTAGCATCCTGTTTTAACTGTTTGGGATCTTATGGTAAGCCTTTTTGGAACTATCTTTTGTTTTGACCTTACTCTACTTTTCTACCTTATTTTTCTTTTCTTTGTCCAAATTCTTATCCTGGTTTGGAAATGATTTCCTTGTAGTGGCATTCAAACAATGCTCCTGGTCCAGTGGGTATTCCTGGGAGGTGCCTCAAAGCCACACCCAAACTCTGAGATTAGCTTGTATGAATTATAAAAAGGAGCCTGTCTGCCAGGCAGACAGCCTCATTGCAGTGCCCCTGTATTTGTACATCTGTCTAATGGCAGCCTTCCAAGGACTGACCCTGATGGATTCTGGGCTTGGTACAACCCCCTCAACCTGAGTAATTTCTTGTTTATCTGTTTTATCTGTTGGCCTACTGAAAAATGTTTTATTTGAAACAGGATATCGTGTGTTCATTTATTTTCGAGCGCAGGACTTTAGTTTCAGGGTGCCTTTGATGTGCTAGGCACTCAGAACACAAATGTGAACCAGAATGTCTCAAGGACCCTGCCATGTGGAAGTTACACTCTGGTGTGAAAGCCACACGATAAGTCAATAAACAAAGAAATAAAAATAATTGCAGATTGTGATTGGTGCAATCGAGGATATAATCAGGATACTGTAATAGAGAATAAAATGAGAGCCTTTTTTAAGGAGGTGTTAGGGAAATCCCCTCTGAAGACAGGTGAGGCGAGGTCTGCAGGATAAAGAGGCTCTACTTATGCCTAGGGCAGTAGGAAGGGACTTCCTAGGTAGTGGAAGCTGCAAGTGCAAATGCCCTGAGGCTAGAAAGAGCTAAGGAGGAGTTCAAGGAAAAGAGTTCCCATGGATTGAGTGAAGCAGAAGGAAAACAACAGAAAGTGGCATGATAAACAGTCTGAAGGACCCAGATTGTCTAGGAACTTTGAGACCCTGGTAAGGAGTACGATTTTATCCTAAATAATGCAGGAACCCATTGAATGGATTTAACGCACTGATGAAAAGTTTAAAGAGTCAATCTGGCTGCTGTGGGAAGAAAGAAGAGAAGCGGTAAGATCAGACCTTGGGTGCAATAATGACGGTTTGGACCGAAGTGGTGGTAAGATGGAGTAAAATGGATATACATGAAATATGAAGGAGACTCATTAATGGAAGTGAGAGAGGAAAGTCAAGAATACTCTGGTTCAGTAAATCAGTAGATACTGAACAGGAAGAGGTGAAGAAGTCGAACGAATATAGGAGAATGTGTTCTGTTGTGCTAGGGGCTAGAAGGATCAGGTGAAATGGCCCAAGAGTGGGATATTAGGAATTGAAATTTCAAGGCAGTAATGATAAGCTCTAGGGGTACTTCGTAACTGACAAAGAAAGAAAAAAAAAGTACAGTTACAGAGGCCAAGGAATTGAAAGTTCCACCTCAAAATAAGTTGAAAAACTATTCTTATCATGTGTGTTTCATGGATCACTTCAGATCCTTATTTAGAATAGGATAGAGTGCACATAAATAATAACTATGGTGGCTGGTTCATTGTGGGTCTACTCTGTAAATACCATTTTAGGACATACTTTTGAATGTTGTGCACCAGAATTCTGTACTACCATAAAGATACTGCTTGGGGAGTATTTGAAAATGTGTGAATTCTCCTATTTTAATTAGTTGCTGATTCTTGTTTCTCAATCAGTAATGACACAAGACTCCCTACCACTTTGTAGGTCAAGTTTAATGCCTTTTGTGTGGCATACAGTACCCTTCTGATCTAGCCTTATTATGTGTCCAGTCTCATCCACTGCTACTCTTGTGAGGTAGTCTAACCACACCAACTCCTCAGAAGTTCCCACTGTCGGATCAAGCCTACATGTCCTTGCAAATGCTGCTCTCTGCTCCTCATGGATAACTTCTACCCATGCTCTAAGACCTATATAAAGTGTAATCTTCTGGGTCAAGCCTTTTCAAAAAGGTCGCACCATTCAAAGTGCTATCATTGTGGGTCATGTATTGGCAATATCATGTTGTTAGTAATTTGCTGCTACAAATGTAAGTTTGAACCATACGTTATGGATAGTAGCTACAGCTTGCTGAATTGTAATTGTGTGTCAAGTACTTTACATTTATCAACTCCTTTAATTCCTACAAGCCTGAAAGTTATGTGTAAATACCTCCATTTATTAGATAAGGATTCTGAGACTTAGAAAGGGCTTTTCTAGGAGACAATAAAAAATAAATGGCAGAACTGGGTTTTGAGTCCAAAAGCAAAGGTCATCCCATGCCCTCATTCTTTGTATTTTTCATTGCTATGTGTGCAGTGCTTAGCATGTACCTGGCATGGAATTGAAATGGGTATGATATTCTTCTCCTGTCAGAAGACCACCCAAACAAATTTGAAGTCTGACTTTGTACAAGGCCCCTGGGACTCCAAATTCTGACACTTTATGGTGGCCCAGTATCTTCACATTGGGTTTACCTTGATGAATGTCTCTGCTTCCCTAAAATTTAGAGAGCTCTGTTTTGATTGGTGAAATCTGAACTACCCTTAAAGTCTTAATCCTATAATTGCTCTTTATTTGTTTTAAGTCACTGCCCTGATCCATGTTTGGCAGACAGGTTCCTTATTGTTTGCTCTGTGATTATCTAAGAGGACAAGTTCTTCAGATCATGAGAAGGACATGTGGATTTGTTGACACATGGGTGCCAAGGCTTGGTGCAATGCAATCAGAGGGCAGAAGGTATCTGGGTTCATTTCCTGAATATTCTTTTACTTTCATTGTTATAAAATTTTCCTGCCACTCATAAGCACAATGGCACATTCTTGCTAAAGACCAGGGATCCTTTGCCAAGTGTATTGCAGCTGCCCTTGGGCCCCTGCATGTGGCTAACATTCCTTCTTGATTCAGATTTTGATTCTGTAGGTTTCAAACATAGTTTCTGGTGTCAAAGGCCATAACAGTGCTTCTCAAACTTTAGCGTGCATTAGAATCACCTGGAGGCGTTGTTGGAACACAGATTTCTGAGCTCTACCCCTGGAGACTCTGATTCAATCCATGTGGGCTGGAGCCCTAGACTCTACAGTTGATGCTGTTGGTCCAAGGACTACACTTTGCGTAGCTCAAAACCCTGCTCAAGCTCTGGTTTACTGGACACCAGATGAGGTTGGATGTAAAAGCAAAAATTTCAGCAGTTTTCTGAGTAAGCATCTGAATGCTGAGTTGTGTAGACAAAAAAGAAAAAAAAACATAGACTAAAAAAATTATCTCCTGGTTTTTTACATTATATTAAATACAGGCAATGGTACCTCTTTTGTGGAGGGAGACCAGTTGGCTAGAATCTGGGAGTCCTTCTTCCTTCTCTGAGTTCTTCTTGCAATGTCCTAGAGAAACTTTATTCTCTGTGATCAGTCTTTCAATATAAAAGTGAATGCAAAGAATTTTCAAGATGAAAATACTCCATGATAAGAAATGTGGTCATTAAGGTTTAGGATGCAAAAGCATGATTTCTTATTTTCCCTATTTAGAGGCTAAAAGGTACTTGCATTTTTATTAGATTCAAAGTGGTATGAGTCATACAGATCAACAAATTTCTTTTTAACAGGAATCCTTTGTGTTTGAACCCAACTGCCTCTTCAAAGTGGATGAATTTGGCTTCTTTCTGACCTGGAGAAGTGAAGGCAAGGTATGGCACAAGAACAGCAAGTTGTTATTTCCTGCTCTCTGGTTTAAACTACTTTATTTCTCAACAAGCAGGCAGAATGCCTCTTGAGAGCATGGACCCTATGCTTATTCATTACTTCAAGATTTTAAAAACGTACTTCCATGTGCTGGGCATTGGGGATACAGTGCTGGTCAAGGACAATATCTTAGACCTCATAGATTCCAGTCTAGGAGAAAAAGCAGGCATTACAAAAAAAAGTAGAAGTCATTGAGTGCTGTGAAAGAGAAGGTCAGGTTGTTACAAGAGTTGAAAACAGGCAGATCTGATTTAATCTTGGGAATTAGGAAGGTTTCCTAGAAGAGACATTCAAGCTGAGTCTCAAAAGCACATTAAGAGGATGGTCATCTTGTTATACCCCAGGACTTCACTCAATACACAGCACAGTGCACACATTTAATGAATCTTTGAACTGAATTTAACACAGTAGAATTGGAATTCTATAAAAGCATTATTACCAGTTAATATTTCATGTACACACATATATTTAATGATACACACACACACACACACCAGTAATATAGTATTATATGCATAAAGGTAACAGCACTTTTATTATAAAAGTAATAAATAATTATGCAGACTTACGTTCATATATATGAACATATACATATATATGTATATTTGAATGGAATATATTGAAATTGAATGGTCTTGACTATTTCTGATCATTGGATATTGCGATTACTATCCTTTATTTTTCATTCCCCCTCTACCTTACTGTCACTGGTGTTGCCTTCATCATCATGTACCTCATCTGTGCCACAAGTCTGGCAGGATTTTGCCTCACTGCTGTCTTATATTCTCTCTTTTCAGGAAGGACAAGTTCTAGAATGCTCCCTCATCAACAGTATTCGATTGGGAGCCACCCCAAAGGTACCTGTGATTGGTGTTTGCTGTTCTTCTAAACACAGATTTCCTTAGGTTGGAAAAGGTTTCTAGAATGCTATTTTAACCTGTTATTGCCCAAACTCATCAGCTGGGAGTTAAGAAAACACACAGTTCAGAAATCTTTTCATCTATGGAGTGCCTAGGTAGCTCAATGAGTTAAGCATCCAACTTCAGCTCAGGTCATAATCTCCCGGTTTGTGAGTTCCAGCCCCACGTTGGGCTCTGTGCTGACAGCTCAGAGCCTGGAGCCTATTTCAGATTCTGTGTCTCCCTGTCTCTCTGCCCCTCTCCCACTCATGCTCTGTGTCTTTCTCTCTCAAAAATAAATAAACATTTAAAAAAATTTTTAAAGAAATCTTTTTCATCTGTACCTTTTGGGTGGTTTGGATTGCATTACATTTAGTTATATTAGAAACGTTGTTCACCTTTCAAAGAGAAGATGCTTTCATGGTATCAGCATCAAAGACACCATTTCCTTAACTCAGAAATTAATTTGTCAAGGGCCCCCTCCCTCCGCTGCCATTTTTTTTTCTTTTCAGCAAACAGTGAGTCACTTCTGGTCTGTGGTTGATGTGGAAATTTAAATAGCTTGGGTAGTTTCATATTTGTGCACCTGTGCATGCAGACATTGGCTCACCTTGGAGGCTCAGTTTGCCTCTGAGAGAAAAAGATGACAGAGCATATAAATCAGTCTTCTTCACAGTGATTGATTTGTTTGAATAAGAAGCTGTTTGCATAGTGGTGCTAGGAATTTAAAAGCTAGCTTTTTTCTAGAATATTAAAGCACAGTATTTATTCCCATTTTCATAATAGCCCTGCAGGTTTTTAGATGTTGAAAACAAAATTATGTTCCTCATTTTGTTCCTCTTTGTCTTTTTTAAAGCTGTCCTCTTTTTATGTTAGTTAAAATTTCTGTGTAACTATGTTGGCATTTCCTTCTGAGTTCTCCTGGAGGACAAAACGCTATTTTATTTGCTATTTAGGGTAAAATTACACTGTCATCATTCCAAATGAAGATGCCATGGCTTCTAGAGATGAGCATACTTTTTGTGTCCAGGTTACTTGACAGACTTAATCTTATTTTTTAATGACCCTTGATTGCTGGCCGTGGCAATGCCCATGTTTATTTGCATGAGACCTCAGTCACTGTCCTCTGCTGAGAGACCCCTTTGATCTTTGTGGACACAAGCAGGTCCCAGTCACAACCTTTCCATCCCATTTTCATATACCAGGCCCTGTAATAATTACAACCAAGAACCTAAAGACAGACCCTCACACCTAGTTTTCTAAATCAATAGTATTATAATACCTTTCTTACCAAATGAGTTCAAGTAATGTGTAGTGTTATAAGTTTTACCTCTACAAGCTTTAGAATAATGCTAGATATCTGGGCATTCTAGGTAAAAAGAAAACATTTGTCCTGTGTATTTTTATATCAGATGAGCAATGTTTCCTCCAGGCTTTGATCTAACAATTTTTTCCTGTGTGTATATATATGTCTATACAGGATCCCAAAATCCTGGCTGCTCTTGAAGCTGTTGGAAAGTCAGAGAATGATCTGGAAGGGCGAATAGTTTGTGTCTGCAGTGGCACAGATCTGGTGAACATCAGTTTCACATACATGGTGGCTGAAAATCCGGAAGTAACTAAGGTAGCCTCAGTGAAAGCACCTCTCTCCCTTTCCCCCCCAGATGTATATGGATGGTGTGCATAATCTTTATGTATAATGTCATTTTGATTTATATATTAAAAGTTGTATAGTAATTTAAGATTTAAAAAAATCTATTTCCATTGCCTAGCTGAACATTGGTGTAGAAAATTCAGCAAGCACCGTGCTTTTAGAGTATCACTTACATATACCAAGAATCCAAATACCTCTGTGGATATGTTGTAGGGAAAACTAGCCCAGGACCTCTCTCACACTAGAAGGTGCACAGGAGTCACCTGGGAATTTGTTAAAATGCACGTTCTGATTCGGTAAGTCTGAGATGGGGACAAAATTCTCCCTAACAGGTTCCCAGCTGATACCGATGATGCTGGTCGGAGAACCACATGAATAGCAGGGGACTAGATCAGCACTGCCCGGTAGAAATGTAAATCAAGCCACAGATATCATTTACATTTTCCTAGCAGCCACATTTAAAGAGTAGGAAGGAACAGGTGAAATTAATTTCAATAAAATAGTTTATTCAGGACAGTATACCCAAAATACCGTCGTTTTAATGTGAAATCAAAATAAAACTTATTAATGACATATTTTACATTTTTTTATACCAGGTCTTCAAAATGTGATGTGTGTTTTCAATTCAGACCAGCTACATCTGAAGTGTTCAATAGCTGCATATGGCTGATGGCTATCATAGTAGATAGTTCAGGTCTAGACGGTAAAGATATTCAAGCTCCAATCCCTGCCCCTATAAGTTATTGAAGTATTGGATCCTGATCCATCTTTTAATACCATACCTAGCATACCATTGCCCTGGCAAGCAAGTCTGAAAGAGATTTTGTCCCAAGTAGAAAGCCTCAAACATAAATCAGTTTGCTGCAAGTCATTTGTCTTCAGGGTGGTTTTACCTCTGAACAGAGAGAGCTCTCATTATCTTTCTGTAGTAGGTGTGAAGATGCCTTAGCCTTGATTCTCCCATTGCAGAGACCTGAGTTTGGGGGCTAAGGGAGGCGTTTCATTTTCCCACTTAATCCTATAATGTAGGATTGAATAAGAAAGTCATCATTTAGAGCTGGGGGGAAATGTACAGATAAGATCATCTGACAAAACCAGACTTCGAAGACTTAACCCTGCACCCAGAGCTAACTGGTGACCGAAGTGAGTTCTACAGACTCTGAGAGCCTATAGGCTCTCTACTCCCACTCACAAAGTGTGGTCCACATTCCAGCAACACAGCCTCACCTAGAAGGTCCTTACACTTTAGAGTCGCCAATCCACCCAGACCTGATCCAGAATCTTTGCTTTTTTAACAAGATGCAACCCCCCCCCCCCCCCCCCACAGCCCCAGATGACTCAGATGTGTGGTGAAGTCTGAGGAGCTCCCAGGCTTAGGCTTTGGAGCCAGGAATGGTTGCTCCATGTTACAGGGAAGCCTTTGTTTCTGTCTTGTGGTGGTTTTGTGGGTTTTGTGCTGTTGTTCCAGGTTGCTTCACTTTGGGAGAATAGATATTGCAAAGCCTTCAAGTTCTTTTATTATCTTGCTTAGATCAACACCAGTTTGAATGGTTTCTTGAACCCTGCTGATGTCAACATACATTGTTCCCGCTTTTTGGCATTTACGTCTGCATATTTTCTACAAAGGTCTTTTTTAGTGGCTGTTTGCCATAGCAACATTCAATCCCAGAAGTCCATGTTGACCACCCACAAAGAAAAAGTCTCGTTAATCAGATGCAGGTATTGAGCTGCCGAACATTTTTCAAAAAGACAGCTCTGTAGACCTGTGTTTCCTGGCTTTCATCAACCCGTCACATTACAAGAAGCAGGGTGGCTCAGTATAAGCTTGGGCTTTGGCATCAGGTTGCCTGGGCTCAAATCCTGGCTTTCCCCCTTAGCAGCTGTGTGATTTAGGCACACAGTTTACCTCTCTGTGCCTCATTATCTTCATCTGTAAAATGGGAATAATACCAAAGTATCTGCCATTCGGATTGTCATGAGGATTGCATGAGTTACTACTTGGAAAGGGCTTAGTGCAGTGTCCCTCACTGAAAGCCTTTGATGAGTGTTAGCTATTAGGATCACAGGGTCACAGAATATTATTAGGACAGGAAATGGAGTTTAGAAAGCACTTCCTAACACTTCATTTTTCAGATGAGGAGAGTGAGGCCAAGGAGTTAGCAGAACTCACCTAAGACTACACAGCGGGCTAGGCCAGAGTCTGGTTTAAAGCCCAGGCCTTCTCACTCCCCATGTGATGCTCTAGCCGTGCCACCCCACCTGATGCCCTGGGCAAGTACAGTCCTGGGAAGATGGCTTAAATCAGTAAATCCCATAACATTTTTGCTTTCCATGGTTTGATTGCTATCAATCTTAGTCCATTTTGCTTCAGAACCATGTTCGGAGACCCATACTCATGAGTAGGTAGTATATATGTCTATCTTTGAGAATAGAGGGTATGTACTAAAAGTTAAGATTTGGGGTTCTTTTCTTGATAGCATTTCCACTGAAGCTTTGACATGTGGAGGAGAAGAGAGTGAAAAAGCTTGTTATTGAGTATACATTTATGTGGGTAATCTTGCCTACTTCCTGATATCAAAACTTAAAATAACTGCATGGTTCATATCATTATGCTACCTCCAGCACTGACACTATCTTCCCCGTCCCCACCAATTTATTCCTATTCCTATGTATGTGTTACAATCCCTAACAGAACACACAAGCCATCAAGGTGAGAGGATTGATACAGAATACAACAAATGTAATGACCTTGGGTCACAGTGATGGCAGAACTCACAAATTCGATCTGGTTAAGTGAGAAATGTGGAGATGTCCCATGTGTCTGAAATGGCACTTGTGACTTTGTGATACCACTGAAGCATGATTACAGGCTATAAGCCTGGAATCCTGGTGCCACATGATACGCTAACTGCCTCCTATTCTTGCCCTGTGTTCCTGGTCAGTTTTTCACAAAAGTCCGTTAAAACAAGTCAGCATCTTTTAAAATAACACGTACATATCTTAGACACTTTCTTTTAACTGGAAGCATATAATGTGATTCGGTTGTTGGCCAAACTCTTAATATCAGGTATGAAGTATCTTCATTCAGTATGGGTCTGTGGATTGGGGTCCATGTCGTTTTGCCTATATCTCACCCATGAGGCATTCGTTGCCTCAGATATCCAGTTTGGTTTCTTTGAAGTTGAAGTGAGGCTTTTAGAGACATTCATGAAGCAATGGGAGTGCAGAACCCTACAACTTTATGACTCCTTTCTCTAATCCTATTGTTGTCCACGGAGTTTGAGAAAAAAACATGTTGAGCAACTTGCCTTTAAAGACATCTTTCCAAAATATCCAACTTAGAGAAGGAACAACTCTCTTTCTTTCCACGAGCTTATTTCATTGGTTCATATGGGTTTTTTATGTTTTTATTTTTGAGAGAGTGCAAGCAGGGGAGGGGCAGAGAGATTGGAGGACAGAGGATCTGAAGTCGGATCTGCACTGACGGCAGAGAGCCTGATGGCGGGCTCAAACTCACGAACCATGAGATCATGATCTGAGCCAAATTCAGATGACTAACCAACTGAGCCATCCAGGCACCCCTGGTTCATATAGTTTTTTAATTACAATGGATATGAACAGGTTTGGAAACAAACACAAGTAATTCATAGTAAGCATGCAAGGTTAGAACAAAGGATCCAACATATTGGACATTTGCTTACTAATTGTGAGAGGTTAGCATTCCCTGGGTGGTCAGAGTGTTTTGCTTGTTTTATGAGCATCTGATGAGTGCTGGTCTGACTAGTGAGAGATCAGTCAAGAGACTTTCTAGTATAGAACTTGCTTAGGAGTCTTTATCCTATGAGATTCTTGACTCTGTTCTTAATTCCTGGGCTCTCAGGACACTAATGACCTGACCATTCTGAAAAAACACTTTACCAAACCTTTCATCCAGGCAAATGGGCCAACTTTTCAGTCTCATGTACTGTCCATTGAGGACCAGCTTTCATGTGGAGGAGGAACTTTTCCTGACTTTGAGCCATTTTACTTTCTTCCCCAAGAAGTTCTCTGCTCTTTCTTATCTTTTTATTTCAAGTGGGTATCTTTATTTTATTTTATTTTATTTTATTTTATTTTATTTTATTTTATTTTATTTTATTTTATTTGTTTATTTATTTTGAGAGAGAGAGAGTGAGCAAGCGAACAGGGGAAAGACAGAGAGAGAATCCCAAGCAGGCTCCCCAGTGACCGTGCATAACCCAATGCAGGGCTTGAACTCACGAGCCGTGAGACCATGACCTGAGCCAAGATCAAGAATTGGAAGTTTAACTGACTGAGCCACCCAGGCGCCACTTAAGAGTCCATACTATTGCATGGTATCTGAGTTTCTCAGAGTTGAGGTTTCAAATACAGAATATTTTCCTGTACATGTGACTGGGAAAATATGGTTATGCTTTCCTACAATAGAAGGAGGTATGGGTATAAAAGACATCTTTGTAGCTTGGCTTGTATTTTCTTCAGCCGCCTTCTCTGCTTAAAGAGCCAAGAGCTTGCCATGCGACTGTACCTCTTTGGAAGATTCGAGCTCAATGCTACATCCTTTCTCCTCTACAGAATAACTGTCTAACAGTATTGTAAACTTACGTCCAAATCTAGACCCTTCACCCACAGTCCTTGCAAGCAGCTGAGACCATCAGTGCCGCCTTTGTCTCCTGCCTCAGCCCATTACAAACAGCCTTGTATCAAGAATCTAGCTGCTTCCCATCACCCCATCACTACAGCATGTGCCAGGCCAGTGTCCTGTCTCTCCTGGTTTCTCTGCCTTGGACTTGCTCCTTTAGTCTGTTCTCAAAATAGCAGCTGGAGGGATGCTTTTAAAACGGAATTCAGGGGCGCCTGGGTGGCGCAGTCGGTTAAGCGTCCGACTTCAGCCAGGTCACGATCTCGCGGTCTGTGAGTTCGAGCCCCGCGTCGGGCTCTGGGCTGATGGCTCAGAGCCTGGAGCCTGTTTCCGATTCTGTCTCCCTCTCTCTCTGACCCTCCCCCGTTCATGCTCTGTCTCTCTCTGTCCCAAAAATAAATGTTGAAAAAAAAAATTAAAAAAAAAAAAACAAAAAAAACCGGAATTCAGATCACATCACCGTAAGACTTACAAAGCCCTACATACAGGAAGCCACCCTCACTCTCCCTTTCTGCCCGTGTCTCCCTCTCTCTACTTCAGTATCTCCCTCCAGCTCCAGGGACTTTACATTTGCTATTCCTTTTGTCCGGAACACACTCTTCCGCCAGTTAATGCACTACTTTCTTGCTCACGTTTTCTCACGCCTCTTCTGGAATATCGCCTTAGCTCCCATTCTTGCCATACTGCGGCTCTCCCTCCTGTATCCAGCTGGGTTGTTTTCATAGCATTGATCACTATTTACATATCATTTATTCATTTATTCACTTCCTCTCCTGACATCCGGGCAACATCCTGTTCACTGCTGCATCCCCAACATTTAGAATGGTCAGTGCCCAACATTCAGTAGGTGCTCGATAAATGCCCATTTTACTGAGGTCCTTATATTGATGGAATCAATAAATTCTAACCCAGGTGATAAATGTCTAACCCTCATTGCTATACACCTCCAGTTTTGTACAGTGTAGCTCCAAGAAAAATTAGGCAAACGCTCTTTACACAAGAAGCCTGAGAAAATGTGATGGAAAGATCTGGGATTCCATGGTGTTATTTTTAGAGTCACTTTGCAAGATGTCATGGGACTGTTGCTGAGAATCCATGACAAGACTGGAGGTTTTAACCTGGTGTCTTTCCTCTCTCCAATTTAGATCATTAGTTTTCTGCTTGCCTAAATCCTTCCCGTCATTCCAGTTAGAAAATTTAGGTTTTATTTCCTCTCCTTAAAAACCCTCTATTTAAAGGAATGGCTAACAAGATTGCTAGCACTTCTTCCTCAAACACCTGTGCCTTTGGGTAATACGTGAGTATGATATGTAGCTTAGAATGCCCATGAGTAAAAGCAGTCACATGATGGTGGTTTCCAGTTTTTTTTCTAAACTACAATAAAACCCGCCCCTCCCACACTCCCCTGCCCCCTCTCCCTCTCCTCCCCCTACCTCTGCAGATGATTCTCATCTCTGCAAATAATACTGACTATGACAACTGCATTCCTTAGTTAGGAACACAATTCCGGGGCAGGGGGGTGGTGCAGGGGGGTGGTGATGCCACCTGGGTGGCTCAGTCAGTTAAGCTTCTGACTTTTGATTGCAGCTCAGGTCATGATCTCAGTCATGGGATCAAGCCCTGTGTCAGGCTCCCTGTTCAGCAGGTAGCCTGCTTAAGATTCTCTGTCTCCTTCAGCCTCTCTCCAGCTCACACTCACTCTCTCTCTCTAAAATAAATTAAAAAAAAAAAAAAAGAATGCAACCAGCTTGGAAGGATTTTGTCTCTGGCTTGTTGAAGGGAGTTCAGATGTCTTTCATTACGTTACAGCTGGTGCGGCACAGCAAACTGAAATCACAGAGTCACTGTACATAAGATGGAAATGCAGCCCTCATTTAAAATCCCCAAAAATAAGTGTGTTATTTTATACTAAGTTGAATTTTCCTTTGATTACAAAAATAAGCTGTTTTTATGAGGTTCAAAATGCAAAGATTTACACTGAATTTAGACAATTTCCAGACTGCTCATTATACTTCACGCAGGTTGTAAATATTTGGCAAACTCTATAAATTAGGCTTTGTAAGTAAGTCCTCAAATAAGCCCATCAGTAAGTACTATAGAAATTAAGTTACAAAACTGTTATGTGTTCTCTTTTGTTTACAAAAAAGGTAAAGTCAGATAATTTATTGCAGGTAATAAAATCTTAGTTTAGTAAATTGGGTTGAATACCAAGACCGCTTTGCTGAACTTGAATAATGTTGAGTGGAAGGCTTACTACAAAGGTTCATGGCAAAGGCCCTGAAGAACCTGTCTCCCCTCAGTTAGCTTTGTTGTTGTTGTTTTTCCTCCCAAACACACAGTTTCTCCTAGGGATCTGACCACTGGCCTCACCTTGGGAGCCTCTTAAAAATGCAAATTCCATGGGGTACCTGGGTGGCTCAGTCCATTAAACCTCTTTGGCTCAGGTCATGATCTGGCAGTTTATGAGTTCGAGCCCCATGCCAGGTTCTGTGCTGACAGCTCAGATTATTCTGATATTCTCATTCTCTCTCTCTCTCTCAAAAATAAACAAACACTTAATTCTCTCAACCCATGGAATCTGAAATTCTGGGAGGCAGAACCCAGTAGTAATCTGTTTTAAACTAAACTGCCAGGTGATTCTGATGCAGGGTGACGTTTGAGTCCTGTTGGTTTAGCATACAAATGGACTTAGTCCAAAAACCACAGTGATTTTGAACTTACACAAGTTTTTATCAAATTGATTGACTACAGCAAACAGGTTAATCTATAGACCTGTGGATTCTACTGACCTAGCCATTGATTAGAATTCACTCAGTAAGAACACAAAAAGCACCATTAAAATGAATTAGTGTCTGTGACCCAAGCAATAGCTTTCTTTCAGAGCACTCCCTGTTAAGATGCTGTTTCTTGACATGCAGGTTTTTTAAAGTTTATTTATTTATTGAGAGAGAAAAATGCATGAGTGAGGGAGGGGCAGAGAACAAGGGAAAGAGAGAATGGCAAGCAGGCTCTAGGCTGTCAGTGCGGAGCCCAATGCGGGGCTCAAATGCAGGAACCATGAAATCATGACCTGAGCCAAAGTCGGACGCTTAACCAACTAAGCCACCCAGGAGCCCCAGTGTACAATTTTAATTGTATTATATATGCCAGTCATTCTCAAAGTGTGGTCCCCAGACTAACAGCTCCAGCAGTACCTGGGAACTTAATCAGAGATGCAGATTCTCAGGCCCTGGCCCTACTGAATCTGTAACCAATTTTAGCTCTCCAGGCGGTTCTGGTGCACACTCAAGTGTGAGAAGCACTGCCCTGTGGAGAAGCTTAGCAAGGAGTGTTTATATCCTGCTTCTCTTTAACTCCTTGATCTGCTACCCAGGCTCACCTGAGCCAATGCCTTTGGAATGCTAAAGTAGCTAAATTATTAATCTCAGCTTCCTGTGTTCTGATATATTAAAGTTTTTCACCCCTTTGCCTCAGTGTTTTTTGAGGCTCAAGTCTGGGATAGGATGTGTGTGTGTTTGTGTTCTCATGTTTCCAAAACTGAAAGTTGACATGTTCTTGTTTTTACTTTAAACCGTTTTTGAATTCATGTGAAAGAAAGCAGTGATGGCCAGTTAAAAAGCTCTCTTAAGGATAGAGCTGTGAATCAGCCAGTGTGTGGGTGCATGTTGTAAGCTTTAAGTGCCCTGTCCTTCCTAGGTGTTTTCTTCTTGCCAAATGAGGATAATGGAGTTCATTTGGCTTATTGCTGGGTTGAATTTAGAAACCATCATCCTCTCTCTGCCTCAGGAGGGAGGGCTGCCTTCATTGGTTAATCTGTGGAGTGGGTGAAACTTGTCTCCTTGGGCCTCCCACAACCGCCTTCCATCTCTCTTGCTCCCTCGGTTCTCATTGTGCTTGTAAAGACCGTCTGTCCCAGAACTCAGTACTTCAGTGTCTCATCCATGGTGGTGCTCTGTCAGCTCTGAACTTAGTGCTTCATTGCCATATCAACAAAATTTGTAGTTCCTTTAAACCACCAGTTTTAAACTCAGATGCCTATAGAAACCAGGAAGATGATGTAAATAATGAAAAAATGCCAGGTGATGACAAGGGATAGTGTAGACAGTAGCGAGTTGGGGGGTACATACACCCTCTAGGGGGTGGAGGGCAGCATCTGCTTCAACCAGTTTTCCAACTATCTAAGAACATGGGCCTGAAGGTTACTAGATTGTTGGAGATGCTGATATTTTGTCCATAAGATACTAGACATCTGGACTTTTTTTTACATGAAATCTGTTGTTAAAATGTTGACAAATATATTCATTTTTTAATGATTTTTTAAAATGTATTTATTTTAAGAGAGACAGAGACAGCTCGAGATCAGGAGGGGCAGAGAGAGAGGGGGACAGAGAATCCAAAGCAGGCTCCACACTGTCAGCACAGAGCCTGATGTGGGGCTTGAACTCATGAATCCATGAGATCATGACCTGAGCCAATGCCAAGAGTTGGATGCTCAACCAACTGAGCCACCCAGGTGCCCTATGTTCATTTTTAAGTGCCATGTATGCCAAATGACAGATCTGTCTGTGGCTCATTTAGAACCTTAGGTCTAGACCTCAGCCAACATGCAGCATGAATGTACTTACAGTAAGATGAATGCTGATATTTACCTAATGTGTTCATTTCACTGACATTTTAAATAAAGATGCCTGTTGGGGCGCCTGGGTGGCTCAGTCGGTTAAGTGTCCGACTTCAACTCAGGTCATGATCTCACGACTTACGGGTCCGGGTCCCATGTCAGGCTCTGTGCTGACGGCTCAGAGCCTGGAGCCTGCTTCAGATTCTGTGTCTCCCTCTCTCTCTGCCCCTCCCCAGCTCCCACTCTGCCTGTCCCACTCTCTCTCTCAAAAATAAATACACGTTAAAATTTTTTTAAAAAACTAAAAAAAAAAAGATGCTCATTTTTTTTTTCCTTTGTACCTTCATTCATCCAGCTATTCATCCAAGAATTTTGTGTGTGTGTGTGTGTGTGATGATTTCTAAGGTTGGACAAATCATTTCTACTACATGGGCTTTTTTATTCTCACAAACAAAAAAGAGTTGTACCAAGTGACCCTTAAAGTTATTTCCTTCTATAAGAGTTAAGGAATCTCTTTGCAAGAGAAAGTATATTAGATGCCGAGGACAGTATGGATCAGTTGTTTGGAGGGCACTTGTATAAACGTGGAAGTCTTTGGTCTAATGTAGGTCACATCCCCATCTCTAAGGCCAGTCTTCAAACTGTTAGGATGGGAGGTTCTGTGGTTAGAGAGGGAGTGGGGGAGAAAAGTATTTCCGTAAAAGAGGCAGGACTTTGTACCCAAAAGAGGGAGGGCCTGCTGGTCCCCTTATGGTGATGTCCTCAGTGTGCAGTCACCCGAAGACAGAAGGCTGTGCATGTGGCACGGTGAAGACATGAGTAGAGATTCAGAAGCAGAGGAATATTGTACCTGCAGTGGTAGATCCAGGGTGAAGACTGGAATGAACACTTCTCATTGGGAAATTCGAAGGTCAGGCCAAGCCTGTGACCTGCTGGGAGTGCCAAGCTGAGATGCTTGTGGAATCCATCCTGATGATTCTAGAGAGGCAAGGGAAGGCCATGCATGGTGTCATGGGAGGGATACAACATACTCTACATTCTCAGATCAACACATGGTAGTAACATGTGGCTGAGAGCATCTCTCCTCAGCATCTGGGTCTCAGCAGCAGCACCTGGGAACTCTGAGTGGAATCTCGGGCCCTGCCTCAGCCCTGAGGAATCAGAATCAGCATTTGAGTAAGATTCCGAATGTACTTATGGTTTGAGAAGTCCTGAGATAGAATTCAAGAAAATCAGTTGTACTTGGCTGCAACCAGTTACCCATGGAGGGAGGCCTGAGACACCTCTGAACACGGAATCCAGAGAGCTTGTTCCTGGGTAAGGGGAGAGAAGCTATGGGGGAGACAGATTTTAAGTCTGATTAGCTGGGAGTATGATATACGGATACGGTTATCAGAAAGTGAGGGCCTAGTGACATCGAGACAGAGGGGGGAAAGGACAATAAATTTATTTAAAATAGGTTCTCTGAGAATGTGTATGCCACAGGTCCCGCTGTGGATCCTACAACATAAAGGAGCTCACTTGCTAGTTGGGGGCCCTCGGGCCGTGTCTGTGGACCAGCCAGCCCTGGCCTGCTGTCCCTGTGTTCTGCATCTGTAGCCCCTTGCCATTCTAAAAACACCTATCTTCGTGGGTTTTTTTGTTTTTTGTTTTTTTGGAATTCTCAAATTTCTTTAGTAGTCAATGGTGGATTTTAACTATCGATTCTCATGGCACCAGACTTACTTCAAAGTTAAGCTCCTTGTCTGGGGCACCTGGGTGGATCAGTCGGTTAAGCGTCCAACTTCTCAGGTCATGATCTCATGGTTCCCGAGTATGAGCCCTGGCGTTGGGCTCGCTACCGTCAGCATGGAGCCTACTTGGGATCCTCTGTCTCCCTCTCTCTCTCTGCCCCTCCCTGCCTGTGCGCTCTCGCTCTCTCAAAAATAAATAAACCTTTAAAAAGAAAAGAAGGTGCCTGGGTGGCTCAGTTGGTTGAGCGTCCGACTTCAACTGAAGTCATGATCTCACGATTCATGGGTTCGAGCTTGGCATAGGGCTCGGTGCTGACAACTCAGAGCCTGGAGCCTGCTTTGGATTCTGTGTCTCCCTCTCTCTCTGCCCCTCCCCTGCTCATTCTCTGTCTCTTTCTCAAAAATAAACGTTAAAAAAAAAAATAAAGCTCCTTGTCAAAGTTCACATTCAGGAACCGGACACTGGAGCTAGAAGAGATTTTGCTGTCCTTTTAGGAAGTTTTCTCACCTGCATCAGTGAGGTCTGTCTCTTTGGGGTAGTAAGAGGAGGAAAGTGTGGCTTAGAGCCCCAGTCTGCAGCAACCCTGAGCACACCAGCAAATTCATTTTAAACATTTGCACAGACCATGCATTTTTGTATTGTTCACAAGCATTTTCCGAAGGCAGAGGGAGTATTGCTTATGGTAGAGCGGGTACTTCCAGTACATTCGAGTAGAAAGTGCAGAAGAGGACACAGAGGAAAAGAACCACCCTCCCCCCCTCTGCCAGAGTGCATTACCCCGTCTTCTGTGTCTTTTTTTAAATTGAAGGGAAATTCACGTAATGCAAAATGTGCCACTTAGAAGTAAGTGGACAATTTAGTGCCATTTAGTAGATCACAGTGTTGTGCAACAGCCCCTTCTGTCTAGTTCTAGAACCTATCGTCCAGCCCCCAAAGGAAACCCCATTCTTGATCCCTCCAATCCCATCCCAGCCACCCCAATGTGTCTTTTTAATTCACACAATTTTCTTTCATACACAGTTGGGCTCATACTGTTTATAGAGTTTAATGTACTGTATTTTATCATTTAAAATTTCTATCACGTGCATTTCCTTGGTCTTTAAAATCTTTTCTTGGGCTTCGGTGTAATTGTAAATCCCCATGATCTTTGGGGTAGGTTTTCTTGGTGTTACCAGCTCATCTTTAGAACGAGTCCCCTGGGTGCTCCTGTACAGAATGTGGGGGCTTTGTGAGGGACAAGTTTTCGTCGCAGGGGCCTTCTCCACCCCCTGTTGTGTTTCATGAACTGGACAGGTTTCCTAAGAGACTCTATGCTCTAGACCCAGCTCAGAGCCGCTCAGTTTGCCCTAAATGAGAGTGTTATCAAATGACTCCACCAAGGGAATGCAAAGTGAGTTACTCTAATTGCTCCAGAAGTATCATGTGACGTTTGGATTTCACCTTTTGGCCCTGGGAGAGAAAAATGTCACCGGCTTTAAACTGCTCCCCTCCTTAACGCATAGCTCCAGTTTTTTTTTTTTTTACTGCTGGCAGAAATTGCCACTGTGAACATAGTGTATGTGTAAAAAGAGCTTACATGTGTTCGTGTGTTTTCTGATCTTTAAAAAAATAGGATGAACGAGGAGATGGGTGGGACACCTCATCTGAGATGAGACCTTATTGCCTCTGAGCACTATAACCTGGGGCAAGTTTAATAATCAGGCTGGCAGAGGCCCCAGGGTGGTTCAGTCAGTTACGTGTCTGATTCTGATTTTCAGCTCAGGTAATGATTTCGTGGTTTGTGGGATGGAGTCCCACATCGGGCTCTGCGCTGACAGCAAAGAGCCTGCTTGGGATGTGATTCTCTCTCTCTTTCTCTCTCTGCCCCACCCCTGTTCACGCTTTCTCTGTCTCTCAAAGTAAAAATAAAAATAATCAGGAGCTGGGAAAGTGCAGCCTATGGGCCAAACCCATCCCTCAGCCTTAGTTTTTGTATAGCCAGTGAGCTGAGAATGGCTTTTTACATTTTTAAAAAGTTGTTAACAAAACATAAAAACTATAAAACAGAGAATCATATGTGGCCTTCTTAAAGCCTAAACTATGTATATTCTGGCACTTTACAGAAATGCTGACCAGTGACCCCCAATAATTACAGTAAGAACAGCAGCAATGGAATTTTTTAGTTTATATTGAATACCAGGTAATGTTCAAAGTGCTTTACATATATTATCTCATTTAACTCTCACAGCAGTCCTCTGGGCTGGGCATGATTATCATTTTGCAGAGGAAGAAATAGGCCCAGAGAGGTTGAGTAACTTGCCCAAGGTCACACAGCCAGTAAGTGGCAGAGCTCATGTCTTGAAGCCAGGCATCAGATTCACTCTAGATCCTGTATTCTGTTACTGCCCAACCACTTCTACCTGAACGTTGTATGATTTTACTCTACTGTTGAGGTAAAAGTTAACGTCCTTACCTGTAGACGTTGAAATCATAAGGCAGCCCTTCCCAAACTAGTGAACTGCAAAATAGATTCCTCACAAAAGCCTACATTTAAAGGAGGCTCCCTGGTCAATGAAGCACGAGAAAGCCTTGTTAGGTTTCTTCACTGTAGTGCTCCATGAAGCACTATTATCCTGGTAGGAATCTCAGCCCCAGGGGGGTAGTATTCAGCTATTTACCAAACTAGTATTTTGTTGTTGTTTTTCTGTTGTTGTTGTTGTTGTTGTTGTTTTGTGGGATTTTTTTGCCTGTTGAAGGCACACAAATGAAACTCTTCCAGAACTATTGCTTTCCAGTAAACGGTCAACAAGCAAGGTCACAGAGGCATTCTCAGCCCCACATTTTCCCGGAAGTATGAAAGCAACGTAATCTAGGCATTCATTTGTTCATCTCTGTCATAAATATTCTTTTTTTCTTTCCATTTTCCTGCTGTCACATTTCTTCTCTGACCTTCCCTCTTTTTTTCTTTCTTTCTCTCTTTCTCTCTTTCTCTCTCTCTTTCTTTCTTTGCATGGGAAGTTTGGGGGAAAGATTTCCATAAAGGATGGAAAGGTAATGAAGGTTGGCCCCTTTTTAGCATCTTCTATAGCAAGTCCCTATTTAGTTTATAGGATTACCTATATATTTGATTTGCCTGAGCTATGTAGGTTGATGCTACATAGGCAAGAATTGGCCAGCAGCTCCCTGATGGGTTATGTTTATCACAGAGCCTCTGCGTGTAGAGATACCGTTAGTGTTCATTTTGGCATGTCTTGCATGTCTTAATTTGCCACCTGTTTCAGCTGGTCCAGGTCAGGAGGAATGTGACTTCAGAGCTTGACAATACAGGCATCAGCCAGAGAAACCACTTCACGAATACCTTTTAATTCACCAGCCATTTGCTCTTCCTTTACCACCAGGATTTTTGCAGATTTGACAGCTGTGACCAAAAGTGTGCTTTCACAAAACTGGTTTCTGACTGGCATAGGGTAATGCTCTTGGTTTTCTTAATATCTTAAAATTCTTCAGTTAATTTAGAGTTCTCTTTGCAGATGCCAAAAAAAAATGTTGCATAAAATAAAGCAAATATCTCATTTTGTTTGTGAATGAGTTCTAGAGTTTGTAAGATTGGAGCTACTTGCTCTGTTAAGTCAGGAAAGAGCATCGTATGTCGTTATAAAGTCTGTAGGCACAAATGAACCTAAGGCATTAATGTATTCTGAGTGTATAGATGTACCTCCATTTTTAGTTTGTGTTTCTTCAGCTGGGTCTGTGAAATAAACTGACAAAAGACAAATTAACAGAGAAAAGGTATACAAATTTATTAATTTTATGTGCGTGGCGCAACACAGAAGGAATTAAATAGCCAAAGGAGCAGGGATATTTAAGAGTTTGTACCTCCTCTTAGCAGGGGAAAGAAAGGGGCAAAGGCTACTTACAGGAGAACAAATGACTTTTAGGAAAGATAAATGAGCCCTGAGAATAGATGGACATGAGAATTTTATGACCATTTCTGTTAGAGTGTGGTGCCAAGTTTTTGTCTTCCAGAAGGGAAGGTTAGAGCCACTCCTGGATCTAGATTTATGACAGTGGGGTTCTTTCAGGCAGGATCTGCTTTTAGTCACAAAAGGGATTTCAGGAATTCAGATGCCTTCAGCTCAAAATAATTTTTGGACCAAAGCGTCATATTTTGGGGTGGCGTATCTTGATTCCCTTCAACAGTGTATTTATTGGAGTACATATCTGGAATTAGATGTGCTATTTGAGACAAGGTACTATAGATACACTAGGACAGCTTAGGCAATGCAAAAATTGCCTCTTGGAATGATAATGAACAGAATCCAATTGGTAGGGGAATTTGACACTTCAGCTTCTGAATGATGATCCAGAACAGCACGATGTCCTCCCATTTCTTATGACTATTTAGAGGTTCTTTTTGACCTAACTACCCAGTGTTGTCAAGATAACCAGCCAGGCTAAGAGACTGTTTTGACTATCTGTGAGTGCCTACACTAGTTTTGACTAGAAAAGGATAAATATTATCCAGGCCCATCCAAATTTATCTTTCAAACACAGCCACATATACTCCTTCCTGGCAGCTAATTTCCTGCCCAAATACTCATTTGCCATGCTCTGAAGGTGATTTAAGAATTAGAGGGCTTTGGGGTACCTGGGTGGCTCAGTCAGTGGTTAGGTGACCTACTTTGGCTCAGGTCATGATCTCACAGTTCATGGGTTCGAGCTCTGCTTTGGGCTCTGTCTGATAGCTCAGAGCCTGGAGCCTGGTTCAGATGCTGTATCTCCCTCTCTCTCTGCCCCTCACCAACTTGTGTGCGCGCGTGTGTGTGTGTGTGTGTGTGTGTGTGTGTGTGTGTGTGTGTGTGTACTCTCAAAAATAAATTAACAGATGTAAAAAAGAAAAAGCATCAGATGGTACTTAATGCCTTCCTCCTTTTACCTTGATCAGTTTTACTCTGTGGATGGAGAACAGCAGATGAAAAACTTGTATTTTCTGGAAGGTGCTCAGATGATGTCAAGAGAAAAGGACCCCAGTTGTTCTTCCTTTTTTCTTCTCTTGGGTCTTTTAGATTTGAAAAGTTTATCAGAATTATTATTGACTTCCCAAGGGCTTTTGAGATTACCATTTAGCTGTCTCTCTACTGAGCTTTTGTTTTTTCTGCGAAATTCCCAATTGCTGTTTGGATGCCAGTTTCAGTAGTTCACTATTGGTCATTAGTACACGCTCCTTAATTTCCCCTTTGATCCTGGGTTTTTTCTGCTGAATTGTATCTAGGATTGCCAAATTTAGCTCCTTGATTATGCATGAGAGTCCTCCGCTTCTCTGTTATCTTGTACTCCTCTCTCTCAGGGTAGCAACTGTGGTGACTTTCAGGCTCCGATGCCCGATTCATTCTTGCCATCAAGGCTGTCTTTGTCTCCCACTTTGCCTTCTGTCCCAGGCCAGAAGGGAATTTCCAGCACTGTCATGGATATCTCCTATGACTGACACTGAGTGCATTCTGCCTGCATTTTCCTCTCTTTAGGAGAACCTTGAGGAAGTCGCTGATGTGAAAGAGAAAGTTTTATTTTTCCCTCTTAATCTGATGTAGAAGTTGGTCTGTGATATGCAAACATTGGTAGATCTGCTTCTATTTAATTTCCGAATGGATTCAGAATCCTAGATGAGCACATTTGAAGGTTTAAAAATGTGATTTTTTTTTTGTCAAGTCCTGCCTAAATCACCAGACTCTCTGATGAGGTTTGGGGGTGTTGGTGGGGTTCAGGGCTGACGGCCAAGAAAGAATTCTTGGAGACGTCTTTGATACAGAAAGGTGATTTTATTAAAGCACGGGGACAGGACCCATGGGCAGAAAGAGCTGCACTGGGGTTGTGAGGAGTGACTGGCTATATACTATGGAGTTGGGAAGGTAGAAGCAAATGGGAAGTTTCCAAAGAGATTTCCATATGCTAAAGAAGACTCACAGGATACTGGAGGCCTAGCTATTGTCAAGCTAAGGTTGTTTTCCCTCTAGTAAGGCATTAACATTATGACAGTAGGACCTTCCGGGAGAAATAGGACAATCTGTATTTGCCTCAAGTATTTGTCAATGGGCTGCAGGTTATAAGGAAATTTAATTTTACCTGTCATTTCCTTCTTGCCTTTGTTCCTACATCACTATGGAGGGGTGATGTTAGGGCCCCCGGAAACTGAGTCTACAGATTTCTGAAGATTAGGCTAATTGTTAAGATTGCCTTTCTCTCATAATTTACTAAGATATTTGTAAACTGATGGAGACTCATGTCCTGTATGACTGTGATCTCTATCAATTAACCTTTCCTTTCCTTTCCTTTCCTTTCCTTTCCTTTCCTTTCCTTTCCTTTGTGTTTTGGGCAGCCAGGAGTGCCTGAAGAATATTACACAGGTCCCACCTGGGGGTGGGGATGTGCTAGCTTGTGCTTTGTCCTCAGCCTGACTCAATCTCCCTCATCCACAGGACCAGTGGTGGTGTGGGTTATGTTCTGATCATGTACCCCAGCTCTGGGAAACAGACTTCCGTCTTGCTTCTCTACCAGTTCTCCAATAAGGGTTCTTCGCAAAGCCCAGGCCTGTCCAGATTCTGTGCTTGCCTCTCTCAGAACCTGGGGGAGCTGTCACTTCTAACTGGCATCCGCAGGGCCATCTCTTGCTGCCTCCTGAGATCCTGGAATGTTGCCAGCAGCTGGATTTCCTGTGGAACATCCTTTGAACCAACTTCCTTCTGGCTGCCTGCTCTGCATTTGCAATGCTTGTAACTTTCCTTGCAATGCTTTAGCACAGGGGTGCCTGGGTGGCTCAGTCAGTTAAGTGTCAGACTTCAGGTCATGATCTCACTGTTCGTGAGTTCAAGCCCCACATTGGGCTCTGTGCTGACAGCTCAGAGCCTGGAACCTGCTTTGGATTCTGTGTCTCCCTCTCTCTCTCTGCCCCTCCTCTCTCTCTCTCTGTCTCTCTCAAAAATAAGTAAACATTAAAAAAATTTTTTTTTAATATTTTAACGCATGTGTGTGTGAATTTAAACCAAAACAGGGCAATGAAGGTTTAAAATTTGAAGTGTCTCAATTGGCAGTCCTCACCCTAAGGGTGGTTAGTTAGCATTTGAAAGACTTGAATCAAAAGCTTCTAGGCCATTCATTATATTTAAATTATACCTCAATAAAATTGTTTAAAAACAAAACTAGACAAGCCTATCCTCCTGTGGCCACCTCCACACCCTCTTCAGTTATCTGTATCTGTGATCAGTACCAGATGCTCCATTACTAGGACTGCATGATTGTCATCTGGAGGGCCTGTTGAAATGCAGGTTGCTGGGCCCCATTCCCAGAGTGGCTGTGTGGGTAGATTTTGGGTGGGACCTGAGAATTGGCATTTCTTCTTCTTCTTCTTCCTCCTCCTCTTCTTCTTCTTCTTCTTCTTTAATGTTCATTTATTTTTGAGAGAGAGACAGAGAGCAAGCAGGGGAAGGGCAGAGAGAGAGGGAGATACAGAATCCAAAGCAGGCTCCAGGCTCTGAACTGTCAGCACAGAGCCCGACCCGGGACTCAAACCTACAACTATGAGATCATGACCTGAACTAAAGTCGGATGCTTAACTGACTGAGCCACCCAAGCACCCCTCTTTTTTTTTAAGTTTGTTTATTTTGAGAGAGAGAGAGTGCAAGTAGGGGAGGGGCAGAGAGACAGGGAGACAGAATCCCAAGTAGGCTTCACACTGTCAGTGCAGAGCCCATCTTGGGGCTCGAACTCATGAACCATGAGATTATGACCTGAGCTGATAGCAAGAGTTGGACATTTAGCTGACTGAGCCACCCAGGTGCCCCACTTCCAGCTTTCTAAACTGTCCTATAAGCTCCCCAGGGGTTCCAATGTACACCCAGCTCTAGAAACTACTAATCTGGTCTCTGAGTGATATCCACGTAGTTTACTTATAACAGTGTACCAGCTGAAAATGTCTTGCTTCCCCTGTCCTCAAAGTTAAATATTGACAATTTAATGGCAACTAATCCTAACTTATCTTAACAACTAAAATTATTCACCTTGCATATAGGGACCCATAAGAGAAAACACGTAGGATTCTACCTACAGTGTCTTTATTTTAGAGTCTGAACCCCTTTAAAGCTCAAATGCCTGTCTGAAACCAAGTTTCTAGTTTAATGTGTAAAGATATAGGTACTCCACTGATTATTCATCTGGAGATATGTGAAACGTTGCAATTTTACATCTTAAGCACCTTATAAAGGGTCTTGTCCTACTGTAACCTTAGACCCTGTGGAGATCTTTACTTGAAAAGCTTCATAGTTTGCCCCTAGTGCATGGTGTAAGGGAGGAAAAATAAATTTCCCTCTACCCTTCTGAGTTCTTGGCTGAGATACCCACCTTTAATAAAAAGAGGTTAACGGGAGAAAACCAAATTTAATTATGTGTGTACAAGACCCCCACAAGACAAGAAAGGCTCTCTGATAATCAGATAATTGAGGTTTATATGCCATCCTGAGCCAAGGAGAAGAAGGGGGTAAGGGTCTGGGGTTTCAAAGGCAAGGGACACAATCGGGGGCACCTAAGTGGCTCGCTCAGTCAGTTAAGTGTCCAACTCTTGATTTCAACTCAGGTCATGATTTCACGGTTTGTGAGTTTGAGCCTTGCATAGGGCTCCTTGCTGACTGTGGAGTCTGCCTGGGACTCTTTCTCTCTTCCTTTTCCTATGCCCTTCCCTTGCTTATGTGCATTCTCGCTCCCAAAATAAATAAATGAATTTAAAAAGAAAAAGGCAAAGACAATTCACAGGAAGATGGGAAGGGCAAATGTTTGGTAAACAAATCATTATCATGCTCTTTGGAGAAGACCTTCTTTTTGTATTTTTTTTAATTTGTTTATTTTTGAGAGAGACAGAGCATGAGCGGGAGAAGGGCAGAGAGAGAGGGAGACACAGAATCCTAAGCAGACTCCAGACCCCGAGCTATCTGCAGAGAGCCTGATGCAGGGCTCGAACTCAGGAGCTGTGCGATCGTGACCTGAGCTGAAGTCAGCTACTCAAATGACTGAGCCACCCAGGCGCCCCCGGACAAGACCGTCTTATGTTAAAAAAAAGAAAAACAGAAAAAAACTGTTGTCTTTGGTAATAGCTCTCTTCCTTGTACAAGCCCCCTAACTAAATTCTTTTAGGCAGTTAAGAGAGAGGTAAAAAGCTCTTCTTGAGTTCATTGGGCCTTGATTGTCTTCAGCTCAAGGAAATCCACATGCCAGAGTGGCACATTCTGGGGTTGTCTGCCCTGGAAAAGATTAAAAAATGAGAGGACCCAAACAAGAACAGCATGCCAGGGAAGTGCAAAGACTGCCGATTTGGACATCCAAATTGATCCTTCGGGCTGGTTCCCTGCATGCAGGCTGCGCTGGCCCACTCACGAAGGCCAGACCAGAGGGAGGCACCCAGTGTAATAGGAATCATAGGGTGGGTGTGTCATCACTGAGCCAATGAGTGTGCTCAAGGTGTGTCAGGGAACGACCCTTCTAGAAACATGCAGCCCTGGGCTTGAAGGTGCATCTTTTGGGGCATGATGTAGACTGTTAACATATGTGCTTATTTTCAGCAATTCAAGAAAACTTACCTAAATTGCCTTTTTGTTTTTGTTTTTGGCTTCTTTTAATCTGAAAACATTCAAAGAAGTTCATGTGCCTCTAGCTCACCCCTAGTGCAACTTCCCAACTAAACTCTGGGGTTCTACTGACACCTGCTGGCATCTCATCTATTTTATGTTGAAAACAACAAAACAAAACACTTCACCTATTTCCTTAAGTCTTTTGGCCTTAATATGCTAGGTGTGCATTATCTGGAAGACAGGAGAAAGGAGGAAAGTCCTGATAGGACCTTGTCATGCCAAGGAGGGAGATGTGTGAACAAGCCCCGAAGAGGGGCCGATAACAAAGTTCTTCCTGCCTCTCAGCTCTGCACCAGCTGCAATGTGATCTTGGGCAAGGCCCTTGACCCTCACTTCTACCATCTCAGAAGAAGCAACAACCTCCCCCATCCCAGCGCCCTTTAGGGCTCGTGAGGATTCTGTTGGCATTTCCCCCTAACTAATGCACGAGTACTCTCACTGGACTGATGACCTCAAAGGTCACACATGGAGACCTTTCGGTCACAACAAACAAGAACCTTCACCAGCATTGTATTTTCAAAAGATGGGTGAAAGTTGTTTCAGCCTCCTCAAAGCCTGGTATCTCTATAATTTATTTTTAGAAACAACTACATCAGAATGCTCAGAAAAAGCCAGTGAACAGTCTCGAATTGTCCACTTTTTTATCCCTGGATACCATGGACTCTGTGTTTTGGAACACGTAACAAGCCTTCAGGTTGAGAAAATGCCTCCCAGTTAATGCCAACCAAATTATTTGCTTTTCTGTCTTCTCTTGGGAAACTGTGTGTGAGCCTGTAGTTTATTAGCCCAATAACAGGTTATTTGATAGTCCCCAGGGAATTATACTCCCATATTTAATCTGACAGAGAAAGTGAAGGCTGCTGATGAAAATAATTGAGCATTTCTTTAATGCTACTATTGCCTTTCTTCCTCATGCCTCAGGATCCTGGTTTCACCATCAGGAGGCTTTCAATGCTGTTTACGTCCTCAGGAAATAGCCTTTTCTAGTTGTGGAAGGAAATTTACCTCTCATGGCTCCTAAGTCCTTCTTTAGAAAGCCGTTAGGTATGATTGAAGCATAAAGAAGAAAGCCAAAACTCTACTAGATTCACATCCACCAGGATAGCTACTGTCAGCATGAAAACAAAACGGAAAATAACAGGTGCCAACAAGGATGTGGAGAAATTGGAACCCCTGTTCACTGTTGGTGGGAATGTAAAATAACACAGCTGCCATGGGGAACAGAATGGTGGTTCCTCAAAAATTAAAAACAGAGGGGTACCTGAGTGGCTCAGTAGGTCAAGCGTCCAACTCTTGGTCTCTGCTCAGGTCATGATCACGGTTTGTGAGTTTGGGCCGCACGTCAGTCTCTGCACTGACAATGCACAGCCTGGTTGGGATTCTCTGTCCCCTCTTTCTCTGTGTCTATCCCACTTGCACTTGATCTCAAAATAAATAAACTTTAAAATTTTTTTTAATGAAAAATAGAATTACTACTTGGTCCAGTAATTCCACCTCAGAGTATCCAAAAAAACTGAAAGCAGGAACTTGATGAAATATTTGTGCACCCCTGTTCATAGAAGCATCGTTTGCGATAGCCACATTAATCACAATAGCAACCCAAGTGTCCATTAGTAGGTGAATGAATACACCAAATGTGGTCTACACCTACAATGGAATATTATTCAGCCTTAAAAATGAAGGATGTTCTGTCACCTGTTGCAGCCTGCCTGAGCCTTGAGGACATTATGCCAAGTGAAATAGGGCAAATTTGTCAAAGGGCAAATACTGTATGGCTCCATTTGTAAGGAGAACCTAGAATAGGCACATTCATAGGGACAGAAAGTAGAATCGTGGCTGCTAGGGTTGGGGGTGGGGAGAGGAAAACGGGGAGTTGTTTAAGGGGGAGAGAGGTTCAGTTTTGCAAGAAGAAAGAAGTTCTGGAGATGGATGGTGGTGAAGGCTACATAGCAGTGTGAATGTTATTTAATGCCATTGAACTAACTGTTCCTTAAGAATGGTTAAGATGACATTTTTAATGTTGTTATTTTCTCACAGTAGATTAAAACCACACACATTTGATAGAACTCAGTCTTTACCACTGGCCTTTGCAATGACTAAATCACTAGTATTATGTTGTGCTGTCTGGCAGAATGTTCTATAATGATGGGAATGTTCTTTATATGTGCTGTCTGATATGGTAGGCACTAGCCCCACGTTGGCTTTGGAGCACTTGAAATGGGGTTAGTGAAAGGGAAGCACTGAATTTTACTTTTATGCAGTTTAAATAGCCACATGTGGCTAGTGGCTACCATACTGGACAGTGCAGATTGAATATACATCTATATTACTGTCGACTCCAAATTTTTTCCCCTTCCTCAGCACAAAGCTATAGCAGTCACACTATGAACCAAAGAAGGGGAGGTACTGGCTTTTGTGGAGGCCCCAGCTCTGTTTTAACCCCCAATGTCAATTTGTTACAAAGCATGTTGCCAAGAGTGTGATTCTTTATTTTAGCAACTTGGTATGGCATTCATTGGCATCAGTTGTTGGACCCAAGGGCAGAGTTGGCCTTAATTCATAGGCTAGCCTTTTCTAGCAGAATGTCCTTAAGAGACCCAAATTCCTTTATTGCCATGCAGTCTTCCTTCACTTTTCCTTGTAAATCCATGGAGTGATGTTATGAGCTAAAACTGAGGTCCAAATCCTTAAACAGAAATTATGTAAGCACTTCACTGTTTGCTCTGGATACCCTGGCAATCAGTACATGCTTTACTTTTTAAGGCTTTGCTGGAAAACACAGACAGGTAAGATATGTAAGAAATTCTTAGATTGAAATAGAATCACATGATAAAATTGATGAACCCCAAATGCTCTCATCTTCTAAAATGGGAATAGCTAAATATGTCATAGTGTATTGTATAATGTTGCTTAGAAATAATGAAGATTGCCAGCGGCTGAAAAAGGACTTCTATTTAAACAGGCTACAACTGGAAGGTTTAACAAGTCATTCAGGGGGCAGCGTTCCTTTGTGACAATCCAGCATTTAATGATGCTATAGATGTTACATTTATCGTCATGGAAAGAATGAAAGCTGTTTATTAAAGAATAAAGTATGGCACCAGAATGAAGATTGCTCTGTGGTGGGGAGGAGATAAACAAAGCGTTTACATTATTCTTATGCAAAATGGATACAGGCTATCCAATAAAAACCACCATTTTTAGCTCGTAGTTTTACTCATCAGGAATGCTTTCTCTTTCTCTTTTCAGCAATGGGTAGAAGGACTGAGATCAATCATACACAACTTCAGGGCCAACAATGTCAGTCCAATGACCTGCCTCAAAAAACAGTGAGTTTTGTTATATCACTCTTTGTTCTTGGCTGTTAAAAAGCAAAAGGTCAGATTAGGAGATAAAGGCTTAGTATATGGCCAGGCGGCATCTTACTTGTCTTCCCCTGACATGCTCCTGACCTTGAAGAGGAAGTTCCCAATATATATCTGTACTCTCAGGCCACTTGGCAAGGTGTGTATGATAAACCCGTAGTCCAAAACAGATGTGAAAGGAATGGTTGATGGCAGGAAGATGCTGGAACCTCAGCATCCCCTGCCGTATCCTCTAGGTAGTAGGCACTGACCTTTGTGTCTCCAGACAGAGTGCTGATCGTTAGTTTTCCATGCCTAGGGAGATATGTAGTTGGATGCTGTGGTAGCTGGAGCCTCTATTGTGTGAAACTGAGAATTGGGGAGTGTGGCCAAGAGAAGCACTTACAAGAGCACCCATTGCTAGGGTCAAAAAGAGCACTGGCCCGGGGACTGTTCAGCACACAGTCAGGGATCCAAACATACTGGCCTTACCCCCGTTCACTGTATCCAAAAATGCGGCGGGGGGTGAGTTGGGGGGGTGACGATGCACCTCACTGGTAGGTTTGTAACCCTTATGAAGTTATTCCATCGGGGTGACTTGAAAGTTACTCAGGTAGAAATCCTAGCCAAAGCCAAAGTCAGACTGTTGAAAGAGCAGCAATCAGCAGAGGAGTGGGGCCGCCTGCCATTATAGGGCCACTGGTAGGCAGTTGTAGGTGCAGAAGGGAACTACACTGAGAAATTATGGAAATAAGCCTTCACTCTCAACCTGGCCTAGCAGCAAAGGTGTGATTCCTTGGACTGTCAGGCAGGAGGAAGAGAAGTCAGCCCTTGGGGCACTTTCATCCTTACTTTTGGTCCCTTTGGCAGGTGCTTTAAGAATATGTGCTCTTGACTAAGATCCTAGTTGGGCTGCTTAGTTGTTGGGTGACTCTTGGCAAGTTCTTAGCCTTGTGCCTCACTGTGCTAATCTGTGACTGGAGATGGTCACCATAACTCATTTTACAAGATTATCTCACAGGTGCAGTGAGGTCCTGGAAAATGCCCAGCCCAGTGCCTGGCTCCCAGTCCTCCTTCATTCACTATTAGTAGTTTTGATTTATATGCCATCCCTCCTATATTCTTTCCATCATCTTAGTAAGGGGTAGTTAGTCTTGTAAATACCTCTTTGTTGTGCAGCGACTTCTCCTTTTCTTCTGCAGTTGCTGTGGCATATTTTCTTAAAAATAAAGAGCCACGGTGGATATTTGATGTTACAGTTTGGGTATTGATTGAATCCAAAGGATCTGAGACTTAGAGAATGCCCACTTACACCTGAGGGACCCCAATATCCATATCTGGACATACGATCTTACCTGTCCCCAGTGGTATCATGCTCAAATCCCTTTCTAGAGCTGGTGTTCATCCATCCACCAGACACCATAAGGGTTAGCTCATCAAGAGGTCACACCTGCCCACTTCTACAGAGAATTACACTCTGCTGAAGGGGAGTCGCTGTGCCTGGGAGACTGTACTCCTCCCTCTTCCTGGTGGGAAGCCCATGCCTGATGATGGGCTAGCACAGGATACAAAAGGCTAGCCCCCATGCCACCAAGTCGGATGCACATCACACTCCAGAGCTCCCCATGGCATCAGGCTAAAGCCCCAGCAGAGACCACAGCTTTGTGTGACTGTTCTCCCTGCCCTTTCTGCTTCCCTCACGCTTATTGTCTTGAAAACATCAGTTGAAAAGGAGTCACTTGTGCTTCTAGGAAACTGATACAGGACAGAAACTTTACCAATTTGTCATATTCTGCTTTTAGCAGAATTTTATTGACTGGAAACAATGAGAATGTGAATTAATAGCTAAGAACAGTCTTCCCATCAATGTACAAATAAACGTTGTGGGTCCCCATGTGTCAGGAAAGCAATGAGTTGCTTCCCGTCAATTTGAGTTAATGAACTTCTCTTACTATTGGAAGTTAGGGAAGATGCCCATTCGATCTGTGCTTTGCTGCACTGGGAGCTGAGAGTGGAGATCCCTATGTGTCCTCAGGATAAGGTTGGCTGGTGTCAGCATGCAGTTGCATTTCCTACCACCTTAACAGAGATTATTTTTATTTTAATATTTTGCCAGAATTTTTTTTTTAAGTTTGAGAGAGAGCAAGAGAGTGCAGGGGAGGGGCAGAGAGAGGGAGAGATAGAAACCCAAGTAGGCTCCACGCTGTCAGTGAGGAGCCCAATGCAGGACTGGAACTCATGAACCATGAGATCATGACCTGAGCCGAGATCAGTTGGTTGCTTAACTGACTGAGCCACCCAGGCACACCCTTAGGAGAGATTATTAAGGATGAGGCCAGTCACCAAGTAAGTACCCACAATTTTTTTTGCTCAGTGCAAGCACCCAATTTTCTAATTCATCCAGGGTTGCTGAGAAAAGTACAGAACTCCCAGTTAAATTTAAATTTAAGATAAGTAATAGTTCTTTAGCATAAGCATATCCTGTGCAGTATTTGGAACATACTTGTAAAAAACATTATTATTTTTCTGAAGTTCTAATTTAACTGAGAGTCTTGTATTTGTATTTGCTAATTGTGACAGCCATAAATTCATCTCACAGTGTATTATTGTCTCTGACCTTCAGAATAAATGTTCTTTGTTTGAATGAACTTTCTTTTAAAGTTCTTACCTGGATTGAAGTATTCCTCTTAAGAAACATTAAAACAGTGTTGTTACCGTTGTTTTCCAGCTGGATGAAATTGGCGTTTATGACCAACACAAATGGTAAAATTCCAGTTAGGAGGTAAGTCGATCATTCCTGTCTGTATTTCATACCCTGGGTTGACCCTCATGATACCAGACCAAAGAGAGAGCCCTTCACAAGTGATTGTTAAATGCTTTCACTAAAGATATTTCTAGAAGCTTATTTTAAATCACTCCATCAAACGCTGTGTTCAGTTTGTAAAAACCATTTGTGGATGTAAACTTGCATTTTTCCTCACAATGGGTAGCATTAACTCTGCTTTGATGAAGAACGTCCGAAGATGTATCAGTATTCTTTATATCTTCAAACAAGTGGGCTTTGAGGATTTTAATGTCTTTCGTCTACTTGCCCTAAGCAACCATTCGCTAAAATTAAAGAAGTTGTATTGTGCACCTGTAGCAGAAGTGTATATAGACTGTGTCTTCAGAAGTGTGGTGCCTCTGGACAGTGCTGCTTGTTCTGGGCCTTGCTGTTCCTCTGGTGGCCAGTGGGAAGGGGGAGGTAGACTCCTTTGGCTTCTTGCCACTTAATCTCTAGGTGTACCATTGCTGACACCACACACTCTTCAGAACTGTCACTTTATCCCCTCACTCTGCCCAAGTTAACAGTGGCAGTGAAAAAACAATGGCAGTAAAGCCCGAAAGGAATCAAGAAGGAAGGGGAAAAAAATGAAAACATGAAAAAGATGTGTCTTCCACATGGGTTCTTTAATACTTAAGCTGGTATGTTTCACCCTCTGAGGATTCCTCATGCTTCCCTCTTTTCTGCCTCTCTACTCCCTCTCTGGTGTTAGGATTTGCTAATGGTCTGTGGGTACACCCAGAAGCTCTTGAGATGGCAGCAATAGGGATTATTTGCCAAACTCTCCTGGTATCTTTTTGGCTGGCATTTGTGTAAGCACTTCATGGAAATTTCTGAAGCTGGAGTGGGCATCATCTGTCCCCATGAAACCAGGAGTGTGTTTGGATTCATAAGCCCAAGCCCACAGCCTGAATTAGTCCCGGGTTTCCCGGATACCAACCCATTCTTCCAGGATTCTCCAGACTTACGTTGATGTTGACTTCCTCTCTGGATACCACTTTAGCAAAGAAGCCAACGGAAACAGCAACAAATAAAACCCAGAGCTACTAGGTAGAATCTTGTCTTAGAACTGCCCTATCTTTCAGAGATGAAGTGAACAGGTCCCCAGCTGCATCGCATTTGAGCAAGCGCATTTGAGCAGTGGCTTGGGGATCACACTTAGCCATTTCTGACTTTTCTCCATCTCCTTCTCTGCCAGGCACTTCATTCTGCCTTGACATTTCCGTTCTGTTTCCCCATAAGGTTATCACTATACTCTCTCAAAATCGCTCTTTTCGCATTTAACAGAACTGTCCTAGAAGTCATCATTTTTCTTAATTCTGTGTTCTGTAACAGCCCATGTGACATGACAGAAATATCAATGAGGAAATTAAAAGCATATGAATCATAAGACCATGGACAGTATTTTTACTTAACCTTTTATTGAGGGCTTACCAAGTTGTAGACCTTACACATGTGTTGTGGTCTTTACAAATCGAGATGTATGATTCTCTGCTTTTTGTTAACTTACTAGCAAATCAATTTTGTGTCTACTCTAGAAAAAAGTAGACCTTAAAACAAAAACAAAAAACCCAGTTAGCACCCTTGATTGATAATTGTTGGCAAAGATACTTTACACTGATCTTTATTTCACTTAAAATTCTTTGCAGGGCACTTGGGTGGCTCAGTCAGTTAAGCATCCAACTTCAGCTTAGGTCATGATCTCATGTCCCGTGTGTTTGAGCCCTGCGTCGGGCTCTGTGCTGACAGCTCAGAGCCTGGAGCCTGCTTCAGATTCTGTGTCTCCCTCTCTGTCTCTGCCCCTCCCCTGCTCACACTCTGTCTCTCACGCTCTTAAAAATAAATAAACATAAAACAAAAAATTTAAAATCCTTTGCTCTGTTGAGCAATAGCAGGACAATTATTTTAATGTATCCCAGCATCCTACAGCTAAGTACATTTTTCTTTAAAATTTTTCTTTAAACTTAGCACAGACAGCAGTGTGAATAGAAATGTATATTGGATCTGTTTTTACATGCTTTACTGTCCTGCTTTCTCTTCCAAGATAAGGTTCAGGAAATGGACGAAGTAGAAACACATAGATTGCAATCAAAGCACTTCTAACTAGCAATTCTGGTTTCATTTATATGTATCCTACTAATCAAGCCATTGTTAGACAAGATTGGAAGTCTTTTATGATTTCAAAGATCTTTAGCATGTTCACATGCAAAATTATTACCATCCTTATGTCGTTTTCTTTAGCTCTCTTTGCCATGAACTCTTTGGTGCCTGCCAGTATTAACAGGTGTTTGACACAAGACATCTGTTATTTGGGGGCAATTTGTTAAAGTTGATGGAGAATTGATAGCAAGCCAGAAAAAAGCGGTAAGTCTTCTGGTAGATGAGCTGCCAAGGGCTAGGTGGAAATTGTTCTGAATGTTTTAATGGATATGAAGAGTAAACACTTTTAAAATGTCATTTTATCACTATCATTCTGGAGTTCCTAAAATGGAAACTATTACTATAGTGTGCATGCTGTTAAAAAGGGTCTGGCTTCATAGTCGTTACATAGCTTGGGAATGGCCCCTGCTCTTGAGTATTAACCAAAATATAATATCCAGGAAGTTGCAGGAATGATTAATGAGGAAAGTCTTAACTCTTTATCTCCCTCTTTTCTTTCTATGTACATAAACTTACACAGTCTGCTTTTCTCTCAAACCTACAAACTCCTACTCAGTTTATCTTCTCACCTAGACCAAGGCTTTTGAAAATCACTCTTTTCTTTGCCATTTCTTATTCCTTGTAACCTGGAGTTGTAACCAATGGCTAGAGAGTCGGGAAATAGTAGCCAGACAAAAATTATGGGCTGTGGCAGGAAGTAGTCTTAAAAGAGACCAGTTGTATTAAAGAGGAAGGCTGAGAGCCTCAGGTATGATCATGGTAGCCCAACTCCTATGTAATCTGTACGTGTCCTGAAGTCCTAGTTTTTCAACAAATTTAGTAGGACTCTGCTGAGGCTTCACTCCATGAGTCTGACCTGAGTGTTTCAAAAAATGGTGTTAAAACCATGGAATAGATTGTAGGCCCATTGAGGACAAAGAGTGAGACTCCCTTGGTTTTTTCAGGATCATTTCTGTCTTTATCACCTGTAAAGTCTGCTGGAACATGGAATTGAACCAGGACTCTAATAGGACTGGGCTCCACTCAAGGTTGTTTGCTTTTGTAGCATTTCCTTTGGGGAAGGTGGTTTATTATGATTCAACAAAAACTCATTGAGTATCTGTTAGCCATGAAGCACTAACCTGTACTCTGTGGGTGTGAGGCTATATATAAGAGTTGAATAAATCACAGTCCTTTCTAAATACTCTCCTACGAAATGCCTATGATGGTATGTAAAAATGTCCCCAGGTTGTGATACATGTGTTTCTTGCAGGACCCTGTTAAAAGGTATTCTGCTGGGCCTCTAATGTAACCGGAAACTCTAAGAATTCACCTTTGTGCCACAACCCCCCCCCCCCCCCCCCCCCCCCGCCTTACCTCTGAGTGAATCCATTTTAAGGCCCAAGGCTGATTCTGATAGCTGCCTGAAGCAAAGGCAATAAAGGCACTTTATTAGATAGATCAGGGGAATGGTCTTTTCAACTTCCTTGCTTCTATTTTCCATCCTGGGTTTGGTCTCCGTCAGAATGAGGTGAGCAAATCCATGGTGACATTGCCCAGCCCAAGCCCCCTCAGAAAAGAAGGCCAGAGAAAGAGCCCCTATGGCCATAATACCATTTCTCACCTTTATTTCCTGTGCAGTCATGTTGTTGGGCTCTGACTTTGCCCTCACTAGTATATCCCTACATGGATTTCTTTCTCTCCTGGCACTGGACACCCTAATTCCTTCTTTTTCTCTCTCAATCTGTTTACCTGCCCCCTAGCCCCAAGTGCTAATGCATAGACCTCCTCCTCCCATGAGACATTCTTGTTCTACTTCCTGTTCATGTCTTGGTACTTCAACAAGCTCTAGCCAAAAGATTCTATTCCTATAGTCTCTTCCTTTCCTCCCTACCCTCCAACCCACACCCAGAAAGGCTCAGGCCCTGTACCTGCTACATTCATGACCACGTCAATCAGTTTTCATGTCGTTTTTCAGGCCTATCCAACCTAACCAAAGCTCGAGTTCACTGAGATACCCCTGAGGTTGCTGTACAAACAGTTTCTTCCTGTCCCAAATCTGGGGATGCTGGGGCCTGTAGCTCTCATGTTAACACATACTTAAAAAAAAAAGAGATTGAGAACACTGATTAGCTACTTTCCTGTTTTATAAAGGTCAGGTAAATTGCGTCTCACCCCAATTCAGTGCATGAAAATTCCATGAACTAGAGAAGTGGAAAATGTGGACATAACACCCTCTATCCTAGAAACTGGTTTACTTGATGTCAAACACATATGCTCTACCATGTCTGTAGATTTGTTAAAGAGAATCCGTGGGCCTCCCTATACTTGAATACAGCTGTCTCAAGCGCTCTTAAAAATGTACTTCTAAGTATTCTTGGACTGAGTATGAAACAACAAAGCTTTGAATGAACACATAACAACTCCTTTACCTAAAGTTAGATCTTCCCAATCTATTTTGGGAAGTTGTATTCTGCAGTTGAAGAGGTGTGTTTTCCCACTCATCAAGAATACTTGGCGCTTAGTGCTTGCATTTGGAGCCGGCCTCCACTTAATATGAATGGCAGAGTGCATGACAGGGTTGGGGCATGGGGAGGCACTGCTACCAAGCTCCTTGTGCTCACACCGAAGGCATTCCGAAGCCAAGCTTCCCGGATGAAAGTAAGCTCTGTCCTCAGGTTGGACTTTTGAAATTAAAGTTTCCGTTATGGTGAAAGCTTACCTGGGCTTCCAATCACAGAATAACAGAAGTTTCCTTTGGTTGGCTAGGGCATGGCTCAGAGCCAAACATGAATTCTAGGGTGCCAGCATGACACCTCACTGGGTCATTCTGAATGTCACCAATGCATTTCTCATAGGAAATAGGCTCGATGCACACCATCCTAGTTAAAAGGCAGCATCATTATTTAAAATTACCTTGTGTCAGGGGAAAGCCAAGATTCTGTGGAAACATTGAATAAGTGTTCCCCTAACTCCCTTCCCACCACACCTTTGCTTTTTCAATAAACTTCCTAAGCCTTGAGGCAGCTGGCACTTCAGAGTAGTTCAAGCGTACTTAGCTCAAAAAAAATTTTTTTTCAAAATATGTCTGATAATGCATGTCTGCTATAGTACCAAGGCATAAGGGCCATCACCAGCCTAGACTGACTTCTTAGGGGACTACTTTTTTTCCCCAAACCTATATAGTGTCAACATGAGGTTTTATTCTAGACTTACTGTCCCGTCTGCCATATTCCTCTTCCCTGAGAAAGAGGAATTGTTTTTGTCCATTGTCATTGTTTTTGTCCAACAACATGTATCTCCCAGGGCTTTTGGGGGGTGGGGTGGAGGGGTGAGAGAGCGTGAACAGGGGAGGGGCACAGGGGATCTGAAGCAAGCTCTGTGCTGACAGATGTGGGGCTCAAACTCACGAACCCTGAGATCATGACCTGCGCAAATGTCGGATGTTTAACCCACTGAGCCACCCAGGCACTGCTCTCCCAGGGGTTCTTGTGTTCACAATCACCAGGGAGACACCTGTCTTAGAATCAAGTTGCTTCACTAGCAGAACCAGAGGGATATTGCAGAAGAGAGTTAGTGAAGTGAAAAACACCCAGAAATGAAAACGAATTGTATTTTCCTTTCCTTTCTCCACCCCCATCCCACATCCCTAGTATTTCTTAGATTTTTGCCTCCACGAAATTAGAATTAACAATAACTTGACTTTTCTTTATTTTCTGCCCTAGTATTACTAGAACCTTTGCATCGGGGAAAACAGAAAAGGTGATCTTTCAAGCACTCAAGGAGTTAGGTCTTCCCAGTGGAAAGGTATTTATTAGTTTAATTATGTGTTTTGTAAAACGATTTTGTCTAGTTATGTTCTCATATGTAATAAGCCAGATTATTTATGTAACACTGATCTCATTTAGGTTCAGAACTAGTTTCAGTCACATATAGTACAGGTAATTTTCTCCTTCCTGCCTGCCTTTTGTTCCCTGGGCATTTAACCTAAATGTTTCCAAATTCAAACAGTGTACTTCAAAATGTTTTTGTCAGTTTCATTAAGAAAAAGAAATGTCAGCAAGGCTACTCTTCTACACAGCTGGTGGGAAGCTTATTTTCAAGAAGCCTGTCCACATCGCCTCGACCAAGCACAATGTCAGTGTTCTTCAAGGTGGCTGTGGGGTACTTTGTAAAGCACTCCTCCCTACACAAACCATTTGTGTTCTTGGCCCCTTGGATTTAGAGTATTTGAAATTAATTGATTGACTGCAAGACAGATTTAAGCCTGTTCCTACTTTAACAAATCCTACTTGAAATACAAACTGCAGTATGTGAAGGAAAATTTTATGTGGTTGTCCTGAGCAGCTTCATGTGGTCTTGTGGAAATTCATAAGATAAGCGTAAGTAAACACTGGCTTTGATTTATTCAGCAGCCTTTAGGCAGGCACATGATTTTCTACATCGTGGAGAGAAAGAAGAAATGTTTCTTTATATTTTATGGGGTGTTGCCCAGAGCAAGCCCAGCCGTAGCCAGTGTTTGAACCCACAGATCACGGCCACATGGTAACAAGAGATGCCCATTTACACATGCTGGTGTGCTGGCAGGATGGCCTGGCCACAGTTGGACTTAGCCTTCTGGCTTCTGTCAGTAAGAGTCAGAGATTGAGGCCCTGGGATCCCAGGTGGTCATTGCTTTGCTTCATGATCCTGTGGATTCTTTGCCTTCACGAGAAAAATGTGGCAGGAGTTATGACACCCTCTTGTTCTTTACAGAATGATGAAATCGAGCCTGCAGCATTTACTTATGAAAAGTTCTATGAACTGACACAAAAGATTTGTCCTCGAACAGATATAGAGGATCTTTTTAAAAAAATGTAAGTTCCATTTATGGAGTTCTTGTCCTTTTAGATTTTTAAGACACCTTTTTGTCATAATATTTTAATATACTGTGTTGAGAGTCTGGAGGAGTATCTAGTCAGGGTTACATTTTCAGCCCTTAGTTTATGACCGTAAAAGTTCACTCTGACTTTTTGAGAAACTTTTACAAAAATTAATGGCAGCACCTGGAACTATCCCCCCGCCCCTTGCATTGGCTTTACTAACTACCTACAATTTTAACCTGCTCCTTTAGGTATTAACCCATTATGTGAACTAACTAGATTCAATTATGGAATGTTATTATGTCGTTGAAAAGTTCATTCATTCCAGTTATTTCAAATGGATGACTTACATGTTGTTTTGAAAAATAACATCTTTTGATAATACTAAAGAAGAATTGCAGACATTTTCTGAGCTAATGGGAGTGTTTTCTTTCTCTTGTTGGGTTGTTTGTTTTGTTCTTACAAACAGTCTCTGGCCATTTTAAGAGTGCACCACTACCTCAGGGTTAGAAGATAAGTTTAGAATTATCATCAACAAATGTCAACATGTAAATCGTACCTACTTGTAGCATCATATACAAAAACTTACTTTTTCTAATAAATTTCTTTTCAGCAATGGAGACAAAACTGATTATTTAACGGTAGACCAATTAGTGAGCTTTCTAAATGAAGTAAGCTTTTTCATACATTAACTCCATAAAGTCTGTGTGCAGTGGCTTGCCTCCTCCAGTGTCCCCATTGCATGTCCGCATCATATGCCCGCATCATATGCCCTTATTCGCTTTGCTTCTGACCTGCTGATCTTTCCAGATGGCTTTCTTTACCAGGTGCAAAAATCAGCTGCTGCTCCTGTGTGTCCATGCGCTTCCGACACGTTGGCTTTGCACACTGCTTTTTTCTGTTGGTTTTCTCGCTATGGATGTGTAGCTCTGGTTCTTTGTGTGCGTGTGGATTTTATAATATATTCATTTAATTAAATGTGTCTGTGTTTTTGCAAGATGATATTGAAGGTACTTTTTTTTTTCCTATTGATCTCATTAGAGAATGGATTGAGATTACCACACTGTAGTTGGATTCTCCATTGCTAACTTTTTCTCATACCTTTGCATGGACTGGAAAGCTTTATTTTTGTCTTTTAATGGATTGCATGTAAGGACAGTATGTAGGTTCAAATAGAATATTTTGACAACAAGCACAACACTGGAGTTCCTGGGTGAAAATATAGTACATACTAGGCCAATTAGATTGCAGGTTAAATTTTTACATTTTATTTTTATAACAAGCTTAGGGCTCATTTTAGAATATGATTCACTTAACAACCAAAACTGGTTGACAACATTTGCTTAAGCACAAGAGAAAAATATATTTTAGAACACGTAAAAGTTGCAACTTTTCTTACAGCTAAAATTAACTTTTTTTTTCTTTATGAACGTAGAGAAGAATGTTCTGTTCAGTGAAACCCCTTGAAGTTTTTGCTAATCCAAAATGGAAAATTTACTTTTTTTCTACCACATTAATAAGTTTCAGTGAGGAAGGGACAATGTATTTTTGTTTCAAAGCAATTTTTAATATAATTTAACCCTTATACCATATAAAAAGAAAACATTAGAAGAGAGAGTATCATGCCAGACAGGAGGTATTGCCCCAAAGAACAGGCAACAGGCAGGCTGTGATTTGCCAGGATGTAGAGACAAATCACATCTTTGCCAATGGGCTTCTCTTTTCTTGCCTTTTTAGGACTTACTGGCTCCCAATTTGCAGGGTTACCCTTTCAAAGCTCTGATATCGAGAGCCTAAAAGCCCATGTTCAGGAAAGACTAACCACTCCGTTTATCAGCACAGATGCCTCACCTCCACTTTTAAATAAGCCTTTCAGTACAATACAATATTTATTTTACTTGAAAACATTTCAAGTCTTTCCACCCCACTAGTTTTTGGTCATGCGAATACTATGTTTATAATCTTTACCCAGATAATATCCACATTCCTGTGCCACCGTTGCTCAAGTTGCCTTGCTTTGTTTCCTTAACTCCTCCCTCCTCTTCTTTATTTTTAAGATTTATTGTTTTATTTCTCTCAGCTTCTTCATGCACTTGGGGTCACTGATCATCTTAAGTTTTGGTGAGATGGGCAGGAATATCTTGCTTTTTGCTAAAGAAGGAAGACCTTTTAGAGGCATGGACAAAATTTATATCATTAGTTTGCTGCTTCCTAAAAACAAGGTCTCTTGCACACTCTGGGATGAACTGACACCCAGCCATCTATTAAACATGACAGAGACTTTTCTATGTGTGTCACTGTGAAAATAAAGAGTTCTGAAGTCTTGAGGTTAGGTGCGGCGTTCATGGGCTCTTAAGGCTTTCCCCTTAGTTTTTGTAAACCTACCCAGTAATCACTTGCAATTCTTGCAAGTCTAAGATATAACATTAAATATTAAAATATGTGATCATCTGTACATTCTGCCATCCAAACTCTTTCTTAAAATACTATTAGTTGATAAACTTTTATACATTGCTATCACAGGGGCCATTAGCACTCATTGGTTCTTATATTTTCTTCTGTTTGGCTTTTCATTCACAGTAAGGAAGCACCTTTAATTTTGAAATGGGACAGATGGAATCAGTGGGATTCTAGATTTTGTTAGATCATAAAGACTACAAGATGGTCCAGGAAAGTGTGCAACCTTTATTTTTAATCAAAGTGTCTGCCTGAATCTCTTCCTTTTCTGTCCTAGTGAACTGAATTGGAAAGACTAGATAGAAATCTGAATGTGTCCTTGAAGAAGTTTGTGAAACTTAGAGAACATTCTGCCAGCTCCTTGCAACCTCTCTTTTGAGTCCTACAGTGACCCCCTCTTCTCTCTCCAGAACCAAAAGCACCCTTAAGGTAGAGCACCTTTGAAACCCATAATGAAAGGAGACAACATTGACTCAAGAAGGAAGCAGGCATTGCAGTGTAAGGGTCTATGGCTCCAAAAGCTTAGATCTAAACTTTTTCAAAATTCCTTAGCCATATAGTGTCAACAAGCCATAATTCAACATTGTATTAGAAGCCCCAGATTATGCAATAAGATAGGAAAAATAAATGAGTCTACTGAATACAGAAAGATGAGGTCCTACTCATTATTTGCAGATAATGATTGGGTACCCTGAATATCAAAAACTGTCAACTAGAAATCTCTTTGAATAAGAGTTCAGCAAAGTAACCAGAGAAATGACTGATAATGCGAAAATCAGTAGACACACACACCAGCATTAGCCAATTAGAATAGGTAATAGGGAAAAAAGTCATGCTGCCTCCCACCACTTTCCAGTTTGTAAATCCTTTTACTCCTTAGATGAAATTTTATGTTCAGTGTGCTAACATGTATCTCCAGGAAGCTGTAATGATAGGAGAGACTACTGGCCACTTATTACCTTGGTCACCATGTAGGGGGGTTTGTACCACCCCCTCCCTATCCATGTCATAAATACCTACTGGCTTTTCATTGGTAGCTTTAGACCTGCTTCTCATCTGCTTCTCAGTATCTCTTTATTCATTGCTCCCCAAAGTGTGATCTGTGGACCAGCAGCAGCAGCATCCTGTAGGAGCTTGTTAGAAATGCAGAATCTTGGGTCCCACCCAGACCTACTGAGTTGGAATCTGCATTTAACAACATCTCCAGGTGATTTGTCTTTACCTTAAAGTTTGTGAAGCACTGTCCTAATAGATTATCTAGATTCCTTCTTGGAATGCTTAGCATGAATGGGAAGAATGTGAGAGCATCGTATACCTTCTGTTACTTCTCCATAATGGATTTAGTCATGGAAATCCACCACTCAGATCTAAAATTTTGCCACAGCTGTGTCTCTTGGTCCCATCAGTGGACCAAGAGAAACTTTTCCTATTTTTTGAAAATAATAAACCAGAGTCTGGGAGAGCTGGTAGAAGAATAAACCACTGTGAGCTGCCATTTGGTTAGATACTGCTCCCAGCTCAGGTCTCTATCTGTGGTGGGGCTGATTCATGTCCCTGAGCTTCAGCTAATTTCACCTCTCTTTGCCTGTTTCCAATAAGAAGCTAAATGGATTTCAGTTATCTTCATTATCTCACAAAGATGATAACTGAGAGGGCAGGGCTACAGAATTGGGAGATGCATGGAGGGCTGGAGAGAATAGATCAAAATGAGGAAAAGAGAAAAAAAGTCTTAGATGACAGTAATAATCCAGAATTAGCTTTATTGTTGCTAGTGATCTGCACCCCTTCCCCCACTCCCCACCTCACACCCATTATATGATTGCCTTAGGGCTAAACCTACCTGTTTCTTTGTTTGTTTTTATTTTGCAGTTGAAAGAATATAGGAAAGGGCATGAGATCTCCTTCCATTGACAATATCTTTATTCTTGAATACATAGACACAGAAAGAGAAGGAAGTATTTCTTAGTCTTATGGGTAAGCCTACCCTTGCAAATTATTCCTTCATCTTCTTTATATCTCTTCTGAATATTTGTTGTCAACATCCATCTCTCCCAATTCTGTTGGGATAAAGCCAATGGATGCCTTTTCTCAATAAGAGTAAAGACATAATAATTGAGTAATGATCACTGTCTCCCCATTCACATGAGCACCGTTCTGTGATTATTTTCAGAAGCTGTTGACATCACTTAACAAAGCTCTGGATCTCCAGGGGTGAATGTCCTAGGTACACTGCTTCCCCTGAATCCCCACTGAAAACAGATGATCCCTCAGAGTTGTGAAGCATTTTCCACACTGTGCTTATGTCCATGTGGAACTCTTCTGCAACCTTATTACTCTGAGGTCACCTGGAAATTATCTTTTCCCTCTTTGTTTTTTCATATAAAAATTATAGTTTTGTGACTCTAATGCAAATCTTATTATTTGCTTCCTTGTCTCGGATTATCCAGATTCCACCGTGCTTCCTTTTTGAAACATGAAAATTTTAGTGAAGCAGACAGTTACTTTATCTGGTGGAGCAGATGCAAAGACAAAGGCAGTTTCATACTGTCTGCTTTTAATGCTTATTTCCTGCAAATTTACAAGTAGGGGCTTATGATACAGCCGTTTTAGGGCTTGGTTTTCCTAGCTTTTGCTTCTGACAGGCAGGATGTTCTAGTGGATATCATGCTTTGGCAATAAATTTTAAGACGGTTTAATAAGAAGGACATCTCAAACATTTAGCATTCTATCCTTGCAGGACTTAGGTGTTTTTTTTGGGGGGGGAGGGGGTATTGTTATTGTTTTACTCTTCTGCAAATATGTTAAAATGCATACTTTTACACATTAGAACAGTGTTTCTTAAACTTGAACACGTCAAAATCACCTGGAAAGCTCATTAAAACACAGATTCACAGGTTCCACCCCAGAGAATCAGATCTGGTAGGTCTTCGGTGGGGGCTGAGAGTCTGCATTTTAACTCCCAGGTGCAGGAGATGCTACTGCTGCTGCCATCAACAGATCACACTACAAGTATTAGTCACACAGGGCTCATGTGCACATACACGCATATAAAAAGTACAGAGGAGCATCTGGGTTTCCTCTCCTTTCCCTAACTTAATCTCTTCTCTCCCCTCCAGCTTACTCTGTTCTTTCTCTCACTTTTTTAATTCATATGGATTTGCCCCATTATCTCCATGAGTCCAGAATTCCTACCAACGAGCACATCTTTAAACCAAAAGCTTACTTTGAACAAAGAGAAATCCAGTGGCCAACCATGAGCATAACTGCAATGGAGTCTAAAAAGGACCTTTACCTCCACATCCATCTTCTTCCGTGCTGTTATTTACAGGGACGGGAGAAGAAATGTGCCTAGAAAGAGCTTTTTGTTCGTTCGTTTTTTTGTTTGTTTTGAAAACAATGCATTCTCACCAGAGGGGTGGTGCTTGTCATCTCCTTGAATAGTGGGCTCCAGAGTTGCATGATGCCCATCCGTTTCATAAATAAGATTGTAGCATGCCTTCACGTGCCTGGCATTCCACGGTCCACCTCTTAGTTTCTCTCTGCATACCCCATGAGTTTTGTTTCTTATGGTTTCAAGGCCTGTTGTTACTATAACAGTTTCTGCTCTAGCACATGCATGGATGTGAGCTGTTATGAGCCGTAATTTCTTAGATTACAACAGAAGCATGCTTCATTGGGATAAACTGACCAAAGGATAACAATTCCTTTTGAGTTAACACTCTTAACTGGGTGAAGAGGTGGGAGGACCAGAATAGGCTAGGCCACAAGTGCTTGAAGAAATTACATCACACGTGTTCCGTTGGCCAACAGCATTCATTCTGTGTTGCCCACTTTTTCAAACGTTCATTTCAAAACAAATGGGGAAGGGAAATCCATATGAACTTTGAACAATTGTTTCTTAAATACTTCTCAGTACTGTTTCTCAATGTCTGTGCATATATTTGGGTAAAGAATTATTGTCAAGGTTCTACCTGTTGACCAGGTTTCTTTGCTCACATCTGCTTATCTGCCATTATTTCCACTGAAATTATATATTTAACATATGGCCAGGGTCACAGTGTTTGGTTCTCTGATCCACGGTGAATGATAAGGAAGTTTAATGGACCCACTGTCTCCAGATATAGGCCCGCAGACACAAATACAAAAGATTGTAGCTGAGTCAGTAAATTGGACTTTTTTCACCACTGCTGTGAAAATTTGGATGTCAGAACTCCAGAAATAGTATAGCTCCTGGTGCCCCATGTACTACCATGAGCATCCAGGTGTTGCTTTGAAAAGCATGGTATTACCAGCATCCTCATTGCCTTAATCATTCATGGACTGCCCCCCGCCCCATCCCCAGAGAGTTTTTTCAGAGCAAACGGAGTTCTAGTTCATAGTGAAAAAGACTTTATGAACTACTGATATTCAAATACAGATTTTCCATATTGTCGATAATGTATACATATCCTTGTGCTGATTGTCATCACTATTATAATTGGTTCGATTTGATAAATATTTACTCAAGAAAATGAAGTCTGCAGACTGCCCAAGAAATCTTTTGTTTATGTAAAAAATATATATATAATGAAAATGAAATACTAACCTTAGGGATTTTAACCTTATGGGTTTTTTTAGACTTAGGGTTTTTTTTTTCTTTTTGTTACTGTTGCTATTGTTTTTCTTTTTTAGGCACTTAAATTAGTGTGTTAGCTATTTGAGTTATTTGGGTTTTTTTTTTGTTTTTTGTTTGTTTTTGCTTTTGTTTTTGCTTCCCCACCCCACCCAAAGATTTTTTTATCTCACTTTTTGTAGATATGCCAAATTTTTTATCTGTGGTATGGAAACTAGAAGACCATACAACTGACATGCACACCATTTTATGTATCCTTTAGCTTTTGAAGGGAAAAAAAAAAGTATGTTCTATATTCTCTCTCTAGTTCAGTGAGGGAAACCAACAAAGCACTCCCAAATTTGGACTTTTTTGAAATATATTTTAGGGACAGTGAAATCCTATCTTTGTTAACTATAAATGTGATATTCTAAATATATCTTATTTTAGAAATTCTGTCCTTTAGTGATGTGTCATGCCCAAGGGTGAGAAATGTCAACCTAAATGGAGTTACTTTCTCATCGTAGCATCAGCGAGACCCTCGACTGAATGAAATTTTGTTCCCATTTTATGATGCTAAAAGGGCAATGCAGATCATCGAGATGTATGAGCCTGATGAAGATTTGAAGAAAAAAGGTAACACAAGTAAAAGAAGAGAATTTTCTTTATTAAAGAAAAGTAAGAATATATGCAACTTTAAACATTCTTGGATTTTTAGTTAGACATATCTTTAAATGTTTTGGAGCTCCCTAGAGCCAAGGATTCTTAACAGACTGATTTTATTTTTTTCCTGTTCTGAGTCAGTATAAATTTTACCTTACATCAGAATTTGCTCATGTTGCCTGAGTTATAATGTTAAATTCCCTGTATTAAACACATTATAGTGATGTTCTCCCAGTGTACTCTCTTGTTTTCGATCTTTAATATTGCATAATGCTTAAAATGCAGTAATGCCCATCCAGTCTCTGTTTGCAATTCTGGAAAGAATTTCACTTCCTATAAAATGTATCCCTCCTGTTTTTCCTTTTTTGTTTTGCCAAGCCAAGTGAATTTTAATACATGATTTGGTGAGCCTTCTCATCATTAGGCTTCTGGTAGAGAAGACAAATGCAACTGATATGAAATTAAATAGTCAGAAATTAATTTAGCAAATTATTGGGGTTTCTGAACGTTTGCCTCCTTCAGTGAAACATTGGAAACAGTGTGCTGTCCATTCCAATAATTCGACAAAGAAGAGGCATGGACAGGAAATTTAAGATCCATCTCATAGCAGTGGGAAGCACCCTCCAAGGACAGGAGAGATGATGCTAATTTAACTGGACAGGAAGTCCTGAGGCAAGAGATACCTGAGCTAGAGCCTCAGCTTTGTGTCCCAGTAAAGAGTTGAAAAGAGATTCAGATTCAAGTTCTTTCCCTCCCATGTGCCCATGAGTATCATGGCCTCCATTAGTTCTTTTTTTCTTTGTATCTCAGTGAATGTGACTGAAAGGTTTGTATATTCTCTGGACCCACATAAAACCTGTGGATACACTGCTGGCCCACCACACCCCGTGACCCACCCTGGATATTTTTCCAAGTCAATAGAGTTTTCCCTTGATTGAAGATGTACACTTAAACTTTCTGCTAAGGCCCCAAATACCTACTTTCAGCAAGAGTGCTTCGTTACTTACCTCTCTGCCAGTTTTCTGAGTATTATCATTTCTGCTATATCACATGGAATTAAAGTAAAATGAGGGGTGCCTTGATAGAAAATACAGCCTTTGCAATTTTGATTTGATTCTTGTTACCCTGTTACTATGTGACCTTGAGCAAGGGACTATATTCCTGGGCCTCAGCTTCTCTGCTTGTAACTTGTCAGGGTTCATTCAGTCATTCAACTAGTATTTAGCCCCTCTGCCTTCATTTCTTAAAGTGTATAGAGGGCTGACTGGGTGCCAAGCACTGTGCCAGATGTTGAGGATTCAAAAGTAAGTAAGGCAGTTGTGATCTGTTGAAGGACAAGGCCCAGCAGTTCCTTGGCAGTGTGATAAATGTTATGCTAGAGATGTGTCTTTCATTATTTCTAAAGTCCTAAAAGTCCATGAAATTACATTGACACATCTAAAACTCATAGCTTCATCATTTCACAAATGACAGAATCTAAGTTTAAAGTCTGTCATTATCAAGTATGATTGAGAATGTGGTGCACAAGGCATTCTTAGATATAAACTTCTGGGAGGAATGTAAATTGGTCCAAATAACCAGCTAGAATAATACTTTGGCAATAATTGTAAAATAGAAGATAGGCTACTCCTACCTCCCAGCCTTTCCACCTCCAGGTATGTACAATAGAGAATCACCCATATCTTTCCCAGCCCTGGATGTCAGAGGAAGTGCACTCATCCAGGCCAATAGCTTACGTTTCTTGTACACACGTAGCTTTCAAATTCTCCACTCATAACCTCTGACTTCAACTACAGACCTATGATGGAAGTCTCCATTCAGATACTAAATGGGCCTTTCAAATGTATATGTACAATGTGTTTCGATTCTCCCTGCCCGAAGACCTGTTCCTTTCTCAGCCTGGAAAATGGTACCATTATTCACCCAAATCTTCAACCCCAAAAAGAAGAAAAACTTCTTTTTTCTTTCACATCACTTCTGATCCATCAGCAAAACCTACAAGATCTAGCCTCAAAATAAGTCCTGAATAAATCACTTCTCACCATCTCTGTCTTCATCAGAGTATCCAAGCCTACATCATGTCCTCTTAGACAATGCCAGTTGACTTTTAACTAGTCTTCTTTCTACTCAGTGGCATAGAGTTTATGCTCCACACAGCAGCCAGACTAAACCTTTAAAAACTCAATCCAATCATATTATTCCATTCTTCAGAACCCGCCAAAGGCTTCCCAACACAGTAAAATCCAAAGTACTTAGCAAAGGGGCACCTGGGTGGCTCAGTCGGTTAAGTGTCTGCTTCGGCTCAGATCATGATCTCCCGGTTCATGGGTTCAAGCCCCGCATCGGGGCTGTGCTTAACACAGCTGTGTTTGCCACAGCTGTGTCAGCTGTGCTGACAGCTCAGAGCCTGGAGCCTACTTCAGATTCTGTCTCGCTCTCTCTAATCCTTCCCCTGCTCACACTCTCTCTCTTTCTCTCAAAAATAAATAAACATTTAAAAAAAAATTCAAAGTACTTACCAAAGACTTAAGTCCAACCAATGTAGCTTTTGGCTTCCTCTCCAGCCTCATTCCCAGCTACCTGTCCCCTCAGTCACACACTCCTACATCAAGGTCTTTGCATTTGCTGATCCTTCAACCTGGGATAGCATTCCCCAAGATGTGCATGTGGCTTGCTCCCTACCTGTGAATGTGACCTCACAAGGGCTTTTGCTAGCCATGTATCTAATAGAGCATCCTGGTCACTCTTTATCACCTTCATTCCCTGCTTTCTGTTTCCTTCTAACACTTGCATAACATTATATTATACTTATACTTATTTGTTAATTTATTTCCCATAATATGTTTCATGAAGGCAGGGCTTGTCTGTTTCCCCCATCACTTTGTCTGTCTCAGTGCCTTAAAAAGTATTTGATCTTAGGGGGCACCTGGGTGGCTCAGTCGGTTAAGCCTCCGACTTTGGCTCAGGTCGTGATCTTCCTGTTCGTGAGTTCAAGCCCTGTGTCGGGCTCTGTGCTGACAGTTCAAAAAAGTACTTGCTCTTAGAACAGCTGTGTGCCCAAGGAGGGCTGCACAAATTTTTATTGTAGTATGTTTTTATAGTTAGAAATTACCTAAATATCCATCAACAGAATAATGGACAATGAACTAGTATATTCATACACGGACCTACCATGCATTACACGTGTCCACCACAACGTACTACTACTATACACACTACTATGTTATTCAGGGAAAAACAAATCCTCAAGAGCTGAATAAGTTCAAGAAAATATAAAAAGAGCAAGTTGCATATGCAAATAATAAAATGTCTTTTATATAAGTTTTTAAATATTCACAGCTATCCATTGTTAGAATAAATGCATATGTAGTAAAGTTACAAAGCCGTTTTAAGAATGTTAAATACAAAAAGGAAGTGGTTGTCTACAAGGGAGCAGAAAGAGGGACTGGAATGGCGAGCAGGGACACAGGGTGCTGCAAAGGCATCTGTAATTACATATTCCTCTGAGAAACGTAAAGCAAGTAAGGTAAAATGTTACGAAGCTGTGGTGTAAGGGTCCATAGTTATTTATTATTTAATACATTATTATTATGTTCTTTTTTGCAAGCCTGAAATCAGTTCATAACTTGCAAATGCTTAGCTATAAACAAAAAGCTGAGGCAGTTGATGGTTGACAGGGTAAGAGATGGAGAGAGTTTTGTTTTGTTTTGTTTTTTAAGTTTATTTGAGAGAGAGAGAGTGTGTGTGTGCACACATGCATGGGCCCAAGTGGGGGAGGGGCAGAGAGAGGGAGAGAGAGAATCCCAAGCAGCCTCCATGCTGTCTGTGCAGAGCCCAATGTGAGGCTTGAACTCAAAAACTCCAAGATCATGAATTCGGACGCTTAATGGACTGAGCCACCCAGGCACCCTGTGATGCAGAAATATAAATTGCTTCTCCTGAGAAGACCACAGGGACCTGCCCTATATCAGAAAAGTGTGACTGAAATGAACAATGGGGCTCTTGGGGCAATATTTCAATGCCTACTGCGTACTCTTCTCATCAGTCCCACACCCTATTTTGTAGGAGAAATGAATTGTTTAAACCCAGAGAGGCCATTAATTTCATCTCCAGTCCAGTGAGAACAGTAGTGCCCTACAGTTGTATATTTTCTACTTTTTTAGGAGCCCCTCTTGTAGGTATTCTCATTTACCATTCAGGACAATCCTGGAAAGCAGGTGTGGTCACTATTTATGCCCATTTGACAGAAGAAGAGGTTGAGACCCAGGAACATAAGGCGTGCATGATAGAAGCAGAACTGACAAAGGTCCCCTTGACCCCTGGTCGCCACACCTGGAGCTGTGCTTCTGTGCTTAGGGAACCGTGTGCTTCTGCCGTCATACCTACAAAAGCCACCTGCCTGTGGAATGCATTAGGTTCCTTGTAGTGTGCAGCTTTGTTCAAGTTCTGAAGGATGAAGGTCCTTGGGGAAGAGACTGAGAAGAAGTTTTTACTCCTGTTCAAGCTGTCTCAACTCTGTATTTCAGAGCCATATGTCTACTAACTCTTGTTTTTTCCCCTAGGCCTCATATCAAGCGATGGGTTTTGCAGATATCTGATGTCAGATGAAAATGCCCCTGTCTTCCTGGATCGTTTAGAACTTTACCAAGAAATGGACCATCCTCTGGCCCACTACTTCATCAGTTCTTCCCATAACACCTATCTCACTGGCCGACAGTTTGGTGGAAAGTCTTCCGTAGAAATGTACAGACAGGTTCTCCTGGCTGGTTGCAGGTCAGAACCTCAGGACGCCTCTTTTTTTTTTTTTTTTTTAATATGATGGCTTTCCATTTAATTTCTTTTTTCTAAAAAATAGGAAGTATTGTTCAGCGTGAAAATTTCGGACATTTTTCCTTTTCTTTAATAGATTACGTTGGTCGTGTAACCTTGAAAAAGAACAGATAATCTCTGTTCCAGAAAGCTTTTGGCTATGGGCCAAAAGATATTTTTTACTATAAATTTTTAAATATCCCCCCCTCAAGGAGCACCTGGGTGACTCCGTCAGTTGAGCATCTGACTCTTGACTTCAGCTGAGGTCATGATCCCAGGGTAATGGGATCCAGTCCTGTGTCAGGCTCTCCACTGAGCATGGAGTCTGCTTAAGACTCTATCTACATCTTTCGTTCCCTCTCCCTCTGCTCCTCTCCCCAACTTGTGCACTCTCTCTCTCAAAATAAATAAATAAATAAATAAATAAATAAATAAATATCCCCCTCAAAATTGAAGGAAAAAAAAAACCTATTTTAAGAAGTCATGCTAAGTTTCTTATGGCCAGAAGCAGTAGCAGATTTAGCTTTACTTAATGTTAAAAGTTCTAAAATGCCATTCTCTGATAATATTATTGAAAATGGTTTTCCCTTTTATAGAAATTGGCAAATATTTGAGGTTTAAAATACGGCAATAATGCTGAAGGTGAAAAATAAGAAGCGCAGTTACATTATAGTTTTTTTTTTTTTGGTTATCAATAGCTAGTACTTTATTTTTAATGACAGTTTTTTGTGTTTGGAAATATTCTACAAGAAATTACCTACATCACCACTTCTATCTCTGAATACCTGACAAAATGAGAACATTTTCTTTCATGGCCAAAGCAGTATCATTTCATCTAACAAAATTTTAAAAATTATTTTTTCACATCATTTAAAACCTAGCCTATACTCAGATGTCCCCAGCTGTTCCCAACTGTCCTTTGTTGTAGCTTTGTCACAACTGGAATTTCATTCCCCCACTGATTGTTGTATCTCAAGTTTGTCTTAATCTCTGACAGTCCCTTTTTAATGACACCAACTCAGTACAGAATACAATGTGATTTTAACCCAAAAACTCCGTGAAATAATCATATTATTTCATTCCATTTTCTACTTACATATTTTTTAAGTTTAGTATTTTGAGAGAGAAAGAGAGCATGCAAGCAGGGGAAGAGCAGAAAGAGAGAGAATCCCAAGCAGGCTCATGCTGTCAGTGCAGAGCCTGATGTGGGGCTGAACCCATGAACCAGGAGATCATGACCTAGGCTGAAACCAAGAGTTAGATGCTTAACTGACTGAGCTATCCAGGTGCCCTCCATTTTCTACTTATATAAGAAAACAACTTATTTTGATGTCTGTTCTTTCAGTTTGCACACATTATTTTATGGTAAGGGTTCAATATTGTAATTTCACTCTGTTGCCCAGGTGTGTTGAACTTGACTGTTGGGATGGAAAAGGTGAAGACCAGGAACCAATAATAACTCATGGAAAAGCAATGTGTACGGATATCCTTTTTAAGGTAAGTTTTAAAATCACATAGCTGTAGTCTTTTCCAGATTATTGTAGAAATAGATGAAGTGGAGAACACAAATTATTCATTTTCTCAAGCATTTTACTTTCATATTCCTTTCCTCTGGTTTTGAAGAGAAAGTCAAGAAGAAATGCTTTCTCTACTTAATAACACCATGAGGGTCCTACATAATGAGTTTTCTCTGCCAGCATCCCCCTGATTCTAATTACTTTAAAAAGTCTTTCATTTTCTTTTCTGTTTTCTTGCTTACTTTGCATTATTTCTGAAGGACTTAAAATTGGCATAAAAAATAAATAGAATACAGAAAATAAAATAGATTCTAAATAGTGCCTATAAGAGTAAGAAAGTAAATGAGGTTAGAGTTTATGAATGCTCAATAATAAGTCTTATAAACTGCCAAACCATACCACAAATGGGCCCCAAACTTTCTAGAATTCAGTGCAAGGAGACAAACATAATTCACAAGATTCAGAAAATAGAAACAGGGCTGTTGGTCCAAAGAAGTTGTTCCCAGTCCTGATGCCAGAGAGAAGACTTTTCCCCATGGACCCTCAAAGAGGAGAATCTACAGTTACATAAACAGGCATTTCAGTATTGGCCTTCTGGTGATTTCTCTGTACAGTTTGGAGGTTGGTTTCTTAGAATGCTCCTTAATATGCTCCATTGATAGCCTGCCAAAGGATAAGTTAAAAAAATAAAATTCCATAGTTGGCCAGTGCTGTGGTTGGCCAATATTCAGGTACATCCATCTCTGTCAGTTTGGTGTAATTTGGAATAGTTATTTCAACATCTGCAGCATTGGTTCTCAACTCTGCTTACGTATGGAAAATCACCAGAGGTATTTATAAAAACAGATGCCTAGTCCCTATACCCATAACTTGATGCACACCATTTCTCTTAGTCAGATGCTGGTGAATTTTGAGCAGCAGTGAATTCAAGGTTATGCTCCGTGAGAAGGAATTACACTCCCTGAGAAGTACCAAGGGTATAATCAAGTGGGAAGCCATGAGTTTGCACAGCCAACCAAATTGGGAAGGGTTGATGTCTTCTTTAGAGATTTAAGGAGCCCAGTAAGGAAGCTTAGCTAAAAAGAAGGCTATTTCCTTTCAGTTTGGAGGTGAGCAAAGGAGAACCCATGAAAAGAGCCAAAATTCTCCTCAAGGAGTAATTCTTGCTCAGCTCAAATGGACAATCAAGGTCATAGACATTTTTACCAGGAAGAGACTTTAAGCAAGAATAATTAATGAATCACCTTAGCCATAAGTGATGAGGTTTTGGAGTGGTGGTGGGATTCAGAGCCAATAGCCAAGAAAGAATTCTTGAGACATCTTTGGTGCAAAAAAGGTGATTTTATTCAAGTACATGAACAGGACCCATGGGCAGAAAGAGCTGCCCCCTGGACCATGAAGAGAGAGCGATTACATACTTGGGAGTTGGGGGGAGGTAAAATTAAGGGGAAGATTCCAAAGGATTTTCATTTGCTAAAGAAGACTCATGGGATACTGGGGGCCTAGCTATTGTCAAGCTAAGGTTGTTTTCCCTCTAGCAAAGCATTAACATTAGGACAGTAGGGAGTTCCTGGAGAACTGTTACACTCGCCTGCCTCAAGTATTTGTCAATGGGCTGCAGGTTATAAGGAAACGTAATTTTATATGCCATTTCCTCCTGCCTTTGTTTCCCACATCAGTAAGAATGCTCACTAAAATACTCCCTGGTTTATCTAACCTAAGGCATTATTGTTTCAACTGGACTTCCGGAGATTACTATTGTAAAATATTTTCTCATTTAACTGAATGATGCTATTTTCCCTGTGGTTAACTACAAGCCAGTTAGAATGTGGGGAGTTTTACCAAGTATGATGTTCTGGTTGTAGAAACATTAGTTTGAGGGGCGCCTGGGTGGCTCAGTTGGTTAAGTGTCCGACTTCGGCTCAGGTCGTGATCTCGCGGTCCGTGAGTTCGAGCCCCGCATCGGGCTCTGTGCTGACAGCTCAGAGCCTGGTGCCTGTTTCTGATTCTGTGTCTCCCTCTCTCTGACCCTCCCCTGTTCATGCTCTGTCTCTCTCTGTCTCAAAAATAAATAAACATTAAAAAAATTTTTTTAAAAAGAAACATTAGTTTGAAACCATGCTTTCTAAAGCCGAGAGCAAGGCCAGCCATCTGTGGGAAGGACATGCTCAGCACATTGAAAGGTTATTTCAAATGACCAAGCTTCTAGTTCAGGGAGGGACATCTAGAACACCTGTTTTACCTCACATGTTGCTTGACCATGGAGAACCCCCACTTCCTGGTCACCTACCCCTCCAACCACTTTCATCAGGCTAATAGGAAACAGGGGATGTTGTAAATGTCACATCAGTTCACAGGAATCTTCATCAAATTAATGAAATGTAGCCAAGAACAGACTCCCAAACACAGAAGAAAGCCAATAAAAGCCTCTGTTAATCCTTAGGTTATCACCAATACATTTTTTTTCTAGGCGGGAGAGGTGAAAGAGTGGTCTGCTGTGAAAATCGCTGTACCAAAACCTCACCTGCCCTTCAGCAAGAAAGGGAAACTCTGAACCTGTCTTGCCAGATTATCAAGCAAGAAGCCAGCATGTGATTTAGATGAAATTTCTTGTTCATTACTAGCCCCATAATTTTAGCAAAGTCAGAGAGAGCTTTGGTGGGGAGGGAAGGGTCATTAACCATAAACTGGTCCCTGGGCACTAACGAACCACAAGGGGACTCAACGTGTGAAAGTAGCAAGATGAATGGGTTCTCCAGGTCTTATTGCCAGAATTGACTTTCTGAAAAGCTCAAATTAATGGTCTCTGAATGGTTTCAGGTGCCTTAATTGTGTTGTTGTTGTTGTTTGCTTCTCTCTCATTTACACTTTTTATCTTTAAAGGATGTTATTCAAGCCATCAAGGAAACTGCGTTTGTCACATCCGAATATCCTGTAATTCTCTCCTTTGAAAATCACTGCAGGTATAAGGGTGCAATCTCCTCTAAGTATCTACTACCCATTCCCCACTCCTGCTCTACATCTTTTTAAATGCTGTACAGTTTTGTGAAATAGGACACTTGATCTTATGCGAAAAAGAAAGAGGAAAAAAACAAAAGGTCAGAGATCTGGACACCTTGTTCAAGGTTCCATTGAGTTGGAAGATTTGGCAGTGTACTTGATCTCAGACTTCATGAACTTGAAAGCCATTTTTTATTCTGTGTACCAGCTCTTATTTGGGGAGGCAAAATCTACTTGTTAAACTATACCAGTTAATGTTCGTGGTATATAACAGAGCATCTTCCTTAGCTGTAGGAAGACAAGCATGTACTTTGCAGAGTGGGAGTTTTTAATCATCTAGGAATGGATGTCTCTTATTCTTGGACTGTTAATGGATGTTTGAATTTACGAATGCCAGTTCTCTCTCTCCAGCAAATATCAACAGTACAAGATGTCCAAATATTGCGAAGATCTATTTGGGGATCTCCTGTTGAAACAAGCACTTGAATCACATCCAGTATGTATTTTTAGCAAACTGTATTTCTAACCTGAATGGATTTGTTTTGAAATTCATTTCTAAAGGGTCAAGTAGTGCTAGAGGACTAAAGATCTTCATATTTATTTAAATTAATTGATACAGAAAGCTGTTGTGCTTCAGACAGATGTGAAGAGAGAGACATAAAATAAACATGTAGCCCAATTTAATCTGGAAGGTCTCAAGGTCTCTATGGTTTCTGAGATCTCTGTCCTAAAGTTTTATAAAATGCCTCCTGGCAGAGAATCTATACTCAGCAATTGTCCTTTAGTTGGTTGCATGATAGGATCATCTATAAGGAAGATTAAAAATACCTTTGCCTGGGACCCGCTCAGAGATTCTAAGTTAATTGATCTAGGTAAGGCCTGAGCATGGTGTTTTTAAAAAAGCCTCTCCAGGTAAATCAAATGGAAGACCATTGTGGTGAGAACTCCCTAGATGGAAGAAGTCACAAGAGTCTGAAGTCCAATGTCCCAACTCCACAACAAATACTTGGAAAGTGTTAGACATGCATTTTTGAGTTTCATTTTTACACCTGCTGATTGCTTCATAAAGCAAAGAATTTTTAACCTGTGGCCCGCAGATAGGCTTTGTGAGGTCTGTGAATTCATTCTAAATTGCGTACAGTTTTGCGTTTCTTTTTGTTTGTTTGTTTGCTTTGTTTTCCTTTTTTGGTATATAGTTTGATTCCAGAGAGTTCATCACATTTTTGCAAGGGTCCATAACCTCCAAAGTGGTAAAGATCCACTGTCACAAGATGGTATGAGTAGAAGCAAGCCAACAGGATGAAGAATAAAGTACTCTGCAGTAGTTAAAAAAAAAAAACCTGAAAAAAATATAGGACACGAGGATATTTGCATCCTTTGCACCCACCCCTGATTACCTTCAGCCTACTGACTGCAGGCTGCCTGCCCCGCATCCTTGCAACCCTCCCTGTTCCCTGCACACTGGCCTGACTTGAAGCTGCTTGTGCCTGCAGATTTTGCTTGAGGTGCAGTCCTCTGCTCACTGGAGCCTGCTCTGCTCCTGTGTGAGAGATGGGCCTGAGGTGCTAGAGACCAGACAGCCCTCCCACTGGGCCCCTCACTCCTCCCTTAGGAGGGACCCCTCAGCAGCACGTTCTTTGTTCTGCACCATCTGCCAGGGCTCCCCAGGGGACCACACTCTGGCCCCCTCAGTGATAAGTCGCCTCATAACACCCCTGTGCCTGCCGGGGCACCCCCATGCCTGCCTCCTTTCTTTCACTTTCCTACTCCTCTGTTGGCCCTTCCTGAGGCTGCCGCCCAAGTAATCTACAGGTATATTCACATCCTTGTCTCTGAGAGTGATTCTGAGGGAACCCAAACTAAGAAACAGCCCTGTTTAGTTTTCTTTTATTTTACTTTATTTCATTTTATTTCATTTTATAGTTCATAGTTTATTTATTTTGAGAGAGAGAGAAAGAGCACAAGCGGGGAAGGGGAAGAGAAAGAGGGAGAGAAAGAACCCCAAGCAGGCTCCACACTGCCAGCACAGAGCCCAGTGTGGGACTGAATCTCATGAACCGTGAGACCATGACCTGAGCCAAAACCAAGAGTCGGATGCTTAGCCCACTGAACCACCCAGACACCCCTTATGTTATTTTTGTTTTATGTAGACCCTCTGTTTACTTTTCTGATTGGGCTAAGGTGCTTGCTGCCATGGAAAGACCACCATATTCTTTATGGAACGACATGCACATTCATGAAAGGTGTTGTGGGAAGCGTAGGTAATACACATGGGAGTAAGACCTCCCTGAACTAAATGTCTGTGGGAGACATAGAGCATAAACATAAAACCATAGCTAAAAAGGAAGATGGCCTACAACCTATTGAATATTTATTAGAGATATTCAGGTTCAAGAGAGATCGCTCGGGAATAGACAAGATTCAGCAGGCTTCTGAAGGAAGCAGAATATGGGCAAAGAGCTTTGAGGCAACACAGGCATGGGAAGACACAGTGCCTTGCATGTAATAAGTAGTAGAAAAATCACTTTTGAAAAAAATGAAAGGATGCATGGAAGACATGGGTGGGTGGATGGGTGGGTAGGTATGTCCATGCATGGATGGGGGAAGGGGGAATGGATGAGTAGATATGGCACAGTTGTGTGGATCAGAGGTAATAAAAGAAAGGACATCTCCTTTGCAGACATAAATCCAAGCAAACGAAACCACAGTAGAGGTTAAGTTTCAGTAATTAAGACCACTCCCTTCTTGATTCTCTTATTGAACCCACACAACCACAATCCCAGGTATTGGGGTTGCATCAGTTTACTGAGCAAACAGGCTTACTAATACAGCCCCAACATTTGAGGGGATCAGGGGAGCCTCTCGACTTCTGCCTGGGAAAGCACTTAGGACCCCAGCTATCACAAGGATCCCGTGTACTTTACCCAATGCATAAAAAGAGCAAGACCTGAGGCTAAACAGGAGCCCTTCCCCCAACAGCACCCCAGGTCAGACCCAGGTCCCACTGGGGAAGGCGGAGTGGCTGTGCATACCTCTGGGAGACTAGATGTCCGGTTTGCAGTCTAGGGCAAAGTTGCATGCAGTAGGCTAATTGGGGCTGGGGAAGGAAAACATAAAAGTGTGATGACTGCCATCTAGTGGACATTGGGCTGTATAACACTGGCTTCCATGCTCATTCTGGGCCGGGAATGAAACTAGTGAAGCACATCATTAATTCAGCCTTTTCTGTTTATCTCTAGCTCGAACCAGGCAGGCCCTTACCATCCCCCAATGACCTCAAAAGAAAAATACTCATCAAAAATAAACGGCTGAAACCTGAGGTCGAAAAAAGTAAGTCAAAGACACACATCAATAATGAGGCATACACTCATTGTGTTTGGACAATTCAGCTGTCTAGAGTGAAATAAATTTTCAAACCACTGATTTAGGGGACGAAAGGGGCACAGTGGTGTTACATATACTTTTCATAGCAAAGTGGCCACGTGTACGTTTAAGTGCAGTTTCCACATCAACTCGTTCCTGCAGTGGGAAAAGCATATTCATACATTCATAGGATGCAGGATTTGGAGTGATCCCAAGGCAAAACGAGAAGAAAGTGGAAAGAGGCATTTTAGAATTTATCGAGATGGAAGGAACTAGCATTTATCATTTTATTGCTCTAAAGTCCTCTTCAATAATTACCCTTTGCAGTTTGCCTGTGTGAGGTTTACATATCTAGGGATCCTGAGTGAATGTGTGAATGTATATATGTGTGTGTAGGGAGAGAAATGATTTTATGTAGACATTTTCCCTGGAAATCTTGGAAAATATTTTCTTTTAGCCAATCTCTTAATTGAGTAAAGCATTAACTAATGGTATGATCGCATTGTATTTTTACCCTAGGTATTCTAAATTTTAAATTATAGTACTTACAGTTTATTACAAAAGCAATAATACCATAGGAGAATGAAACGACAAAGGAAAACATAAGGAAACAATAAAATAGCACTAAATTAATATTTTACACATACGTACATGTACTATAGACACATGTATATGTTTAGACGTACGTTTTTCATACCAGTGGGATCATGTTAAATATACTGATTTTTTATTATGTTTAACTCAACCAATTAAGTATACTTAAGTTCATACTAAAGTTACAACTTGCTAACTATAATTCTAATGTATGAAACACTATACAGAATTTATTATGTGGGATATGGTACCATGTGACCAGTCCCAACTGATGGATGTTCATTACTGTAGAAACGACAGTGACAGACACATGTCGTGTTCATTTTGTACATTTATGCAGCTTCTCATTGGAATCCATTGGTGCAATTAGAGTTGGGTGCCCAAAGCATATACACATTTTATACTGTGATTTACCTTTGTCTTTCAGAAAAATTGTACCAATTTACATTCTCGCTATAATGTAGGAGGATGCCTGCTTTCCAGGGATATTCTTACTGCTGGCTGTTGGCCATCTTGTATGTATATGTGGCTGACTAGGAGAAGGGAAATGAGACTTGAGTTTTTTTGATATTTATGTTTTTGGTAACTAGTTTCTTTGTATATCACCATTTACAATATGCTTCTACACGTTTTCTCGTTTTTAAAATTACTTCATCTATCTTTACTGACTTATCAGACCTTTATACATGAGGATAATTGTCTCAGATCTGTCACTTGCAGATATTTGTTCCTGAAGTTTTTTCAGTTGCTTGTGCACATCTCTTTTCCGTCGCTTCAATATCACATTCAAATGACGCACCTTTATTACCAAGCCTTAACATCTTTCTTAGTGACTGAGCCTTCCTCTCAAACTTATGACCAGAACTTTGGCATTTCACCCATGCTCCATTAGTTCTTCACCCTGTGTAGACAGTGTGGTTGTTGCAAGTCCCTTGAGACGTCCAAGCAGCGATCTGCTACAGTCTTAGGAATGTAGCCAGTGGGAGCCCAGACAATACATTTCCTTCTCAGTGTCGATCTTCAAGCTCAGGCTTTGCAAGTGATGGAGCACCTGTCACCATCTCCTTCCTGTTTGTTTTTAATGACAGAACAGCTTGAAGCTTTGAAAAGCATGATGGAAGCTGGAGAATCTGCTGCCCCGGTTAACATCTTAGAGGATGATAATGAAGAGGAAATAGAGAGTGGTAAGTTGGTTTTCTTTTAACTTAAGTGTCACAAGAATAGTTTTTTAAAAAAAGTTCATTTTTGGGGCGCCTGGGTGGCGCAGTCGGTTAAGCGTCCGACTTCAGCCAGGTCACGATCTCGCGGTCCGTGAGTTCGAGCCCCACGTCAGGCTCTGGGCTGATGGCTCAGAGCCTGGAGCCTGTTTCCGATTCTGTGTCTCCCTCTCTCTCTGCCCCTCCCCCGTTCATGCTCTGTCTCTCTCTGTCCCAAAAATAAATAAACGTTGAAAAAAAAAATTAAAAAAAAAAGTTCATTTTTAAGCTCTACACCCAACTTGGGGCTCAAATTCACGACCCCAAGATCAAGAGTTGTGTGCTCCTTCAACTGAACCAGCCAGGTGCCCCACATAGAAAATTTTTTTTTTTTAGTTTATTTATTTTGAGAGAGTGAGTGAGTGAGTGTACAAGCGGGGGAGGAACAGAGAGAAGAGAGGGGGAGAGAATTGCAAGGAGGCTCCACAGCATCAGCGCAGAGCCTCATGTGGGGCTCGAACCCATCAACTGGGAGATCATGGCCTGAGCTGAAATCAAGAGTCAGTTGCTTAACTGACTGAGCCATGCAGGTGCCCCCAAATTTTTAAAATAAGAAAGGAAAGAATTTGTCTCTATAGACTCTCTTGGATAATGTGAGGGTTTAATTTCTAGTAGTCAAGGATGTATTTGTGCACCAAGCTTTAATCTTTTTTTTTTTTTTTTTTGGTATTTTTCCCATTGTTACTTCCAGTTTACCTAGGCACTAGATTTTCATGGCTGAGTCATCTCCCTTCCTGTTGTGCCTTCAGCTGCTCAGCAGAAATTCACAGCCAAAGAATCCTTGCTGTAGAAGGCAAGGGGTTGGAATAAAAAGAACATTTGGCAATCCCTTCCTGTAAACAAAAACATAAATGTCGGTGTTGTTAATGATGATAATAGAAGGCGAGTTAAAAGGAAGGGAACATGGGTAGAGACCCTCAGGTAGATGATTGGTTTGTATGCACACATGAAATGAACTGGAAATTCAAAGCCAATATTAAAATTTCGAGTTCAAATTCCTTCAAATCACCAGTTCACCAGAATTATGAATAGCAGTAGATAATTTTAGCAAAGGTAACCTTGCTTAAAATAGATGAATATTTGCTACTGGGGCCATATAGCCATAAAACCATAATATAGGGCCATATAACCCTCATGTTTGATTTTAAATGGGTCCTTTGAAATGTTTGGAATATTTTTAGAAAAGTGTTTGTTCATTAGGTGGTATGAAAATTGATTAGCAAAATGCTTTGGCCTTACATTGTGTGTATGTTGATTGGACACTGCCTTGGATTTATGTAGTGGTTTGAAGCTAAATAATTTAGACACATGCAGAAACTCTCTTCAATTACTCTATAAATATCTGAAATAATGAGAGTAGATTTTAGGAAAGCTTGATATTATAAGTGAAAATCTGAAAACTGTGAGAATTAATCTCGGTAATAAAGACAGCTTAATAAAGATGGCTTCCTGTGGAACTGACTTCATAACGATGGTTTGTGTTGCATGTCCAACCCATGGGTTCCACTCCACTCCCAGAGAACAGTCATGACTTACTTTTCATATGTTGTATATGGCAGGGAGTTTCTAGGAGACCAGAGGTATCTGGAATTATTTAATCGATGACTGCTACAATTATCTGTGAAACAAACCACCCCAAAATCTAGAGGCTTAAAATAACACTTTATTTCTTTAGTTGTGTAGGTCATCTAGGGCTCAGGTTGGTGCTTCTCCCTTAAGTTTCTCATGCATTTTCAGGCAGATGACATCTGGGGCTAGAGTCATCTGAAGGTTCACTTGGGCTGGTTGTCCAAGGTGGCACACTTGTGTGGCTGGCAGTTGTGGTGATGAGCTTAGGGTCTACAGACCAGAGCACCTCCATGTGGCCTTTCCATGTGGTTTGGCTTCTCAAAACATGGTGGCCAAGTCTTTTTTTTTTTTTAATGTTTATTTATATTTGGAGAGAGAGAGAGAGAGTGTGTGAGCGGGGGAGGGTAAGAGAGAGACGGAGATACAGAATCAGAAGCAGGCTCCAGTCTCTGAGTTGTCAGCGCAGAGCCCGACACGGGGCTTGAACTCACTGACTGTGAGGCCATGACCTGAGCTGAAGTCGGATGCTTAACCAACTGAGCCACCCAGGGGCCCCAATGGCCAAATCTTTAGATGAAGCATCCTGAGAGCCAGTGTTCCAAGAGGCAGAAAGCAGAAGCTGCTAAACTTAAGAACTGTGCCCACAACAGGCACATCATCATTTCCTGTATATTTTATTCATCAAAGCAAGATTAAGGCCCACCCAAGTTTGAGGGGGGGTAGGTGAGTGGCAAGATCACATTATACAAGAGCAGATATTCTTGCAGCTGTCTTTGGAAAATGCTATCAACCACAGTGCCTATTCTATTATCTCACTTTTTCTTTTGCAAATAATAAGCCTAATCAAGATTTAAGAATAAAATATTGAATATTATTTCAAAAGGTCAGTAAAATACTTCTAAGATTTGAAAAGATGAAAAATATGTAAAATGAGTTCCTTAACTCAGGTTAAGTTTTATAGATGGTAGTTGAAAGCATGTCAGACATTACTAGATTGCACAATCCAGCAAAACAAACTGCAGAATAATAGACTAAATTAACAAGGAAAGTAATAATAATATGAATAGCAACCACCATTGTTGTGCCAACTGTGACTGTAGCGGTTTACATCACTGCCTTATCTAATCCTTGTATGGTCCAATGAGATTGGTATCATTACACTCCTTTTTCAGATGAGGAAGCTGAAGCTTAGGTAACGGATTCTGCACATGACCCCACAGCTGGTGAGCAATGGCATTATAGTTCAATCTCAGAATTGCCTGACTCCAAGTTCAAGACCTTTTGTACCTTATAATACAGCCCTTCTAACATACAGGAATATGAAGAGAACACCAATATGCAAAATTGTTGTTAAATTGTTTTAAACAAAAAATGTAACTGATGAAAGTCAAAGATGTGACAATTTCCTGAACACACAAAATAATCCAAACTGAGGGTCCTTTTGATTCCACTTATCATCCATAAGGGTACTTCCCATCTTTTATGCATATGTTAATGATTCCTACAAAATATTTGGCTCTAGGGGCTCCCATGTTATTCCAAAAAATACTTGAGATTTTGATTAAATGTTAACAAATGATATTGGGACATGTGGGGGATAGCGTACATGTAGAAAATTGGCTGAGAGGACAAAATCACCCACTTGAATTTCTCTTTCAGGGCATAGAAGTTTCTGCTGTGCCAGTTATATTTATGATTCTTAGGTTCCCTCAGTGATACCTGGCTTAATTCTGGTCAACCAGTTGGCTATAATTACCCTGGTGTCACAGTATGATCCTACTATACATGAATGACTAGACTCTCTAATTTAAATACTTCAACACAGCAGGCAAGAGGAAGCCAAGCATAGTTCAAGAGAGGCTCTTAGTCTGTGAGAGCATTTCCCCAGTTGTTAGGCTGGATTTAGATTCAGAAGGATCCGTGGCTTCCAGGACTGTAAAACGAGCAGTGAGGAATGCCAAAACTGGATGTGGTTGTGGGTATGCCTCTGCATTCTTGCACACTCAGGGAATGGTACCATTCATTCACACACCTCTTTTAAAGTCAAGTCTGTACCACTTGTATGGGCCACATTCCTTGACTTCACGTAGTTTATATCTGGCTATGTGAACTGGTTAGACTATGAGATATATGAACTGGAAATTTAATGGTGGGAAGTTTCAAAGTCTTGGTTATAGACTGTAAGTCACGGAAATTCAATGGTCATGGAAACTTAGCATCCTGTTAAAAGCATTGGCTAAGAATCCAGGGGAATATAGGCCCGTATTTTACTCTGTGACCTTGGTTTTATAAATCATATCTCTGAATCTATTTCCCCATCTATAAAGTGGACACACCGGACTAGATTTTTTAAAGACCTATTCCAACTTCTTAAATCCTTTTTTTTTCTGCCTAAGGCCTCTATGACCTACTTTTTTCTTTTTTTAATCATCTGTCTCCACAGTATCCATGCATCCGAATACCAGTTTCAAAACAGGAAAGTGTGGTGTCTCTCTTGTCTCACTTTTTTCCGTGTCTGAAATAATACTTTGCAAAAAGAAATTCCAAATCTAAGGTATCATCATTTGAAAGACACCATTATTTTATTTACGACTAAGAAAGAGAGATGCTTCCAATTAATTGTAAAATGTCATTTTACAATTGAAAATACATTATAACATCAGAAATATTAATATGTAAAAAAATGCATCTTGCAACTGATGATGAAATAGTTGTTCTTTTATTCTTGTTCTGGAGTTCTTTGCACATTTTAAACATCTAAAAAAAAAATCTCCAATTATGGGTCTGCTTCCCACTCTGCTCTTGGGAGTCCATTCTCAGAAATCATTTCACTGTTTTTGTCCAGTAGGGGTCCCTCGTGCCCTGTGTTTTGACAGGGTGGATTTGTGTTGGACTTGTCCTGAGGCCTATGGGTGTCTCCTGATTCTGGCTGGTTTTTAGGCAGATTCCTTACATGCGAGCTTTTTGCAGAATGGCGATCATGGGAATCCAGATCTCACACCAGCATGTAGCTCATTTTTCAATGGGTGATTCTTTTTCCACTGACAGCCTTGAGAGGATACCAGAGTTTGTCCCTCTCTGGACTGGTGGACTGAGTGCTTCTGTGCCTCCTTTCACAGCCTGGGCCATGCTCTTGGGGCATCAGCTTCAGTTAGCACCCACTTCCAGCCTCCCTGTTAGCATGAGCTTAAGGAATGATTTTAGAGTCTCCCAAACCTAAGCCAGGTTTGACAAATGGTTTACAGGTGCAGTACAATCCTTCCAAGGTCTTTATATATAAATACATACATATACACACACATACATACCTACATACATACATACATGCAAAAAATATATATATGTATGTAATTTATTGTCACATTGGTTTCCATACAACACCCAATGTTCATCCCAACAGGTGCCCTTCTCAATGCCCATCATCCACTTTCCTCTCTCCCCCACTCCCCATCAACCCTCAGTTTGTTCTCAGTATTTAAAAGTCTCTTATGGTTTGCCTCCTTCCCTCTCTGTAACTTTTTTCTCCCCTTACCCTCCTCCCTGGTCTTCTGTTAAGTTTCTCAGGATCCACATGAGTGAAAACATATGGTATCTGTCTTTCTCTGCCTGACTTATTTCCCTTAGCATAATACTCTCCATCCACGTTACTACAAATGGCCAGGTTTCATTCTTTCTCATTGCCAAGTAGTAGTCCGTTGTATATATAAACCACATCTTCTTTATCCATTCGTCAGTTGATGGACATTTAGACTCTTTCCATAATTTGTCTATTGTTGAAAGTGCTGCTAGAAACATTGGGGTACAAGTGCCCCTATGCATCAGCACTCCTGTATCCCTTGGGTAACTTCCTAGCAGTGCTATTGCTGGGTCATAGGGTAGGTCTATTTTTAATTTTTTGAGGAACCTCCACACTGTCTTCCAGAGTGGCTGCACCAGTTTGCATTTCCACCAACAGTGCAAGAGGGTTCCCATTTCTCCACATCCTCTCCAGCATCTATAGTCTCCTGATTTGTTCATTTTAGCCACTCTGACCAGCGTGAGATGGTATCTCAGTGTGGTTTTGATTTGTATTTCCCTGACGAGGAGTCATGTTGAACATCTTTTCATGTGTCTTTTGGCCATCTGGATGTCTTCTTTAGAGAAGTATCTATTCATGTCTTCTGCCCATTTCTTCACTGGATTATTTGTTTTTCAGGTGTGGAGTTCAAGCTCTTTCTTTTTTATGTTACACCACTCCCAGCCGCCAAGTCACTATGCTCGTAACCTATAAGTGGACAGTTAGTCTGTTTTTTTTTTTCTTAATTATCAAGTATATTTTCTATTTCTTGTGTCTTCCCATGGAAGATCATAAGACCCTTTGTAAGTTACAGATATTCTTGAGTGATCGAGGCTTTAATTTTTAGGGTTAGTATACTGGGGTGGAAGTGATCAGTCACTTAAGAAAAACGTATTAAGAATCACACATGTCACATATCATGCTAGGCGCAAGAGAAATAACAGCTAACAAGATGTGCTCCTTGGCCTTGAGTAGGTAAGAGTTTAGTAAAAGCTTTATTTGAAAGAATTGCATATTTAAATGTTCCCATTTTCAGTTAGCTTCATTCCCGTGTAAAAGAGTTTGTGTTCTACCCAAGATTATGAAGATGATCTGACTGGTAGTAATTTGGCTTCATTGTTTTTCTTTTTTTCTTTGACACAGCTGACCAAGAGGAGGAAGCTCACCCTGAATACAAATTTGGAAGTGAACTTTCTGCTGATGACTTGGGTCACAAGGAGGCTGTTGCAAATAGTGTCAAGAAGGTCGGAGTCTTGGCATCCCTTTTTGTTATGACTCTCAAGAAGAGGTAGCAGCTGTTAGTTAGGAAGTTTTCAAAATGTGACAACCACAGAAAATAAAGTAGCCTATAATTCCCCTTCTGAGTTGGGTGACCAGAGTCCCTATGTTAATCCATGCATGAACAATTTTAAGTTAGAAAGGACATTTGAATTGCTTATTAGCTGCGCCTACTGTTGATCACAACTTATTTTGTCCAGTGTCCTTTAGGTAAATCATGTATTACATTATTATAGGTGAATAAGGAGACAACAGCATCCTGGTGGCAAAGGTTAACCTGTTGAAGTCATCAGAAAAATGACTCTAATCATCCCAAGCAAGCCCTCATTAGAAAATCCATCCTTCCAGTTAGGTATCGCATCTCTCACCTAATGTAGGATAAGTATAAAAGTATTTCCGTCCGTCCAACCATTCAGCCAAGAAAAAGTTATTATGTACCGACTATGTGCCAGGCATAGTTTAGGCCATAACAACCCAAAAAGGTCAAAACATGCTTCGTTTCTGCTCTCATGGAGCTTATACTCTGATGGGAGTTTACCGGGAGGGAATAGGAAACAGGCAACAAATAAACCACCAATTCTATAATTACAATTTGTGATAAGTGCTATTCTGAAACTAAAAATGAGTGCTAAATTGGAGAGTAATGAGGTCGAGGGAATAAGGAAGCCAGATCCCCAAAGGCAAAGGAACCAGCCACACACACAGTAGAGAAAGGGCCCCAGTTGTGGGGTAACAGCAATAAAGACACTGAACAAAGTGGATTGAATGAGGAGCAGAGTGAAACAAGATGAGATGGTACAGGAAGGTAGGAACTAGATGATGCAGGATTTGGGAAGTTACTCTTAGAAACTCAAATGTTAATTTAAGTGAAATCTGAAGGCTTTGAAAATGTTTAAAGAAGGGAGCAATGCAGCCTGATAGTTTTTAAATACCACCGTAGGTACCATATGGAGATTAAAAAGAAGCAAGAGTGAACGCAGGAAGAGCAGTTAGGCCAGGCTGTTGTACTCAGCCAGACTCCGGAGTGTTAAACTGGACAGTTGGAAGCAGGACTGAGTGGATTGAAGATCTGTTGAGGAAGCAAAGATGATTCAACTTGCTGATGGATTGAATGTGGACGAGTGAAGGGGAAAGAGGAAGCAAGATGACTCTCCAGGTCTGAGTTTGAGGAGCTGGGTGGAAAGTAAAGAAGACTGAAAGATAAGGAACTCAATGTTTCAAACAAGACAGGATCTTTGAGGCCTGTGAGCTGTTCCAGGGGCAGCAGCCATCTGGGTGCATGTAGCATTGACATTTCCTGACTGTGTAGCCTCAGGGAAGTTACTTAAGCTCTCAGTGTCTTGGTTTCCTCAACTGCAAAATTAAGATAATAACACCTATTTCATTGGTCCATTATGAAAAGTAGATGGGTTTAGGATATGTAAAGAGCTTAGAGTTGGGCCTAGCATATGGTCATTCCCATGAAAGCATTCATTATTGTTGCTACATTATCATCATTTTCATCTTCGCCATTGTAGTTAGCGTCGTCGTGACGTGTATCTGGAACTAGAGGAGAGGTCAGGCTAGATATACAAACTAGGAGTTCAGAAGATGATGATCATGGGAAGAGGCAGAGAAGGTGGGTCAGAAAAGAAGACTAAGGTATACCCTGAGAAGTAGGAGGGAAATTATTGAGACCAAGGAAGCCAAGAGAACAGGGATAAGAGAAGAAGTGAAGAGAGTTGGGATTTCTTTTCTCCAGCTTAATTGAAATATAATTGACATAACACTGTGTAAGTTGAAGGTGTACATGTGATAATTTCATACCTGTACACATTATGAAATGATAACCGCAATAAGGTTAGTGAACATATCCATCACCTCACATAATTACGTGTGTGTGTGTGTGTGTGTGTGTGTGTGTGTGTGTGTGTGTGGTGGGAACATTTAAGATCTGCTCTCTTAGCAACTTTCAAGTATATGATGCAGTGTTATTAACAATAGACACCATGCTATAAACTAAATCCCCAGAACTTACTACTCTTGTAACTGGACGTTTGTCCTCGTTGATCAACATCTCATTCCTCCCACCTCCTAGCCCTTGGCAAAGTGGTTGGTTTTTGACTGCTGTTGATTAAACGAGTAGAGACTCAAGAGTGTCCATTGGACTGGTAGCATGGAGGTCATTGCTGACTTGAAAAGAGAAGTTTCAATAGAGTGGTGGGGGCCAATGAAGCAGATGGATATGAATAAGTGGAGACTATACTTTTTTTTCTAAGTAATCTTTACATCCAACATGAGGCTTGAACTCATGACCCCGAGGTGTGTACCAACTGAGCCAGCCAGGCATCCCAAGTAGAGACTATACTTTCGAGAAGTCTTGTTGTAAAGGGAAGCAAGAAATAGGCTGGTGGCTAAAGGCAATTTGAGAAGTCAAAGGAGTGTTATTTTTAGAATGAATGAATCTGAAGTAGGTTTGCAAATATTGCACATGGCACCATGGGGAAGGAGAGATTAGTCTTGCCAGAGAGAGAGAGGATAACTGCCTGTTAGTTCCCTGAGGAGGTAAGAATGGAATGGTATGGTGGTGATGTGAGGGTGCGGTCTTTGATGGGAGCGGGGATCCCATCATTGAAGACAGTGAAGAATGCATGGGTATATGTATTTTGTAGTAGGAAAATGGGAGAGTATTTGAAGAGCAAAGCAAAAGAGACACTTTCATCACACCCACCCTTGTCTGATAGTATTTTGACTACTTGGATACTACTGGATGCTTACCAAGACTCAATGTTTACCTTGATGCTACCTTACCACATAAAGCCTTTACCAATGTCCAGACATGAGTGTTGAATTGCCACAGAGTATCCATTCATGCTTGCCTGCCCTTTACATGTCAGAAGAGTTGGCCACATCAATTATTTCCCAAACCCCATGACTAAATAATTGATTAAACTACTAAAAGGGAAACATCTGAATAGGCAAAGACTATCAACAAAGGAGAGATAGTGTTAGGATTTGCTTTTCTGGTATGTAAGACAGGCTGTTGTATTTTTCCAGTACTTGCTTTCGCCAAGGCCTTATGTCCTCAATAACTTTCCACCTTAACAAATAGAATAACAAGCTTACATATATATATTTAAATATTTGCATACATATGGCTAGTAAATTTGGAATTTTGCCCTTTAGAAAAGTAAACAAATGTTTGTCTTTCTCTAATTTAGGCTTCAGATGACCTTGAACATGAAATCAACAAAAAGGTAAAAAAATTTCCTTGTGCAGTTTGTTTATTATGAAATACCATATGTGGCTCTCTAATATTGAACAGTTTGTACTAAATGTTAACTCTATATCTCCCCCTTCCCAATGGAATATCAGACTTACTATTTATGAGTATAATATTTACATGCTTAATGCATCTAATTATAAGAGTTTTCAAAAGAAAGAATTTTTCACAGTGATGAAATGGTTAAATCCTGATAAAAATCACAAAACCAGAGCAGGTGAATAAGATGATTTCCCTAAAAATAAGTGTTTAGTGCAGTCAGGCACTTAGTTGACATTAGAGATTTCATTCCTATAATAGGAGTACATAATCATCAACACATTGAATCTGAAAATAAAAATGACCTAAGAGGTCATCAGATCTATCTGATAGTATACTAGCAAGGTGACCTTGGTTCTGACTACACTGGCATTTTAAAAGATCATTAGTTAATTTCACACTGCATACATTTTGGACCTGTATTGGATGTTACTACATATCGACTTTATTATAAGGAAAGTAAAGATACATTTTTAGTTTCTTTTGCCCTCTTCAGCATTCTTCAGGATATCACAGTGGTTTTATTGAGTAAATGCACATGGTTTATTATAGTAATGATACTTATGGCAAAGACAAAAATTTGCCTGGTAATTTAATCCCCATACTTGAGAACTTCAGAATATCATGTCTGGCTGTCTGTGGGGCCCTATCTTATTTGGAGTGAGGCTCTATCTTCTTACTGTCTATATAGTAAGTTTGGAGTAGTTATGGACATGTCTGATCTCAGACCCTCCCATGACATTCATGAAATTCTCTTTTAGAATTTCATAAAGTATTGGGGCCAACAAAGCAGGGGTTGATGTTTGGTCCCTGCTGTGTGTTAGCTAAGTGGCTGTGACCAAATTATTTTAATCCTCAAGGCCCTAGTCAATGGGTCAATGGTCAATGGGTGGGACTCTAATTTTTATTCCACATGATTACTGGCAGTAATGAAGTTGTGTGTGCAGGAATTCAGCCCAGTGCCCAACGTGTTGTCCTGGTGTTACTTATTATCATTAAACACCCAAGAAAGGAATCAGACATGGTCTCTGCTCTTATTTGAGTGGACAAGACATATAAAGAAATGGCTAAAAATAAAAACGAGTTATATTATTTGATTATTTATCTCAGGTTTTTATTGGTGAAATCAGTTTGATGATTTAGAATGCTCAGGTTATTAAGTCATCAGATAAACTCTGAGCATTTAACTAATGAACGGATTCACATAACTGAGCGGTTCAGTTCGTCCTCCTGTATCAGTCTCTGCAGGAAATTTAGGTTTTCAAAGTTCTCAACAAAATGTTGATCATTTGCATTATTTTTTGATGTTATTTTCTGTTCTGACTTACCAAGAAATAAAGTAATTTTTCTTGCTTCCTCTCTGTAAAATGATGCAGTGTTGACATGTCCTATGTAGTGGGTTATCAGATTATTTTCAGAATAAGCTCTTTAAAAAGATACTGTAAACTATGTACGTATGTGGCTTCAATTCTAGACCATTGTTAAGCAAAGTGTGGTCCCCAGACCAGCCACATCATTAACACTTAAAAATGCTGTTAAAATGGAAATACTGGGCCTCACCCCACAGTCACTTCATTGTAAACTCTGAGGATGAGGTCTAGGACTTTATGTTTTAACAAGCCCTCCAGGGATTCTGATACACACTGAAGTTGTTTTTCCACTTTCTGTCACAATTTGTCAAATGAGAAATGACAATATATGCCATATATATTTCATAGATTGTTGTGATCCTCAGTATACATTCTTGAATATTTTAAAGTAGTTTTGAAATCTTAAAAAAATGTAAGATAAGCCTTATATTTTACTATGATCTCCTTTTATGTTATTAGGGACTATGATAGACATGAACTTCTTTTTTTAAGTGGGCTCCACCCCAACATGGGGCTCAAGCTCACAACCCTGAGATCAAGAGTAACATGCTCTACTGACTGAGCCAGCCAAGCGCCCCTGAACATGAACTTTTATAATGATCCTTTAGCAAAGCTGAGGAAGAAAAGGTCTTTATCTTTCAATTGGTGTGTGCAGATCATCTTTAGTGAGGATGTCTGTAGCATGCATCTGTCCCACTGAAGTCCTCAATGTGCATATTCCTTTCCTTGTGCTTATAGGGCCTGGTTACTGTAGAAGATGAACAGGCATGGATGGCATCTTATAAATATGTAGGTGCTACCACTAATATCCATCCATATTTGTCTACAATGATCAACTATGCACAGCCCGTAAAATTTCAAGGTTTCCATGTGGCTGAAGGTAACCCCAAAGGTTAAATTCTCTTGCCTTAGTTGTCTGCTTTTATTATGCTGATGAGCTGTGATCTGACTTGTCACCATTTTCTTTTCTGGGTATAGGGGCTGTTCTACCTTATTTTTGTGTCACAGACCATGCTCTTACCCACGTGTTTAGCATGCAGTGGCATTGCCTTGTCATTCCCTACATCATCCACAAGGTGGCTCTGAGATACTGTGGATTGGTTAGCATTAGTAGAGCTTAGTATTGCTTTTTGCGTTAAATGTATTTTCATAAGATCTCTCTTAATCAAAAACCTGACCTCCAAAAATGTATATTTTTAAACTTTCATAATCATTTGTGGTCTGGAGAAGCCCCCATTGCCATACAATATAAATATTTCAGGGGTGGCTGTGGAGGACATGTACACATTAATTTGTTTAATGATGCCAAATTTAATCCATCACTATTTAAGTCAGCTGTGTCTATCCACAGGACATTAATGAAAGTAGGAGCTACAGATACAGTAATGGAACATCTGCCTCCAAAGCCTTGTGATTTAGGATGTAATTACATTTATTGCTTGTCTTTCCGTGAGGTTGGATGGGACCATCACTGAGTGCGTCTTTATTTTTCTTTACAGAGCGCAATATTCATTATAACATGTCTTCTTTTAATGAGTCCGTTGGCCTGGGCTACTTGAAGACACACGCGATTGAATTTGTGAAGTATCCTTATGTAGTGAATAGAATGAACGGCTGCTGTGCTTTGGGTTTGGCAGTAGTCTCTAAAGCAGATAAATGCCTAATAGATAATTGTGGTTGTAGAGCTAATAAAATAATATGTGTGAAAGACCTCTGCAACTGTGAAAATCTGCCCAAATGTGAAATGTTTTTATAGTCTACACAGTGGACTATGGTCTTTCTCCTAAGCACCACTTACAAATGTGAAATTTGCTGTTATCTACATTTTGTTATCGTTGGTCTAGACCATTGTTGTTTTAGGTCTTTGTTTATTTATTGCTTCTGGAATACTCTTTTTTTTCCATTCTCCTTAATAAGTTACACAGTTACAACAAACGGCAAATGAGCCGCATTTACCCCAAGGGAGGCCGGGTCGATTCCAGTAATTACATGCCTCAGATTTTCTGGAACGCTGGCTGCCAGATGGTTTCGCTCAACTATCAGACCCCAGGTAGGAACTGATGTCCAGTGACCTCGAATTCCAGGAGAACATTTTGACAGGATGGTGCCAACAGTTGCTATCAGTTGGCCGTGGGCATTTTTTTAAAGGAAGCAGACATATGGCAAAACAATGTGATGTTGGATTTATGTAATGGTGAGATATGAAAAACCCAAAATAGAGCCATAAAAAGGGTAGAAAGCAAAATATTTTGGTTTAAATTGAATTTCTCTTCATAAATACCACAACCAATCTGCCAAACATTGTCCCCTTTTCCAGAATATTTCTAATTTTTCTAGTTTTTGGATCAAACTTATCTTCATTTTCAAAGGCCAAATTAAATGGGAAAAATTTGAGTCTCTCTATACAGTAACGGTGACTCATTTCTCCCTTGGAAAGTACCCTTCCCACTGTTAACATTCAGCAGATATCAACACAGTGGCACCTCACCATAAAAGTACAGAAAAATATTCTAGCATGGACTGCAATTAAAACAGTGTGTAAAGATTCATATATTTGCAGAGGTACTAATCTATAACTTAATCTTCCAAAGTATACCCAAAGGCAAGTTTCCAATATATGATCTTCTTCCCGTCCAGAAGGAGAGGAGTCAATTTTTTAAATGCATAAACAATTTTTAAAAACTTTTTGGAGTTTGCTTCAGAGCCTAGGATCACAATTTTAAGATTAGAGGTAGAGAAACACTGGACTCTAGTTATCTACCTAAAAGAGGTAAGAAATAGGCCACAAAGCCGATTCACGTGCTGTGGTTAATTCCATAGTGTGGTCCATAAAATTGGTAAAACAAAGCAAAATAAAAACCTTTTCTTGTTCAGTCCTTTGCTATATAAGGAGATGCCTCCCATGTTTCCTGATTTGGGAGTATTTTCCTTTTCTAGTCCATCTACCATACTTTGAAGACTTTTTTTTTTTTAATGTTTATTTTGAGAGAGGGCACACGTGAGCATAAGCGTGAATAGGGGAGGGGCAGAAAGAGGGAGAGAGAATCCCAAGCAGGTTTCATGCTGTCAGTGCAGAGCCCAACAGGAGGCTCAGTATTACAAACCATGAGATTATTACCTGAGCTGAAATCTAGAGTCAGACGCTCAACAGACTGGGCCACCCAGGTACCCCCATACTTTGAGAATTTCTATCCTCCTTGTTCCCTATTATCTGGACTGATTGAAGGGTCTTTTGACTTTCATCCCTTTGCCATAAGTGTGGCCTGACTGTATTTCCTTCTCCTCAGTGGGGGTTAAATGGAGTTAAATGTCTGTACAGCATCCCTATCAATCCTTGCTATGTTAAACTATGACCAGGTACCAGTATAATCCCATAGTGTTTATAGCAGAGACAAAAGGGTACAGATGATTTTACTTTAAAAAAAAAAAAAGGAGGGGGGAGGTCAAGTTGTATTTTCAGTTTTAGTGAGTCAGTCCATTATATGGGTTAAATGATCCTAGATCCTAAACCAGTTGATTCACTTGGTCACCTTAGGTTTTGTTTTATAATGTTAGGATTAACCACAACATGTTGAAAAAGAAAAAAATATCCATCAGCTTATTACTTTTCTTTTCTAATGAAAAAAGAAAAGATTGTATCTACTTGCAAGAGAAAAATCATAAGCCATGCCCTGCCAGCATAGGCCCCACTGGAGGAATTCTCCCTAAATCTAAAAGTAGGAACAAGCCACCAATTTTTACATGATGCTATCTATTTTGGGTTTTTTTTATTGTTTTTAACCAAATTTTGTACTCCTGTGACCCTACTGGATATCTCCAGCATACCTTTCCTCTGTGATCATGAGGCACATTCTCCCCAGCTATATCAAATTGGACATCTGTACTTTCAACACTCATGGAACTGACTCGTATATTGAATCCAATATATGGAATACATACAGAATCTATTATATTGAATCTGACTCATATATTGAATCCAATTTTTAAAGCAATTGTACCATGATCTTTGTGAAAACACATTTGATGTTTAACTTAAACATGAGATGATTTCAACATGGAAGAGAGTTGTGTGCTCTAAACAGACCCAAAAGTACCTTGCCACGTTAAAAAGGACATTTCGGCCTAGGATCAGTATCTGATTTCCATTGTTTAAAATCACCCAGCGTGATCTTCTTTGTCCACAAGATGAGATGCTAAATTATTTTTGTCTCTTGACAGATTTAGCGATGCAATTGAATCAGGGAAAATTTGAGTATAATGGATCATGCGGGTGAGTAATGTGATTTAAACTGCTGTCACCATGTTCCTGAACTCTATACTATAGCTATGATGAAACTGCGTCATTTTTAACTAGGGGCTGCTCAATTTAAGCTGGGTTTGTGGGATGGGATAGATACAAATGAAATCCCTAAATAGATTCTATTTGCAAGTATACATGCTTCATCTACCCAACTTACTAAGCTGATTTGCAAAAAGTTTTTTGAAAAAAAAATTGAACCATAAGTTAAGTGGTTTATCATACACACTCTAGAATTTAATTCTCTCACTTTTGAGGTCAATAGTGGAGGTTTTTACAGCTATGACAGATAATGATCCCTGCTCACTTGGACATTACCTGGAAATATGAATATTAGCTATATGTATTTTGCCTAGGACCCATAGAGGAATGAAGGTGATTTAGTATGTAATGAAGTCATGGGTGTCAATATGAATTTAACACACCTAGGCAGAAAGCTTTGTCCTATCTTGATCCTTTTGCATGTCTTGTAAATACCAGTTGTCAAAAAAATCATGCTACATATATTGTCTAGTTTACTTCACTGGCATTCTTTAAAATGTGTGAACCACAGGGGCGCCTGGGTGGCGCAGTCGGTTAAGCGTCCGACTTCAGCCAGGTCACGATCTCGCGGTCCGTGGGTTCGAGCCCCGCGTCAGGCTCTGGGCTGATGGCTCAGAGCCTGGAGCCTGTTTCGGATTCTGTGTCTCCCTCTCTCTCTGCCCCTCCCCCATTCATGCTCTGTCTCTCTCTGTCCCAAAAATAAATAAACGTTGAAAAAAAATTTAAAAAAAATGTGTGAACCACAGAGTGAAATAGGAAATGTTGATTCCACTGAAACACTGAAAGGTTAAATGAAAATGTGAAGTTAAATTCTGTAGAGATGAAAAAACACCCATGTCGCCATTTTTTTTCCCTCCATGCATCTGTCCCAGAGCCTCTAAATTAATCCAGCAAGGTACCACCCCATCCATAATACTCCTGGCAGGAAGTTCTTGCCCTCCTTGGTTGAATACCTCATTTTTATCACAAAAAAACATCCAGTCAAGATAAAATTTTTCAGCAGTTGTGGGTTCGAAGTGCACACTCACACCTCTTCCTGCTTACCAGATGGCTCTCTGCCAGCGTACCTATGCCCCTGAGTGATGGTCCTATTCTCCAAATCACCTGGGACACATGTATCTGGGAAATACATTATATTTTCCTCTGCTGTGTGCTTTGAAAGAAATTAAAATTGTACACCTTGAACTAGTACGTTCTAGGTCAATGATAAAAGGAAATAAAAACTATGTAGTTCAAAAGAAAACCACTAAATACGCATTCCAGAGTTTTTTTAAAGCTGTTTTGTTGCTTTAATGCAAAATGCTCATAACCAGGAGATTGTGCAGATAAATTGATGGATGGACCCCCAGTGGCAGACTGAGGCAGTGAGGCTGCAAGGGACAGGTGCAGCCTGGGGGTTAAAGCTCAAGTCTAAAGCCCAGCTTTGAGCCCCAGCTCCTGGGCATGCTAGTTGCATTGCCCTGGCAGGTGTGTGAAACTCTGGGCCTCGATTTTCTGCTCCATAAAATGAAGACAGTAATACCTACCTCGCCAGGTTTGTTGCAGTGGCTTGGTAAGGATGAATGGGAGTGTGTATGAATGTACTTTGTGAACTGCAAGTTTCTGTGCAAAGGGAGGCTTAAGAAAAGCTTAAGACCTTATGGCTGATCACAAAACTGAGGCCAGAAAAGAGTAAATAAGAGCTGTGTCCAAATTGGGCCTTTACAGAGTCCAGGGAGGCATCCACAGCCCTTGCGGTTCACACCATACACCTCAGTCAGCCCTGGTGGGGCTCCCTCCTTGGAACCTTCCCTGGGGCCTAGTAACACTAAAGTTTTCCCCTTTTGCCTCAGCTGTCCCAGGGCTAGTACTTAAGGAGGGGAATTGTTTCCAGATAAAGAGGTCCCAACAGGAGTTGTATAGTTACCCTCCATTTCTTTACAGGAGTTTCTGTTTCACCGTGGTTATGGTCTGTGTCTTGTTTTTATGCACCATTGTTGATTTTAAAGTGTGTTCACAAACAAGGACAGTGCTCCCATAGCCTGAATTCTGTGATGAAGTGCCTGAGATGATGTGACCAAAAGCCAAAGTCCCACCAGAGGGGCTAGAAAATTAGGATCCTTCAGCAAGACAGCGCAACTTGAAGAGGCATTGATGATAATGATCAGTCACATGTCACCACCCCCAACCTTTCCCTTTTCCCTACACTCAACCTGGAGGCAAAGATTGTCGCCCACAGGAAAAAGGGAAGAAATCTTTCTCAGTTGTGTGTTTCTCTGCTCCTCCATGATGGAATCGTCATGGCTGGTAGACACAGGGCTGGCCACACAGGGTGCATTTCCACGGAGCGAGGGCATCAAAGGCACTCTGGCTTTGACTACATTTCCCCTGTAATTCTCCCACCCCCCTGCAGGGTCTTTTTAAAACCTCCTTGTTGGGTTGGCTGAGGGATGGGTTTCTGTAAAGAGGCTTTTGGTGCCTTTTTAGACTTATGGTAGCAAACAGTAGCTGTTTTATATAGAACATTGGCATGGAAGCAAACGTGTATAATTTCTGAATCTATCAACATTAACAAAACATTGGGAGCCTGTCTCGGGATCCCTGTCTGCTCTGTGGGCTGATGTTTTGGGAAGCCATGCCACTGGGCTCAGTAAGTGTGATTTTTAGTAGGAAAGTGAGCAGTAGTTTATAACAGACTCATTTTTAAAGGTGTAGACATGGGAGGCATTTCTGTAATTCCTAATAAAACAAAATAGAGCAAATTAATTTCTCAAGCCTGCAGGCGTTCACAGAAAATTGGATGATGGGGTCGGCCAGGCAGAGTCAGAGCCCTGCGAGGTGGCATCCATGCCAGCACAGTCACCACCACGGTCCTTTAACCACCTGGGAGAGATGACCGGGAGATTGTGATCTAAAACCTGAGAGACGACTCTGCCTGGTGCACCTGCCCCTGGTCTCTGCAAAATCAAAACAACTCCTGTGGCTTTTACAGTGCAAATGTTTCTTCCCATACAAACTGTATCACTCGTTCTCTGAGCAGAAGCTCCTTGAAAATAAGAAACGGAGGAGCCAAGATGGCGGAACACTGGAAGTTTTTGTGTATCTCGCGTCCATGAAATACAGCCAGACCAACACTAAACCATCCTACACACCTAGAAAACTGATTGGAGGATTAACACAACAATCTGCACAACCTGAACCACAAAATTCAGAAGGAGAAAAAAATTCATTTTTATTTTCAATTTTTATTGAAAATATTTTTCTTTAATTTTTATTACTATGAAACAGGGAGGGTGCTGTCGAAAAAAACCACCAGATGCCGAATAGAAGCGAGGCAAGATTTTATTCACGGCCAGGCCAAACCTGATCTCCTGATCTTAAGGAGAAAAGTGCAGAGAATGGCCCCGAACAAAGGCAGCAGTGGGCTTATATGGATTTTAGCAAGTCAGAATACATCATTATTTGGTTAACCAATTACAATTTACAGCATTTCATGGTAGCCAATTATATTGTGACACACAGACATCAGTTTTGGCGGGAACCTATCAATTTAAAGATCTTTGTCCTAAGAGGGTTTAAAATGACCAATCATAGTTAGACACCTGAGATGCTGTAGGGCAGTGAGTATGTGACTTTTTACATGTTGGTCTTGCCTAGGCCAGATCTTGGTAGAGGGGGTGGGGGAGCGTTTTGCATCCTAAGTTATCTATTTAGCAAGCAGGCGAGGTCACAGAAGTGAGATAGGGTGGTTAGCAATTTCCAATAACCCTAATAGGGAACTACATAAGGCTTTTATCTCAACTATTCATGAAAGATGAGTTTAAGCCGAACTTACATACAATAAGCTTTCTGATATCTTATAAGTTGACCTATTAAAACTATATTTTTTACTTTTGTGTAAATTTTTTCAAATTCTTTTATTTCCATCATTTTATTTTAGTCTACTTCAGTGTATTAACCTTTTCAAATTTTCAAACAATTTCCTTTTTTTTCTTGTTTTCTCTTTTCGTTTCTTTTTCTTGAATGCAGAAACAGAAAAACTTCACTTTTACTTTGAATATATATTAAAAATATTTTTATTTAACTTTTTTACTATATTTTTTGCTTTTATGTAAATTTTTTCAAATTCTATTTTACTTCCATCATTTTATTCTAGTCTACTACAGTATAATTCTTCAAATTTTCAAATGATTTCCTTTTTTTATCTTTTTTCTCTTTTTCATTTCTTTTTTCTTAAATACAGAAAGAAAAAAAATCATTTATTTTTAATTTTTATTAAAAATACTTTAATTTTTTTCTACTATATCCTTTACTTTTGTGTATATTTTTTAAGTTCTATTTTACCCCCATCATCTCATTTTAGTCTACCTTAGTGTATTCATTTTTTCCACATTCTCAAATGATTTCCTTTCCCCCCCTCGCTTTTTTTTCTCTAATCTGTCAAACCACTTTCAACACCCAGACCAAAACACACCTAGGGTCTAGCATCATCTATTCCATTTGCGTGTGTGTGTGTTTAACTTTTAATTTTAATATTTTTTTAATTTTAATTTTTTTAATTTCAATTTTTCTACCTCATTAATTCCTTTTCTCCCTTAAAAATGACAAAATGAAGGAAATCACCCCAAAAGAAAGAGCACAAAGAAATGACAGCCAGAGATTTAACCAACACAAATACAAGCAAGATGTCTGAACTAGAATTTAGAATCACAATAATAAGAATACTAGCTGGAGTTGAAAATAGATTAAAATCCCTTTCTACAGAGATAAAAGAAGTAAAAAATAGAATAAAATTAAAAATGCTATAACTGAGCTGCAATCACGGATGGATGCAGTGGCAGCAAGGATGGATGAGCCAGAACAGAGAATCAGTGATGTAGAGGACAAACTTATAGAGAATAATGAAGCAGAAAAAAAGAGGGAGATTTAAGAGCAAAAGAGCATGATTTAAGAATTAGAGAAATCAGTGACTCATTAAAAAGGAATAACATCAGAATCATAGAGGTCCCAGAAGAGGAAGAGAGAGAAATAGGGGTAGAAGGGTTATGTGAGCAAATCATAGCGGAAAACTTTCATAACCTGGGGGAAGGCACAGACATCAAAATCCAGGAAGCACAGAGGACCCCCCCATTAGATTCAACAAAAACTGACCATCAACAAGGCCTATCATAGTCAAATTCATGAAATACTCAGGTAAGGAGAGAATCATGAAAGCAGCAAGGGGAAAAAAAGTCCCTAACCTACAAGGGAAGACAGATAAGGTTTGCAGCAGACCTATCCATGGAAACTTCGCAGGCCAGAAGGGAGTGGTAGGATATATTCAGTGTGCTGAATCAGAAAAATATGCAGCCAAGAATTCTTTATCCAGCAAGATAGAATTCAAAATAGAAGGAGAGATAAAAAGTAAGTTTCCCAGACAAACAAAAAGGAGTTTGTGACCACTAAACCAACCCTGCAAGAAATTTTAAGGGGGACTCTCTGAGGGGAGAAAAGATGAAAAAAAAAAAAATATATATATATATATGTGTGTATATATATATACACACATATATAAATACCAAAAGCAACAAAGATTAGAAAGGACCAGAGAACACCACCAGAAACTCCAACTCTACAAGCATCATAATGGTAATAAATTCATATCTTTCAGTATTCACTCTAAGCGTCAATGGATTCAATGCTCCAATCAAAAGACATAGGGTAATAGAATGGATAAGAAAACAAGACCCATCTATATGCTGTTTACAAGAGACCCACTTTAGACCTAAAGACACCTTCAGATTGAAAATAAGGGGATGGAGAACCATCTATCATGCTAATGGTCAACAAAAGAAAGCCAGAGTAGCCATACTTATATCAGACAATCTAGACTTTAAAATAAAGACTGTATCAAGAGATGCAGAAGGGGATTATATCATAATTAAGGGGTCTGTCCACCAAGAAGACCTAACAGTTGTAAACATTAATGTGCCAAATGTGGCAACACCCAAATATATAAATCAATTAATCACAAACATAAACTCATCGATAGTAATACCATAATAGTAGGAGACTTCACCCCACTCACAGCAATGGACAGATCATCTAATCAAAAAATCAAGGAAACAATGGCTTTGAATGACACACTGGACCAGATGGGCTTAACAGATGCATTCAGAACATTTCATCCTAAAGCAACAGAATATACATTCTTCTCCAGTGCACATGGAACATTCTCCAAAATAGACCATATACTGGGACACAAATCTGCCCTAGTAAGTACAAAAAGATCGAGATCATACTGTGCATATTTTCAGACCACAATGCTATGAAACTGGAAATCAACCACAAGAAAAAATTTGGAAAGGTAACAAATACTTGGAGACTGAAGAACATCCTACTAAAGAATGAATGGGCTAACCAAGCAGTTAAAGATGAAATTAAAAAGTATATGGAAGTCAATGAAAATGATAACACCACAACCCAAAACCTCTGGGACGCAGCAAAGTTGGTCATAAGAGGAAAGTATATAACAATCCAGGCCTTCCTAAAGAAGAAGAAAGATCTCAGATACACAACCTAACCTTACGCCATCAGGAGCTGGAAAAAGAACAGCAAATAAAACCCCAAACCAGCAGAAGACAGGAAATAATAAGGATTAGAGCAGAAATTAATGCCATCGAAACCAAAACCAAAAACAAAAACAGATCAACGAAACCAGAAGCTGATTCTTTGAAAGAATTAACAAAATTGATAAACCACTAACCAGTTTGATCAAAAAGAAAAAGAAAAAGGGCCTAAATAAATAAAATCAAGAATGAAAGAGGATAAATCACAACCAACACAACAGAAATAAAAACAATAATAAGAGAATATCATGAGCAATTATATGCCAATAAAATGGGTAATCTGGGAGAAATGGACAAATTTCTAGAAACATATACACTACGAAAACGGAAATAGGAAGAAATAGAAAATTTGAACAGACCCATAACTAGTAAGGAAATCGAATTAGTAATCAAAAATCTGCCAAAGAACAAGAGTCCAGGGCCAGATGGCTTTCCAGGGGAATTCTACCAGACATTTAAGAGTTAATACCTATTCTCTTGAAGCTGTTCCAAAAAGTAGAAACAGAAGGAAAACTTCCAAACTCTTTCTATGAAGCCAGCATTACCTTGATTCCAAAACCAGACAGACCCCACTAAAAAGGAGAACTATAGACCAATTTTCCTGATGAACATGGATGCAGAAATCCTCAACAAGATATTAGCCAACCGGATCCAACAATGCATTAAAAAAATTATTCACCACAATCAAGCAGAGTTTATACCTGGGATGCAGGGCTGGTTCAATATCTGCAAAACAATCAACATGATTCATCACATCAATAAAAGAAAGGGCAAGAACCATATGATCCTCTCAATAGATGCAGAGAAAGCATTTGACAAAATACAGCATCCTTTTTTGATAAAAACCCTCAGCAAAGTAGGGATAGAAGGAGCATGCCTCGAGATCATAAAAGCCATATATGAAAAACCCAATGCTAATATCATCCTCAATGGGGAAAAACTAAGAGCTTTCCCCCTAAGGTCAGGAACACAACAGGGATTTCCACTCTCACCACTGTTATTCAACATGGTATTGGAAGTCTTAGCCTCTGCAGTCAGACAACACAAAGAAATAAAAGGCATCCAAATTGGCCAGGATGAGGTCAAACTTTCAATCTTCGCAGATGAAATGATACGCTATGTGGAAAACCCAAAAGATTCCACCAAAAAACTGCTAGAATTGATTCATGAATTCAGCAAAGTTGCAGGATATAAAATCAATGCACAGAAATTGGTTGCATTCCTATACACCAACAATGAAGCTACAGAAAGAGAAATCAAGGAATCAATCCCATTTACAGTTGCACAAAAAAAACCATAAAATACCTAGGAATAAATCTAACCAAAGAGGTGAAAAATCTATATACTGAAAACTGTAGAAAGCTTATGAAAGAAATTGAGGAGGACAAAAAAAAAATGGAAAAAGATTCCATGCTCCTGGATAGGAAGAACAAATATTGCTAAAATGTCAATACTACCCAAAACAATCTACATATTCCATGCAATCCCTATCAAAGTAACACCAACATTCTTCACAGAATTAGAACAAATAATCCTAAAATTTGTATGGAACCAGAAAAGACCCCAAATAGCCAAAGCAATCTTGGAAAAGAAAACCAAACCAGTAGGCATCACAATCCCAGACTTCAAGCTATACTACAAAGCTGTAATCATCAAGGCAGTATGGTACTGGCATAAGAAGAGACACTCAGATCAATGGAACAGAATAGAGAATCAGAAATGGACCCACAAACGTATGGCCAGCTAATCTTTGACAAAGCAGGAAAGAATATCCAATGAAATAAAGACAGTCTCTTCAGCAGGTGGTGCTGGGAAAACTGGACAGCGACATGCAGAAGAGAACCTGGACCACTTTCTTATACCATCCACAAAAATAAACTCAAAATGGATGAAAGACCTAAATGTAAGACAGGAAGCCATCAAAACTGTAGAGGAGAAAGCAGGCAAAAACCTCTTTGCTCTTGGCCACAGCAACTTCTTACTCAACATGTCTCCAGAGGCAAGGGAAACAAAAGCAAAAATGAACTCCTGGCACCTCATCAAAATAAAAAGCTTCTGCACAGTGAAGGAAACAATTAGCAAAACTAAAAGGCAGCCGACAGAATGGGAGAAGATATTTGTAAATGATGTATCAGATAAAGGGTTAGTATCCAAAATCTGTAAAGAACTTATCAAACTCAACACCCCCCAAAAAAAAATGCAGTGAAGAAATGGGCAAAAGACATGAATAGACACTTCTCCAAAGAAGACATCCAGATGGTGAACAGACACATGAAAAAATGCTCAACATCACTCATGAAATACAAATCAAAACCACAATGAGATACCACCTTACACCTGTCAGAATGGCTAACATTAACAACTCAGGCGACAAGAGATGTTGGCAAGGATGCAGAGAAAGAGGATCTCTTTTGCATTGGTGGTGGGAATGCAAGCTGGTGCAGCCACTCTGGAGAACAGTATGGAGGTTCCTCAAAAAACTAAAAATAGAACTACCCTCTGACCGAACAATTACACTACTAGGTATTTATCCAAGGGATACGGGTGTGTTGTTTCTAAGGGACACATGTACCCCCATGTTTATAGCAGCACTATCAACAATAGCCAAAGTATGGAAAGAGCCCAAATGTCCATCGATGGATGAATGGATAAAGAAAATGTGGTATATATATATGCAGTGGAGTATTACTCAGCAATCAAAAAGAATGAAATCTTGCCATTTGCAACTATGTGGATGGAACAGAGAAAGACAAAAATCATATGACTTCACTCATGTGAGGACTTTAAGAAACAAAACAGATGAACATAAGGGAAGGGAAACAAAAATCATATAAAAACAGGGAGGGGGACAAAACAGAAGAGACTCATAAATATGGAGAACAAACTGAGGGTTACTGGAGGGGTTGTGGGAGGGGGGATGGGCTAAGTGGGTAAGGGGCACTAAGGAATCTACTCCTGAAATCATTGTTGCACTCTATGCTAACTAGTTTGGATGTAAATTTTAAACAATGAAAAAATAAAAAAAAAATTGGATGATGGGTATCAAAATAGCAGGATGTTTTATGATTCAGTGATGCACACTTTTTGTGGAACTTGTGTCTTGAAATCCATGACATCTTATAGTTAAAATCAACCATTTTGCTTTCTTGTTGGTAAAGGAAATAATGGAGTGTTGAACAGTTGATGCTATCTCGGGTGTGTTCAGACAGGTTGTCCTTCCTTATGACCCCATCTTCTGATCCTTACGACTCCTGTCTAACCACCCAGCTGAAGGCCTTTCTTCTCTTCCTCTCTTGCCTTCTGAGTCCCTACAAAAGGCCACAGAAAATCCTTGGATCCCTTCAAATGTCACTGGCTTTGGCCTATCCCCTTGTCTATCACACAGACCTGGATGCTTGGAATGAATTAATTTTCTATACCAAAAAATACCAGGCGGGACCGGCTACCTAGTTTGTGGGGCCCAGGGCAAAATGAAAATGAGGGCCTCCTTGTTCACAAATTATTAAGAATTTCCAGACAGTGGCTGCAGAGCATGAAACTAAGCACAAAACCCTTCTGAGTTCAGAGCCTTGTGGAACTACACAGGTCCCATTGATGCCCGGGGGTCCCTGGCAGTGACTGACAATCTCTGCTGCATCAGCAGGCCACCACAGACCCAGAATCAATACTCCTTCAAGACGAGCTGGCTCAGTGTCAGCCCCAAGCCAAGGCTTACCTTGTGGCCTGTCAAACTTCTACATGCTTTCTTTTATTTTAAAGTATATATACATTACACTGAAGGCTGCCTGCTTTGGAGAATTAGACTTCAGTTTCTTGCCCCTTTCCCCTGGCATTTCTTATTTTGGATCAGTTCATTGTCTGACATATTAGTTTCCTTCTAAGCACATATGGGAGCAGGGAACATAGAAGAATGTTTTTGCCAGCAGGAATTCATCAATACCCCAATTTTGTGTTTCTGGTGAGAAGAGTCCCTTCAGAAATGGCTGCAGGGAGTGCGGAATACTGAATCTCCAGACAGCCATTGCCCACACATCTCTCAGGAGGAAGAATCCCTCATTCCATGCAACTGGAATCCAAATGCTCCCATTATCAGCTAACGTCTGATACTTTGCAGAAGCCAGTGGGCTTCGCTTGAAGTAGTGCGTGTGACATTGTAGCTGAGTCTTCAGGTTTTTCTGTGTCATCATAGTTACCAGTGACTAACACTAGCCACATAAAAGGCCCAAATCTAAATCTCTGTGAATATAGAAAACAGTATCTTTTTTGTGAGTGAGAGCTTTTAAAGTAAGGTTTTGGGTTGCATTCCCTTGGGGACAGGTAAAAGTTCAAAATCATCATTTATGTTTGAATGATTCTGAAGACTTTTTATATCCCTGATTTAAAAATCAGTGTTGTCCCCTGGAGGTTCTTTATTGAAGATAACATCGAAGTTGAATGTGGGGTTATTTTCTTTAACATTTATTCAAACTTAGAAGATAGCAATGAATGGCAGCTGTCTCAAAGCCAAAAAATAAAATGTGACTTGGAATTTTTCTTTAAGGAGAAATGTCACACCTCCGAATCCTTTTTGGTTATATTTTAAAAGATAATAAATTTGACATCATCTAGAGTTAAAATTAGTAAATGTTATGCTCCTAAAGAATGGGAAAGATTTGATCCCTCTAATTATGATTCTTTTACACTTAAAAGTAAATGCATTGTTTTGGGGAAAGTGCTTTTATTGCCCTTTGTCTACAGCTTGTCTGAGTATGGAATTTTTCTATCTTCAGCTATAGGCCTTTCTAACAAAAAATTTTTTTTTTAGAGAGATGACGTTGTCTGATACTAGTTCAGGGTGGTTATGGAATCTGGCTGCGGTATGATTATGTGACTGTAACCAAAGGGCATGAGGGGCAGACATTGTGTAGTTAGGTCAATTTCAAAACATTTTCCTTACCTCAAAAAGAAAACTCATACCCTTGAGCTATTACCTCCCAATGTCCCCTGCTCCCTATCCCCAGCCTTAAGCAACCACGATCGACTCTCTGTCTCTGCATTTGTCTCTACAGCACATTTTATATAAATGGATTCTTATAATACATGGTGTTTTGTGACCAGCTTCTTTCACTTAGCCTCATGCTTTCAGGGTTCATCTGTGCTGTAGCCGGTATCAGTACTTTATTTCTTTTTATTGTTGAATAATTTCCCATTGTGTGTATATACCACATATTTGTATATCCATTCATCTACTGATGAACTTTTGGACTGTTTCCATCTTCTGGTTATTCTGAATGATGCTCCTACAATATTCACAAAGAAGTTTTTGTATAGGTATGTTTTTATTTTTCTTGGGTGTATACTAAGAGTGGAATTGCTGAGTCATATGGCAACTTTATATTTAACTGTTGGAGGAACTGCCAGACTGTCTTCCAAAAGCACTGTGTCACTTTACATTCCCACCAACAATGTAGGAGGGTTCTAGTCCTGATCAACACTTCTATGTCGTTGTCAACACTTACTGTTATCTGACTCGTTTACTATAGCCATCCTAATGTGTGTATTTAGTGACATATCGTTTTGATTTGCATTTCTCTGATAATCAGTGATACTAAGCATCTTTTCATCTCCTTTTTGACCATTTGTTTCTCTTATTTGGAGAAATGTGTACACAGATCACTTGCCCATTTTTTAACTGGGTTATTCTTTACATTTTCTAGACACGAACCTCTTATCAGATAATATATGATTTGTGAATTTTTCTCCCATTCTGTAGCTTGTTTATTCACTGTCTTGATAGTGTCCTTTGAAGAGCAAAAGTTTTTATGATAAGGCTGAGTTTATTATTATTTTATTGTTGTTGTTGGTGCTTTTTGGTGTTATATCTAAGATCCATTGCCAAGTCCTAAAGATTTATCCCTATGTTTCTTCTAACGATTTTATCATTTTGGCTCTTATATTTTTGTCTTTGATCCACCTTGAATTAATTTTGGTACATGATGTTAGAAGGGCCAATTTTATTGTTTTGCGTGTGGTGGTTAGAGTTGTCCCAGCAACATTTGTTTAAAAGAATATTCCTTCCCCCGTTGACTAGTGTGAGCATCTTTGTCAATAACCAATTGACCGTAGATATATGAATTTATTTCTGGATTCCCAGTTCTGTCTCATTGATTTATATGTGCATCCTTATGCCAGTACTACACTATCTTGATTACTGTTGCTTTGTAATAAGTTTTGAGAATTAGGAGACCTTCAAGTTTGTTTTTCTTGTTCCAGGTTCCTTGGCTATTCTGAGTCCTTAAGTTTCCATATTAATTTTAGGATCACCTGTTAATTTCTAAAGAAGTCAGTTGGGATCTGGATAGGGATCAAATCTGTATATTAGTCTGGTGAAATAGTGCCATCTTAGCCATAGTAAGTCTGGTGGTCCATGAACACAAGATGTTTTCCCATTTACTTAGGCCTTCTTTATATCTTTCAACAATATTTTGTAGTTTTCAAAGTACACGTACTTATTTTCTTAAAATGTATTCCCAAGTAAGTCTTTTTTGGTGCTATTATAAATGGAATCTTCCTAACTCATTTTTGGATTGTTCATCGCTGGTGTGTAGAAATACAATTGATTTTTGTATATTGATTTTGTATCCCGCAGCCTTGCTGAACTCATTTACTGGTTCTAATCATTTTTTAGTCGATTCCTTAGGTAGATTCCTTTAGTAGATTCTATATGCAAGATCATGTCATCTGTGAATAGAAGTTGTTTTACTTCCTTTTTTCTGTCTAGGTAACTTTTATTTCATATTCTTGCCTAATTGCGCTGCCCAGAAATGGGGAGGTAATTACATCTTTATGTTCACCTGCCTCTAACTGAAATTGCATGGTTCTTTTCACTGTGAACATAGACAACAATTTACAGTAATACTAATGGTACCTGTGACTCTGACACCAAATGTAAACCAAATATTTTCATATCTCATTACTGTTGGTATAGATCTCACAAAATATTTTTATGCATATCGGTACTTTGAAATTATATTTATTAACTTGGCATTATATCTCATAATTTAATGTAGTAACTAAAACACAGAGAAGTAGAATATCATGTACTCTTCATATTTTAATAACTATAGCTCATATAGTTGGTTTTTCATTGTTGTTCTTTGAGTTTTATTTTGTGCATATAAGAGTAAATATCTAAAGAGTTCCATGACAAAAAAAGTTCAAGAGAATGTAATAGTATCAGGAAGTCCTAGATGTCAAGGAGCCTGGAATCTAAAAATCATTCCTTCTTTCCTGCTTCTCTTTAGGATTATCCCTAGGACAGGAATAGTTTCTTCAGTCCTTAGAATCATCTGCCTAAAAGTCTAGCTCCTAATTTAGATATGGGGAAAAGGAAGTACTTAGTGTCCTGAAGCAAGGGTATTACAATCTTTGTAAGCACAACTAATAAACTCTTTCTATGCTTTTGTCCCACCAGGTACCTTCTCAAACCAGATTTCATGAGACGGCCCGATCGAACATTTGATCCCTTCTCTGAAACTCCTGTCGATGGGGTTATTGCAGCCACTTGCTCAGTGCAGGTAAGGCCCCTGCTGTTCACAGTATTCTATAAATGTGTATGCAGATGGCCCTGGAAAAGACTTAAAATATCACAGTAAAATATTTTATGTCAAGATGTAGGATCCATGTGTTGCTCTCAGCTTTGACTCAAAATGCCCCCTTCTTAAGAGATACATTTTGGTCACTAGTAAAACTATTAGCTACTTTTAGGAAGACATCAGATCAAAAAAGTACCTAGTGGAAGATGTGAAGCAATAGGAACTGTCATTCGTTGCTTTCGAGAATGCAAAGTGGCGCTGCTTACCCTACAATCCAGCAGTCATGCTCCTTGGTATTTACCCAAATGAATTGAAAACTTACATCTACACCAAAACCCATGCAGAGATGTTTGTAGTGCTTTGTTCATAATTGCCAAAAACTGGAGGCAACCAAGACATCCTTCAGTAGGTAAATGGATACGTAAGCTGTGGTACAGCCAGATGATGGGATATTATTCAATGCTGACAAGAAATGAGCCAGCAAGTCATGAAAATAAATAGAGGAAACTTAAATGCTTATTACTAAGTGAAAGAAACAAATGGAAAGACTATATACTGTATGATTCCAACTACATGACATTCTGAAAAAGTCAAAACCATCAGTTTCTCATATGTGCACATAAGTCCAAACTGATCTTATTATACACTTTAAATATGTACAGTTTATTGTGTGCTAGTTTTACCTCAAAAAACTTTCAAAATTATCAGGTACTCAGTACTATGGAAATGATAAATGGCTGTAGTCCTTTGGAAAGTAAATGAAAAATAGTCTCTCCATGGCATTACAATAGATGGAATTTAATGCTGGTCTTTATAAATCTGTAACACTGACCATTGTCAATATTGGTAAAGGATAAGGGGCAAATTTTAGCATTCCTTTTTTTCTTCAGTGTGTCTCTTTCCCAGACTTATAAAAGAATTCAGTAAGGTATGAAATGGCAGAA